>NC_077227.1:62748606-63478606 GCF_027887165.1 Monodelphis domestica | reverse complement strand
TTGAATGACATCAGGAGTAGTGGAGGGGGGGAGCAGAACAGCCCCCTCTGGGATGTGCACCATAGGTTTGCCAAAATGAGTCTAGACTAAAGCTATCTTCTAGGCTCCAGCCCTCCCTGAGGTTTCAGCTTTCACTTTTTTCAGGTTTATCCTTAAAATAAAAATAAATAAACCCCCCTATATGGTCAAAAAGGCTTAATGATCCCGTTCATAGTGAGATTCCACATCTGAATATTGTTCAGTTAGAAGCAAAAGGGAGAAGTCACTGTTTCGACACCTGTTACTAAAAAAGGGGAATTACCCCAGCTGTAAAATCAAAGGGTTCTTTATCAAAAGCAGAAGTTCTGTGTGAACTATGTACAACATGGAAACATGGGTGAATAAATTCAGAAGTTCCCAAGTTTGTTATTTTTTTTTAATTACAAACCTAGTTCTCTGACGCTTATGATGACTCATTTCACCACTTGTCACCCAGAGTTTTGTTGGTGTTTCAGTGGGTATTTGTACCTTACCCCAACAAGTAACAAGTGTTGCTAGGTAACACTCATTGGCAGGCATCAGATGCTGTGAGTGGGAGATTTGCTCCAATCATGATGTGGTTTTCTTGCTCTAATGAGTAGGAGGTTCACAGCAAAGCTCAATATGAAATACATCTTAGGTCCAACTTGTTTCATGCAAATTTTCTTGCCTGCTTTTAAATTAGCTATTTTGGACCCAAGGGGAAGCAACAGACAGTCTCACTATACATTATAAGCTAGAGTAGCTGGCTCCCTTTCTACTGGCAAGTGTTTTCCAAATGGCACGGTCCTTTGGGCAGATATGTCTTTCGAGAGCATCCAAACAACACAAGTGTTAAGTTTTATGTCACTTCTTACTTTGTTTCTATTAAAATAAAACATATTTTCTTCGTGATTATCAAAACTAAATAAATGCATGAGGCATTTGAAGGACTCCATTTGGGACAAATCTTTTTCACAGACAGAACAGCACTCTCTCTCTCTCTCTCATATCCCCACCATTAAATTTCCTGAAGACAAGTCTTGTTTTTTTTTTGTGGACTTAACAGGCTCTTGAAAAACAACATTTGTGCTGCTGAGGTGGTCCTATTTTGAAAATGCTTGAAAGGATGCCTCCTGTGGTCAAATACATGCTTTTGAAAATGTATTGATGATGACATACTGACATAGCCGAAGAGGACTTCAATTCATCACAGGAAGAGCCTCACATCAGACAATGTGGTGTGCCACCATCTCCACATAAAGTTACCCTGAACAATGCTATTATTTTTTAAACCCTTACCTTCAGTCTTAGAATCCATGCTGAGTATCTATTTCAGGGCTAGGCAGTTGGGATTAAGTGAGTTGCCCAGAGTCACAAATCTAGGAAGTGTCTGAGGTCAACTTTGAACCCAGGATCTCCCATCTCCAGGCCTGACTCTCAATCCACTGAGCTGTCCCTAAGCAGTCATTTTACAAAATGTAATGTATTATTTAACTAAATGTTGTATACTATATGAACATATTATAACGAATGTTCCTATAAAGATACAGAAGCTCGCTACAATGCTGTCCTTTTTTAATACTTTATAACATTATTTCTTTTGGTTCTTGTAACATCATTTCACCTAGTATCATAGTTGTGAAACTGTTTAACAGTGTTAGGGGCAGCTAGATAGCTCAGTGGATAAAGTGCAAAACCTGGAGTTGGGAGGACCTAGGTTCAAATCTGACCTTGGACACTTTCTAGATGTGTGACCCTGGGTATGTCACTCAATCCCCTTTGCTTAACCCTTGCCCCTCCATCTTGGAGTTGTTACTAAGACAGAAAGAAAAGGTTTAAAAAAGCAGTTTGGGGGAGAGTATGTCTGACTTGGAAAAGACCCTGGACCAGGAATTAAAATGTCTGAGTTCTGTACTAGGTCTGCCACTAACCAAATCATTTTGAATCTTGATGCCTCAGTTTCTTTATCTTTAAGATCAGTGGACTGGAAGAGACAGTATGTCTCGCCCCCCCCCCCTTTTTTTTTTGCTTAAGGCATGATATTGTTCTTTGCCACTAGAAATCTTGGCATGCTATGAGAAAGTCAAACAACCTGGGCCTGTGGTTGCAAATGTATGTTCCATAAAATCTGTGGCACATCTTTCAAGATCTCACGGAACCTTTGGAAACCACTGGACCAGATTCAGAAAAGGCTCATAAGAAAGTGGGAAGTGGGCTTTATTCAACACCACTGGGGAAATTACTTCCACCAAGTACTGAAATGTTTCTTCTTTCTCCCCATCTTGACAGAGGACTTATATCTTCACCTTCCTGCTGAGCTCTCGTATCTTCATCCCTCCCTATGATCTTCTGGCCAAGGTGGGACAGATCTGTACCAAGCAGAAGCAGCAGCTGGAAGCTGAGACAGAAAAGGTAAAGCTTTGAGCCACAGTGCTCCAATTCCCCTCTCCATCTTGAGCAGCGGGGCTTTTGATTAAGTTCTTAACTTTGCATTTAACAAAACAAATTGAGACAGTCATAGAAAAGTCAAAATCAGAAAGTACTTTATTATTTTTCAAAGAAAATTTATTTTTATTTTAATAACAAATTTCCACATGAGTTTTCTGAAGTTATATAATCCAAATTGTCTTTCTCCCTTCTTCCTTCCCTTCTCCAGGAGCTGGCAAGCAATTCAATCTGAGTTATACGTGTATTATCATATAAAACATATTTTCATATTATTCACTTTTATAATTCATTTGATATTCATCTTATAAAACCAAAACCCCCAAACATATACCCAAATAAATAAGGGATAGATCATGTGTTTTCATCTATATTCCTACTCCATCAGTTCTTCCTCTGGAGGTGGGGAGCATTCTTTATTAGAAGTCCTTCAGAATTATTCTTTGTATTGCGGGGAGTACCTAAGTCTATCACAGCTGATCATTCCACAATATTACTGTTACTGTGTATAATGTTCTCCTGGTTTTGCTTATTTCACTCTGCATCAGTTCATGAAAGTCTTTCCAGTTCTCTCTGAAATCATCTTGTTCATCATTTCTTATAGCACAATAGTATTCCATCACCAACAGATACCACAATTTGTTCAGCCATTCCCCAATTGAAAAACATCCCCTCATTTTCCAATTTTTTGCCACCACAAAGAGAGTGACTATAAATATTATTATACAAACTGGTTCTTTCCCATTTTTTTATCTCTTTGGGATACAGACCTAATAGTGGTATTGATGGATCAAAGGACATGCACACTTTTCTAGCACTTTGGGAATAGTTCCAAATTGCCCTTCAGAATGGCTGTATCAGTTCACAACTGCACTAGCAATGCATTAATGTCCCTACTTTGCCACATCCCCTCCAGCATTCATTACTTTCCATTGCTGTCATGTTGGCCAATCTGCTAGGTGTGAGGTGATACCTCAGAGTTGTTTTGATTTGCATTTTTTTAATCAAGAGTGTGGAGAGAACTTTAGAAGTCATCTACTTCATTTTGCTGTTGAGAAAACTGAAGCCCAGAAAAAATAAGTTATTGAACATTTAAGTGCCTACTATATGCTAAGCCTAGAAATATCAAGACAAAAATAAAATAATGTTTGATCTCAAGGAATGATAGAAAACATGCACATATATAGGTGTATGTAAAATAGAAACCAGAGGGCACCTAGGTGGCTCAGTAGATTGAGAGCCAGGCCCAGGAGGTCCTAGATTCAAATCTGACCTAGCTGTGTGACCCTGGGCAAGTCACTTAACCCCATTGCCCAGCCCTTACTGCTTTTCACCTTAGAACCAATGCATGATATTGATTCTAAGACAGAAGGTAAGGGTTTTAAAAAAAAAAACAAGGAAGCAGATCAGGGGGTGGGGGGAAGGGGATTGCAGGCAGGATCATCTATGGGGGCTGGAGAGAGTTAGGAAAGCATTAATGTGTAAGGTGGCACTTGATAGCCAGGCATTCTAAAAAGCAGAATTAAGCAGGATGGGAGTGTCATTTATAAGGGACCATCCAAAGGTCAGTTTAGCTGAACTCAAGTATGCATGAAAGGAAATATAATGTGTAATAAAGCTGGAAAGGCAGGGTGGGAGCAGATTGTAAAAGGATTTAATGCTTTGAATAGGCACTTGTGTTTATAATCTAAAGGATAATAGGGAGCCAATGGAGTTTACTGCAGAAAAAAGTGACATCGTCAAACCCACATTCCCCAAGAGCAGAGAGTGATAATGGCAGAATTGGAATTATGATGTAGATCTCTTGACTCCTAAGCCATGGTGCTTTTCTATTATAGCACTGTTACCTCCCACTCTAGCCTGGGATCAAGGACTTTCAGCAACCTACAGGGGAGTCCAATATTAGATTTATGGACATTCAGGAGGTTAAACTGCATTTCTTCCCTTAATATAGCAAAGAGCTGGTCTCTGTAGTCATGTATCCTGAAGGTTTCAGACTACGTGAGGTTTTGGGGGTTTTAATGAGAGGATGTTAGAATTTAAAGCTTCCTGAAGTCCACTGTGTCTTGTTTCCATTTGCCTTCAAAGTCTGAACCGTCTGTGTCCCGGTAATTCTGGTCTCTCTCAATCAAACCCATAAGCCACGGAGAAATGTCTACTCTTGATGCAGAATGGGGCTTGTCGCTGTTAGGAAGAAATCATTGCCACTAAGAGCCTACATGGCTGATGTCCTGATCATAAGGGGTAGAAAAGTTATAAGGCTGACCCTGGGCAAGATGAGGAAGACTCAGCCCTTAGCATTTTTTTGGTTTGGATTGGATCCTACGGGGACTGTCCCAGCAAGGCAAGGAGCTTGACAAACAAACTTTTAACAGAGTTGGTTTTCTTGAAGTCAACTGCTCTATAAACTTCAGTGGCTCAATAGATAAATAGCCAGGCCTGGGGGCCTCCAGAACACAGGAGGATCTGGGTTCAAATTTGACCTCAGACACTTCCTAGCTCTATAATCCCCAAAGTGCCCTTGCCAGTCTTCTGCCTTAGAACCAATGCTTAATGTGGATTCTAAAACAGAAGGGATGGGTTGTTGTTGTTTTCTTAAGTAATATATCTGTATACTTTGGGAGCGATGCACCTTCTCTCCTAGGGACCTTGCATCTAAGAGATGGGAAGAAAGAGTAGAGACAGAGATTGCTTAGTGTTCTCCAAGTCCCATTTTGATCACTGCTGCAATTAGTCTTTCTCTGCTTAAAACACAAAGTTTGTCATTTGAAGGATAGGAAGTCCACAAAGGTCTTATTAGTGAATGGACCAAATTGCCATGTTGTGGATTCTGAATGAACCCATTCCTACCCTGACCTCTGACAGGAAAGGAAAAGAAAACTGATTTTCAATCAAGGGGCAGAAAAAGCACTTCCAACTCTAATGCAATCAACTCCAGTGACCCTACTAAAGCACCATGGGATACAGTGACACATAGTGAAAGAGAAACTCTGTGTTTGCTTCATTGTGACCACATAATTTCCTTTTCAAAGCCTAGAAAGGCACTGGTCTTGTTCCCAAATACTGATTACAGGTCCTAGCCAATTATGGCAGACCAAAAGGGATGGTCCTATTTCTTGATTCATACCGGAATTTACAATACACTTAACAAGGAGAGTTGCTTACCAATGTTTGGTTTCTATTCAATGACTTAAACGAACTTCTACTTTGTAATTGTCAGAAAGTCAAATAGTGAGTTTGAAGTACTCAAGATGGCCAACTTAGAACAAACATTTAAGAAAACTGAAAGGTGCAAGCAATAAGGAGGTCACTGGTAGGAAGAGGAAACCTCTGTATAGTAAATGTGTGATGCCTCAAGAGCAGAAGTTGAGGAAGATAGTAGCTTCTTCCCAGAGAATAAAAGTCTTGGGCTGTAGAAGCTGTCAGTTCAGACTCCAGGATTTAGTCCTAAATCCCTAAATCCCGTTCTGCTCTCACCTAGTTTAACTTGAATTTCAGATGCTAAGCCCATTTGGATGCCCCTAATCATGAGCAAGATAAAATCACCAGGGTCAGGACTATTTCCCATCTCTTTAGATCTCTCTCTGTTTTTTATCCATTTTTCTGCCTCTGGGTCTATATCTTTGTTTCTATGTCTCCCTGTCTTTGTCTCTGCCTCTGTGTCTGTCTTTGTCTCTCTGTCTCTCTCTCTGTTTCTCTCTGTCTTCTCTTTGTGTCTGTCTGCCTGTCTCTCTCTCTCCATAAGGCAACATCTCCATACCAATCCTACTATCCATAGGCCTACCCTCACCCCTTGTTGTTGTTGTTTTTGTTGATGATTTTAATTGTTTTGACTCAGCATGACCCCTGTAGTAGTGCTATATAGTTAACTCTTCTTTTTCTTTCCAAACTTTTTTGGTCCCTATGGTGATGGAAAAAGAGCTGTGCAATAGTCACTTTCCCAGAGAATACTACATGTTCCCTAAACCCATTATTATCTCAGGCAACCCTTATGTCTACTCCCAACCAAGACCACTGCTGCTAACCCCATTTTGCAGTCAAGATCACTGAGGCTCCTTGACTGAAAAATGGGTGGTACACTGAATCTACAATTTGAGAAAAATACTTCTGAGCCCTTAGCCTCTCTGGAATAGGAGAGAGCAGTTCAGAGACCTATTCAAAGACTTTTGATGAAATGATGGAAGGAAATGGAACATATGCACCCTGGAAGGTAATATGATCTAGGAAAGAAAGAAGAGAACAACATTCTCTTCCCTGATAAGAGAATTAGTTATAATAGTCTGACTCAGAGCCTAAGGCAGAAGGCTAGAGAAGGACATGAGATAGAGTGGGTGAGACTATAGAATGGCCCATGTGAATGAGAGATGACTGGATGGCACTGATGCCAGTATGGTAGGATGCTTGAAATGACTGCCTTATAAAGTTTTGGTCATTAGTGAAATTCCTCTCCCCTCCCCCAGTTGATCCTCCCACTGGTTTATGCTTCCTCCACCCAATGCCTTTTCAAAAATGACTCAGAGAACAACAAATGCAGTCATTTGCTGAGAACTGGTCCCTAGACAAACATTTCCCATCTTCCCTCTCTGCATCTCCTATGACACCACATTATATGTAATAGCAGCCTACATTTACATTGCAAGCCTCAAGCCAACCTTTGAAAGGGGGATCATTTTAACTCACTCTGACCAGAAATGTTGGGGCCCTCGTTTGTTGTTTTTGGTCACTGACACTGGCCTCTGTCCAAGGTGTCTGAGTTCAGGATGGGCCAAATCAAATTCAGAGTGGCAAAATTCTACCCCAGTAAGATCCGAAAATCTGAAAGAAAGACCTGAAAAAGAATATGCTATAAAGAGAAATCAATTTGAAGGGATAGATAAATCCATAATGGAAACCAAGATGTTTAATGATTCTGTACATCCAAAGTCCTTTGTACTTTGTACTTGTACTCTTAAGACACTATGCAAATGTGAGCTATTGATGTCATACTATGTCCTTAATTCTCAGATTCCCATGTGAAGAGGATAATGCTAAGATTTCCTGGTGGGAAGTTCCTAATCTCAGGGGAAATTTGGCTGAAAAATAGTTACTTTGGCATCTCTCCAGTCACCACATTCTCTGTAATAGAAGCATAGAAGCACACATTTAAACTTCTAGCCTGAAAGCCAAATTTTCTTTTCTTTTTTTTTAAACCCTTACCATACATCTTAGACTCAATATTGTATATTGGCTCAGGTGGAAGAGTGGTAAGGGTTAGGCAATGGGGGTTAAGTGACTCGCCCAGGGTCACATAGCTAAGAAGCCAATTTTTCTAAAGTTCTTCTTTGGCTCACCACCCACAAGAGATGCCCTCACCATGCCCTCAGGCCTATGGAATGTTTGTGGTCCCTAGCCTTTTCTGCCCAGTGTACTCAAAGGTCAGAAAGGACTGTTCTAATAAGAAAATATATAGCAACCAGTCACTTGATTTCCTAGCAGGTGTACATTTAACTCCCTTTCTAGCCAGCTAAAAATTATCTGCCATTCAAACCTCGCAGCAGACCAATGGGTATCCTCCTTCAAAGAGAAAGCTAAAACAAAGAACTAAAATCCTTAGCCACCACAGCAAGCTTTGATGAAAAGATCAGGAGGATTTACCATACCCTCATATCTAGCCACCTAAAATGGAATCATTCGGGGGACAGCTGGGTGGTTCTGGGGATTCAGAGCCAGGCCTGGAGATGGGAGGTCCTGGGTTCAAGTCACTTAACCCGCATTGCCTAGCCTTTACCATTCTTCTATCTGATACACAATATTGATATACACAGTATTTATTCTAAGATGGAAGATAAGGGATTTTTAAAAAAATGAATCATCCTTTCCTTATTCTCCCATCAGCAAGGAAGAGGAAATCACTATCACAGACCTCTAGCCATTTTACTTCCCTGTTCTCTGTGGCTAACAAAGCTGACCTAGATTCAGGGGACCTGGTTTCTCTTCCTCAAGAAGGTATAAAACAGGGCAGATTTGGGTGCTAGATTCTTGAAGCTGAATTCCCTCTTTTTCCTCCAAGCTCTTTCCTTTTCCTTAGCAATGCAGATCAGAGGAGAAGAGATTTAGAGCTATAAGGCAACTTAAAGGTCATCTAGTCCAATTCCTTCATTTACAAGTGACTAAGTTGAGATCTAGTGTGGTCATATGTCCAGATTTGGTCAAAGGAACCAGTTCCTCCTAGAACCAAGCTTGGTTTTACCTTTCTTTTTCTCCCTGGCACTTAAGAAATCTGCTTGTCGACTTAAGTTAGGGTCATTGACTTGTTTTTCAAAAGTTTTAATAATAGTATTTTAATATTTGCTTTTCATTGTGATCTTGTATATTTTAGTCTATGAATCTCAAAACATTATTCTGAGAAAGGGTCCCCAGTTTCTACCAAAGGGATCTATGATATACAAAAGGTTAAGAACCCCTACTCAAGCAAGGAGTAGCTAGGTGCTCAGTGTATAAAAAGCTAGGAATAGAGATGGGAGATTCTGGGTTCAAATCTGGCCTCAGACACTTCATAGCTATGTGACCCTGGGAAAGTTGGTTAACCCTAATTGCCTATTTCTTGCCACTCTTCTGCCTTGGAACCAATACTTAGTATCAATTCTAAGATAGAATGTAAAGTTTTGTTGTGTTTTTTTAAACCCTCACTTTCCATCTTAGAATCAATACTTTGTATTGGTTCCAAGGCAGAAGAGTGGTAAGGGCTAGGCAATGGGGGCTAAGTGACTTGCCCAGGGTCACACAGCTAGGAAGTGTCTGGGGTCAGATTTGAATCTAGGACCTCCCATCTCTAGGCCTGACTCTCAATCCACTGAGCCACCCAGCTGCCCCCAGTAAAGTTTTTTTTTTTTCTTTTTAACACCTATCCTAAAGTTTGCATTCTTTTCCCTTTGCAGGAATAAAAAGAATAGTAGCCTAAGCCCCTAAAATCTAAGCCAAGACATTTTGGACCAGCTTGTGAGAGCCAATTATTACATTTTCCGCATGAGCATGTTATTCTTTAGAAATTAGGAAGTACTACAAATCAGGGCTTAATTTTGACTGTCTGCGCTTAAAAAGGTGATAAAGAAAATGTTATAATACAAATTAAACTTTAAAGTATATCATGTATCTTTTCTTTTTTCTTTCTTTCTTTTTTTTTTTGGAGAACTAGTTCTATAACATTTACCAGCATACCATAGAATCTAAAAGATGGACTCATATTATTCTAGCCAGATTGGAGTCATTGGATTAAATGTTAGCTTTCCCCCCCAGCTTTCATTCCTGGCACTGACGCACTTGTACTGGACAGACCTGGTAGTTTGCTTCAAAGACATTTTGTTTGGCTGTGTAGGAGGAGTATGTACAGAGATGTCCTCCTGGGCTGGGGGGTTTTCTTACACACAAAGCAGAAAGTCTGGAGCACATACAAAATCAAACTTTGCACACATTCCTTCTGAGGCTATCTTCCATGGCATTTCTTGCCTGGTAACAATAAAGCTCAAACACTTCTGCTGTGTGTACATGTGGCTTAACACACTACTGAGATACTGTTGATTTAAGCAACCAGTTCCTGTGGATTTTTATTTTTTCTCCCCACACTTGTCATTTCTCCTGGCACCTCTTGAGACCCACCCAGCCAGGACTTCCAAGCAAGCCCCTCCCTCCCAGTAGCCTGCCAGTTCTCAGGTCATTGGATCATCATAACTCACTCTCTCTCCCCCTTCTCTCTCTCTCTCTCTCTCTCTCTCTCTCTCTCTCTCTCTCTCTCTCTCTCTCTCTCTCTCTCTCTCTCTCTCAGGCCAAGCTAAAATCTTTCACTGCCAAGATTATCCAGCTCCTAAAGGAATGGACTGAGGCATTTCCCTATGATTTCCAGGATGAGAAGGTCATGAAGGAACTAAAGGAGATCACTCACAAAATCACCCAGTGTGATGAGGTAAGGGAATCTCCTGGATCAAGTTTTTCCTTGCCTCCCAGGCCATTTGGAAAACAAAGCAACTTCCCTAAAGATTTTGCTAGGCTGTGTGGGGGGAGGTGGAGTGTGCAGGGTCCTCAGGCTGTGCCTTTCAATAGGGTCACACAGAGAAGAGCCTTTGTTTCCATGGTCACAGACATCCTCTGGGTAATTTTCCAAAATTGAGTCAATGATTGAGTTCAGCAAGAGATTAGGGAAAGCTCAGTTCCACTAATCCTCCACCTTTCAGAAAACAATCCAAAGTCCATATCTTGCAAAGGAGTAAGAGGTCATAGGATGACAGGAGGACCTTAGAGAGGATCTAGTCTAACACCTTCTTTTTATAGATGGAGACACAGAGACCCAATGACTTGCTCTAAGTCAGATAGGTGGCAGCTAATGACTCATATGAGATTTGAACCTAGGTTCCTTGACTCCCAATCCATTGGTTTTTCTGCTACAAAAGCATCTTTAATACTGTATATAATATGCTTTGTAAAGCCTTAGCATGGATCAGAAAAGAATGAACACTTGTCTAGGAGCCAGAAGTCCAGCTAGTGGTCAGAATGAATAACATTGGGCTTCTGACCAGGAAAACTCAAGTATGAACCCCACCCTAGACATTTGTTAGCTACATGAACCTGGGTAAGTCATTTGACTACTCAACTTCAGTTTCTTTATCTGTAAAATGCTAATAATAATAGCATCTCCTTCACAGGGTTCTTGTAAGATGAAATGAGATACATTTTGTAGTTTTGCAGACCATATAAAACTATCCAAATGCTAGCTATTGTTAGAAACACAAGTAGACAGTAAAAATAATTTACATTAATAAGAAGTTGTTTTTCACAGCATTCCAAAACTTCCTACCCCATGTGATCATCTCTAGAATGGAACTATCCCCATTTTACAAAGGAGTAAATTGTTTCAGACATGTTAAGTGCTATCTGTCCCCTACTTAGAATAGTGAGTTAGGAGCACAATCAGGACTAGAACCTAAGGCTTTTGACTCTTAAAGGTCAGGCCTTTTCCACTGCATTATTTTTATGCCAGTCATTAAAATCTGACAGTCAAAGGGAAAGGGAATCCCAAGTCAACTGAGGTCAGTAATGGGATTGAAGGGATGCTGATAAGAGCTTCTAGGAAGCCATCAACAGAGCAGCATGGATGGCTTCAAAAGAAACCTTACCAGGGATGGTATAAGAGTCTACACATAGAGGACTCTGAAACTTCAAGAAGACATGTTAAGTGAGACTCCCCTAACAGGCCAATGGGACATGAGCTTTGGAGAAAACCACAAAGGTAGGGTCCTTATTGCCAAGGCTCTTTCTGAATTATAATTTCCAAATTTATAATAATTATTAATTCATATATATAATAAATGATATTATTATATTATATAACTATAATTAATATTCAATGAATATGTTTAATATTAAATTTACATAAAATTCTATATAATAAATTTCCAAATTCATAATAAGGCTGGTTTCTGAATTCATTTGTGTCCCTATTTTAGGATTTTCCTTGGCAAAGATACTGGAGTGGTTTGCCATTTTCTTCTCTAATTCTTTTTTACAGATGAGGAGACTGAGGCAAATAGGTTCAAGTGATTTGCCCAGGGTTACACAGCTAGTAAGTGTCTGAGGCTGGATTTGAACTCTTGAAGTTGAGTCTTCCTGATTCCATGTTCATTGCACCACCTCACTGTCCGATTATCAGAACTAATTGTATCCTCTTCAAGTTAACTACTTATTTATTAGTGTCCAGTCCTCAGCTACTCAAATTGGCATGTGTACTAAATGCGTTATGATTTCTTAATGAGAATCTCTTAGCAGCACCATATAATAGCAGAAAAAGTGCTAAAATCTAAGCTATCATACTAGCTGTTACACCTCTAGGCTAGTCCTTAAACATCTCAGAGCCTCTTATTTCCTCATCTCTAAAATGGGAATAATGATCATTTCACTCCATATTTCACATCGCTGTTGTGAGAAAGTTTTTAAGTGCTAAACAAAAGTGAGTTGGGATTTTTACAGCTGCTGCCTTATGGCTTTTGTCACTCTTCGGCCTCAGGAAGGATGGCTAAGTGGAAGTAGCCAAGAGTTAGAAAGTCAATAGGCATCCTAAGTGAAGCTATCACAGAACTCACAGCAAATAAGCTCTGGGATCTTTGGTAGACCTAAATAAGCAGAGATTTAGGGCAAATTATGGGCAGTCAGGCATTGCAGTGGATAGAGTGCCAGAACTGGAATTAGGAAGACTCATTTTCTTGAATTCAAATCTGGTCTCAGACATATTTGTGTGACCCTAAGCAAGTCACTTAACCCTGTTTGCCTCAGTTTCCTCATCTGTAAAATGAGTCACAGAAGAAAATAGCAAACCACTCCAGTATCTTTGCCAAGAAAATTCCCAAATGGGGTCATAAAGACTTGGACAATGACTGAACAAAATAATAGGTTAAATTAGGCAGCCTAACACCCAGCTAGGTAAGACACAGGTGAGTTATTCAGGCAGATGCTCCATAAGCTCACCTTAGCTCAGCTCTCAGACACGCCAGGGTATGGTTTGGGAGATCAGCTGTGAAGCTGGGACTGAGAACCATTTCTCATACATACTCCAAGCCAAATCCTCAACACTATATTAAAAAATCAGCTTAGAGCAAGTCCTACCCCTCCAATCAACAAATCTCCTTAATCATGATGAAGGAAGACCTCGAGGGAGGCAGGAAACAAAGCCAAGTTAAGAACAAAGCTATAAAAAAGTACTCACATCTCAGAGCAGGAGTAATTCAAGAAATGGGGAGCAAGACCATCTTGGTAAGAGATGACATTGATTTAAAGCATTTTGCATATCTATTTCAGCTGACCCTTTTAACAACCTTGCTGGGTAGGTCCTGCAGGTATTATTATCTCCAGCTTGCCCAAGACTCTACGTCCAGGATTCTGCCCATTATTATTACACAACTTCTCTCTTCAATAGCAAGCATTTGATCACTTGTGAATCCATAAGGCATTCCTGGGCTTGACCTCCTAATCCCTGAAATTAGTTAATCGTGAGTCCAATTCAACAGAAATTTTTATTAGTCTGTTTCCAAAGTTTCTCCTCACTTTTGAGGTTGACCTCGAGGGAACAGAAAGCAGAGAGAGTGTCGTCAGAAACCCTTTGTCCCATCCCATGCTCGCTTTTTTCATCCTGCATCTCAGACCACAATTCTGGATTTTCCTATGTGCTAATGTATTCAATATAACTTATTTTTTTTTTAAATGGCAACTTCCATAGCAGCTTAGGGATACCCACTTCTCTTTTATAATTTCATTTCTGCCTCCCAATGAGATAGTTCTGACTCTATTATCTTTCTTCAATTTGCCTAAGGAACGCACTACTAGGTAATGTGAAAACTTGTTTTAACTGGAGGTAGAAAAATGAGAATTTGGTCACTGCCATTAGGTAGACCCTGAGTTTCCCTCCCAGAAGTTGTCAAAACAATTACACCTCTCTTTGGTTCGGTGATATTGGAATCCAAAGCAAACAAATGCTAAACAGTTGGAAGAAGGACATGGGCTTGAATGATGGCTGTTCACATAAGCGAGATTGAACTAAATTCTGATTATAGCTCAGTGACTACTTCATTCTCAGACTCTAGGCAGAGATAGAATATCAGGATTCATTTTAAAAAGTTAATCTAAAAGCCATAGGAGGGTTCTCTGTTTCCAGAAGGCTGTGTTGATATTGTTTTTTGCTTACCACCACTCCCTTCTCTCACTATTAATGGGCTTCCTCTTCTGCCAGGAAAGACATTGGGACTGGCCTTCTGCCAGGACAGGTGGTGACTAGATGCTGAGCTCCATTGAGCATGCTTCTGACTCCTGCCAGTCTCAATCCCCAGAGAGGGTCAGCTTCAGGAATTTGTCCAGAACACATGCACACAGATAACAGAGAAGCCCTGGGACTCGCTCCAGGCAGAGTACCAGCTGCTGTCAAGTGTATCCAAAGCAGAAAGGGAATTTTTCTGATGAAGATCCTTCCATTTCCTATTCCCCAAGGTCCTTCTTCTCCCTTATGTCCCAGCTTGTGGTCATTAGCATGGAGGGTAGTTGGCAGCACATGAGTGCTGGAAGTCAACCTCTGCTTTTTATTAGCTATATGCCAGTGGGCAAGTCATTTACCTTTTTGGAGGCTCCATTTTCTCATTGGTAAAATGGGGATAACAATACCTATAGGGCTGTTGCAGTGATTGGATGATACATGTAAAAATTTTGTAATCGTTGAAGTGCTATATAAAGCTAGCTATTAGTAATAGTAGGGGGGTTAGGTGGCGCAGTAGATATAAATTCTAGACCTAAAATCAGGAAGACTCAACTTCCTGAGTTCAAATTTGACCCCAAACACTTACTAGCTATGCGACCTTGGGCAAGTTACTTAGTCCTGTTTGCTTCAGTTCTTCATCTGCAAAATGAGCTAAAGAAAGAAATGGCAAACCATTCCAGTATCTTTGCCAAGACAATCCCAAATGGAGTCCTAAAGAGCCTCTCACGACTGAGACTACTGAACAATAAGGAGCAAGGGAAGGGATAATAATGAGTATATTTTTATTTGGTTGATAGTTTTTACCCTTAACACTGTGATAGCTAAAAAAGATAGGTACACAGATGATGGCACCTTTCTTCAAGGAACTTACAGTCTCACGGAGGACAAATAATACATGGAATGGAACAATATATATGTAATTAAAGAGCTCAATTGAATGGTTCTAGAAGGGAGTGGTGAACAATATCAATAACAAAATGATGATCAGGAAAAGCTTTGTTAAAGAAGTAGATCTTGAGGATTGGGTAGACTTTGGATATGTAGGGGAAAGTGGGGGCAGGGGAGAGGAAAGTCTAAATAAAGGCTTAGAGTCTTAAGCGTATGAAATTGTTAAGGAGATAATGAGAAGGCTAAAGATTTTATGTTGGAAAATAGTGGGAAAGATGGTAAAGTAGACTGACTCTAGGTTAAAGGGTTTAGATTCCATGTTGTAAATAAAGAAGAAGCAATAGAGGTTCAGGTCAGGAGAATCTTGGGCAGTCTTAATGAAGAATGAATTAGTAAGGGAAAAATCTGAAAGAAGAGCAATCAATTTGAAGGCTGTTATGTAAATCCAGATCTGAGGTAATGAGAGACTTAGAAAAGGTGACAACACAAGGGAGGAAAGAAAAAGGGAGGGGGGGGGCGGAGATGTCCAAGGTACCTGGGACAATTCCCTTGTCTTGCCAATAAACACATAATGACAAAGGGTTTGATCATTACTATTTCTTGGAGAGGATGTGACATTTTCATCTAGGGTCTGCCAAATCTACTAAAGGAGCAACTGGATAGACCAAGGAGTTATCATAGCTTAATGGAGCTGTTCTCCTTTTCTTCTTAGGAGAATGGGACAGTGAAGACAACCATCACCCAGATGACCCAGAACCTCATCCTGTCCCTTACCACCAGGAACCAGTTCCAAGAGATAAGGGAGAAGTTCCGCCAGCCTGTTACAGACAAAGGGACTATTCTGAAGTCAAAGCCCCAAGCAGCCCAGAAGGATATCCTAAGTGTGTGTTGTGACCCACTCATTCTGGCCCAACAGCTCACCCACATAGAGCTGGTCAGTGTCTTGCCTTCTCTTCTCCTGTAACCCTCTTTTCAGCCTATAAGACTTTAAGGATGTAGTTCTCCCCCAAAGCTTAGAGGCAAAGGCTTTGAGATTGAAGTTCTAGCATGCAAATCATTTATACTATGTCTCCATCTATATCATTGTTCTCTATCATCCATATATGTCTGTGTCTATGTAGATCTATAACATAGAAGACATATACAAGACAATCCTATGAATGTCTGAAAGGATTGTTAAAGTCAACAGGGCTGGGTCAGAAAAAGAGGCAGTCTATAGAAAAAAATAAAATGATGATATCTGATATGGCCTGCCCGCAGACAACTCCATGCAATGCTAAAGGATTTCAACAAAAGGTAGATGGAAGGCATTTCTGTGGACAGCTGGGTGGCTCATTGGATAGAGAGCCAGGCCTAGAGATGAGAAATCCTGGGTTCAAATCTGACTTCAGACACTTCTTAGCTGGGTGACTCTGGACAAGTCACTTAACCCCCTACCACTTTGCCTAGCCCTTACCACTTTTCTGCCTTGGACCAAATACATGGTATTGATTCTAAGAAGGAAAGTAAGGGTTGTAAGAAAATACTCTGCTTACAGATAATATAGCAGGGTGAAAGGGGGAGAGGCACAGACAGGCATCTCAAGATTTAGTGTACTTGAGGTTATAGAGAACCTTCTCCCCTAAGAAACTCTTTCTCCCTTCAGACCCCCCCCTCACCCTTTTAAAAATTATCTGACTGCATCTATTCAACTAAAGATGATTTAATAAACAAGTTCAAACTGAGAAAGTAGTAGGGTAGAGGGAATAGAGATTTGCCCTATACTTTGGCACAGATTGGGTTTCGAGACTCTCAGCTTTTGAGCTGAGCTCCAGCCTCAAAATCTTGTGGAGTGTTTCTTTTATTCCTTTCTATACTATATGTATGCTAGCTTTCTTAAAGTCTTTAGCAGTAGACAGCAAGGAGGAAAGAGAATCTGACCTTCAGAGTGGTTGGGCCTGTCTCTTCAGGCTAATGCCCCTTAAGACCAGCCTTACAGTTCAAGCCACACCCCTTAAATCCTTTTGTTCCATGTCACCATCCACAGGAATCCAGGTAGAGCAAACAGTTGGAAAAAATCCAGGAATAGAGGTAGCTCTATCCTGTGAGTCAAGGAGAGCACATTCCTTCCAGTCCCCAGGTCCAGGAAAGAGTTCCCCTCGAGAACAACTGTCACTCTCCTAGTCTCCCTTCCCCCCTTCCAAAAGACTTCACTGTCAATCAACCTTCATTCCAACATTTCAAACCCTCTCTGTGCAGTATTTTCCCCATAGTATCATCACCTTTCATGAATTAAAGGGTTTTAAAAAAAGGCCCCAATGTACAAGAGTAGGGATGCTGGTTGCCCTGATAAGACTAAGAAAAGTCACAAATTGGCTAAGTATGTTCATATAAGAAATAATTGTTAAATAATGGGGTTTGCGATTTTGCATAATTTTCAGCTTATACAAAGAGTCTTGGAGTGTATTAGTCATATAAAATGAGGTCCTAGGGTCCATTTAATATACAAATTTAGATTTATTAGCCCTTTTTTAAGAAGCCACCTTTTCTAATCTTTTTCCTCCCCAATTCCATTCCAGGAAAGGGTCAGCAACATTTATCCTGAGGATCTGATGCAAATAGTCAGCCACATGGACTCTCTAGATAATCACAAGGTGGGTCTTTTTTCTTTTTTTAACAAGGGGGAAAATTGGGAGACCATCTTCCTGCTTCTTGTAGATCTAAGCAGACTCTTAGCAATGTTACACAGAATTTGTCCTTCAGACCCCCAAGAGAAGGCTCTCAGACTCCTAGATATCCATTCCCTACCCTGAGCCTCCTCAAAATGGCTCATTATTTTTGGCATAGCAGCTTGCTTCCATTATCAAGTTTAGATTTTAGAAACAAGAGTGCAGAGAAGACTGGATCCCCTCCCTAGATGAAAGAACTCTTCCCCTAATTCTCAATCTTTTGTGCTTTAAATGACATGCAGAAGTTCAGGAGAACACACAGAAGCCATTGTTTAAACCTGAAAACCAAACATCAAAAGCCACACATATTTTTTTCCCTGTTCACTAATAGGTTTTTTTTTAATTATTTTCCATCTTAGAATCTTACAGTATATTGGTTATAAAGCAGAGGAGCAGAGGAGTGGTAAGGGCTAGGCAATGGGGGTTAAGTGACTTGCCAGGGTCAAACAGCTAGGCAATTATCTGAGGTCAGATTTGAATCCAGGACCCCCTGTTTCTAGACCTGGCTCTTAATCCACTAAGCCACCTGCCTGTCCCCAACATTAATAGGCTTTTAATTTGGGTTCTGACAATGGCTGGTGTTATAGATTCTATCCTTTTTGGGGTGATATTACTACACCCCATAAATCAAACCAAGATCAAGGAAGAGAAATGGACCATATCTGATGGGACAGAAATGGACAAGGAGAGAGTTAATTCCTTGCTGAATGGGAATGCCTTTTCCTCCACTTAAAAAACACTCTAGGCTCATTCTACTCCTCATTGAGCTCCAGCCTCTTTGTTTGCTAGACCTGAAAGAATCACTAGGGTGCGGGCAGCTAGGTGACTCAGTGGATAGAGATCCAGGTCTGGAGCTGGCAGGTCCTGGCTTCAAATCTAGCCTCAGACACCTCCTAGCTGTGTGATCCTGGGCAAGTCACTTAACCCTCATTGCCCTTATCATTATTCTGCCTTGGAACTATTATTTAGTTTTGATTCTAAGACAGAAGAGAAGTGTTAAAAAAAAAAAGAATTAGTAGGGTAGTGGAATCAAGTTTGATGTCAGAATTGGAGAACTATAGTAGAGTTCCCTGGGGAAAAGGAGTGGAGGCTTACTCGGGCAAGTAGGGGCTACTCTAAAAGAACCACAAATCCTACAATTCTTGTTTCCAAAGAAGTCAGATGAGATCATAGGAAGCTGACAGAGAAATAACTCCTGCTTGATTGCAAAGATCTTCTCTCTCCTTCCCAACTCCATCCCAGTCTATTTTTTCCCCAAAGGATCTTTCCCCTCAAAGGAAACTTGCCACTCTCCTTAGGTAAAGCCAATTCTATCTTGTGAGAAAGAGAAAGTGTTTTGAATTCCCCTCTTCTCAAAGTCAAGGACTGATTACTGATCTTTTATCTCACAGTGCCGTGGGGATGTCACCAAGACCTATACCCTAGAGGCCTATGATAATTGGTTCAACTGCCTGAGCATGCTGGTGGCCACAGAGATCTGCAGGGTGAGTGACGGTGGCAGATCTTGCTTTGACCAAGAGCCATTTTCCATATATGTCAATATATACCAGCCTGTCCTATAAGCAGATTCCTCAGCCCTTCTCCCACCATCTATCTGATTAAATAAATACACCTTCCATATACCCAAGGATGAAAATATTCTCCCTATTTGTCAAAGCACTATCCACTGAAAGACCCAACTCAAACCTTCAATTTCTACCTTCTCCCAGAAGTCTTCCCTAACAAAGTAGCCCACTCTTTCTGCCCTTTCTGTCTATTGCAGCACAGCCAGGTCACACAGTGGATAGAGCACTGAGCCTGGTGTCAGGTAGACCTGAGTTCAAATTTGGTCTCAGACAATTATTGGCTGTGTGACCCTGGGAAGCCATTTAACCTTTTTGCCTCAGTTTCCTCAACTGTAAAATGAGGTAAAATAATAATAGCACCTATTTCCTATGCTTGTTTTTTACGTTTCCTTTTATATTTCCTATGCTTGATGAAGATCAAAGGAGACAAGCCCTGAAAAACATTTTACATAGTGCCTGACACATAGTAAGGACTATATGAATGATGGGTATTATTAATTTCAGTCTCCTTCCCCCTTTTTTCAGAATCTAGAGCCCTGATTCTATCCCATTCGGGGTACTTTATAGCATACAGTCTTGCACTGTTTTGTGTGCTGTGTGAAATTTGTCTCTCTGAGTTGGCTAAAAATTTGTTAAAGGAAGGGATTTTGTTTCTAGACTTCTCATCTCTCCCCATGACCTTAGTGCAGTTGTGGTCACACAGTGGGTGCTTAATGAGCACATATCAGTCAGGAATCACATCGCTAGAAACAGCCTGGATAAAGAGAACCTGAATCAACATGCTGGGGTGAATGTGTTTATCCTGCCCAGCCCCTAAGCTGGTTTGCTGCCAAAAGATGAAGGTGGGCACATGTGGCTGTGAAGCAGTGGCTTCCAGTTCCATGATGCCAAGTACCCCTCCTAGGAGTCAACCTTTTGGCGTAGTCGGGAAAGTTGCTGATACTTTCCTGCTGCCGGATGGATCACTTTACAGCTGGATGAGGCGGGCTGCCTAGGGAACACCCCACCCCTGGAAAAATACATTCAAACTGACCTTCCCTGCTTCCTCTTTGGCCTTGAGCTTGCTCCTTCGAGAATACCATTTAGACCATTATTTTTGAGAGCTGAGCTATTTGTGTTAAAATTATCCCTTCTTCCCAACTTTGGGGAAATCTCAACAAATATATTACTCTTACTCACCTCTGTGATTGTGGATGCATACTTAGATGTTATATCAGTGTCTAGCTAGCGTTATATTTTCTAAAAGTGTGTTGGTCAAAAACACGCTCTTAAAAAGAGATCTTTGAATAGGAAAAATAGTTTTATGCTCAAAAAACTAATATCCCTTACAGCCCACACTTGGGTTTTCCATAAAGCACATTTTGGGTGAAAGCATGACCTCTATTTGGACCAATGCAATAAGTAAGTTGTAAAGATTTATGAGAAAGGCAAGTGAATTTCATACCATCAGACGGCATCTAATCAGTCCATGGAGGCATCTCGGAGAGAAAACAGATTAATTACAATATTCTCTGAAGCGTCGTCACAGAGCAGAGGTTGTAGCCGCTCTAGTTTGAATGTACTGACCTCCTGAAGGACTTAACTGGAAACTATTTCTTTCCTTCAGGTGGTGAAGAAAAAGCAAAGGACAAGAATGGTGGAATTCTTCATCGATGTGGCAAGGGAATGTTTCAACATTGGAAATTTTAATTCCATGATGGCCATTATCTGTGAGTACCAAGCCCTCTCTACCCTATGCCGCCATCTTGTGGCAACACTTAAAACCTCTCATCCTTTCAGTGCTGAGACTAGTGGATCTCTTCCTCCTTTCTGGGAAGTCATTAACTGATCATTGCTGGAAGTTTTTCCATTTCTCCCAGTTCTTGTTGGAGTTCTTTCTTCATTGGTACTATCCCTCTCCCATCTCAGTCCTCCAAATTGAAACGGCATTCTTTTCACAGATTATAGTGTCATTTTCATTGGGAAACTATCCTTTGGGCTGATGCCATGGTGCTTTTCTTTCTCTTACAGCTGGCATGAACCTGAGTCCAGTGGCACGACTAAAGAAAACATGGTCCAAAGTCAAGACTGCCAAATTTGATGTGCTGGAGGTATGCCCTGCATTTCTTGGCACAGTGCCTAAGATAGAGATAACAGGAACTTTGTCAAAGAAATACAACCATAGGGTCCTAGAATGTGATGAAGCTTAAACCAGGCATCCAGAACGGAAGCATTTAAGATCTCCCTCCCCAAGTCTTTGCAGAATCTCTCCATACATGCAGACTTTGAAGCTTTAGTAATCTAACCTAGAAGAAGAAGTGGCTTCTTCTTCTGTGTTTTTAGGACATAAGGAAGAAGATAACACAAGCAGCTCGTTTCTTTACCCTTCCCCATCCCCAGGTCCTCTTCTCCTAAATAGATAATGCTGGAAATTCCACCATTACTACATCATTCATTTTTGCCATTCTTAATGTGTAAATAACGTTGGAGGATCATATTTTAAGATGGCACCAGCATGGACAATCTACTAGAAAGGAAGAATCTGAGTGCAAGGGCTGATGATGGATGGAGTAATAGGAGACCTCGTGGGAGTATTACATTGTCCCTAGAAGCCAGGAATAGAAACCAAACAAGTTAGACGATGAAGTGGGGAGTCTAGATTTCTGAAGCTGTTTTTTTTTTAATCTACTTTATGATTTGCCCAGCTATCTTTCTATCATGTCTCCCAAGCAAACACATCAGCTTTATACCTGGAAATCCCCATCCTTTATGGTTGGTTTGGGAGGATTCTAGGAGAGGTTTCAGCTTTTGCTGCTTCTAAGCCACCATCTTGCCTGTGCCCCAGCATCCCATCCTCTGTGATCCATTTGTTCTCTTTTTTTCCACTTCCTCTCTTAGGACAGTTTTTCTTTTCATCTCTTTTATTAGGGAGTCAGACCCTATGATTTACTATAAAAGACTGCCCTCTAGCGGCAGGATCTGAAATCAGGCTAGGATTAAGAGTATCTTTCTATAACTGCAAGAGGTATAGTGTTGAGCCATAGGAAAACCTTAAGAGTAGGGCTTTTGGCTAATGCCCTCTCCTTCCTACTTACAGCACCACATGGACCCATCCAGCAACTTCTGTAACTACCGCACTGCCCTGCAAGGGGCTGCCCAGAGATCTCAGACTGCCAATAGCAGCAGGGAGAAGATAGTCATCCCAGTTTTCAATCTCTTCATCAAAGATATCTACTTCCTGCACAAAATACACACTAACCGCTTGCCAAATGGCCAGATAAACTTCAAGGTGAGTCCTGGGAGCTGTCAGTTAAAAAAAAGGAAAAAACCATCCATACTCTATGTAATAGGGGAGAAGAATGATGAAATAGAATTAGACGACACCTTAGAGGTCACTTAGGCCAACTCCTTACTCACCTCATGGGTCACTTCTGACTGTACTCACTTATCTGAGTGCTGGACATATAACATAAGTGAACACAGGAAGCAATTAGGAAAACAGTTGAGTCCTCAAATGAGAGGCACTGATCCTGAGTCTAATTTGAACATTCAGAGAAGGGAGATATCATTACAATTACTGAATGGAAGGTATCTTAGAGATCATCTAGGCTAATGCTGGCTACACACACACACACACACACACACACACACACACACACACACACAATTGTAATAAAAAAAGAAATCCAGAGTGGGTGTGATTTTTTCAAAAACAATCCAGGATGAAACTTAAATTCAAATATTCTCTTTCTTTGAGACTACAGAATAGGATAGGAATTAGAGCCCTGGATTCCTCCTAAGACCATGGAATCAGAAAATGTGTATTTCTAGGCTAAAATCTCTCCTACAAAGAAAGGAAGCTATTCACCAATAGTAGACTATTGTGCCTTCTGATGCCCAGTTTTGTGACTTAACCACCTCAGTTCAAGTTGATAGCAATGTCTCATAAGAACCAGTCTGAGCTCCCTACACCTACCAAGCAGATCTATCTCAGAAACAAAATAGTGTGGAAAGAGATACAAACAGCCACGACAGGAAAAGGCAATCAAATGAACAGAATTCTATACTTTCTTAGTCATTATTTTACCTGATCCTAACAAGAAAATCTCCTTGTGATATGCAGAGCTTATTATCCCTATTTGATTTGGTAAAGAAAGACTTAGATGTCAAATAATTTCCCCATAGATCACAACAGGAAACACTGCTTTAACACTTCACCATTCAAATCTTTTTTTTTCCTTTTTTTTTGGGGGGGGGTGATTAATAGGTAATATTGACTGACTAACTTTTCTTCTTTATAGAAATTTTGGGAGATTTCAAGACAAATTCATGACTTTCTGACATGGAAACAGGTGGAATGTCCTTTTGAGAAAGATAAGAAAATCCAGAGTTACTTACTCACAGCACCAATTTATAGTGAAGAAGGTAAAATTCTTTCATCTATATCAGTTCCCATCCTCAGAGGAAGGGCAATTATATGTGAGTGTCATGGAGATAGCTTGGGGTAGAATGGCTCTTCGCAGATTATTTTTTTACTTAATTAACTTATTACCAATTGCATGTTTCAAATTTCCACACAATTTTTCCTAAGTTATATATTCAAACACATCTCCCTCCCTCCCTTCCCTTCTGCCTCCTGGTGTTGGTAGGCAATTCAATTTGGGCTATACATATATTATCATGTATAACATTTCCATATTGTTCATTTTTGTAAGTGAGAAATCTTATGAAACCAAAACTACAATATTGCTGTTACTGTGAACAATGTTCTCTTGGTTCTGCTTATTTTACTCTGAATCAGTTCAAGTAGATCTTTCCAGCTCATTCTGAAATCATCCTGTTCATCATTCCTCACAGCACAAAAGAATTTCATCACTATCATATACCACAATTTGTTCAGCCATTTCCTAATTGAGAAACATTCCCTTAATTTCCAATTCTTTGCTGCCACAAAAAGAGCAGCTATAAATGTTTTTATACAAGTACTCTTCACAGATTATAGTCCAATATATTGAAATAACTCCTCCCCTCCACCCCTAGTCTAGTTACAAAGCAATTAAATTTAAACTTTTGATTCTGAATTCCCTGCATCCCTTATTCTCTTCCCCCCGCCACAAGGGAAATTGGGGGAGACCTTCTATGCCTTCTTTTGAATTAATGCTAGAGAAAGAAGAATTATGAACAAGGTGAAAAATATTTGAGCACCCAGCTCTAATAAGTGTGTCTTTTTCAGCTCTGTTTGTAGCATCCTTTGAAAGTGAAGGTCCAGAAAATCATATGGAAAAAGACAGCTGGAAGACACTCAGGTATGCAGAATTTACTGAAGAAAATAACTCAAAAGCATGAGATAACAACCAAGAATATTACTACTTGTTTAAATTGCATTATAAGATTGTGTTCATCTGGAGTATTGTGTTCTGTGCTGAGAGTCACATTTTAGAAAGGATGCTGATAAGCTTTAGCATCCAACAGAGGACAGACAGACTCAAGTTCAAGCCATCTGAGATTTGGTTAAAAGAACTGAAGATGTTTAGCCTTAGGAAAAAATTATGGTAAGGAGTCATGAAAGATGTCATTGTGCATCTGAAGGACTATCACTTGGAGGAGGGGATAAATGTGTGCTCCCAGATGTCAAAGGTAGGAGCAATGGGTGGAAGTTTAAAAGGTGTAAAAGTTAGGCTTCACATAGAAGTAAGAGCAAAAAATGGAATCTTTTACAACTATTATTGGGTACAGTCATTCATATGCAAAACTTCCTAATAATTTTGAGCTATTCCACATCATTGGAGGTCTCCAAGCAAAGGCCAGATGAACATTTGCATTTGGTCTGATTCTTATTCAAATATGAGTTGGACCAGAGGACCTCTTGGGTCACTTGCGCTATTAAGATTCTCTTGGCGTAGCCCTATGGTCTATCCATCTGGAGATTCTGACTGTGACAGCAAGGAATGATTTGTACTAGTAGGTCAGTATTGCTCCATGACTATATTATTGGAGATATATCTCAAGAATTGCAACCTTCCCCTCAATATGTAATCTGTCATTGGTTTACCACTTTTCTTGGCCATGTCCTTAATTCTGGTTTACTTCAACCAACCTTTTACAAAGGCACAGTACTTTTGGATACCTCTTTGTTTAATCTCACATTTAATTTGCAAATAATAGGAAATGGATGCTCATACCTCCTGCCTGATATTTTTTTTCTTTTTCTTCAAATTTAGGACAACTCTTCTTAACAGAGCCTGAAATTTCAGGGTGAAGCATATAGAAGTGGAGAAAAAAAAGCACATGAATGAACCAAGTTTTTATCCTGAATGACGGGGGTTGAGATGAACAAGACCTCACTGGTTGAGGTCTGTTTTGTATATACCTTTTGTGAAAAAAAAAAGGGTAAATATTTCATGCATCAACCTTTAAGGCACTTAAAAAATGAAGGTTTTTGTTTATTTTAATATCAGGGCAGGGCCCTGTTTGGGGAGAGGGGGGATTATCATGGGAGATGGTATCCATGGTAATGTCTTAATCTAATAAAATGTAGATTTTTATTTTCCATGTTTGATTACTTCCATCTTAAAAAAAATTTTAAAACCCAACCAAATACAACCTGAACACTGCACAGGTTCAGTGCCCTATCAGACAGTGTCTATAGCAGTGTCTCTTTTAAAGTCGGGGACTAGTGCCTTATAAGGTACTGAAATTGTCTAGTGTACCTATTCCTTTCAAGCTGGAAGTAAGCAAATTCAAACCAGGAGGGATGGAGACCCAGAAAGCAGCTACATCTTTGTAAATAAATGGGGAGATATTATGGCACATGGACTAGAGCATACCTACCTATAATATCAAAAGAGCAGCATTCCATTTTTTCTTATCTCGTTTGAAGAATGGGATAACTGCTAAAGCTATGAGGGGTTTTGTGTCTGAATGCTTCTGGAAATGATTATTTGAGTTTGGGCTGTCAATAGTTTACATTTTCATTTTCCTTTATCAGGGATTTATTGGGAGGGGGGAAACAAGCTTGTATGTAATCTACAAACCACACACTTAGATACTGAATTTTCCCTAATGGTATGTCTGGCAAATTGTTCCCAGGAGCCTTTCAGAGAAAAGAAAAAAAAGAGTAAATCTTAAATAAGGCAAGGGAGGTAGATGCAAAAGAAATGTTGGTTTTTAAGATCATAGCAAGAAAGAAAATATCCAGTATCAGAATATTCTGGCATTTTAAACCATCATTTGAACCCCAGTGCAAGGTCAAAATTAGGCAAGTGATACCAGATTATTACTCCTTGCTTCCAACCATTCCAGATATATGCTTAATTGGGACCCTGAAAAAGTGAATATTAGCAAAACCACTGACAGATGTAGCCATTCATATGAAAAACTGCCCATCATTAGAAAATATTGTCTACATCCCAATTAGAGCAATTAATTATTCCCCCCATATACACAAAGGAGTATGTCTTGGCTCTTCTCAGTCATGAGGAAGTATCAACTTCACCCTATTATATAGACAGATGATCTCCTATAAACCCATGCTTCAAGCACATCTTCTTTCCTTGTAGGTTTTGTTTCTAGGCATTCATTTTTTTGCCAGAGAATAAAACTGGAAAAACCTAGGTAGATGTATTTTGTTTGTTTCCCATTCCCATAGCACCGAAAGAGGAACAAATATGGAATAGATGCCTTGAAATCCGATGCTCAGATGGGAGGGGGTAGTAGGAAGGGCTGGCTTAGCAAGACTAGCCTGGAGAGTGGAGAAGGAAAGTGACTGTTTTTGTGATCTGCTGCTATATTCCTGTGCTAAAGAACAGAATTCTCAGCCCTGTGGTAGAGTAAGAATATTTATACTGTATTATTACAGTGTTTTGCACTTTTCAGAGACATTCTAGATCGTACATATTGTCAAACACTATAAAAAGGAATTGTATATCAGCTTTGTTTATGTATTTGAAATAAAGAAAGGGATGCTTAAAATTTAAGAAAAAAATATATATATATATTTGAAATGCAATTTTAGACCACTTTCTGTACAAGTATTAAAACGCTTTCACATAAATGTGCACTTCCCTGGTCGACCAGTTCTAGTGTATACTTGAAATTGACTTGGTGTCTCCATTTGTTACTTTCTTTTCCCAGTTCGATCCATTCATTCCTTACTTACATAAAGTGTTTTGCTATTCTAAGCTGAATTACAGAGTATAAAGCTGTACCATAAAAGCAGGATATTCTGTGTGTGACTGGGTGTGCTTGCATCAATAAAAAACAAGTTGTTTCAACCTTGCTGACCCTGGCCTATTCTTAAATGTTATGGAATTCTCTCAATGAATAAGTGAATTTTCTGGGGAGTTGTTTATTAAATATACTTTAAAGAAGGCAACAAGAATCAAAGATGTAATCTCAAAAGGAGAAATAAGACACAGATGCCTGATATACTCTCTGGTCCACTGTGGGTCTTAACCTTTAATCCAGGAGGAATAAAGTATTAACAGCATAAAGTCTTTATATACTTTTCAAAGTATTTCCACATTCATCTTATCAATTAGTCTTCAGGACAGCTATGCGAGATGGGCAGGAACACATTTTTAATCTCCATTTGGCAGATGGTGAAAGCCAAAACTCTGAGAGGTGATTGACTTATCCACGGTCATATAGCTAGATAAAACATTCCTATAGCTTCTCACTTGGGGTTTGGGTTTTCCTGAACCTGAGCTTGTGAGTAACAAGTTGCTTTAGACAAATGCAAGATTTTGGGCCATTAGAAATGGATAGCAATCATCAGAAATCTCTTATTCCCTGTAAGCTTGGTAACAATACAAATATTAGTCTTTTCAAACCTACTTAAAAAACAAACAAACAAACTAGAAATTAAACAAAAAAAGTGGCTCTCTTCACAAGGTTCTGAGCTACCTTCTCAGCACATTTTTTAAAATCCCTTTGGCTTTCTGTTTTATAACAACTCTAATACAGAAGGGCAAGGGCTAGGCAAAAGGTGCAAAAGGCAAAAGAATAAGTGACTTGCTCAAGGCCAGGACCTCCCATCTCCAGGCCTGGTACTCTATCCACTGAGTTATCTAGCTGGCCCTAGGCTGGCTTCTCAAAAAGTATATTCACCATCCTCTCATCTTCCTTCTTCTTGGGACATAGCCATCTTGTATCAGTTTTGTCCCTGAGTAAGACAAAGCAGCTGCTGGAGTTTGTGTCCACCAGTCTTTACAAAATAGAGACTTATTAGCATCCCCTTTGGTTAAGGGAAATGGAATGTTCAAAATCTATGAATCAGTCATGAAAGAATTCCTTTGTTCTCAAATGAATCAATAACATAGGCAGTGCTGATAATAACAAATGGAGGTGGAGTATCCAGAAATTCACAACAAATATCATTACATTTCATCTTCCAAACAAGCTCTCATTTCTGTCTTTGAAAAATTAACTAACCACTATTTTGCATGGACAGTAAGATCAGCAAAAGTGTCATCTCACCCCACCCTCTACTAAACTCCAGGCAACTCATAAAAATACAAATTCCTGGGAGTCAAATATGACATCATCATAGAATGTCAGAGCTAGAAGGAAGCACAGAGATCATCTAGAATTAATCCAGCCCTTTCATTTTTCAAAAAGTGATAAAAGTGAGGCATAGAGAGGTGATAGGATTTGCCCAAGTAATAGAAAAGCTGAAACTTGAGACCCAATCTTTCCATTACACCAAGCTCCAGATATCACACACATATCAGAGCATATCAGAGAACTTATTCTAATGGTAAAGGGCTATTGACCACATTCATTTGACCTCAAAACCAAACAAATCAACCAACCTTAAGTTGCATGGACAGCACACTCATAGCATTTGTTGAATTGCTAGTTAAAAACATGATGGTGAAAAAGATACAGCTTCCAATGTCTGAGCTGGAAACACTACAGATGTCAGAGAGATTTCACTTTGGTAAGGATATTATTTGGGAAAATTTCACAATCCTGCACTTTGAAATCTGGTCTGGAACTGACAGATGGCTTATAAGTCTTTATGAATTATGATCAAACATGACCAAAAAGATTGTGAACACATTCAGCATTGCAAATACATTCTACAAGTGCTCATCATTGAGCTGCACCATAACTGATTTAGGTTATCCATATACCAATGTACCAATGGAAGGAATGTGCTCTAGGACTGTGGTGGCAAATGATAGTATGTGTGCCAAAAGGGCACGCAGAGTTCTTTCTGTGGGTATGTGAGCCATCACCCATCAGAGTTTGTTACTAGAAAGGCAGAGACTTAGAATTCTTGGTTCTCTTTGCCTATTCTGAGTTTACACTTGTGAAAAGGAAATCCTTTATTCTCTTTACTTAGTTGGAGTTAACACTTTGGTTAACAATAACTTAAGTACCCCTGCTTAGTATCTCACTAGGTTGTGAAGAGAGAATTAACTCTCCTTTGTCTACCTTTTGATTGAATCAACAAAAGCTTGAACTAGGTGGCGGAGCTCCCAAATCACTTAGAGAATTCACACCCTCAGAAACTCAATCTGTGAACCCCTTTGTTGAGAATTTACCCCTCTAAAAGGTGAGAAGTGGATCCCACAGACAGCCCCTCTGGGAAGTGCTAGGTAATTTGGAAACTGTGATTGGCTCCTATGAAGATAGAAAGGGAAAAAAAGCCACCATAAAAGGCCCTGAATTTCTGGGGCAAGAGAAGGCAGCTTCAAGAAGAAAGTTGGCCTCAGGAGTTCTTCTGTTTGAGTCATCATCTTGACCTACCTCTTGGGTAGGGAACTTGAGTGAGTGGATAACTGGCTTTCCTTTCCGGCCTTCTAGAGAGAGTTTAATCCTGGCTGAAGGTCAACAAGTCCTGGCTGAGTTGAGCACTGGAGCAATATTTAGATAGACAGGCTAAATGTCTTCTCTACCTTTCTGTATTTCTCTACTTTCATTATTTCTACTTCTTTTGTAAATAAAAGCTATTAAAAGTCATTTAAATTTTGAGTAATAATACTTTAAATCAGTGACTACCATATTATTTATAATTTTCATATGTTTTAGTCAAACTATTAAAATTTAATGCCTATATCCCTTCCCCTCTCCACCATGCTGAGGACATTTTTTCACTTCACCCACTCCTCTGCCTAGTAGCCCAATGGGAGTGCTTCCTTCTGTGTGGGGTAAGGCGAGGGGGGGGGAGGGGAAGTGGCACACAGAGCATGTGGTATGGGGTTTCTGGGGCAGCATGGTATGGCATACTATCTATAAAAGGTTCACTATCCCTGCTCTATGAGATTTCCCAGGAGTGTAAATGCCAAAACTGTAAGGATAATTTTTAGTGTTGTGACTTGGAATCTAAACAAGTGGTCGCCATGGGAAATTCCCAAATATGAAAAATACCCAATTCAGCTGGGGATTTATGGAGATTTATGGAGATTTTAATTAATAGAGAAGGAATTAAGGTAAGGAGAGAGAGAGAGAGAGAGAGAGAGAGAGAGAGAGAGAGAGAGAGAGAGAGAGAGAGAGAGAGAGAGAGAGAGAGAGAGAATTAATGGCCTCCCTGAGCCTAAGGGAAAGAGGAGTCAGTCTTATAACCCACCACAAGACCGTCTCCAAGCAAGTTCCAGTCCTCCACTGAATCTCCTGAACTGAGTTTAGAATCTAACTCAATTCAACTCTGAACTCAATTGCTTAACTGACTTTTTCCCCCTTCCTTTTAAAGAAATTTTCTCTTATGTCACCTCCTCTAAATTTTCACATCTACCAATCATAGTAGACGCTTTTTTTGAGGACTGCCCATTCTTAGTTTTCATCTCCTTTGGTTCTCACCTTCTCTGGTTAGATTATATCTTCTGAGTACTTCACACGTCTTTGTTAAGCTTGCCTTTTGTAAGTCACTTGTCCTTTTTGTGATTAATTTAACCTTTACAAGTACTTAACACCTTTTTGTATTAGATCTAAAAATAGACCTATCTTAAGGTTCTAGTTTTACTATAAGGTATGAATTAGTGACTTTCATTGTTCAATCAGGAGTTTACAACTTTATCTTCCCCTAAAGTATGTCAAATTAGGGTGGAGTAATTTTAAAAGTTCCCAATACATTACTGATTCTTGTTAGACCAAGTATCTCCATTGTTACAATAAGGGAATAGCTAAACCAAATCTTCTAAAGTATAGTCTGAGTAGTTTTTTAAGATGCACAGGAGGGCCCTAGATATGTGCCTGATCTCACAATATTCAATGTCCCACTGGAAACCAAAGGCAAATATCTGTAACCAAAGGTAGTACTGTAACAATTGACATGACATAGTACATAGAAACTACCTATTCTATGTGAGTTTGAAGCTAAGACCTATTTTTAATAGCTCATATTTTTGCAGGGAGTCCCAAAAATCTTAGCTCAGTTTTGTTTTGTTTTGAACATCCTTTCCTTCTGTCTTAGAATCAATATTATCTGTTGGTTCCAAGGTAAAAGAGCAGTAAGGACTCAGCAATGGAGGTTTAGCGACTTTCCTGGGGGCACACAACTAGTAAGTGTCTGAGGCTAGATGGGGGAGGGTCCCCAAAGGGATTGGAATCTGGAGGAGGAGAAGACTCTGACTGGTAGAGGAGTTGGGCTCTCTCAGTCTTGAGAAGTTGAAGAGAGTAAAAGACTTTCTCTTGAGGGCTACCCACTTTTCCTGCTGGTGACTGGAAATCCTTCCCCCCAACATTTCCCAATTGAACAGACTTTCTGAAGAGAAACCTGAGCAGACTTTACCTCAGCTCCTGTTGCCCAGGGGTGAGTCAACTTGACTTTCTGTCAGGGGGCTCAGGTTGCCAAGGTCTGAGTTCTCCAAACTCAAGGACGGGAAAACGTTTAGTGACAGGGACCCCCTTTCCCCACTTTCCTTTTCCCATTCTTCCCTGCCCGTTATTCCTTTCATATTACCTGATTGAGTTGACATTAAAAGTTATCTGTTCCCCAAGCTGAGTGTGAGTGAACGGATCAAGGGGAGACCCTTTGGTCTCCAGTAGTGGAGGGGATACAAGAAGGACAAGAGCAAATTGGGGAAAACAGGTTTAGCTAAAGAGGGAAGGCAGAAGGGGAGAAATCTTCAAACCCCCTCTCCTCTCTCTGAGCCAACCCTAAACATCAGCTGTCTCCCCTGTTACCCTGCTTTGAGAAGGGGGGTGTCTCCACTCTTTCTCCCTCTCTCTATACTGATTTAAGCATCCCTCAAATACAAATTAACCTCCCCTTATAATACAGTGTCCAGTGCTAAGGATTCAAATAAACCCCAAAAGCTCCTGCTTTCAAGGAACTCACAGTACAAAGACAGTGACCACAAGTCAATAATCATGTAAAACAAGATATAATCAGGCTAAACTGAAGATAATCTATAGAAGGGAGACATGGGAATAATAATGTGATTGGTTCTATCAAGAAATCAAAACACATTGTTATATAGTCAGTATAACTACAAAGGGCTGCATAAAAACACAAAGCTATAACTAGGATGGTGAAACCAGGACTTTTCCCAGATGCCAATATCTAAAGGCACTAATTCTTCCCTGCTAAGATTCAAAGATCACTATCTTCATGCTTTAAGGATGGGGGTGGGGGGAGCATGGGAAGTTACCAAGGAAAGAGAAAGGGACAGACCACCCCTTTTCCCTCTACTACTGAACAGGCCAGTGCTGCGGGCAGGTTTTAGGGAAAGGAACCTGTAATGGAGGGGGGCAAATGGAGTCTCCCACCACTTAATTCAGGACTAGAGTGTGGTAGAGAAGGAATGGTGGAGAGAGGGGACAGATGGTTTCTCCCCTCTCTTTCCCTAGTAAACCCCTACAGGTTGTCTTCAGATTCACAGACTATAATTTCTTCAGAGACTGGGTTAATGTAAAATCCAGGACTGAACTGTTTCTTCTTCCTTGGGTAGGAAATATAGTTCTCCTCCTTAAGATTTCAGATCCCTCTTCCTAAATACTATGAGCAGACACTTGATCTATAGAAACATCTTTTTATGCTTGAGGAACACACAAAAAGGTAGGGTAAGTGAGATAGTGTGATAAAATAATGGTAAAGTGGGAAATGGGAAGTCCCTAAAGATTAATAACTGAACCCCTTCTCTCCAAATCCTGCGGGATCAGGCTTTACCTGCCTGACCCTCTGGGGTCAATTGTGATAGCAGTCCTGACTTCTAACTGCCCTAATTATAATATGAAGTTCAAGGACTACTTTAGTGGGAGAGAGGAAATCTTCCTGGGGTGGATAGCTTTATATCAAAGTCCTATCCACTCCTGTTGTTCTCCACTGGATTCAGGGGGTCTGGCTTCACAGAAGGATGATCAAAATTCAGAGGTTTTCTCAGACCAACCTCTCTGGAGGGCTCCCCAAAGAGAAGTGAGTTAACTGCATGGATTCTCTCAGCTCCTCAGTTCTTTCACCAGAATTCTCCATCCTTCCTGCCCTTCCTCCACTCCAGCATAATGAATCTGCTTTCCTCTCTTACAAACCTCAAGAAGAAATTAAATGGAGATAACCATTGAACAGTATTGACAGTTCATGGAATGCACTTCAAAGTGAGACTAGGAGGTTTAAGAAGACATTAAGCTACCTATTAATTTCCCCAAATATGAAACGAAGGGTTCGGGTAGAGGAGAGAAAGACTGTGAACCAGGTATTGAATTCTTTTTAAAAACGGTTGTTATACTATATTCCATATAGCATAAATTCATAAGGAATGTATGAAATAAACATTAAATATCATGCCACGAGAAACTTAGAAGGGAAATAGAACATACCCCATTCCCAAATTATGTACAAAGTGAATTCTTTACAAATAAGGATTGAAATGGTTATAAAGTATAGAAAGATAATTTTGATGATATAAAATTGAAAATATTTTACATGAGCAAAATCAATGCAATTAAAATAAGGAGTTAATGACAATATCTGTATGCAAAATTTAGGATAATATACTAATATCTAAGATGTAGAGATACTTAACAGAAATACAAAAGATCAAAAGCTATTCCCCAATAGATGTGGCCAAAGTATATAAACATTTAGTATATAAACATTCTCAAAAGTATTTCAGATGATTAACAGTCATTTTAAAGATTTTACCAAAAGACTAATAAGAGAAATTAAAATGATGGCAATTCTGAGGTTACACTTCGGACTTGGAAAATTGACAAAAATGACAAAAGATGAAAATAGTCCATGTCAGAGAGGTTATACAAAGACAGCAATACTAGTGTATTGCTGGTAGAGCTGTAAATCAGTTCAACTACTCTAAAAATCAATTTGGAATTTATGTTAAGGAAATTATTAAAGTGTTAGATATCTTTTTAAACAGAGATTCCTCTACGATCAGCATATGTACCAAAGAAATAAAAGATAAAAACAAAGGTTCTATGTAATTTTTTTTAATTTAAAGGTTCTGTGTACACCAAAATATTTTTAGCAGCTTGTTTTGTTATAATAAAGAACTAGAAACAAAGTAGCTGACCATCAGTTAGGAAAGGGCTGTACAAAAATGTGGTCAATGAATATTATGGATGCGACTATGTTACAAGAAACAATAAGAAGGATATAATGAAATATGGAAAATGTATGAACTAATACAAAATGAAGGAATCATGAAAATACTATACACAATGGCAAAAGAACAACAAAAATTGAAACTGAAGGCTTCAGAATTATAGTGGTCAAGAATGACTTGATAGAAAATATATCATAAATTACTTCCCATTGCTTCAATGAAGAGAGATTTGGGACCATCAATCAGTGTAAAACACTAAGTCAGTCATTTTCTAATATATTGATTAACTTTAGTGAACTTTTCATTCTCTTACTTAAGTCTTTATTATATAAAGGATGGCATTTGGGGAGGGAAAAGGAAGAGAAATACATTTGAAAATCCAAGTGAAATAAAAGATATCAATAAAATTTATTCTAAAAAATAAGTCTTTGTGGAATTCTTTTGAGCAAAGGAAATCATGTATATAAAGTGCTTTTTAACCTTTAAGTATCATATAACTATAACCTATAAGCATTTAGAAGAAAAGTTGTTGGTAACGTTGGAAAATGTAGTCTCAACAGAGTAGTATGGTAGAAGTCAGGTTGCAAGAATTGAGGAATAATTGGATAATGAGGATGGGATGTCATTGGGAAATGTCATTGCTTCAACAGCATTTGGGGAAAGGCAGCCTAGAACTAACATTCCCTGGCAGAACTGCCTATCATGAAGTTTCTTTCACCTCACCCACACACATGTAGTGTTCCTTTTGGTCTCCACACTTGCTGATAGTTTCTATTGCACAGACTCTTCCACATCACTTTTTAAAATCTTTATAAATATAATTCATAATTCAAAGAAAAGCCCTAGTCATGTATTAATCTTACCTCCCTAGTTAGATCATAAACTACGCAAGGATGTGCTTCTTCTGTCTTCCCAAATACAGACCTAGCCTCATTATGTTCAATTAAGATTTAAAGATTAATTAACTGCAACAGTAAAAATAAAATGGATTTGACAAGTGATTAAAAAAACCCTAAAATCTCAAGCCTTCACAAAGTCCTTTTCCAACACTCTATCATGGCCATCACATGGAGTGCAAGCCCTTTCAAATACTGCCATTTAAGAAATGCTTTACCTTTTTGTTGTTACAGACCATCTTTGATTCCTAATAACCAATCTCGCTAAATCCTGATAGGCTCATCATCAATTAGCTAGAACATTTAGCGATGAATTCTTTTGGTCAAAATTCTAAAATGGAATTCAGTTCTTATTGGCTCCCTCCCACTTCTGCAGTAATGGTGGCAAAATGGCAAGAAAAGAGGCAGAGGGCGTTAAGAATCACATATTTTTAGACAACCTATAAGCACTTAATGATTGGTACTTGAAATCAATGACCAGTGAAAGAACATAGTACTGGAGGAACTGAATTATATCTATCTTGATATCTTCACTACTGATGACTTCAGAAAACAAAAGGAAGTTTAACAGCTCAACAGAAGAATGCTTGGGCTCTCCTGGAAAGGTAAATGAAGGGAGTCAGCAGATCTGGTGTTATCATGCATCCAGAGGTAAAAAGAAGTGTTTCCTGAGACCTTTAATCATCTCATATTATAGTGTTCATAATATCTGGGAGAAAAAGGCCTCATAAAGTTTATGCAGCTTACGCATCAATATCCATTGAGGAGGAGGTAAAGACATTTTGCAAAACAATATTCTTCAAATAAATCATTATGTATTTAATATTCACAGATGCCTGTGCACTCAATGCAGACTCTGAGACTGAGATGCAGAAAGGTATGGATCAATTCTCTGCCACTTATGCTAGTTTGGGCCTGAGAATTAACAATGGGAAAACAGGTTATCCACAAACCAGCACATCATCCACATGTGGAATCACCTGTAATAGCAAATGGAGAAATTTTGAATGTTGTGGATAAGTTCCCTTACCCTGTTAATATCCATTTTTAACCCTTACTTTCTGCCTTGGTTGTCCAAGTAACAACTCTAGGACAGAAGGGCAAGCATAAGGCAAATGCAGTTAAGCAACTTGCTGAGGGTCACACAGCTTAGTAGCATTTGAGGGCAGATTTGAACTCAGGTCTTCCTGACTCCAAACCTGGCATTCATTCCACTGTGCCACTTAGCTGACCCCAGCAGTAAATTTATATTGATGATGAGGTTGATATACAAATGGCCAGATCTAGCTTGGTGCTTTGGAGACTCCAAAGGAAAGTGTGGGAAAGAAGTATCAGGCTGCCTACCAAACTGAAGGTCTACAGAGTCTTCATGCTGACCTCATGATTGTATACCTGAGAAACCTGGACAGTATACCAGAATCATGCCAGGAAATTGAATCGCTTACATTGGAATTGTCTTAGGAAGATTGCAAAGATCACCTGGCAAGATAAAGTACAAGCTACAGAGGTCTTTCTTGAAGTGAACTGCCACACATTCAGATTCTACTGCAGAGAGCAAGACTTCTAAGGACTGGTCATGTTTGCAAATGCCAAACACACATTTGCCTTAAAGACTATTTTACAGAGAACTCACATAGAATAAGCACTCATGTGGAGGTTAGAAGAAGTGATACAAGGACATTCTGAAGATCTCTCTGAATAATTTCGATATCAATGGAAAAACTAGCAGAGGATCATCCAGGATGGTGTTTCTGCATCAAAGGTGATGTGCTCTACGAACAGAGTTGCACTAGCTCAAAAGTCGTGTAATGCACAATTTATCTCTATCCCAATCGTCCATATGGACAATTTATGCCCTACCTCTGAAAAAGCCTTCTATGCTTGCATTGGTCTGATCAGCCAGTCAGACACGTTGTACCCTGACTCTAACATAGTGATATCATTTTGGTCCTCTCTGAGTGCAAAGGCCACCATACAACCATTTATTAGAAAAGGCTGCTGGTATGATGAGCAGAGTAGGCAGAAAAAATAAATAAAATACTTAGTAGTAGACTCAGGGGCAAACAAAGTAGCATAGTAAGCAGCAGTTGGGCATAAGGTCATTCTTACAACCAGATTGCCAAGATCTCAATATATTAAAATATTGCCCAAATCTAATGAGGTGAAATTCAATAGGGATAAACGTTGTATTACCAGAGGGTTTTTTTCTTTTTTTTTTAATCAAATTCACAACACACTACAATGTTGGGGGGGCATAGAGGGGACTAGATAGTTCTTGAACAAGATCTAGGGCTATTAGTGAACCACTGGCTCAATAATGTATTGAAATGATGATATAGGCAGCAAACAAATTAATGAAACCTTAGACTAAATTATGAAAGAAATAGTGTACAGGACTAGAGAGGATACTATTCTTATGCAGTTAGAATACATCTAAAGTAACATATATGAGGAATAGAACTGAGCATCTGAAGAGTGTCTGGAAGAAGTAAACCAGAAAAGACCCTGAACATTATGCTACATGGTAAGTAATTATAGAATTGAAGTAATTTATTCTAAAGGCAAGACTACGATAGGCACTTTTAAAAAACATATTAAGGACTACCTTAATAAAGAAAGAAGACTGGGCTCATTCTGCTTGGTCCTAGTTAGGAAAAATGAGAAGAAAATGCTAAGAAGTGTAAACCTTAAAATTTCTTAGACTTATAAATGTTGGAAATTTCACCATTGGGAAATTTCATACTTGAAAATTTTCCTACTGATAGTCTATTGGAATGTGAACTCCCCCTTGGCATGGGAGGGTCCTTCTCCTCCCTACTTAAGATTACTTTAGGACAGAAACCTTTTGCTGAACAATGGAAAGGGCTTTGACCTATGCTTAAGCATAGAACAGGAAGTTCTTTGAGTCATGATTGATTTTAGAATTGATACAATAGAGATACTTGGAATGACAGAACCAGGTCTTAGAACTTCCAATCTCCACCCTACTCAGGGTAACAGGATTTAGGAAGGGCTGCAGCAAAGGATCAAGATTTAATTATTTGAGAATATGACCTTCAACAGACATGTGCAAAGCCACAGACCTCTGGGCGGTCCTGGGTTAAGCTAGAGCCACCATTGGCACAGAGAAGACATGGACAGTGATTGGTAGATGTGAGAACTGAGGGGAGGGAACTTGGATGGTTTCCTTAAAGATAGAGGGGTCTGAGGACTGAGGGGTGGTTGGAGAGGTTTTGCTCTGAGAGGTTGTGCTCTGAGAAGCTTGCTCTGAAGGAAGCTGGAGGTGGAGGCCCCTGAGACCATTTTGGTCACGTGAGTGATAGGGACTGATCTCTTTTCTTTGCCTCAGCTATCTAAGGGCTTGGGCCTTTTGGCCCAGCCTAAACAGAGGGGGTATTTAAGCCCTATTCCCCTCTCTCCCCTTTCTCTCTCTCTCTCTCTTTCTCCCTCTCTCTATCTCTAATACCTTTCTTCCTCCTATTTGTAATTAAACTCCATAAAAGGTTGACTGCTGACTTGAGTTTTCATTTAGGAATTACATAGCTGAATTCCTTGGCAACCTTAAATTAATATATATCAGTCTTTTAAAGTGATTTCCATGTCACAGAAGCTAATTGAGACTTGAAGTAAAGAAAATCTTCCCAGATGTAGCTGACCTGAAGTGGAATGAGCTATATGGTGGGAGCCACACTGTGAGAATATGACCTATGACTCCACAGAGAATGTAAACTACCTTAAGTCAATGAAAATAGCCAAAAAAAAAAAAAAAGCTCCAACTATTCCAAGGGAAGACTTACACAAGACCCTGGGCCAACCCTGGCACTATGTCTTCTATGTTTTATTTCTATATACTATCTGACCTAGTCTGGAGTTGGTTCAGAAATTCACTACTATTCAGTCCTCCTACTACCAAGGATCATCATTAGTAAACTCCCTTAAACAACCCAATTAACCCAATAAATTCTATAACCCACATGGACGGTCCTTCTTTCTTCAGTATTTCAATATTCTCTCAGACAGTCTGCCACTATACAATTGGCATAATAAAAATGGAGCAGATCTTGTGTTCTTACAATTTTTGTAGACTCTAGTTTCTGTCTTTAAACAAGCTTTCTTGAGAGGGAAGCAGTGGTTTCACCAAGACTGGATGTAAATTTGTCAGGTCTATGGTAGAAGGAATCTGTAAGAGGGAACAAGTTAGATTAAATGGATGCTGAGGTCCCTTCCACTTCCGAGATAATATATTTATGTGAGCTGGGAAGCAGATATCTCCCAGTTGGGGCAACTTGACACTAGTGAATGTTTTAAAAATTTTTTTGATGTTTCTTAGGTACTTACCTGAACTTGTTCAATGAGTATAAACAAAAATTAGAGTAATATATAATCCACTATTTCCATAAAATGTGATACTGACTTTGATTCCTCTTATAGATCTTACAATAAGTTAAGACTACTTATACTTATTCAACTATTGTACCTCCCCATCATAAAATTCTATTATTAAAGAATTATTTGGCAATAAGGTCATATTCCAAAATGGAAGAAAGTCTAATTACTGGTATTTTTCAAAACAATTACTTATTCATTTCACTTTTCAGCAGGATAATGTACTACTACACTTAAATTAATGAATGAACCTTGATTTCCTTACCAAATAAGGAGACTTGATAGTATTAACAAGAATAAAAGGTATTTCCTTTTTCTGTTGTATGACATATATAAATGCTAGCAATAATGTTAAGGGGAAGAAATTAAAGGCATAAAGTTAGGGAAAGAGGAGACAAAAAACTACTCTTGATTGATTATGACATGATTTACTTGGAAAGACCTAAAAAATCATCAAAGAAACCATCAAAGCTTTGATAAAGCAGTAGGATACACAGGAAGAGAAGACAATTCAGAAAAAAGTCAACATGTATTAAATATTTGGAGGTTCATCTACCAAAGCACTCTCAAGAACTCAATGAACAAATGAGTGAGAGAAAAATCATTAAATATTTACCCACGTCAGACACCATTAAGCACAAGACAAACAAACCAAAAAACCAACATCTGATCTTAAGAAGGGTACATACTCTAATAAGGAAAACAACACATAGAGGCCAAGAATCTTTAGGAAGGGATGTTTGAGCTTTACAGAGAAAGTGACTTTAAGAACAAGGCCAACAAGAGATCAGCTGATCTCTCCTTTTTGATAACAATGGTAGTATTTATATTATTCTTTTTTTTTTTCATTTTCAGAGCAAGAGGTGGAGAGAGGATTACACTCTCTAAACACTTATGTGTAGTAGGAAGAATTGCAAGAAGATGGTGGAACATGGTCAGGTATAGAAATGTATCTATATATAGTTGGCTCTCACTAATTATAACACCACAGCCATAGCATGAACATTGCAAAGTTAAATGCCAGAATAATAAAAGTGACAATAGTAGCCAAATTAACTTACAGACTTAATGCTATCAAGGAGATACCTTAAAGGGCCAGACAAAATAATCAGAAAATTCATCTGATGGAATCTGAAAGGAAATAATGGAAAATGTAGGAATGAACAATAGCATTTCCAGAACTCAAATTATACTCTGAAGAAGTAATCTTAAAAACTATTTCAAATGACTTTAAAAATATGAAAGTAAATCAGAACAGACTAGATAAGAACCAAAAACAACTGAGAACAACAACACAGAACTCAATAAACTTAAAAACATCAATTACTTAAGAAAGAGCTCAATTTGACCACAAATGATCAGGAAACCAGAAAACAATGTCGCAGAAATTAGGTTTAAACCAGTAACTTATACCGAATACCACAATAAGTTTAAAACAGATACATGACTTGATTATTAAAGCTAATATCATTAAAGAAAAAGACAACCAGGTTAGGTCTTTCATTACCTAGGTAGAGAATTTCTTAAATAATTTTTGTTGATCATTTGTTTTTATTCTTTAATCTATATTTCTCACTATAATTCTCCTTCCCTTCCCAGGGAGCCACTGAATATAATGAAGTATAAAGAGGGGGGGAAAACCTCAGAAAACTAAACAATCCATCCAGAAAGTCTAGATTATTCAGTATCCTATACCTAGGTACTCCTGTTTCTGTAAAAGAGCAAGGCATCTTTTCACATCTCTTCTCTGGGGTCAAATTTGATCATGATGGTAACACAGTATTCAGTTCCTACTGCTTTATTCTTATTGTTCTTTCCATTTAAATTATTGTAATCAAGCATATTCTTTTCCTGGTTCCGTTTATTCACTGCTCGTTAGTTCACATAAATTCTTGCATCATTCATCATTTGTCACAGCATGTTATATTCCCTGATAGTTATGTATCACAATCTCTTTATTCAAAGCCACAGTCAAATTTTATTTTGGGTTCTTTTCTGTTATAGGGAAGAATTCTTATCCAAAGCATAGAGGTTAAGACAAAATATAAAATAATTTCATTGATGCTAAATCCAGCTAGAAAAAGAAAAGAAGTAGTCAACAAGGGAAGTTCTGAACTATATAATTATAACAAATAAACTTGGTCCCTGAGAAGAGATAGAATATTTTTCCACCATTCATTGCAGAAATGAGATATATATAAACATGAAACATTATATATGTTAAACTTGGTTAATGTGGTTTATTGATTTTTTCTCTTTTTTTCTTTCCTCTTTCCTTTTTTTCCTCTTTTTATCCTTTACTAAAAGGATTTCACTTTGGATGAAGGGGACGTTATGTTAAGAAATTATGGTGATATGTAAATATAACAATAAAAAAATTCATAGAAGAAACCACACAAGGAAAATAGTAAAAGAAGATTTAACAATTAATCCCTTGACCAACATTTGCTAATTAAGATCCTTCCTCAGCACTTAGGACAATATGCAGCATATAGTAAATGCTTATTGAATAACTCTGGTAAGAGAAATGTGATTATTTTATTTACAATAATCAAATTCTGTTAAATAAATTAGAAAACTGGGTTTGTTCTTACCACCATACGCAAAATAAATGAATGTTTTAAAATTTAGGCTTACACCTAAAAATTGTCCCTCCATGATCTCAACTGAAATACTAAACATATAACAAAAAAACAAACAAAAACATATAGTCTGAGTGGCAAAGACAAAAGTCTGTATGCACCTGCGAAAGCAAGTCTTGTCAATTAGTATGTGTAAATTTGGAAGAGTCCATCTTGCAGAGGACAATAATGGGGATTGTTTAAGACCTCCAACTTATAGAATCTGAGACATTCAGGATTCAAAGCTATCCATAAGACTAGAAGGCCCACTAGCCGTCTTAAGTCGATATTCTTGGTGACTCAGCTCAGCAAAAATATATCCCCATCTAGCTCTCCTTAGGATCCGAAAAGAAAGCTCTGGGTTGTACTAATCTGTGTATTTTAAGATTAATCTCCTCAAGTAAGATTTGAAGAAAAAAATTCTTGCTAAATTTGAACATAAAGCAAATAAAGTTCTTTCCTGATCAGTCCATATGAAGCCATTTGTTGTTATGTCACTTGATTTTTTTCCTTTTTTCCTGATAAGAAAAATAGAACTTCCTTCCAAAGTCCTTCCCTATCAGCTGCTTGTCATACTTCTCAAGTCCTCCAGATGGTGATCTAACCTAGACTAAGTGGCATCAGGCAGCATGTTCTGTGAACCTATTACATTCTCAAACATTAAATCAAACCAAAGTCTATCAGACCAGATCTGATAGCCAAAATTGGAATACTTTCAAAATCATCAGAATTAGCTACAAAATTGCCTCAGAATAGATTGGGAAGACTTAGTAATTTATTCATTTATTTTTAAATTTATATTCATTTATATTTAAATGGGCTCTTGAAGGAAATAATATTTCAAAGTTGTTACATTACTTAAAAGATACATCAAGAATTATTAACATGCCTTAAAAGACTATTCATTTTAATATAATTTAGCCTTTCTTTAACTCTCCGACACTTATTTCAATTCAGAGAAAGGTTCCTTAAATGAAACAAAATTATTCATGTTGATGAAAACTGGTGATGTTTTGTAATTGCCATGCAAACAGCACCTATGTATATGAAGTAAAAACCCTCATAGTTCCTGTGGAACCTTGACAATTTCATCAAAACTGCAGTCCACATAGCATTTACAAGCCCAATGAAATGCACAAAGAAAGGAAAGAAAAAGAAAGTCAGAAATGTGGGTTTAATTTAGTAATCAAACTAATAAGCATTTATGGTTAAAAAAAAAGCTAAAAGTTCTATGTTATTTTGCAGCATTCTCTGTCTACAGGATAAGCATCTTTCCCATAGAAAACATTCATTCAATAATGGTTGTTCTGCAAAATTCAGCATATAGACATGCCATTTCATTCATGCAAAACTTAGAAAACAGAAAACAAATTTGGAGCTGATTATTACAAAAAAGAATTACAAACTTTAAAAATAAATAATAGTTTTCTCCACTGCTTAATGAGGTTTTTCAAAAATTGCTCTGTTAAAAAATTGATGAAAGATCAAGAGAAAGTCAGAACTTTTTATTAGCTGCTGCCATCCAAAATGCAATTATTCACTAATTGATGTCAAACACAGTTCCTGACTTCAAAGACTCTACAACTCAACGGACTGTGACATGTAGGTACAAGAGAAAATGCACTACAAAATTTAGCAAAACAAACCAATTGAACAAAGAGACTAATTTTCTTTAAAGAATCATTATTTTAGCAGCAAAATTAGATAAACTAATATTTATGTGAAGTTCAAATTTTATATATTCCTCTAAACATGAGGCATACGCCTCCCTCTAAGTAGCCATGGAAGAGTTTTTCTTTTTTTCTGGCTAAATGGATCTCAAAAGCTTTTGAAAAATTAGAAATCCCAAAGAAAATGCTAAGCTCTTTAAAATTTTAATGAAGTGCCATTAAAGACAAAGCAATTAAACTAGGAAGTTTCTGACTTTTACCTTTAGTAGTCTTTACTTTCCTTGATAAGATGAACCTTTTCATTGAGCATTCTATTTGATATCTCACATGGTCGAGTAAACTGTCAAACCTCATATTTCCATATTTAATCCTTACCAGCAAAGTTATTTCTACCAAAGGAAATATTTTATAGAAGAATAGTAACTTTCATTCACTAGTATGAAGATCCAAGATTCTTTAAGCAAAGTAAAGCAGAGAATGTAGGCAAGTACAGGTCAAATTTTGAAATAAAAATCTCAGAAGAATCTTTAAAATCATTAGTACAACGAAATTTTCATATAACAAAATGTTAACATTTGACATTTCAACAACACATGTGCAAAAAGATCAGAACCACTCACTTCTGCCAGTAACTGAGTATAAACAGATCATGCCCTCTAAGAGCTTTTCTAGACCTAAAGGAATGATCTTCTAAATAAATTGTGTGATCAACATCTCCTGAGTAATAGCTTGACTGGCTATCTTCTTACTGTAGTACAGAGCTTCCAACTTTGCATAGTTTTCAATTGTTGATTTTTAGTGAGGAAAGCAAACATTGTAGCTGATGTTGAAATGAAAAAATGAAATGATCACATTTTCAGACAATTGTTGATAATAAAAATACTTTACTGGTACCGTACGATGATGAAAACATAGTAATGTTTCAATTTCATAATTTTTCATACTTAAATAAAAAAGCTATTCAAATGCAGAAAAGGTACCTAATTTTGACATACAAAAAAGAAATAGTTGCAGCTTACCTTTGCAAATGATTACATTCTTTCATCTTAAATACCATAATACACTTATCTTCACAATAAATAACAGGCAATTTATATACAAAGAATGTACAGAATAATTTTTAACAGTACATTTTTCATATCTTATTTAAATGCCTCAATCTGAATTCATTCAAGTAGAGGTAAATTACACATTGATCAAAACTATAGTAAAATCTAACAGACCTCACTAATTTGGAATTTTAACAATTCAAATATAGTGTGATTCTTACTTAATAAAAAGTACAAATTATTTCTTGCTTTAAATTTTCAGTCTTAGTGAAAATAAGGGGAATCCAATCTAAAATCAGTACCTTTTTCAAACAGAAGGTTTTAAAAATGAAGCATTCCCTTGACATATTTCCAACTTCTAGATGAAACAATTCTTATAAGTTGATGTTATAGTAATGATTTATCTGTGATGTATTATAAGGTTTACCATAAGTCTGATTTTTAAATCATTATATTATGTCTCGGTAATACTCATCTATATCTCCATTTATAATTTATACTTTAATAAAATATATCTTTTAAATTTTTGAGCTATTTCATCATGTTACACTGTTCACTTTCTATTATTCCAAATCAAATACTTATTGCAATAAACTGTCATTTCCTGTGAAGTTCTAAATGATTAACCCAAAGAGAATATACAAGCAAGTTTTCCCAAAGAAGCAGTACATTTCTACATCAGAAAATGGGCATTATTAAATGGTTGTTTCCCTTGTTATGTTTAGCGTTACAAAGACAAAAAAAAAAGCCTACTCATTTATAGTCTTTATACATTCAAAGTTCACACAACAGGACAGTTTGCTTAGCTTACATAAGCAAATGTTGTTCGTGTAGATAACTGAACTATTTGCCACCAGAATTAAAGGTTCTTCTGTGGAGGCATCAAGTGTAGGGGTAAAAGTACTGGACTGAGAATGAAGAGAAACTACTAGTTCCTGGTCCTTTCTTCCACTTATCTAGTTGCATGTCTTCAAGCAAATTACTTGTTTCCTCAGTTGTATAATAAGGATATTGAACTACATGATCTCTAAAGTTCCTTTCAACTAATGTTCCATAATACTATTATTCAAAAATTTTAATATACTTTATTCTAAACATAAAAATACTGTAACTACTTTTTTCTATATGATTACAAACCTTGAATTGTAATGAAAGAATGTAATGGCACATTAATTTCTGTTACTGTCATTCCTGGCAGATTGACCAAGAGTGAGCCATTTAGCCTCTGCTAACTACTTTGGCTTTTCATTTTCTTAGGACGACCAATCAAGTACTTCACCACAAATCTCATTCAGAAACAAACAAGCATGGTCCTTCACACTATTCAGTTGAAAAACATGCTCTCTTCTAAATATAAATATGATCCTAATGCCATCAGCAGGATAGAAATTAAAGTGATCAAATGCAAAGACATAATTAAGTCATGTCTAATAGCACAGTACCACAACTGAGATAGACAGCATAACAACTTGGGGTGGAAAATATTCAATTCTCACTGGACAAATTTGGCAGTTGGTCTTTGCTGCTGTATTCTCACAAACCTAAAGATTTCAATTAAACACTTGCTTTTTCTTCTCATTTCAGATAATTGAATTGTGTTGAGCACAGAGGATCTGAAAGATAAAAGTTCTTCTTGGAGAGGCACTGCATCTGTAAACTGATTAAGGCAAATGAATATAGTGCTGGTTGTTTTTCAGATTATAATGTATTAAATGATGGTGTGATTTATCCAGCAGGTTCGCTATCTGTCCTATATGCCTGTTTATGGAGATGAGTCTCTATCTCTTCCCTGAAGACCAGCATCCCAAGGTGCGAGTGAGAAGCCTCATTCATGGCTTTAGATTGGATGCACATGCGGTACTGCTCTGGAGTCAGCTCATCAGCACAGTGCTTTTCATGCCACAGGTGGAAAAGACCAGGAACAGGGGTCCGAATAACTATAAGATTACCACGTAAGTATTTTCTATACAGATGAACGTCCTCTCCACCCCATCCTTTTACTTCCAAATCAAATCCACCTGCAAGAGCAAAATTTATCTTATTAGTAACTCATTTTTCTGTTTACTGAACAATATTATGGTCAAACATTATTAAAGTTTTGTTATTTTTCTGTATCAGTGTTCATAAAAGTGTTTGATAATGATCACTGAATAAATTATTTTGGACCACTGCATATCAAAAAGCTGAAAGGGACCTTAGAAATTATCTAGGTTACTTCATGAGATAAGTTTGCCTCAAAATACAGATATGAATTGTCCCAAACATAGCTACTAGAACCTGAGCTAATCCTGTATCTCATAACTCAAAGTTCTGTACTTTCCATTATAGTTCCTTCCCTGATTTGTTATCTCTGGTTATCACTGATTATGTAAAACTTTCTCATTCATGCCTCTCAGGCAATAGGCAAGAAAAGATTTTATCTAAAAATTCAAACAATTTTGCCAATAAATTTTTGTTACATACATGATAAATGTTTTTAAATATTATGGGCTTAATGAAAACATTAATAGTGTTCCAAAATTGATTGAAGTACTTTAGTAGATTAAAACATTTTAAAGATTTTTTTTAAACCCTTACCTTCCACCTTGGAATCAATACTGTGTATTGGTTCCAAGGCAGAAGAGTGGTAAGGGCTAGGCAATGGGGATCAAGTGACTTGCCCAGGGTCACACAGTTAGGAAGTGGCTGAGACCAGATTTGAACTTAGGACTTCCCATCTCCAGGTCTGGCTCTCAATCCACTAAGCCACCCAGATGCCCCCAGTTTTAAAGATTTAAAGAAAATAACCTCCATGCAAATTAAATCCTTGTGAAACTTTATAAACCAATGTCTCCTCACTGTAATTTTTTACCTTTCTATCATTCCATACTATAATCTTTTTTTCTGACAAGATGATTACTTTTATTGGCCCAGTACTGTGAAGGTATGTAATGAAACTTAAAATGTGGTTTCTTTTCTTACAAAGAGTTAAATAACAGAATGCATTGTACACAAATAAAGTCTTTTTTATTTATTTTTTATTCAGTTCCTCCTTCCCCTTTCCACATCTCAGAAAGCTTCATTTGACAAAATTTATAAATTGTGTTTTATATTTCCAATTCTCAATTCATTTTCTGTAGATGAACATTCACAAGTTCTTATTCAAACATTAATCTGTAGCTGTATATAGTGTTCTCTTGGTTCTTTATAACATTCTTCATTATTTCATGTAGTTCTTTCCAAGTTTTTTCAAAATTAATCTGCTCATCATTTCTTATGGCAAAGTAGTACTCCATCACAATCATATACCACAATTTGTTTAGTCATTCCCCAATTAATGGACATCCTATTTTAAAACATGTAGTTGGTTCTTTTCCTTTTTCTCTGATCTCCTTGGGAAACAGATCCAGCAACACTGCTGGGTCTAAGGATATACACAATGTTATAGATAGATGTCTGTGTATAATTCTGAACTGTTCTCTCCCCCAGACGTCCCCAGATAAATACATTCTCCTTGGCCCTTGAGAAAGAGACTTTGATAAAATGCTAACCTCTCAGATACTCAGTAGACTAATTTTCTAAAATTATAATTCTCCATACACTATAACTTTATATACCTTCCCAATACTTTACCTCTAAAATGCAGTAACTTCTTTTAAAATGTAAGTAGAAATTACTATTTTAATAAGAAAATACTGTCAAATGCAAGTAAATATTTGAAATTAAAAAAAGACAAGTAAGGACTCAGAAAATGTTCTCTATAAAAAAGTATTCTTAAAAATTAAGGAAAATGCTATGAATTGTCTGAATGCAACTTACCAATAGTCAGAAAATCTGTTCGATATTGACAAGTCATTCCAAAACCAAAATCTCGCCAGAATCCAGAGTCTTTTTTGTGGACCTTTAATAATAAATCTAAATCATTTTTCATTTTAATCAATAAAATAGCTAGATGAATACTAACTAGATAAAAAGAAGTACAAAGCAATCAACTACAACTTTCCCAACTATAACTATTTTCTGTCTTGAAACAAAACTAGATTTACATAATTTGTCCATAATTATGAGCATCTAAATGTTTCAAAACTTTTGTAAAATAGTGCATATTGTCAATGAATTTCAGATTCTTGTCAGTTTAAGGAAATTAGTGGCAAAGCTAAGATTTGAACTCTGTATCTTGAATTCAAGGTAGTAACATTTAAATCCAAAATCCATCCAAAGAAATTTGCATTTAAAAACTAAACATCTTACCTTTAGCATTTAAGTAATATCTTGATATAACTACAAATCTCTCTTACTCAGACTCTTTCCATAAATGCTAAATAGTTATTACATAAAATTTGGCTTTTTGTTGATTATTTGAAATTTACTTGATTTGGCAAAAATATATTTAGGACTAGTAAAATACATTTCAAGGCATTTAAGAAAATGAAGAACTATATTTACAAAGGACTTGTTCAAAATCAATGCAAACTTTCTCTGATCATATTTAAAAACAAAGAGATTATTTTAAAAAATTCTAGAAAACAAGGATATATTTTTAAACTTGCCATAACATAAATGAATAACACTTACTAATTGTTGATCAATTGGTGGTGGCACATCTTGGTTGGCATAAACAATAGCAGGATTATAAAGACTAAACACCACTGGATAAAAAACTTTTTTTCCTGTGAATAAAAGAAATCTAAATTATGAAAATCAAAAAAGTTTTATTAGAAAAATGTCTTCATGAATATCCCTTCTAGCATCATGCTAAATAATTTTCTAACATTACAATCTTCAAGAATAGTTTGGCAAAATATCCAAGGCAATGGAGTTTCCCAGATATATGTATGTATGTATATATATATATATATATATATATATATATATATATATATATATATATATATATATATATATATATATATATATATATATACCCCCCTCCCTTGGCCCCTCAGACTTTGACAAAATGCTAACCTCTCAGATACTTAGCAGGCTAATGTTCTAAAATTATCAAAATGTTGTTAATGCATTGTTTAAAAAGAAATTTCCTAAAGACCTATGTGAATGGACGCAGAGTGAAATAAGCAGAACCAGGAGACTGGCTAATATGACAGAAAAGAAAAAATTATAAATGTTGGAGAAGATATGGAAAAATTGGGACACTAATGCTGATGAAGTTGTGAACTGATCCCAACTATTCTGAAGAAGAATTTAGAAGTATGCCCAAAGGACTAAAAACTGTGCATTCCCTTTGATCCAGTACCATTACTAGAACTGTGTTCCAAAGAGATTTTTTTAAAAGAAGAAAAGGACTTCTTTGTACAAAAATATTTATAGCAGCTTTTCTTGTGGTGGCAAAGAAGTAGAAACCGAGGGGATGCCCAATCAACTGGGAAATGGTGGGACAAGTTATGGTATATAATTGTGATGGAACACTATTGGGCTATAAGAAATGATGATCAGAAGGATTTCAGAAATAAACTTGAAAGACCTACATGAACTGATGCAGAGTAAAGTGACCAGAATCTGGAGAATATTATACACAGCAATAGTGTATGATGAACAACTGTGGATGACTTAGCTATTCTCAGCAACACAATGATCCAAGACAACCCCAAAGGGCTTATGATGAAATATGGCATCTGCTTCCAGAGAAAGAACTGATGAAGTCTAAATGCAGATCCAAGCAGACTACTCTTCACTTTATTACTGTGTGTGTGTGTGTGTCTTCCTTCTTCCACAACATGACATGGAAATATGGAATGTGTTTTGTATGATAGTACAGGAATAACCAAAAGCAAATTGCTTACTGTCTCAAGGAAGGGGAAAGAGAGGAGAAAATGTGAAACTCAAAATGTTAATAAATGAATGCCAAAAAAAAATTTCCACATGTAAGTGGGGAAAAAAATAATGTATTACTGAAGGGAAAATATTTAAGCTAAAAACAAAAATAAGATTTTAAAAAAATTTTTGCTTAATTCCTAAAAAGCACCATACAGTAACAAAAGTAGTAAATCTTTTAAAAAAACCTTTGCAAGTTGGACTATTGTTTGTAGGACAAATAATAATATTACAAAGAGAGAACTATTGTTAGGCTTTACTATTTCCCTAATGGAAACTATGAAATAGAAAAGAAGGGAATCTGAAATGCTTATTTCAACAGGAATTCCAAAGTATCTTTGGACATTAAGTGGCTTTGCAGGACTTGAGATGACAGCATGAAAGGAAATTAAGTTGTATAAATATATCTCTTGGTAAGAAAATCTAATATGCAAAAATGCAAGCTATTTTACACTTGCATAGTGCATTACAGACATCAAAGCACCTGCTGATATAATTGATCATTTGAACTTCACAACAACTTGTTAGATAGACAAAGCACATATTATCCTAGCTGTCTGGAAGATGAAGAAACAGAGGCCCAGAGATGATAATACTCACGGAAAATTTTAAAACTAGTGACAAAGTAACTCCTCTACACATATTCCTCCTGTCTATATCTTGCTCCAAAGCCCACACTAATTAAAAATATATATTTGGTTTTTCATGGATAGGCAGTTTTCAGTTAAAGAAATCAAAACTATTAATAAGCACATGAAGAAGTGTTCTAAATCTCTTATAATCAGAGAGATGCAAATAAAAACAACTCTGAGGTATCACCTCACACCTAGCAGATTGGCTAACATAACAGCAAAGGAAAGTAGTGAATGCTGGAGGGGATGTGGCAAAGTAGGGACATTAATTCATTGCTGGTGGAGTTGTGAACTGATCCAACCATTCTCTAGGGCTATTTGGAACTATGCCCAAAGGGCGACAAAAGAATATCTACCCTTTGACCCAGCCATAGCACTGCTGGGTCTGTACCCCAAAGAGATAATGGGGAAAAAGACTTGTACAAGAATATTCATAGCTGCGCTCTTTGTGGTGGCCAAAAACTGGAAAACGAGGGGATGCCCATCAATTGGGGAATGGCTGAACAAATTGTGGTATATGTTGGTGATGGAATACTATTGTGCAAAAAGGAATAATAAAGTGGAGGAATTCCATGGAGACTGGAACAACTTCCAGGAAGTGATGCAGAGCGAGAGGAGCAGAACCAGGAGAACATTGTACACAGAGACTAATACACTGTGGTATAATCGAACGTAATGGACTTCTCCATTAGGGGCGGTGTAATGTCCCTGAACAACTTTCAGGGATCCAGGAGAAAAAAAACACCATTCATAAGCAAAGGATAAACTATGGGAGTGGAAACACCAAGGAAAAGCAACTGCCCAACTACAGTGGCTGAGGGGACATGACAGAGGAGAGACTCTAAACGAACACTCTAATGCAAATATTGACAACATGGAAATGGGTTTGAATCAAGAACACATGTGATAACCAGTGGAATCACGTATCAGCTATGGGGGGTGGGGGGGAGGAAAAGAAAATGATCTTTGTCTTTAATGAATAATACTTGGAAATGATCAAATAAAATATTATTTAAAAAAAAATATATATATATATTTGGTTTTTAAGGAAAAGCACTATCAATTGGCTACTATTATTCTACTTACAACCCTATGACTTTTGAGACCAAAACACCTTTTATGGGGTGAGAGTGGGGGTAAGGGGGGACGTCATTATCCACATCCCAATCCCTGACTATGGCATAACACAAGGTTTTATGCTCAGCCCTCTTTTACTCTTATGGATCCAATCAGTTGCCAAGTCTTCACACTTACCCCATTCTCTACATTTACCTGACCAACATCTTCCTTCAGGCCTTACCTTCTTTTCCCTGGAATATTGAAACAACCATCTAACTGCTCTCTCCTTCTTAAGTCTCTCCTCATTACTACCCACCCTCCTAAATTACTCCTAAATGTTCCTAAATCCAAAGACTGACCCTGTCACTGCCCACTCAAAGAGCTCTGAAGGGCCCCCCAATACCACTGAAATCAAACACCAGCCTGATGCTGTGACTCAAAGCCCATGCAGTAGAGTAGCTACAGTGATGGATTGGTGTCTGGATGACGAGGCTTCCAAGCCTGCCTTCCGCACTCACTCTAGGAGCCCAGGTTTTCTCATCTGTAGAACAAAGGCATCAGGCTCGATGCCCAACACCTCTCACCCCCTTGTCCTCTCTTTCCAGGCATTTCCATTATTTCTCCTCACATCCTTAAGGAGCCAGCTCTTCTGGGCTTACTATCCCTCACTCTCCCACAACACAACACTTCTTGTTTCTGCCTTTGCATACGCGGTCTGCCCGTCCTGCCTGAAACAATGCTCACTAATCTAGCTGGGCATTCCGAGCCTCCCCAAAGATCTCGGTGGGTCCTGTGTCCACAGCTGGTATTTACGCAATAAAAGCCGTGTTCCTCCTGACAGAATGAAAGTGCCTCAAGGTCAGCGCTCGGTTGGTTTTTATCTTTCTATCTGCAGCACCGAGTGTTGTGCCTGGAACATATGTGCTAACCAAATGCACGTTAATCAGCTCAGGATAAAGTCTTACCAACAACAAATGTGCTCTCTGCCCATGGAGGGCTGAGTCCAGAGTCAGGAAGATCCAAGTTACAATCTGGTCTGACACTTCCTAGCTGCTTTCCTCGGCTTCCTCTATAGTAAAATGGGGATCATGACAGCACCTACCTCCCAGGGCTCTTTTGGCCATCAAATAAAATCATACTGATCAAGCACTTAAAAGACACTGGTACGTGTAGGTGCTCTAGAAATTCTAGCTATCACCAGCATCATCATTGTTAGTACAGTCTTACTGCCTTTCCTCAGAGCCTCCCGCCAGTGATCTCATCGATTCAGAATGGTTTCCATGTGGTCTTTCATGAGCTTGTGAGCTCCTTGAGAAGAGGAATTGTTTTTTGCTTTTCTTCATACCTGTCCTTCAGGCAGGATGTCTAACACATAGTAGATGCTGACTATTTTTTAATGAAGAGAAAAGTGAGATCCCCACAACCTCTGTCTTCTTTTGTTCTCTCTTGCACAGCCATTAGCCATATGACAAAGCCCTTTTCCTATTCCCTCCATGATTTGACTACAGGTTTCAGCTTGGAGCACACCCATCTATCACGTTTCTGTTTTTCTAGTTGTCCTGCACATTTCACTTCAACAGTTTAAGCAACTACATTATTATGAACTCCATACAAAACTAAATATTTCAGTTATAAATTTCCCTATATGAAAAAATTCAGTTGATTCAAAACATGTGGATACTCTGAAATTTAAAATAAAATTTACTAAGCTTTTACATACCTGGTTCAGCATTTAATCGGCAACTGTTAAGAAACTCTGCTGAGAAATATATATCGACATCACAGAAAAACATCAAGACCTCTCCCTTGTCCCAAGCTCTCGCACCCACATCGAGTCCTCGGCCACGATTAAATTCTTCATTCAATGAAATCAATGTGTAATTGTGAAAATTAGCTTCACTAAAAGGAAAACAGACACAAAAGAATATATAATTCTTTAAAAAAATTATAATACAACTTCCCAAAGCAATTTTTTAAAAGAAATACTATTTTTAAATAATGTTGATTGAGTGGCAAAAAGCAAGTGAGTAGTAGAAAGAGAATACCTAGTTTCCCCTAAATGAGTATACCTACATTATGACAAATCATATACACTGTGAGATATGCAAAGAAGTTCCTAAATTGCAATTGCCTAATATAAAATTGGGGAAGGGGGCAGGTAGGAGGAGAGTTAGAAATGGAGAAAGGAAGCCTAGCCATAAACACTTCCTGGCTGTGTGACCCAGGGCAAGTCACATAACCCCCATTACCTAGTCCTTACTCCTCATCTGCCTTATTGATTTTGAGATGGAAGATAAGGGTTTTAAAATATAAACCAAATTGGGGAAACAAGGTTTATAACTATTAAGGAAATAACTGTAATGTTAAACAATAAAACAATAATGCCAAATGAGTGATAAAGAGTATAGATTTTATAAATTCAGAGAAAGGAGGGATAATTTGGGGATAGAGTGATCCATTAAGATTTCAGAGACCAAAGAGGAGGGATTAAGTGCTACTTAGAGGGTTAAAATTGATTTTAAGTCAGAAAGTGAGGCCATTCCAAAAAAAAAAAAGTTTATTCCAAAGCATTGAGTAGACCAGTCTGGTTGGAGCAATGAGTTCCTACAGAGTGAAGAGCCATGACTAGGGATGGAGAGACCTCTTAGGAGATCCATGAACTTGAACAAACGGGAAAATGACAGTTTGGTTTTCACTGACCTCTAAATACAATTGATCATTGTCTTCATCTATAAATATAGACAACCAACAATAGTCTTAGAAGGAGGTCCCTAAGCTTCACCAGACTGCCCAAAGGGTGGCACACAAAAAATAAGAACTGCTACTTATTGGGGAATAATGGAACTAGAAAGGTAGACAAGGGTCAACTTGGGCAACTGGGAACCACTGAAGTTCTGAGAATTTCAGTCTTATCAGTTGAATATTCAAGTGGTGCTTCAGGATGACTGATCTGACCACAATTTGGGGGGAAAAAGGTTAGGAACTTGGGCAATGGTCCAAGCCTAATGACAGATGGCCCTGAATGTGAGCAGGGGCAGTGGGAATGGAATATGAGGTACTGAGAAAGAAGTCAAACAGGATTGATGCCCAATTCTTGGAGAAATGAGAGGATTAAATAAGAGAGAAAAGTTAGGAAGAGAAGCTGCTATAGAAATTGTGGAGAATGAAGACAAGTTTTAAACATGCTGAATTTCAAGGACAAATGGGAAATGTAGGTGGAAATACTGAGTGATTATTTGGGAATGAGGACACCAAAGGCAGGGAGAGAATTCTGGCATGGCAATTAAGGAAGGGAAAGTTCACAAAGATGAGCTGAGAATGTGGAAATAGATGAGATCTCTAAGAGAGAAAAAGCATTCAGCTGACAGGGAGCATCTTGTGGAAAATCATATTTAGGAGAAAGGAGAAAGAAAAGACCATCAGGTAGAAAAGAGAACTCAAAGAGTACACTATAATAGGAGTCAAGGAAGGGTAGACAGTTTCTAAAAACTTCTAGTTATTCTATCAAAGATCATTTCTTGAGGGCATGAAGGTCACTCAGTAGATAGTCAGGCTGGGAGGGCCCTGGATTCAAATCTGACCTCAGATACTTTCTAGTTGTATGATCCTGGGAAAGTCACTTACACCCTGTTGTTTAGCTCTACCACTCTTCTGCCTTGGAATCAATATTTAGTGTCAAGTCTAAGATAAAAGGTAAGGGTTTTAAAAAAAAGATAATTTTCTCCTATCTTCATATTTGTATGGATACAACAAAAATAGTTAAGAAAGTATTAAAAACCAAGATAAGTGAGAAGAAAAAGATACACAAGAAAATCAAAGGAATAACTATTATTTAGATATGAACTACTGCTTGGACTGAAGGGGAAAAATTATAACCAAGAGAATTTAAAAATAAGCAAACTTTCATATATGAATGGCTTTATTTATTGACTTGCTTACCGAGAAACTGATTCTAAGATGATCTTGACTTTGGATAGTCCTTCTTCACCAAAATATACCACTGTAAGGTGAATCCTCTTATCTTGAAGAATACATACATCCCTAAAAACAAAATCAGAATGAAAATAAATCCCAATCTCATTAAGAAAATGAACTGAGCTTCAAGTGATGGTAACTAAAACAAACTTGGTTTTTGAGGCAAGAATCTGATTCCATTGTATGCAAAATTATTAGTTTTATTATTCAAATACTATAAATAGGTATAAGTCAGTCACAAAAATATTCTGAGAATTCAAGTCATACTGCCAAAGCAGAAAAAAAAGGTAAAATATGAAGTTTCCTTAGAAGACAACTATCTGAATTCTTTAAAATCCTAACATAGTTACCTGAAGTTCTGCATGAACTGTGCAAATGCCTCTGTCCTTCCAGCAAGAGGTACGATGATATTAATAACTGATTTAGTAATGTCAATTGTTTCACTCTTTACTTTCATAAGAGGTCCAAAGGGTCGGAACAAAGTGACATGCCTGTATTCCATGAGGTCTGCCTTCTTAAAAAAGAGTTCATACTGTGTCCCTTTATCTCTCTCAGTACGATAATAACCTCAAGAAAAAATAGAAAAGAATATTCATGTCTAATTTTGAAGATTTAATGGTAGCATTTAACTTGAATTTTCAAGTAATAGAAGACCTAAAGACCTTTCTTTCCTCCAAATCTGAAAATATGCCATTAAAATGTACTAAAGTCAATAACTGATAAGATTATAAGTTACCTCAATGTTTTCTATAAAAGAAAACACACTGAATAAAAACCATTTTGATACATAAAATACATTTCAAATAATAATCAATGACCAGTGTTTAGATAATATTTGTGTTTCTAGATATTAAAACTAATCTATAGTCAGCAAAACACAAAATCAAAATTATCCAAATTCTTCTTATACATAATATAAATTAGGGACAAGCCTGCTTTAATATTGACGTGACAAATTCTGTTTCCAAACACTTAAAGCAGTTTATCTCATTAATATTTATGGCATTCATTTAGGCCAGGGAGCATTCATATTAAGCTCAATAAGTCCTGATCCAGAAGTATTGCTGCATATATTTATAAAGTAGAGTGTATAATCAAATCCTTATTAAATAGGTACTTTCATCCTCATCTTTTTTCAATTCCCTTTTGTATGTTGGCTTTCCCCATTGCAGTGTAAGCTCCTTGAGGGCAAGATCTATATTCTTCCTTATATTTGTATCCCTAGGACTTGGCACATAGTAAGCACTTAATAGATGTCCTCCTTTCTTCCTCCTTTCATTCCTTCCTTCATTCTTTTACTATTTCCCCCTCCCTTCTTCCTTTGTCAAAGCCACACTCAATGTGCCAGCAGAACATGAGCTCTTACAGGCTCTACCAAGCTGGAAAGTGTTCATGGACGGACAATGCTGGCTATAGACTGTATTTTGCTGCCAAAGCATAGACTACCCAAGTACAGAAATTATTATTAGCAGATGGTTGATACAAAACTCAAGTCAAATATAATGTTGACAAGTTATTATCAAAGTTTAAGGACACACTCTTCCCTTTCTGTTACTCATCAACAGTCTACTTCCTTGCACATTCTTTTAAAAAGGATTTGCTTGATCATTTCTTGGGAAGTATCTGTTAAATAAAAAAAAATTAAATTAAAAAAAACTCAAAACATCGAGTATTAGATAATGATTTCTTTAGCCATGACCAAAGAAGAACGGAATAAAGAACACAAAAATGTCCCTCACCATCAAGCAAGCTCCCCTCATTTTTTCAGTTAGGGTGATAAGACATAAGGGGCAGTGGCTGCCAAGAATCATAGTTTTATTTTATCTATAAACATTACTTTGACTGTCATTAGTCTAAATAAAGATTTCCTAAGTAGATACACTCTAGAGGAACTGAGCCAGATAGATAGCTAAAGAGGAAACAGATGATTTCATTATAAATAAAATTAAAAGTCAAGATAGATCACAAATTCTCAGATAATAAAATAATTGAGAAAATTGGTATCACTTTGTATTCCACATCAACAAGAAACATGCCATGGGATATTTGGTCATGTTGCTTTGACAGTACTCATGAAAAGCATAGGGAAGAGCATCACCAGGGAAAAAGTTGTAGTGTTAGAACCAAAATCTATAGCAGTAGAGGAAACAAGGAGTAAAATTTTACAAATAACTTGGCTAGATTCTACAAAATAAGTCAACATATATTGTAATACTCAGTGGTTTCCAAGAAAAGATGAGCACCAAGGAGACCAGTGAAAAATGCTGAAAAATATAAAGATTAAGAAAGATGAGAGTCCAAAGGCTTGCTGACCACTCACTCAGAAATCTTACACCCTGATATTACAAATACTTTCTTCAAAAATAGTTTCAAAAAGAGCAAGCAAACATTATTACAAAGAAGCTGACTATTTTAATTAAAAAATGGTTATTGGTGTAGCAGTAATTTCAGAATCAACAATCTGTTTAGTCAAATTACTGACTAGTTTGCATAAAGATCAAACTAAATGAAAATTTTAATGAATTTAAGAAATTTTAACAAATTTAAGAAATAATAAAGAAAAGATGACATACGTTTAGTTACTACAGATCCAACACACTCTATATAAAAATACTGCTGATGCTAAAAATAAAAAAGAGAAAAGTAAAAACACAAACTCTTATATTAGTATTATTTCCTGGGGAATGCTTTAGAGGTCAAAAGTGAGGCTAAAGGCACCTGAAATCACCTAATCCAAGAAGCATTTGATTTTCAACCTGGAAATCAAGGGCAATCCTGATTTTGAATAAAATGTGACTTGAGAAACCTGGGAAGGATAAAAAAAAATTAAGAGTTCTGATGCCTCACAAAAGAGCAAAAAGCAAGTAGAGCTGAACAGAAAGTTTTACATGAGACCCATCAATGCCAAAGCCTCCAAAAAAATCTCTAAATAAAGTTGGAAGATATGTGACAAGCAAATATGAAAGGAAGCAGATATGTAAAACTTTTTTTTAACTCTTTTATCTTCTATCTTAGAACCCATACTGTATATTGGTTCCAAGACAAAAGAATGGCAACTGGGGTTAAGTGACCCACCCAGGGTCACACCATTAGAAAGTGTCTGAAGCCATATTTGAACCCAGGACCTCCTATCTATAGGTCTAGCTCTCAATCTACTTGCCCTCTATGTAAGACTTTTTATTGCTGTCTCTTCTTATCCTCAAGGATAGTAGAACCTCCATATTTGAACTATAATATAGGCAGGCCTTGTTTTACTGCTCTTAGAAAATATTACAATTTTTTTACAAATCAAGGATTTATGGCAACTCTGTACTGAGCCAGTCTATCAACATTTTTCCAACAGCATGTTCCAACATCATGCCTTTGTGTCACATTTTTGGTCACATTATTATTATATCTCTTATAGTGGTCTGTGATTAGTTATCTTTGATGGTAGACAATAAATTGAACTGATAAATGCTGTTTGTGTTCTAAATGCTGCAGTGACTGGCTGTTCCCCAACTCTCCTTTTCCTCTGTGTCCCTGAGACACAACAATATTGAAACTAGGCCAATTAAAAATCCTACAATAGCCTCTAAGTATACCAAATGAAATGAAGAGTCAATCAATGCAGCAATTTCATTTTCTTATTTTATTAAATTACCATCATCCCAACCTTCAGCAATTACCACCCTGAGCAGTTAGCCACCATCAACAAGGAGGCAAGAGCCTCCATTCACAAAGATTATGACTCCCTGAAGGTTCAGATGATGGTTAGCATTTTTTAGCAAAAACAAAAAAAAATGTAACTGAGGTATGCATATTTTAGGCATGATACTATTGCAAACTTAATAGACTACAGTATAATGTAAACATAACTTTTATATGCAAAGGGAAACAAAAAAATCCATGTGACTAGATTTATTGTGGCATTTGCTTTATTGCAATGATCTTAAATCAAACCTGCAATATCTCCAAGGTATGCGAGTACTTTAAGAGCTCTGTGTTACAGGATCTAGAAAGATCTATGATTTTATCAGAATGGGAACTTTCTCTATCAATAAAGATCCCAATTCATCTATGACTCAGTTGGGTAAGTCTTGGGGAGTCAAGTTCAAGTGAATTGCTCAGGGTGACAAAGCTAGTGTTAGAAGCAGAACTTGAACACAGGCCTTCTTAACCACTAAACCCAAGGATCTATGATAACTGAATCTGCAGGAGCTGATGAGATTATCAAGTGAAATAGTACAGAGGGAAAAGAGAAGAGGGACTAGAACAGAATCCTGGAGAGTATCATGTTTAGGAAAAATGTTCTGGATAAAGATCCAATAAAGGAGCTTGAGAAGGAGCAGAAATGTAGGAGGAAAACCAGGAGAGAACAGTGTCACAAAAATCTAGAGATAAGAAGCAAGAAGAGGGCTCATAGATAGTGTCAGAAATTGCAGAGGTCAAGTATAAAGACTGAGAAAAGGCCATTAGAATGCCAGTGTAAAAAGCTTGCATCTTATCCTAGAGGGATTGGATGGTTTTTGATCCAAGTCATGACTTGTGTCTAAGGAAGATTATTTTAACAGCTGTAAGGAGAATAGTTTGAAGAGTCATTAAATAAACAAACAACAAATAAATGAATGAATGAATGAATGAGTGAATGAATGAATGAATGAATGAATGAATAAAAGCAAGAACACTACTTAGGAAATGATCACAGTAGTCCAGGCAAGAAATGATGTGGACCTGAAGTAAGATTGGGGGCTGAGGTGGAGGGTAGTTCTATATAAGTGGATTGAAGGGAATATAAATGAAAGCTATTGTGAAAGTAGAATCAACAAGACCTACCAGAATGATTGGCCTTGGGGAGGGCAGGGAGAAGAAGAAAAAATCCATGTGAAAGAGAAGAAAGAGTTTAGCTTGATTCTGGGAATAAATCGGAAAACAGTGGTGTGGAGTCCACAGAAATAAGTATGAAAGAATGGAAGTTTATGAAGACAACATGAGTTTCATTTTTGTACATGTTAAGTTATAGCTAATAAGTGAGATGACATTATAACCAAAAGGAAGATCTGGCTGGAATAATGCACTGAACTGAATAAGATAATCTTTGCTGGATACATGCAAAGTCCTACATTTTCATTCATAAAATGCCAGCTACTTATTTATAAAAATCAAATTTGTAAATGCAGAAAGAGGGAGATATTCAACTGGATGGAACTCATAGTTAATCCATAAGCATGCATAACATTTGAAAAGGAAGAAGTAAGAGGTTAGTTTCAGTATATTAAGCTGTTCCCTGTCACAGGAAACGCATCTTTTTAATTTCAACAATTCTCTGTGATAGTTGGAAATAATGGAACAACACAGTCTCTGGGGAATCAGAATTATAATAACCCAAATAGCAGCACAAAGATACACATAGACAGCAGCAAATTACTCATGAAAAAGCTGTGTGCAAGAAATGGTACAAAAGCCAGTCCTTTAGATGTATATTACTAGTATTAGAGATGGATTCATGTGAGAGTAAGTAGATGGATAAACTGTTACACTGGTATCCATGAAATTTCAAAATATCAAGAAGGAAGCCTCTATTATTCTCCATGAAAGGATCTATATGAAATAATACAGTATAAGAAGTCATGGATGTGTTTCAATCTGTACCAGTATTGGAAGTTGAATATACTGAGGGAATAGTGGCTTCATTTAAGTATCTAAATCTAAAACTAAATACAGGAAGCTTTTGGTTGCCAGAGCAAACTTCTCCCAAATACTCAAACTATTCTCCCCTCAACTCAAATCATCACTAAAGCAGATGGGAAATACTGTGTTTTTAATAGTAGACAGGATTAGGCAAATGTGAATTATATCCCTGAGTAAACATGCTTCATATGTATAAGTCCATAGTGTCACAATATAATTATTGATCAAATTCAAAGTCTGAGATTCCTTAAGCCTACAATAATAATTCATTTTTATTACCAACAACTATTTCGAGTTAGTTCATGTTTAAATGATCTACAATAATTTCATGTGTACCTACATACTGAGTTCAAAAAATTATTCAAAACATTTGCTATGTAGCAGCCTTTGCCTTACTAATATGTACAGTCTACACATATGAAATAGGACTCTTTAGTCTCTTTCATAGGAAAAATTGAAATTATCTGAAATCAAATTAAATAATCAACACTAAAGATGCATATAAACCAAACTAAATATTTACAAGACCTAGAATACATGAATGTACACAAAATCCAAATTTATAGTCTCTTGCTTCATAATTATAAAATATTAACCCTAAGATTAGCCACCTTCTCTTTCTATGTGGGGATTTCTACTGACTTTTTAAAATAGACTATTTAAAAGTAATACCAGGAGCACTAAATTTCTAGTATCTAAAGTTACTCTAATAATTATAAGAGTTAATTCATGTAATCTAACAAAAAATAGTCATAATTTTTAAGCACACTTGTGCTTGAAAGAGAAACTAATTGCAAACAATAAAAGCAAACATTCGCTTTTAAAATGTTTCCAACACTAAAGAATGACTTAAAAAATAATTTATAAAACCACCATCAACTTTCTGCAAATTTGTACTAATTGCAATGAAAGATTAAAAGGTACACTCTTTTTTGCTGTTCTTGATATACATCTGGATTTTAAAAAATATTGCAAAGACTTCTCTACTATATGTAGTTTTTACAATTTCATAAGTATAACAGGGAGAGGAAGAAATGGTGTCTAAATTTTAGTTAGGAGTAAAGACAAGATTTTCTTTTTGAACAATGAATTAATTTTGTATAATTATAGTATGGGGGGGTGGGGGAAGAGACTTCTAATTTCCCTTATGTAGAGGGGAACAAATTCCCTCCAATATGCCAAAAGTACCAGGAATGCCCACACACACACATACACACAACTTAGTAAAGAGTACCTCCCCACCCAATAGAATGTTTCCATCACCAAAAACACAAAAAAGTATCAAAACAAGAGAGTTAAAACAATTGCCAAGAGCTTCTGAATCAGCCAATGCTAAAAGTCCAGTATGAATATCATACAGCTGCCTTGGAGGACAAAGTGAAAGTGTGGGAGGTTGAGGCAGGGTGGAATGGGAAGGCTAGAAATTTTAAAACTAAACATTAAGAATTTTAATTAAAAATGTAGCATGTCTGAAATTAAATACTGTTACTTTATACTGATACTCATCACCCTCAGAGATAGGATCACTGGAACACAGCTAAGTGTTGCTGAAACTGATTAGAATAATGAGGGATGGTAGATTTTCTAGAAACAATCTACAAGGCTAGTTAATTAAGCATTTACTCAAAGAGCCAAATCCATTCACCCTGAAGAAATCTATACTTAAGAAAAATCAAAAGGCAGTCATTAGGTAATAAAAGTTCTAAAAGTTGGATACTTTGTTGCCAAGATAAATAACATATACCTCATGTAAAATTTAGAATGCAACCCTGCTTTTTTAATAGCAACATTTCTCCTTGAAATTATTCTAGAGAACTAGGTACAATTTTCAAGATTTCCTTTTAAAGGAAATCTTAGAATAATCTATGGAATTTAAACAGTAGAACTTTATTAAATTTCTCAAAACAGTGGAATGGCTTCTACATTTGAACTCAATTAAGTGGAGAAAAACAGGTAAAGCCATCAACATTTTTGACCTATTTGTTTAATAACTTTTCCTAAGGGTATATTTTGAAAAAAAAGTAGTTTATCTTTTCTACCTAGTCACAATTATTTACACAGTTTGTACTGTGTACAAAACACCATGACAGGCAGCCATACAAAGAAAAAATAAGGTAGATACAGATCCTGCTTTTGGTAACTACATAAAAACACCACTACTAAAGGAGAGGGGAATCAGTAAACACTAGAAAAAGTACAATTTTGTTTAGTTATACCATGTATTTGGGTATTGAAAATTTGACAGTTTCAATATAGAATATTTAGAATACCTATAAACCTAGAAGCTGGGATAGTCTCTAAGGATTCAGCCTGCATTACTCCATACCATCTGCTCTGGCCCCCTACCCCCAAGCCCCCACCTGCTAACTAAAAAAAGTATATTAACAAAGTCAGAACTCAGATTGTCACTTTATTTCAGATAAGAAGGATTCTATCCCCTCCTTTATCAGAGAAGATCTGATTTAATTTTATGCATAACACTCAATGATCTGAATGCACAGCTAACCTTCTCTGCCTTAGGTAAGGACTCCAGGACCACTAAATGATATGGGCAAATAGCTGAAGCAACCGACAGCACATTAGAAAGGGGTAAAAAAGAACCCAATGATAGTTCTGATAAAAGTCACCAGTAAACAAGTGACCACAAAAGAATAGGCTTCTAAGAGCTAGAGCTGGAAGAGATCTTTGAAGTCATTTAGTTTGGTTCCTTTTTTTGTTTGATAATGAGGAAATAAGGCTATGGAGGATAAGTGATTTGCTCAATGTCATCAGTAAGTGGCCAAGCCAGGATTCAAATTCAGGGTCTATGACAAGATCAGGGATCTTTGCACTATACCAGGAAGAGATGGCTAAAACACTAACCTGAACATTGTTTAGTCCAGGGCCATTTAATGAAGAGTACAAATAGCTCTATGTAACAGATTCTAAGGGCATAAAGGAAAATACGAGATTACCCTGGATCATCACAAACAGGTTAAAATGTTCTTTGGTATATTGTTTATTAAGAGAAAACACTGGACTGGCAGGCTAAAATAGTGTCATATACTGAAAAAAGTGCTATATTTTTAGTCAAGGGATCTGGGGTTTAAATGTTGCCCCTATTACTTCCTACCTGCATGAACCTGGGCAAGATAGTTTTATATCTCTAAGCTTCAGTTGGACAAGATGACCTCTAAGGTCCTTTCCAATTCTAAATTTATGAAGTATATATATTAGAAAGATGTCTATAAAAACCAGTTTTAAGATTTTACAAATTACTTTCAGTTACTTGGATAATTCACTTACTCCAATATCAAGCTGATAGCTACCTCTTTACTACCCATGTGACTTCTGGCCAGTCATTTAATCTCTTCACCTTCAATTTCTTCATCTGTAAAACAAAGAAGCTGCATCTCTAAAGGTCCTTCCAACTCTGACATTTAATGATCTTCTATAAATTCACTGATCTCTGAAGCTGGATGCCTTAGAGATCATCCAGTCATCCCCTTTTATTAAAGATAAGGAAGCCAAAAGTTCAAAAGGCTGCTTACTCTTTTAAGTGACTCGGCATCATAGACTGGAAGCTGGAAAGGATCTTAGAAATCTTGTTCAAGTTCATATCTCAAGGCAAAGCTAAGATTAAAAACGACATTCCTGAATTTGGGTCTGAGGATTCTTCTATCACAGCATAAGATACAAAAGTCAAAAGGCAAGACAAACTGCTGCTGTCACAGAATTTCAGAACTGGAAAGGAACTAAAGGATTATTCCAACCCCTTCATTTTGCATGGGTCCCATGGACCACAGATTTTCGGGGCATTCTTGAATTTGGAAAAGGAAATGATTCTTATTTTCATTAACCTCTAACAGAAATTTAGCATTTCATGCAATTACAAATGTAAGCAACAAACATTTTTCTGAGAAGGGGCCCACAGATATCACCAGAATGCCAAAGGGCCCATGACATAAAAAGTTAAAAGTTCCTGTTTCACAGAGAAGGAAACTGAGACCCACAGATGTAAAATGATTTATTCCACATGTCCAATCTAGTTAATGCTGGAGCTAGAACTAGAAGTCAACTCTACATTCCAGTCCATATTGTTACTCAGGTGAAGATGAATTTGGATCAAAAGTTTATTGAGTGCATTATAAGAAAAAAAAAACAGTACTAAGTACTAGTAACATAGTACTAAGTACTATGAGGGACACAGTCCTTGCCATCAAGAGACTTGACCTGAAAGTCATGACTACCATTATAATACCAGAATGACAAAGCTCAAAGAATTCTTAAGATATCACTCAATTCAATCTTCTTATTTTATAAATGAAAAAATAAATTAAGTGACTTGCTTAAAGTCAATAATTAGTGACACAGCAGGAAATCAAATACAGTCTGATTTCCAGTAGAGTGCTCTTTTTTGGCAATACCTCATTGCTCACCTTTTTCTGTACTATACTTCAGCATTACAAAAGAATTTCTAAAATTTTAAATAATAACATGAGGGTTAATTATTTTATAACAAAAAACAGAATGTCAAGATTTCTTGATGCTTAAACATATTCTGTATTGGTCATTTTGGGAGTAAAAGAAGGTATATAATTTTTATTATTAAATCTGAAAGTGTTTTACAAACATTATTATATAACCCATGTAAGGGAATGTAGACATTTTCTTTTTACAAATTGCAAAAGAGATAATGGTTATAAGTTTTCCCAAGATCATGCTGTAATTTAGAACTAAGCTTATTATGCTGGCATTCTTGACTCTTGTTTCCTTATATTAGAGTCCATATTTATTTTAAAAACCATACAAAGAAGTTTTCAATTTTCAATGAGATTCCAAATTCATAGCATAGATTTCCTCCCACTGATAAAAAAAAACAGTTTTACATCTTATTTAATATATTTTTATGATTTATCTAAGTTCATCATTGTTGGTGCAAAAGAACTGTTATATCATTGTTATTAATAGATTAATGACTTATATTAGCAACATACAACATTACCACTTAAATACCACAGATAACAACAAACCAAACTGATTCCAAAGCAAATAAATTTTTACGATACCTTCTACAAAATCATTTTCATTAAATAGTTGTTTTTCCCCAACTGGTCCATCATCTTCTTCTTGATCATCTTCTTCATCAGGATTATTAATAACTTCCAGGCCAGCCTCAATAACTTCCACCAACTCATCTCTCTTATCTTTTCTAACAGGCTTTTCCTCTGGGTGTCGAGTGAGACCCATCTCTAATTGGAAAACTTTCATTAAGGTAAAACTTTCAAAAGGGATGACACCATACTCACTAGGTAGCTTGGCTCCTACGCCTACCTCAGCTTTGTCAATTTGAGAATGAAGAAACTCTAAAAGATCACTGGGTATTTGTTCTTTGGTGCCTTGATAACCCATACCATTTGCTCTTGTGTTCTTTTTTTCTTGCAATGATCTCATTTTCTCACTCATCTCTTGTAATTCTTGCTTGAGTTGGGCAATCTGACGTTTCAGGCTAGTTGCCCTAGTTTGATAATGTTCTTCTTGTTCTTGTAGGAGAGCTTGATAGTACTCTTTACCATAATTCTCTCCGATGATACCAGGAAGAGACACATTGCCATCAGTCTGTGGAGCACACTCAAGAAGGTACATAAATAATATCAAAATGCACAGCAGGGCAAGACCCAATAGCAGCCAACGAGTCCTGGCTTGAAGCATTAAACCTCTTCTGGGCATTCTTATCAATAGGTAGTTTCTCAATGCTACAAGTTCTTTTCTTGTTCATACTTTAGAGAAACATCATCATCAAAATCTTTCAAAAGAATAAAATTCTTATAAATGGCACAAGCAATAGTTCTGCAGTAGCTCAAAAAATTATCTTTATGCATTAGCAATGATTGTTTGAAGATATAGTAAGATTAAATGAACATTTCCTGTGCTGTCTATTACCACAAAGTCCAAGAGATAATGAAAAATCACCTAGCAAGTCAGATAAAATCCATTATATGGGTGATTTGCCTGTAACACAAATTAGAAAAAAAAATTAGTTTTGAAATACAGCATTTTGAAACCATTAAACATAACTCAATTAGCGGTAACAACTATTTATTAAAAGGGATATTAGGCAATCAAATGCACATTACAAAAGTAATAAACTTTCCCATTTGGCATTTTAACAAACTCTAATAATTACATTTCCAAATCTCTACATTATGATCATAATTGGCATTCACAATGATAACTCCAAGATACTAAAAAGGGGGTCAAAATGCTTGATCTGCAACAATGTTGGGTGCAGTTGGAACCAGATTAAAATATAACCAGAAAATATTTAGCAAAATAAATACAAATACAATAGAACACAGATAATGTTAATATGTGGTTTTTCTAAGTCAAGCACACAAGGATCTTTATGTATGATTTAGTGGTCCTTGTTTCTATCTGATATCAATGTACTAGAAGATCCCAAGATATATTTTTAATTAAATAGTAAATTTTATCAGTAGATTCTAACAACTCAGAATTCTCAGTTACACAGGATATCTGATCCTCAATTATGACAGGTAACAGTTTTTTTAGAGTTAAACTTTTAAAAGCTATTTTCCTAATTATCTCACTTAAAATGTAATCTAAATATTTATCATAGTTTCTTACTGGATAGTGTGGTATCCTCCTTCAGCAAAACCAAATCAAGTATTTTATCTTCTAGCTCCATCAGCTTCTATAGTTCAAACAATCAAATTGAAGAAACCTTAAAGTTAAATGGAGGAAAAAAAAAGTAAATTGTAAATTAGAAGTACAAAGATTATAGACATCTTGAAATCACATCAAGGAAATTTCAATATCCAAAGACCTCAAAATGACTACTGCATTATTTGGTTCTAAAATCACATAATTCTTTCCACTGTGTTACAAAGGAACAATTTTTCTTCAAGTCTGGAATAGCTTAGACAAAAATAGTCTAACTAGCAAAACTGAAAATTTTCAGTCAAGTTCTTAGGACATAAAAGCTTCCCTATCAATTCCAATTAACTCTATATAAAAATTATTTTTCTGAAAAAAAAGTTTCCCTATTCCTAAAATGAAATTATCCCTAATTCTTTTATTGGTACCATTTTCTAAAACTGTCCCTTCTGTTTCTAAGAATAAGGAAAGTTGAATTTAGGAAAGGGACAAATGAACTTCTTCAAAGTACTATCTTCCTGGGTGTGTCCTTACTGAATGGTGCATATTAGATAAAGGGGGAAAGATAGGGAGGTATAGAAAGGAAGAGAGACTGCTACCCTAACTTGTAACTCATCTTCTATTACTTCACCTTTTTCCAAGACATCTTAATGGCAAGAGGCAAAAGGGGATACCTAATTAGGAGAGAACTTCTACATGAAATTCTAAACATTTATGAAGGCTTGTATCTACTCTAAAGTCACTTAAATGATTGATAAATTATAAATATATTAAATGTCTTTGGATCAAGCTAATTAAGATGAAATAAATGACACATTCAACCTCTAGATTTTTAAGGAACAAGCAAAAAAAAAAAAGACTTTACCATTTATTACTCTAAAGAAGCAACCTAATAGCTAACTATTTAATTTACATTTGGGAATCTTTTAGTCTCTGACTGCCCCATTGTTTTATATCTAACATGACTTCTGAATAGGATTAAAAAATTTCACCACCAAGGTTCCACTCTGTTGCCTCCTTGTAGTATGGGGGTGACCCTGGGTTCTTTAAGGTTATGCCAGTCATGAGCTCTGTCTGGTTCTTGTAGTTCTTTAGTCGTTTTCAGTTGTTCCTGACTCTTCATGATCCTGTTTGGGGTTTTCTTGTCAAAAATTTGGAGTAAACTTCCATTTACTTTACTTCTTCAGCTCATTTTACAAATAAGGAATTGAGGCAAACAGGATGAAGTGACTTGCCTAGAGTCACATAGCTAGTATGAAAATTAACTCTCCCCTGATTATAACAATGAAATTAATCAACTCTCCCCAGATTGTGAGATGAAATTGTAACACCTGCCTATTTTTAGATTTAATCACCAAAAGTATAAACATCCTACTTTTAGTAGTGTGGAGATCTGCCCATTTTTTTTCAGATTTAATCACCAAAGATGAAAACACTCCATTTCACACATTAAGTGGGAGGTCTGTGACCCATATGTGAAATAGTGAGTGACAAATCAAAATCAGCAGACTGCCCCTGGGCAGTCCTAAAAGCAAAAGAGTCAACTGTGATTATTAGATGTAAAAATTAGGGGAAGTGATGCAAAAGAATGTGCCTTTAAAAGGGAGTGACAACTGCCTGAGTTCAATTTGACTTGGAACTCTCACTTGGAATGGAATTTCCTGTGAGAGAGTTCTACTGGGAGCTCTACTGGGAGGTTCCACTTGGAGTGGAAGCTGATATAATCTGCTGACTAGACTGACACAATCAAGTTAATCAAGTCCAACCCTTTTAAAAAATAACTCCTTTTCCCCCTTACACTAGTAAATGCCTGAGACTACATTTGAACTCAGGTCTTCCTGATTTCAGGTCCATCATTCTCTCTAGGTACTATCCTACCAAGCAAGCTATAGGCTTCAAATAGGGTCTAGGTTAAAAATTAAATCTTTTCTTTAAGGACTAATCTTATCAGGTGATAAAATGGTCATCACCAGGTTCCTACATAACAAATTCTTCAAAGTTAATGCCCATTTATTAGTGCTGTTGTAAAGGCAAGTCTTGTACATATATAGATTACCTCAGAAGTCCTTTCAAATGCTGAGCTTTTCTAAGCTCCAAATCTAATGTCTTTCCCTCAAACCTTGCTTTTTGTGGTTTCCCTATTTCTGTCAGTGGTATCATTCTTCTCAGTCATGTAAACTTAGACTGAAAAAATTTAGCCTAACACATTTTTTCATTTTCAAGAAACCCAAAATTTAAGAGAACAAGAATTAAAATTAATTCCATGCTTTTACAAACACCACTCTCCCTCTGACTGGCTATTTACCCATCTGTCTGCAAGCATGTTTGGATTTCACCAATCCTAAAACAAATCAATCTCTCTTTCTCTTTCTCTTTCTCTCTCTCCCTCCCTCTCCCTCTCCCCCCCCCCTCTCTCTCTCTCTCTCTCTCTCTCTCTCTCTCTCTCTCTCTCTCTCTCTCTCTCTCTCACTCACACACACACACACACACACAATGATTTTTACATTTGCATCTCCAAGCTCTGATTTTTCTTCAGAACTTCAAAATTTCAAACTACATACAGAAAGTCTCTGCTGGGAGACCCAAACCATAATGTAAGTTAAAAAAAATCAGTTTCACAGATATAAGATGGAGATTGTATGACTAAGCAAGGGGAAGTAAAGAGAAGAGCTCGGCATGGGAGACTGAAAACTCAAAAGGGCAATAGGAAAAAAAAAACTACATCTCAGGTTATTTTAAAGCAAAGGTGATCAGATCCTGAGACCTGAAAAACTCATTGTATTATGTTCTAGTAAGACAAAATTTGCTTACTACATCTGGAGTGCAGTATTCAGTTCTAGGTCCCACATTTTTAAAAGGGCACTGACTAACTGGAAAAGAACCAGGGAAAGATGATTATAATGGTGAGGAGTTTCAAGATTATGCCATATGGAGATCAGTTAAAGAAATAAAGGAAGTAAAAGAAGGTGTTCAGTATGTCTGAAGAAGGGAAAATGATGACTATTTTCAAATATTTGAAATGGTTTGTTGAAAAGTGAGTAGATTTGTTCTGCTTGAACCCAGAAAATAGAATTAGAAAAAACAGGTAAAAGTTACAGAGGCAAAAGTAGGCTTACCACAAAGGAAAAACATCCCATTTATCCAGGGTCACATTGCTGATAAGTATGAGGCCAAATGTGAACTCATAACAATGATGTCTTAAGGACTCCAGGCCCAGCACCCTATTGACTTACACGAAATTAAAAATGGAAATGTCTACCTTGGGAGACAGTGGGTTCTACACCTAAAAGAGCATCAAGCAAAAGCACTGTCATTTCAGGGATGTTGCAGAAAGGTACAGAATGGAGCAGATGGCCTGGGGTGCACTGACCAACTTCTTTGATTAGTTGAAGAAAAGGATAGGATGTGAAATTCCTGTTGTGCTGTTTTCATGCTCCACTCCACTATTTCTCCATTAAATTGTCTTCACTAAAACACTGTTTATAGCCAGAACAACCATTCCCATACTGATATAATCTGAGGAAGTGTATATTTCAACCAGGTAGTTCTTTAGGTTCTATAAAGCAGATTTAATTCAGGCATTTATTTTATCCAGTCCCTGAGGGAGAAGGAACAGTTTAGCTAATCCCAGGAAGATGGTGTGTTTTGACTACTACAATTCTGGGCTACATCTAGAATATATCCAATGCATCAATGAGACCACTTTTCTTTACTAACCTATATATTCAATTCTTATAATTCTATTTAATGTAGGCACACTCAAAGGCATGGTTCAGGGACAACAGCCCAAAACAACCTAACTACAAAAGAAGTGTTAAAATTCTCAAGCAAATATATTTTTTCCTCTTTGAGACTTTCTTCAAATAAAGGTGACTGAGGTTTTGTTTTGTTTTTTACTTAAAGAAATAGATATTAAATTTAGTTGGATAGTCTGTATTAGTTAAAATTTAAAATTACAATTAAAATTCATATGATCCTTTCTAAATCAGGAACTAATATCAATGAAAATCTGTTGTCCCATTCTTTTACCTGAGAATACTGAAACGTGGCAAGAACAGCAGTGACAGCAAATTCAATGACACTAGTCTTTTTGTAATTTTATTTTTTTTACTCAACCCTTACTTGTAAACTCTTGATTCAGCAACTTTATCTTAGCTATGATATATAATCCTATGCATTATGTACATCAACTAACACAATAGAAAACTCTAGAAAAGGGAAAGAACTAAAGAATTTTCACTAGTCTATTACCTTTAAACAAGACAATATAAAATAAGGCATACCACAAAGAATACAGGTAATACAATAAAAAAATGCATGAACTTAAATCCTTTTAAAAACTACAACACTTCTCCATCATAAAAAAAATTGAATACCTAAAATTCTTTACTGAATTTCAAGTTCTTCTAAGAGTGTACTCTGACAAAATAAAAATCTAGTGAAAGTGGTACTTAAATCAAAATAATAGATATAATTCCATCCATAAAAATAATCCACTCAATTTAACTTTTCACTTATGTAAATGTATATTCTTCTAAACATCTACTATATTACTCAACAAAAATCTGTTAACTCATTGATATAAACAGGAGCAATTTTTCATTTTCTCTTTTTTAAACTTAAAACTACCATAATATATACTTAAATCCTTAGAAAAAGAAAAAACTCAAAAGAGAATATAAAGCAGAAAAATAAGAAATTAATAGCTGGAAATCTCCTTCTCAGGTGTCTACCCATGAAAATATGAATCTGTAACTGCAGAAGATTATATAGTCTTAATGATGGTTATCAGTACAAGCAAGTTATCTACTCTAATAACTCAATTTCAAGTACCAATAATGGAAATGCACTTTTCCCAATCTGACTTGAGTATTTTAGTGAGACTGAATTTTAATCCCTGGTGAACACTAGTATATATTCAGTCAACAACTCTAATTTTACCTTTAACACATCAAAGACACTAAGGTTATCCCCTGCATCTCAGGCCATCACCAGTTATCCCATCTCTTGTCTTGCCTCTGGATGTTGATGACTCTGGAAGAAAGTGAGGCTGACCATTTCCTGCAATTCTACACCACTTAATTAAATCCAATGTATGCACAAGTCAAGACATCACCCCATGATGTCATTTGTCCTCTTTGGCTCAGTAGATTGAGAACCACACCCAGAGATGGGAGGTCCTGGGTTCAAATCTAGACTCAGATACTTCCTGGCTAGGTGATCCTGGGCAAGTCATTTACCCGACCCTTGCCTAGCCCTTAGTGCTCCTGTGTCTCGGAAACAATATACTAAGATGGAAGGTAAAAGTTTTCCAAAAAGAAAGAAAGAAAATGAAGGATAAACAACATCTATCTCCAACCTTTTGCCTCCACAGAAACAATGGGAGATGAGTCATGTACTGGGCTGGTGAACTTTGCCACATTACAGTCTGTACTCATTTGGTGGGCAGTTTGAAACTTACAAGTTTGCTTTTATATTTTTGGAAATTTTTCAAATGTTTCCTTTTTTTACTCTTTCTCTGTGGTTAACTATGGGTAACAAACAGTAGATGCAGAACCAATGGATACAGGGCCCTACTGCAATTCTATTTCCTCTTCTAACATTGGATTAAGATTTCCATTTGGCCTTTTGCTAACCTAGATGTTATATTTTTTTAAAGTATTCCTCCATTTCTTTTGTGTACTGTGTAATTGGAAATATTGTGCCTTTGAACTACATTGCCCAGGAGCCCACTGACTTCCTGTCATTACATGCTGACATAGACAGGAGATAAATTGGGTGGTCTTCCATGACTAACTGTTTTTTCTTCCTGGGTTGGGACATTGGTGGAGCAGGCTGTTTGAGCAGGTAGATTAGTCATGGGCATGTGGTTTTATTTTGTTACTTCTAGTTATTATTAATAAATCTTATAAAATATAATATTTGAAGTTATTGTATATTAATTTTAATTTTTACAGTATTCAATTTCACTAGTATATATCTACATTTTTCAGTATTATCTTTTTCTTTTTGCTTGTGACTTCACCTTCTCATTTGCTATTTCTTTCATTTCATTCTGTTATCTTCTCTCTAATCATATTGGTTAAAGTCCTAACCATTTAAGAGGTCTTTTCAAAGCTTTTAATTTTATTATTTCTCTTGGTTATTTTTATTTCCAATTTATCTATTTCTTCTCTACTTAATATCTCTTCTTTTGTGCTTATTTCAGGTTTGTTTATTGGCATTATAATTTTCTAAAATAAACATTCAGTTCATTAATCTCTATTTTATTAAGGCAATTTTAGAAGGATATGACTTTTCCCTAAAGAATATTTTAGTTTCTATTTAATTTAGTATTTATCTTTACTATCCAGGAAATTGAGGTTATATTGTTTCCATCATTATAATTGTCTTTGAAATTATTCTTTGGTTTGTTCTTTGATGCTCTCATTATTTAGGATTTCACTGTTAATTCTCTATATGTCTGTCTTTTGTTTGAGGTCCCTAACATGTTCTATCAAGAATATGCTTACTCTATCTGCCTTTTACATTTGTTTGCAATTTTTCTGTAGCCTAATGGCTGATTAATTTTTGTAAACCTTCAATGTTATGCTGAGAAACATATATTCTTTATTAGTCCCACTTAAAAGACACCAAAAGTCTTTCAGCTCTTGTTCTCTAGGTTTTTTTCAGTTATTCATTTTCTCTTTTATCTGTTAGATCTCTTAACATTATTATGCTATTAGAAATATCTTCTTGTAGTTCAACACAAGACTACAAAACTAACTTTTCTTGGTTTTTAAGTTTTGCTTCTTAGTACCTTTATCCTCCTTGCTTTTATTTAGTTATTTAAATCTTCCTCTCTTGACTCAAGTAGAATTCCATTTTCTCTTCCCCTTCCATTATTGTTAAGTTTTATAAATTTCAATTTCTGTGCTGTTTTGAAATTTTTTTTTCTTTCCTTCATTTTCCTCATTATTTATCTTCCTTTCTAATTTTTTTATTCCTAGTCCTTATATTTATTGTTCCTTTTTTCCTCTATTCCTCATGGAATAAAAACTTTTGAGGTACTTATTTTAGATTCTCTCTTATAAACTTTTTGCTCTGACCTCTTGTTCCCTTGGTTCCTTTTTTCTTTTGTGCCTTACCCTTAGACATATCATTTATTAGAGATGATAGATTATATCCCTCTGTAGTAGGAATTTTCCTATATCCTTAATTTGTAGTTTATTGTGGACCTTTACTCTCCCTTTCGTCATTTTCCCATATTTGCCTCAAAAAATCCTCCCTAAGTCTATGCCTTCCTACTCTGCTTGGTATCAGTTGCCCCTAAGGCTTCTGCATCTTTCTCCTGAGTCAGGATGAGTGGTCCATATAATAACTCATATAAAATCTTTCTCTTCTCCCATAGAAGCGTTCATCATTGATATCCCTTCTCACCATGAAAAAAAAAGTGTTTCTCCTTTTTCACTTTTTAATTTTCTCCCCTTTGCTTCCTCACTCACTCTCCTATAGGCTTTCTTCTTCCTGAGAGTCTGCAGGAGTTAGTGTCTTAGTAGATTCTAAATTATTTAATTTTTGTTACTGCTTCTCAGCCTTTTGGCTCAGATCAAGCATATTTTTTGTTGTTATAGCAGATGATGTTCTTGGATACTGTATTTGTTTGCTTGTCTTCTATTTCTTTTATCTGGGGTGTTTGAGAAGCAAATTATTTGTTTGGGTCTGGTTTTCTTTATCAAATGTTTTTTAACCATTTTAAATTTTTCACAAAATTTTAGTGAATTTCCATCTTTTTTCATTAATGGTTAGTCTTCAATTTGCAGGTTGGATAGCATATTAAGTTCCTTCGTTCAATAGAATACATTATTCCATTCCCTCCTATGGTTTCTCATGGGTGCAAAATAATCTTATCCTTTGAAATTTCGTTTCCTTTATATTTGGAAGTCTTTTTCCTGTTTACTTACAGAATTTGTTATTATTGGAATTATTTAATTTGGTCATTATGTATTTTGAAGTACGTAGCATAAGGTTTGTTTCTAAAGACTATCATGGATTATTTTGATTGATACTTTGTGTTCATAAGTTCTCAACAGTTTTCTTCTATTATTTCTTCCATAATGGTGTTTTTAAGTTTTTTCTTGTCAAATCCTTCTAGGAGATCTATGATACTTATATTGTTTCTACCCATTTTTCCTCTGAGATCAATATGTTTTATTTGGAGATCATCTTCCTAATAATGCTACTGCTTATGATGATCACAATTTCTAAGAAAAACTTGACTCAGCTGACACAGAGAAGAGGTTCAATGACTCCAGAAACTCTCATCCAACAAATACCTATTCTCTAGTCAAAAAGAGAGCCGTGAGCAATTAATCTAGAACAGAAAGTCATTCACAAAACATTTCAGATGAAGATAAAACATTACATTAGTAATAACACCTCACTAAACTAAAAGAAAAACAATGGAAGGGGAAATGGGCATGTAAAAAGCTTGGCATAAGAACCAATTAAGTCAGATCAACAAATATACTTTTCCACAGTGACAACAGGAATATGCAGGTTTAAAGCATTATAAATTTGCTCCTGCAGTGACTCAAAACCATGAAGATATTGTGCACAACAATTTTAGGGTGTATACGGCAAATCATATGAAATTCTGGCCATTTCTTATTAAAAACATGTTCCTGCAATTTCTCAGTCTGTTATCAAATTCTTTACAAACTGCCCCAAGTTCAACATGAGTGCAAACTGATTCCCCATGGACTGTCAGACACATTTAAATAATGTCATTTGCATTATGTATACTACATGTTGGAAAAGTTCCTTCATTCTCATCTGTAACCCTGTAATCATACCTCATTAACTATGTAATCAAGTGATCAAGATGTTAGGAACATTTTCGTTCTTTCAGAGCAAATATCAGGCTGTCTGAAGTTCATAATTTCTGGGCAGGTACATAACTAGTCATCTTGAAACTATCATGGACCATCACTAATTTTCTGCAAAAAAGAAAAAAAAACCATGTTGCTTCTCATTGAAAAATTAAGATTGTTTTCTAATTTAATCTTATACTCTGCTGATGCTACTGTATTATCTAACAGATTTTCCAATGAATTTTTAGGCGATATGGGTTAACAGAGTTTTTGTGAGAGTGTAGCTGGATATGTCAGTGGTAGAAGTAAACATAATCACATCAGAAAAAAATTATTTCCTTACCAAAGATAATTTATTTATAAACATTATTTAAAATGAACCAATAAATGCAAATGAATTTTACAAATATTTAACATTGAATGCAGAACTTATTATTAGCCAATAGAAAAGTAAACATTTCATATATCATAACTACCTATTCATTTTCATCAATTAGTTGTTTTATATTTAAATGACTATAATTATATACTACAATCTTCAGTGTTTAACAAAAGTGATCATTGTAGTTATTGTATGCACTTAATGAATGAATCTAAAAGAATATCATGAGTACTATATTAAATTACTCTGGGAAATCACAATACTTTTTTGTTCTTGAACCAGGTTTGAGAACAAAAAACACTGTGTACCATGGTCTTTGAATATTAAAAGGCTTTTGCTTCTCTCCTTTAAAAAACTTTTTAAACATTTGTCTTTAATTTTTTAATTGTTTTCCCTATCACCTTCATTTCCAAATATATGTCATATATTCCCCACCTAAACAGCATAAATATTTTAAAAGAAAAAAAAAAGCTCAGCAAAACTCATCAAGTCTGTCAGCATATACAATGTTCCATACAAATAGTTTCCCAGCTCCACAAAGGCTGTTCATTTTTAAAAAACTCTTCTTCTGGGAAAAGTTTAGTTATTATAACTACAGGGCTTGGGAGTGTTTTTTATTTATTTGTTCTGTATACATTATTGAAGTCATTAGGTACCTGCATATTATTTTGTTTCTTTTCATTTCCATTGCTATTTAGTTACCCCTATGTTGTACATTTATTTTGCAATCATTATAGATGTTTTCTTGGTTCTTACTTTTCATCTATGAATTCTATCAACTATCCCTCATTCCTTAAATGCAGCAACATTCTTTTACAATTTGGTTAGCTCTCTCAAAAAAGGGCTTCTACTTTTTTTTTCTGCTACTGGTAAAACAAGGCTGCTCTGGATACTGGATATGAGACCATTCTTTCTGTCTTTTATCTCTTCTGGGTATATACTTAGACATGGGAATCTGAGTCAAGGGGCTTGACCATTTTCTTATCAGTCCAAATTGCTTTCCAGAACAACTGAACCAATCCATAGGTCCACCAGTGTGTTCATGTGCCTATCTTTGCATCCTTCCAGTGATGATCATTGCTTCATTTGTCACCTACACCAATTTGCTGAATGTAAAGCAAAATTTCAATTGTTTTGATTTTTACCTCTCTTATCAGTGAGTTGAAGTCTGAATTAGAGACTTCTCAATTAGGTCAATGAGAATTAAAAAAAAAAAAGATTGGACTAAGAAGACATTGGAAAAAGCATATGGATGAAAATGAGTTATTGTATAGTTATGATATACAGTTGGGTGTGTAGCTCTTTAAGCTGATCCAATCAGTAAACATATATTGGACAACTACTGCAGATTGAAGATGATTTAGTTGTATAACTGAAAATCTGTTACCTTAAAAAGGAACTACATTTCCTGGGAGCCCACTGTCTTCCTGTCCTTATGTACTACCTGTAGACAGGGGATATTAGGCGAGGACATGGAGGGTCCCGCCCTCTCTTTGGCTTCCTGTCAGCATGGTGATGGTAGTGAGTGGGGATTTTGAAATGGGCTAACCAGTCATGGGCACATGGTCTTTATTTTGTATCCTCTTTATTCCTTGATTTTTAATGATCATTTAATAAATCTACTAAAATATAATATTTTATTATTGACATTAATTTTAATTTTTACATAGTAAGGCTCAAAATCAAATAGAAGGATGGGCAAGGTAGGAAATTATGCAGTATTTTCTAAGATCCCAACCTATTCCACAAAAGCCCATATTTTTTTAAAGCAATTTTGTTGCAGTGATTCTAGGTGACTGAGAATCATAGAACTTCAGAATCTTAGAAATGAAATTTCAGATAATCCAAAAGGGATCCAATGGGAAAAAGAGACTACAATTACACTACAACAGATTACCAACAATGATTGAATGAATGAAAAATTGTGTAAAAAATAAAGGGTATAGAGGCAAGTAGGTAACACAGTGGATAGAGTGTCAGGCCTGGAGTCAGGAAGAGCTGAGTTCAAATGTGGCCTCAGAACATTCCCTAGCTGTGTGACCCTGGGGCAAGTCACTTAACCCCAACTGCCTAGCCCTTAATGCATTTCTCTCTTATAAATGATATTAAGATAAGAAAAAAAGGGTTTAAAAAAAGGCAAAAGACAAGTATGACAGAAAAGGATGTAACTTTGTCTTTTAGCTAGAGTGAAGGGTAACAGAATACCCTGAATGTTGTGTTGATATTGAAGAAGTACAACTAATTATAAATGGAAGATTTATGTAATAACCTGAATAAAAATTCTATAGGATGAAAAGGTATGACCAGGATGCAACCTGAACTGCTGTAAGAAATGCTCACATTGATGTGTAGTATTCTTACATCACCCCATTATACCATAGGAGCAATTGGAGCTTTGTCTTATGTACACTTATCTCAACCAATAGTTGTTTTTTACTAAATTTACTGCACTATGGCTGAATCCCTTGGTTTGAGTTCTTTTCTTACATTTACAATGTTTTTGTGGTCATAATGCCTGTGTAGTATAGCAGAAAGACCTACATTCAGATCTAGTATCTTAACACTCATGTCTACAAGTAAGTCACTTATTTAGCTTCTCTGAATATGTGGATTATAATAAATAGCTGAGAAAGCTCTCTCACAGGTCTCTTCTAACAACCAAAAACATAATTTATATAGCATACTTTGCAAGCCCCCAATAAAAATCAACAAGTCTGATTTCTTTCTACTTATAAACAGTCTACTTTAAAAAGAAAAAAAAAGTTTTGATGTTTTCATGAATAAGAGTGTCAAGAATTTTCTAAATATTCTAGAAGAGCTCTAATATTGTATTTGCTATCTTGGCCTTTCCTCCAGATCTGGTATTTGATTGCAAGAAGTGCTTTTAAAATTTCTATATGAGTTATTTTCTAATCTTGTTTTTTTTCCACTTCCTAACTAACTCTGTTACTGATTTCTTGATATCTTCAGGTCTAATAACAGTCCCCATATTTGTCATTTTCCCTAATATTCCTTCTCAATATTTCTTAATATCTTTCATTTCTGGCTTTTTAATTCTTCCTGATAATTTTAAATTCATTACTTATTTCCTCTTGGCCTAGTTCTGTCAGTGTTAAACTATCCTTAATTTTTTTTATGTCATTTATTTATTGCAAGACATCTCAGGATACCTTATACCGTTTTTCTTCCTAAGTGCTTTGGTCTATGTTTCATATATTCCATAAGATTTTTTTAAATCTTATAAAAAAATATAAATTTTTTTATAAAAAAAAACCTTATAAAAAATCTTATTAAAAAAAACAAGTACTCTTTTGCCTTACTTTCTTTTTTTTTAGTAAGTTTTAATATTGGTTGTTGTTTGCCTCTTCTTTGTTATTTCTGAGAAGGAAATGAGAAGCCTGGTTCCTCTTCAATCTCACATAACATCAACTTCTCAGGAAGTTAATGCTTAGTTTCTATTAATATTTGCCAGCCAACCATAGTGATGCTTTTATAGAAAGGTACTAGACCAAGATCCCTTAGTAAATTAATTTTTGACAGATATTAAGCAATTGCTTGTATGCTGAACTCCAATCACACCTGACTGGCTACAATAATTTGGGACGGTTAGTCTATTTCACCTTGATGAATACCAGTTAGTTTCCTCCACCCATTTCCTAATATTACACTCCACTGCAATTATTACCATGTGCCACATCTTTACCATCTTTTGTTTGGTTCAGTTTAACCACTAATATTGGGAGGCAAGGAAAGCAAGAGGGAAGGAGGGAGGGAAGGGAAGAAGGAAGGAAGACAGTCATTGTAACTGTTCTCAGAAAATTAAAATAATATTGCACAATTCTTTTAACTTCTGCCTGCAATAATCAATATAAGATAAAAACATAAAATATAGACACATGGGGGGAAGAGCTAAGACAGTGGAGAAGATACAGGGCCCCTTCTGATCTCTACCAAATTATCCTCCAAAAAACTATGATAGAGCCATTCAAAATGAACTGTAGAACAGCATAACCCACAAAGAGAAAAGGTGAAATGACTTTTCAGCCTAAAATAACTCAGAAGGCCAGCATCAGGGATCTAGCGCCCTGGGGTGGAGGCAGAGCTCAGTGAGCCATGCTAGGTCTCACCCAGGCAACTAACTGGCCTTGGGCACAGCTGAAGCAGCAGCAAAGGTTTCCAGAGCTCTCAGCCACTGACAGTAAGGGGATTCTGTCAACTGTTCAGAAAGAGATTACAGGGGTCCCTTTGCCAGGTCTGGGCACAAGACTCTTGTCACACTGCCCATACACCAGAACCAGGTTGCAGTCCAGGGGGCCGAGATCTCAGTGTGAGAAGGAGAATTAGCAGACGCCAGCACTTGTAGACACAGGGGAGAAAGAAACCCTGGTCACAGTTTCAAAAAGGAAAAAAGTGTTTGGAGCTACCCACAAGCTGGGACAGTATTAAACACACTTCTCCTTACATCATACCACCTTCGAAGAACTGAAAGCTGATAGATCCCCAGAGCCAGTTCCAAAGGCAGCTTCACAAAAAACCTGAAGCTTGGAACAGTGCTCCCTTCACTACAGTTAAAGAGCCCAACTTTAATAGTTATTTAAATTAAAAGAAAAGAAAAAGGCAGGAAAATAAGCAATACCCCCCCCCCAAAAAAAAGAAACAACATATAAAGTTATTCTGGTGACAGCAAAGGCCAAAACACAAACTCAGAAGAAGATAACAAAGTAAATACTGCTGCATCCAAAGACTCCAAGAAAAATATTACTTTTTCTCAAGTCCAAAAAGAATTAATGGAAGAGCTAAAAAGGGACTTTAAAAATCAAATAAAAGAAAAATTGGGAAAGAAATTAGAAAATGAGAAAATCAAGAAAAAAGAGTCAACAGCTTGGTAAAGGAGATACAAAAAAATCCTGAAGAAATAACTATCTTAAAAAACAGAATAGGCCAATTGGTAAGAGGCACAAAAAATACAATGAAGAGAATTCCTTAAAAAGGAGAAATGGCCAAGTGGAAAAAGATATATGAAAATCCACTATAGACGGAAAAGTTCCTGAAAAGCAGAATTGGCTCTATGGAAAAGGGGTACAAAGATTCACTGAGGAAAAGAACTTTTTTATGAAGTAGAATTGACCAAATGGAAAAAGATACAAAAGCTCACTCAAAAAAAAAATCATGTCTTAAAAATTTGAACTGGGCAAGTGGAAGCTATTGACTCAATGAGACATTAAGAAACAAAGTCAAAAGAATGAAAAAGTAGGAAAAAATATGACAAATCTCAGTGGAAAAAAAATGACCAAGAAAAGAAATCCAGGAGAGATAATATAAGAATTATTGTACTACCAGAAAGTCAAGATAAAAAAAAAAAGAGCTTAGACATCTTTCAAGAAAGGAAATGCTAGGGGGCAGCTGGGTAGCTCAGTGAATTGAGAGCCAGGCCTAGAGACGGGAGGTCCTAGGTTCAAAATTGGCCTCAGACACTTCCCAGCTGTGTGACCCTGGGCAAGTCACTTAATTCCAATTGCCTAGCCCTTACCACTCTTCTGCATTATTGACTCCAAGATGGAAGGTAAGGGTTTAAAAAAAAAAGGAAATGCTGCCCTGATATTCTAGAACCTGAGAACAAAACAGAAATTTAGAATTCACAAATCAACTCCTACAAGATATCCCAAAAGGATAACTCCCAAGAATATTTTAGACAAATTCCAAATCTCCCAAATCAAGTAGAAAATATTGCAAATAGCCAAAATCAAATATTATGGATCTACAGTCAGAATAACACATGACTTAGTAGCTTCTACATTAAAGGCCTGTAATATAATATTCCAGAGGGCAAAGGAGCTAGGACTTCAACCAAGAATTACTTGCCCAGCAAAACTGAGCATAATCCTTCTAGGAAAAAAAAGTGAGTATTCAATGAAATAGAGGACTTTCAAAAATTCCTCATTAGTGAAAGACAAATAGGATATAGAATAATACACAGTAATCATAATGGTGCAAAAATTTTTACTAGACTCTCTAATAAAGGTCTTATTTCTCAAATAAATGGGGAAATGAGTTGAATATATAAGAAAACAAATCATTCCCCAATCAATAAATGGTCAAAAGATATGAACAGGCAATTCTCAAAGCAATTAAAGCTCTCTATAGTCATGCAAAAATACTCTAAATTATTATTAATTAGAGGAAGAAAATTAAAACAACTCTGAGGTAACACCCCACATCTATCAGATTGTCTATTATGACAAAAAAGAAAAATGACACAACTTGGAGGGAATATAGGAAAATTGAGACACAAATGCACTGTTAGGGGAGTTGTGCACTGATTCAGTCATTCAGAAGAGCAATTTGGACCTATGCCCAAATGGCTATAAAACAAGTACATACCATTTGACCCAGCAAAACCTTACTAGGTTTTTATACCAAAGAGATACATAAAGGGAAGGACATACATGTTCAAAAATATTTAAAACAGCTTTTGGGGTTGGGGTAGGGGAATTGGGAGGCAAAGATTTGGGAAGTGAGGGGATACCCATCAAATGGGGAATGGCTGAGTAAGTTATCGTATATGATTATAATGGAATACTATTATGAAGTAAGAAATAACAAGCAGGAGGAGTTCAGAAAAACCTGGAAAGACTTGGATGAACTGAAGCAGAGTAAAATAAGTAGAACCAGGAGAACAACATAGAGTAGTGACAGGAACACTTTACAATGAACAGTTGTGAATAATTCTCAGCAATACAATGATCCAAAACTACCCCAAAAGAATAATAAAAAATATGATCTGCTTCCAGAGAAAAAGAACTGACAGTCTGAATCCAGACCAAAGCAAACTTTTTTCACTTTTTTTTCTTAATTTTTTTTCTACTTGAGTTTCCTTCCACAAAAGGATTAATATGGAAAAATGTTTTACATAATTGCATTGCTTGCCATCTCAATGGAAGTGGGGAGGGGGATTGAGGGAGAATAATCCAACCTCAATATTCTCTGAAAAATGTTGGAAATGAGGGGAAGCTGGGTAGTTCAGTGGATTGAGAGCCAGTCCTAGAGATGGGAGGTCCTAGGTTCAAATCTGACCTCAAATACCTCCTAGCTATGTGACCCTGGGCAAATCACTTAACCCCCATTACCTAGCCCTTACCATTCTTCTGCCTTGGATGTTGGAAATGGTGTTTACATGTAATTGGAGGAAAACAAAATAAAATTTAACAAGAAAAAAAAACAGATATGCAGGTACTTAAGATAGTAAGCTTAAATAATGGCAGTTATCCAAATCCCTCATCATCCTATGAATACAAGATGCTCTACCATGACCTTCATAACCAGGATTTGTGACTTTCTGGACAGATTATTCTAGCAGGTGGGGCAGTGGATAGAAGGCTGAACTTGGAATTAGGAAGACTCAGAACTTACTAGGTGGGTGACCCTGTGTTAGTCGATTAACTCTGTTTGCCTCAGTTCCTCACCATAAAAAGAGATGGAAAAGGAAACAGAAAACCACTTCAGTATATTTGCCAAGAAAACCTCACATGGGATCAGGAAGAGCTGGACAATACTGAAATAATTCAACAAAAACAGACAGGTAATAATAATAATGACCTTTACATTAGCAACTTTAGGTTTTTAAAGCTCTTTGTTTATCACAATAAGGAACAGGATCAAGACATGATACAGAATTAAAAAACACAACACTTGGTCACTGAGTGAATTTATGATCATCCTTGTTTCACAGAAAGAAAAAAGTCTGTTAGAGAAGTGTTAACTGAATGGCCCAGTCTAGAGCTCAACACACTACCCCATTAATTCATTTATCTCAAAAACTTACTAACTGATCTTCAGTACTTACTGAGACCATCGTGGAGTCAATCTGGTGATGAACCTCTAAGCAACATAGCAAGGATGATCTTCCAAAGATAGACATTTCATCAGCCAGAGCCCTGCTAGGATGATCCTACCAAGTAACATTGCTAGGATGATCCTCCATACATTCCATCAACCAGAAACTACACTCAGTGAAGCGTACTAGCTTTAGAAGGACAAATCAGGCACTCTCGGTCTCCTAAGAACCCACAACAATCAGAAGGAGGCTTTGGACTTACCAGCCTGGCTTTGGAGAACCCAGGCTCTCCTCCACCCCAGGAGGGGCTATAGCTTCGTAGTAGGACTTAATTCTGGGTCAAGAGAACAAAAGTTCTCTTTTCTTTCATTCAACTAATTTCAAAAAATGTCAACTCCAAAAAAGGGGGAGGGGACAATGCAAACTGTAATTAGCTATTTTTAACTCACTGTTCTGGGATAGTCTCTGGATTTGGATCATTTCTGAGAACAATGTTCTTAGTAGTAGTAACAGTTTATCACCCAGTAACTTGCAAAGTGTAGTAAAGAGAGAGTGTGGGGAGGAAAGCCTAGGGATAGAGAAGAAGCAATAACCCTCACACAAAAACCACCCCCTTGCTGGCAACACTGCTGCACTCAAACATCAGCCCAACCCTTCTTGGAGAAGCCCAGGCTCTTTCGAAATGACTCCGCCGCATAAATCATTTCGGAGGAGGGAGGGTACTGGTTTTCTTAATGGGTGGAGAAAAGAAGGAAAGAAAATGAAGACAAAAGTCAAATAAAATAAAGTTAGTGTGAAAAGAAAAGTGAGCACAGACGGAGCCTGGACAAGCATGTCCCTAGCCTTCCCAGCCGCGAGCTCGGGCAGACCGCAGTCAGTCAGTGCGTGCGGGCAGAGTGGGAAGCAGCGGCCGGAGCGCGTGCAGGCTGGGCGCGGGGCTGTCATCGGGCGGGAGCGGAGCACGGTACTCACCCATGCCAGCAGAGCGAGGAGAGGACGAGGAGATGCCCCGAGGCCGAGCCGCGGAGCCTTGGGGAGAGAGAGCGCTGGAGGAGTCCAGGGCCGGCAGTCGCCGGTACTGCTGCAGAGCCCCCGCGGCGGGGCCAAAGGTGCCACTTCCTCCGCCTCTTCCTCCCCCTCTCCCCCGCTCTTCGCACCACCCCTAGCTCAGGCTGCCTCACCTCCTGGAATAACGGCCACTTCCTGTGTGCGCGAGGAAATGAGGCCGCCGCGCGCCTGCCCGCGCCGCCACCGCCTGGGCCCTGCGTCCTGTGCGCGCTGCCCCCTCCCCCACGCCTACGCCAGCGCCGCGGGGAGTCGGGGAGCCAGCCCCCGAGCCGGGCGCGAGAACGAGGAGAAGCGCCCCGCCGCGCCCACACTCATCTCCCGCCTCCTACCGTCAACCGCCCAGAGAAGGGCGGGGTGGGGCAGGGCGGGGCAAGGCGAGAAAGGTTGGGGACTGGAGTGGGATAGGGAGAGAGTGGAGGGGAAAAGGAAGAAGAAAGGGGAGAGAAAGGTGAAGGGGGGGAAGAATGGGAGAAAAAAGTGGGAGAAAGAAGAGAAGAAAGGAAGAGAGGCTAAACAAGAAAAGGGAGAGATGAGAGACTAAAAGACGGAGAGCGGAAGGAGTGAGAAAAGAAACACAAGAGACAGGAAAGGAGAGGGGAAAGAGGAAAAAGGAGGGAGAGAGGGGCAAGGGAATGAGAAATGAAGGGGAAAGGAAAGATAGAGGGAGGAGAAAGGGAGTAGGGAAGCAGGACAGGAAAGGAGAGGGAGGACGAATTTTGAACAGAGTGGGGAAAGGCTTTCACCTCATGTTCTAATCCTTCTGCATCCCATCCAGCACCCTCAACTGCGCCAAAGATGTTAAGACAGGTGGTGAAAAGGGAAAAGTTGGACATTTCTTTTGCTGACTTGTGGTATAAGCACCCCACTGCCTTCAGCTAGCTATTTACCTGTCTGTTTTTCTTCATTTTTCTCAGTCTACCTGTCTATATGCTTCTATCTATCTATCTACCTACCCACCTATCTATCTATCTATCTATCTGTCTGTCTGTCTGTCTGTCTGTCTGTCTGTCTGTCTATCTATCTGTCTATCTGTCTGTCTGTCTGTCTGTCTACCTTTCTAACTTTCTATCTGTATAAATGTCTCTCTCTGTCTATATCTAATCATTTAGGCTCCTTTCTACACAGTCTGCTTCTCCTTCCCACTGGACTTATAGATGTTCCAGTAATTTTACCATGTAGGATTTGGAGAGTTGTTTTCCCAAAAGATTTTTTTCTAAATCCTGCCCATACTTGGGAGAGTAGCTCAAGTTCTCCTCCTGTTGCTTTCTATGATGATCTTAAGTTTCTCCTGATTTCAGCTTCAGTTGACAGGTAGCCATCTCTCAAGCATGGGTTATTCTTGATCTTTTCCCAAAGAGAATGTAAGTTCCCTGGAAGAAAAGGACTGTTTTATTTTTGTCTCTATATCTCCAGAGCCTAACATAATGCCTAGGACTGTGACCTACTAGGCCTACATTTGTTGATTGTTGTTTAGATATATTTATCTTGTGGGTTAAGCCAAGGTCTGTACAAGAACATCTCAACAAGTACAAAGGAGATTAAAAAGCCTGAGTTATTGCCTGACTTCATCAATTCAGGCCATACTACTTCATATAATGTGGAGGCAACATGGAGTGAGAGAGAAAACAATGGAATGGGATTCAGGTTATTTGGTTCTAACTTTGCCATTAACCAACGGTGGATTATTAAATATGCAGCCAGTCTTTTCTGTACCTCAGTTTCCTAATCGGCAAAATGAGAGGGAATTGGTTTAGATAAGCTCAAGATCCACTCTGCAGATCCAAGAAGCTTGCAATCTTTTCAATTCAACACCTGTTATATGACAAGTAGGGTTGCTAGGAGGTTAGAGCTAAATTGGACCTAAGATCAGGAAGACTTATTCTCTTGAATTCAAATCTAGTCTCAGACATTATCTATGTGACCCCAAGCAAGTCACTTAATCCTATTTGCCTCATTCTCCTCATCTATAGACAAGGAAATAGGGTGACTTGTTCTGAATCTTGAAGAAATCAAGAAGTAGAAGTGAAAAAGGAGAGTATTTCAGGCAAAAGCAGAAGATGGATTATTGTGTAGGTCAATTTGCCTCAAATGTAGAAGGTATGAAGGAGAGTACTATATATGTAATAAACTAGAACGACAAATTGGAGTTAGATTGTGAAAAGCTTTAAATGCCAAAAAGAGGAGGCTGCTTTTATCCTAGAAGAAAGTATGATACTCTAGCCTTGGGGCCCCATCATCCAATGCTACCTGCTCCATGAGGCCTGAGGGAAGCAGGGAAGCCAATCAGAATCTAGCCTGAACAGTCATGACCATGATGCTGCTAATATCCCTCCCTCATTCTTTGGACCTTCAGGATTTTATCCACAGGATCACACTGGAAGAAGGTCCTACTGGGGCCATCAGTCACAGAAGTAAAAAGGCACTGAAGTAAAAAGACTTTGGCTGATTCCAGAAGTAAAGGAGAGGTCAGAGGTCATCAATGGTAACAACTGACACCCTCCTCAGAGCTAACTTTACTCTCTGAAACTTAGATTGGGTTTAGTATTTATAGCATGGGAGTATTAGGAATACATTAGTATTAGGAAGACCTAGGTTCAAATTTCACTGCAGATACTAGTTGTTCTGTCTTGGGACCTTTTTAGGCCTATGTAAAATGAAGTAGCACTTGATACCTTCAAGAACTCATCCAACTCTAAATCAATTATCTATGAGATGTCCTTCCAAAAGCAAAAGATTCCTTGCTACCTAGTCCTGAAAGTCACTGGATTTCTAAAGCCTCTTAAGGTCAAATTCCATCAGAAAGCAGGACATGTAAATTATCAACCCTGAAAATGTCTTCATGATTCTAAAGTTTTAAGTGAATGGTATTCATCTTACATCACTTTATTACTCTTTAAATTTCTATCAATTGAAAAAAATTTAGAGGGCCAAATAAAAGTTTTCTGGGACATGTAGCCTGTAAAAAATGTATACGGTTAAGAAGCAACACCATTCTTGTGAGAAAAGTCAACGGGAATCTACACATTATTCATTACATGCAGGAAACCTAAGAAGAAATCATTCCTGCAGTGATCTGGAGAAAGTTTACAATATAAGTTTATGGGATGTCCTTACATGTCACTAGGAAAGAGATTCTAATGTAATCAGTGAAAAATTGTCTTTCAATTATAAATGCAAAAAAAATGAAATTAAGAAGAGACTGTTCAATGAATGACCAGTCCAAACATATTGTTTTTCTGACAGTCTATGAAAAGAAGAATGAGGATGTCTATTTAATGCCCATCAAATTCCTCTGCCTGAAATTTCAATGTACTAACTTATCTCTTCAGCTTTATATCAGTACTTAATGTACTCTACACTCCAGCCAAATTAGACAGCTCTCCCCCTGGAGCATATACTATTCCATGCTGTTATTCATAATTCATTATGATACAATGGCAATCTCCCCATCTTTACTGTGAAATCCAACCCATTTAAATCCAACCAATTTAAAATTCCACTCAAATGTTACCCCTTTCAGGAAGACTTTACTGAAACCTACAGTTAATCCCTTTAAGATCTCATATATTACTTTTTGTTGTTACTTTCTAATATACTTATATAATGTCATGTATTAAAGCTATGTTCCCATCCTCTTCAGTTTCTTGAAGACAAAGACTGTTTCTTCTTCCTTAAGGGTAAGGATTGTATGATTTGTACCTAGTAGAACTTAATAAGTGTTATGTTTGGTCTTTGTTGTAATTCATCAGGTTCCCTTAGCTTGACAGAAAAATTCCTTAATAAGAGTCAATTCCATTTGCCTTAATTCTATGTTCTCCAAGTAACCTTCTAATCTAAGATTTGGCTCCTTAGTGGGGATTATCAATCAAGATGGAGAGCTGCTAATAGAGGTTTGACCACCTGTGTGTGTGTATGTGTATTCTGCATGATTGAATGGACATGATTTACCAGTTGATCTCTCACAACGTTTGTTTTTTTTTTTTTTATTTAAATCTTTACTGTCCGCCTTAGAATCAATACTGTGGTTCTAAAGCAGTAGAGTGATAAGGGCTAGGCAATGGGGTTTTTGAGTGACTTGCCCAGGGTTACACAGCTAGGAAGTGTCTGAGGTCACATTTGAACCCAAGACCTCTCTATGCCTGGCTTTCAGTCCACTGAGGTACCTAGCTGCCTCCACTCTCTCACAACTTCTTGACATGAGTCAATTCCCTAAAGTTTAATTACTCCCAACTGAACTGATAACATTTTCTAAATCTGTAAAGCTGAGGAACAAACTCAGGAGCATGGTGACTCCATAGAAGTCCACCAGTATTGTCTGAAAAAGCCATTTATCTAAAGAATGTGGAAGCTTACTCAACAAAGAATGGTAAGGGATAGGAGTGGGGGAGACAGCAAACACTGACTAAAAGTTCAGAGCAGATACTTCCTTTAGGAAGGTAAAACAAAAGAGGATAATATTAATATATATGTATATATATATATATTATATAAATTAAAGTTGCTGTTAAAATAAAATGAGTTAGGTAACATCCATTAGCAAATCTACTGAACTCTAGTTGAAATAAAGTCATGAAGCTGGCCACATTGAACTGCTGTTGAGAAATCTAATTCTTCCTATAATTCCTATTAAAAGTTTTTTCTAGCCTCTCTTTGCCAACAATGAACACTTTTACTCATTCGTGGATCAGTAAACATAATCTTCCCTGAGGGCAAGTAATCATTTAGTACACAAAAATGAAGGTCAAATCCAAACTTTGCTCTAATAACTGCTTTCATTCATCCAAGTGAAACTATTAGGTTAACTGCCTCTTTTGCTTCTTGGGACATTGGTTAATTACAATTTAATAACAACAGTAGGATTAATTTTCATCTAGCAGGACTCAAATGGGATAAGATCTCTCCATTGAACCAAACCTAAGCAGACAGACTACTTTAATTTTTAAGAATTTTTAAACTCTGACTTCCTAATATACTATATGGAATGCCAGCCTGATGAAACTAATTTTCATTTCCCTTCTGTTTTGAAGTTTCTTTTTGTTTTTAACTAATTAGCCTCTGCAGTAGCCTGTATTTTCTTTGCTTCTAATATTACCCATTTTTTCCTTTCACTCCCCTTTTCCCTTACCGCAGAATGTAACATGCCAAATGCCTTTTTACTTAAGTAACATGACATGAAATCACACCACCAAGGTTACTTTTCTTTGCTTTTTGACTAGGAAGGGCCCTACCTCAGTCATAAAACTGTTTAATCATTTTCTCTTTTCAGCTTCTCCCTTTATCAAAATACACCCATATCTGTATTAATATATACGCATATCCTCAACATGTATAAAAGACAAGTTATTTGTTAAAAATTTGTATCTGGGAAATAAGAAAACATGCAAATCAAATATTACTAGGTTAACATCATACTATTTATGTGGCAAATACTTATTACCCCTCTATGTCTCATTTTCATCATCTTTTAAAGGGGGGAAGATTTTGGGGCCTCAGTTTACTTATTTATAAAATGCAAGCCTTAGACTAGATGATTTTAAGGTACCTTCCCTACTCTACACTTTACAATCCTGTGAACTCTTGTCATAAATAGGAAGATAAATATCTTTCTTAAAAGAAATTGACCACCTAAATAAACATATGTTTTAAATTATTAAATTGTATCAAGAAATGTTACTTTTCCTTTGGAACAGAACAATCAAAACTCTTCTTTCTTCAGGGCCATTTCTATATAGGTTATAGAAAAGTAATCATTTTGTGAAAACATGTAACCTAGAGAAGTTAAGAGCTGGGAAATCTTATCCAAAGATAACTACAGTGTAGCCACAAATTGGCTTGACTGGCACAAATTAAAGGGGCATCATGCCCAGTTCCCATTCTACATTTCAATTCAATCTTGCATCCTCACTAGTTGGTTTTGAAGGCTAATTTTACCCTCTAGTAAAACTTGGTTCATCACACACTGTCCTAGATTGGCATCTAGACCTAATCTTACCATGTGGTCATTACTGGCCTCTGACATTTTCCCTGTTAAGTTGCCAAGTTCAAAACCACTCAGTCAAATATAAGCATCAAATGTTTTTCTTCTTGTTCAAAACTACTCCTTTCTTCCTCCTCCCCCCACTTACCCATTTCTACTAACTCAGTCGTCATTTTGGATGTATAGGAGGTCCTTGAGTAGTCTGATTGCTTGCATTCCTCAGAAGAGACCTCTGTTCACTATTGATAATACCTCAATAGTAAGCATACTTCCTCCTTCTCAGACTTTCCCCATCCTAGTGATTATGAACCCGTCATTGTAGAAATCCTATGCCCATTCCTACTTTCCGCAACTCTCAATCCTTGTCTTTCCCCACATCTTCTGATCTAACTGCCCCTTACACTGCTCTCTAGAATGCCTCCATAATTAACAAAGTTGTGTTCATTTCAAAACATTTTTTTTCTTTTCTCAATCTCTCCATCTTTGGGCTTTCACTGAGCATTGGCTCCCTTCTGATCAGGTTGCATTCTGGGCCACACTACCTAGTTCAGGGTGCACTTTCACTCAGACCTTGTGATTCACTGGCCATGGAGTAGCAGAATACCTCTTTCTTCCTAGTGCTACTTTCAAATTCTTCCCCAATCAAGTATTTTTTTTAAACCCTTACCTTCCATCTTGGAGTCAATACTGTGTATTGGCTCCAAGGCAGAAGAGTGGTAAGGGCTAGGCAATGGGGGTCAAGTGACTTGCCCAGGGTCACAGCTGAGAAGTGTCTGAGGCCAGATTTGAACCTAGGACCTCCCGTCTCTGGGCCTGGCTCTCAATTCACTGAGCTACCCAGCTGCACCCCCAATCAAGTATTTTTAAGCATCTTTATGTGCCAGACACTATGCAAGGCACCTGAAGCATAATTACAAAGAATTAAACCATTCCATAATTTCTCCTACTTTGAGGTATATTTAATCCAAACTTCTCACACAATCAAGATTCTAGTAAACATGACCAAACAATTAAGATCTTGAAAACATTCTCTTTCCTCAATGAGTTCAGCATCTAGCTCAAAGTCTTTATCTCCTTCCCAATCCCTGTTTTTATTAACATATGTGATACTGTCCCTCAAATACCACAACTTCCTATTTCTTCAATCTATTCACTTCCCATAGCATACTCTTCTACTTTACCTCAGCTACCTACAAGTATTTTATTTGTTTTCATGAACCCTGAAATTCTTTATACAATTATAATCTTTTATTATCTAATGTTTCTCTTATCACAAACCCTGTCCTTCATATTAACTATGACCTCCAGTTCCTTCAGCCCAAAATTCTTTCCCACATCATCACTTCTGCACTTACTTTTTTCCTTTATCTTGGCCCCTTGGTGAATTAGTTCAACTCCATTCTATCCTCTATCCTCAAGTCCCTTGTCCTCTACCCTATCACTTGCTTGGTCAAACCTCAACTTTGGATTACTCCACTATGGACCTCCTTCATTCCTATTCATGTGCTGCTGGATAGAGGTGTAGAAAATCATTAAACCATGCTGACTTCAATCTAAAAGGGGTTTCTGGGGGCAGCTGAGAGCCAGGCCTAGAGATGGGAGGTTCAAATCTGGCCTCAGACTCTGCCTAACTGTGTGTGACCCTGGGCAAGTCACTTAATTCCCATTGCCTAGCCCTTACTGTTCTTCTGCCTTGGAATCAATACATAGTATTAAAAAATAAAAAAATTTTAAAAGGGATTCTGCCTTGGGAGGATTTGACTTCAAGGATGAAATAGATTGTTGTCTCCTTACATTTAATGACTTCATTGCAATTCCTAGCTAATAAATTGGTGTACAGAGAAACTTAAGGAAAGGTGCCAGATGAAGATTAATAAAGAATGAAGAAAAATTCCTATGAAACCTAGTTAAGAAATTATTTAACTTACAAAAAGCTGATTGTAAATCAGCTTCCCCCACCCCCCAGGAATGTAATGCTTAAAGCAAATTATACCTATAAACTGGTATAAAAAATTATGAAATATACCCTGGAGTGAATGATGGGTTTTCAATTCTACTAGAAAAGATTATTTTTCAGGTAGCATGATAGTACAAATTATGGTTTGAGGGAAAATGTCAAATGCTCTCCCTTTTCTCCCTCTAAAAATTAAGAATAGCACAAAGTTACATTTGGATTTCAAATAGGAATGATGCAATTTCTTCCTCTCTCCTCTCCCCCTTCTCATTTCATAGAAGTTAATGTGATAAAATTATATCATTACCACTGAACATTAACTTTATGATGACTTTAGATTCTTTAGATTTTTTTTTTAAAACTTGAAGTTATTGAGAGTTAAAGACAAAACCATTTATTAGAAAGAGGAAAGGAGAACTATAGGAACTGTTCATTGAGTATTCCTGTTTATAATCGGTTACATAAAGTGAAGTGACTTTTCCTTGCAAAATAGAGAACTGATTTGCCCAGGAAAAAGTCATCAGAAAACTTAAATTTAAATTTAGTTAATATGAAGTACAGGGTTAGAGATAAAATGTAAATTTCAAATTTAAAGTCTATTTGAACAAATTTACAATTGTTTTCTATATCCCATCTTTCTTCTTTGGGTATGAAATGGCCATGGGACCTTTGTACAGGAAAGAGGTGAGACAAACTACACCTAAGAAACAAGAAGGCCCTATAGTTCCTTTTAGAAACATTTGGTATACCCAAGTATATACAGAATCTTCCATTCCCTCATTCAGTATTGTTAAGACTTGGGCTAGACTTTTATGGCTTAGGAGAATTTCCCTTGGATAAATGACTGCTCACAATCATAGAATACTAGAACTGGAACTAGATATACTAGAACTAGAACTGGAAAGGACTTCAGAGGTATTCTAAGCTAGTTTTTGACAATGAAAAAACCTGGGCTTTAAGAGTTGACATGATTTTCCCCAGGCTTCAATTAGTTAGTTGGTGGCAGAGCCGAGTTCAGAAATCCTTAGAAACAACCAAAGATGAGTAAAGTAGGCAGACACAAAAGTCAGCCTCGGATTTCTTCAGCAAGCTCTGATGACTTCCTAAAGCTGTGGTTGTGAATCAAATATTGCTGCACAATTTTATAAACTAATAAGGCATAATTTGTTAAGGTAATAGAATGAAGACCTTCTCCTCTCATCCTTACCTAACAAAGCAAAAGAAAACTAGTTATAACATCTGTCATAGTTTTATATATTTCAAACCTTCCCCAGAGTGGGAAAACGAATAGAAAGTATGTCTGTCAGCATTAGAAAGCAGACTCAAAAACACGAATATCTTGCCCTATCCTCAATAACAGAATATATCTATATTCAGATTTAGAAAAACATAGAAACAGTGGCAGCATTTAATTTTAAAATATCTGATAAAAGAAGCTTTGGTATTACCTAGTATATCTGAGAAAGAATATGAGCCCATTTTTTCCAGGGTTTATATTTTAATATATTTAATCTATTGCATATTTGATGTTGCATAAATCAGGAGCAGAAGACATTTTATGCAAAACTGCACAAAATGTACAATAAAGAGAAAACTATTTTATGCAGTTGGTAATAATGTTGTTTCTTTTATAGGTTATAATTTGATTTTCTGAATACCCAGAAAACAAAGTCAAGGTGAACATTTCTTATTCCAGTAGATTATTAAGTACCAAACACAAGGGAACAGTGGTCTCTAATTCCATGACTCAGATGTACAGGATTCCCTAGTTGATGGTTTGGGAGGTTAATGTGTTATTACCCCCGAATCAAACCAGTGATACAAATGAATAAGGAAGTTAAATTGAGTTTATGAGACAGATTGCTCCCCTTAAGATAAAATAAACTTCATACCACTATTGTAAACCAACAGGGTGAAGTTGTATATGAGACTAGCTGCTATCTTCACTCCATCCCTCACCCCCCATATCCAAGGAGAACTTGGTCTCTTCCCTACTTCCTTCAATCTATTTCTCTTTCTTCTGTTCTCTGAGGTACAAGTTAATGCCAAATAAAAACCATGATGCACAGTGTTGAAAGAGAACCTATGTGGTTTTATCCTCATGGTAGAATAAAGAAACTCCAAACTCAAGTACTAGGAAATGGTACTTGATTTTATTGGAATTATTTAGTTTATAGTAAAACATAATAACCCCTTAAAGTTTTATAGTATCTGCCTGTTATTCCTTTCCAAATTAATTTTTTAACAAGCTCTGCAGTGAAAGTGAAATGGCAATAATAAACCTTTAGTTTATTTAGACTGAAATACACTATAGTGGCGAGAACACTTAGATACTGAAAAAAGAACTAGGTTCAGATACTGGTTCCACCATAATAGAAGTATTATCGGAGAAATAACTAAACCTCTCTGGGCTGGTTTCCTCATATACAAACTGAGACAAACAGATCTTGTACTATCTTACAATGTCTCTGAGGAAAATATTTGATAAACCACAAAGACAGGCATAAATGTTTAAATTTGTTTCACATTATATTAGCTCCTTTTTAGGGGAAGCTCAGGAAATGATCACATTTTTTAAAAAAACTATCAGGATTATTATTTATTTATTTGAGAATGTAAAAAAATGTGCATCCCTTTTATAATAAAATCCACTCCCTCCTCACCTTTACTTTTTAGGATCCTTATTTGGCTTCTCTCAAGGCCCAACTCAGGTCCCATTTTCAATCTTGGATTTTAGCACTCTTTGCCTTCATATTGTTTTATATTTATCTGCCAATGAAAATGCATAACCCTTCTTGGAATAAAAACTCCTGAAGGCAAAGGCTTTTTTGATGTATCATTGTTATTTACAACACACATGAAATAAATGGCAGAACTCTTTAGATTTCTTATCTCAACTAAGAAAAGATAGCCGGATCATCAATCAGTCTTTCTTTGAAGAAATAGGCTTGTTCATGTTAGAAGGAAGGTTATCAATTTCAAATGTGAAGACTTCCAAGCCAGATCATTGAAGACTTCACACATGCACGTAAGGCAAGTTCATTAGCTTGGTGACACACTACAAAACCAGTCCCCTCTTCTTTCTGTGTACCTTGTATTTTGGATTGAGTATATGGATCTTGTAGAATTTTGTTATTGTAAATTTTAATTTTTATCAATTTCTCTTCAATGATTAGAATAGGAATTCTTAACCTGAACTTTAAAGAAAAATGAAGTGCAGTTCTGTAACTACGACTCAATCTAGAAGAAAAAATGAGTAACAATTGCGTTGGTAAAAGATTATAGTGCTGCATTGTCTCAAAAGGTAGTACCATTTGGACCGAATTGGATGGCTAGACTGCCTGTATTTTGTTTAAGCCCTTACCTTCTATTTTAGAATCAATACTATGTTTTAGTTCCATGGCAGAAGAGCAGTCTGGACTAGGCAATGGGGGTTAAGTGACTCACCCAGGGTCACACAGCTAGGAAGTATCTGAAACCACATTTGAACCCAAGGCTTCCCATCTCTAGGCCTGACTTTCAAACTCCTGAACCACCTAGCCCCCCCCCCCCCAGACCTGATGTATTATAAGTCTGTATGGCAAGTTTTTAACAAGATTATATGCATATCATCCCATTGTAAAGCAACTTCAAAGAGCATAGAGCACAGGAAAGCACTTGTGCTTTCCTTTGTTATCCTTACATATTTTATTTTATGCATCTAAAAACATTATTTCGGGGTGTCTGTTGCCTTCACTGAATTGCCCAAAGGGTCCATGTCATAATCAAAGTTAAAAACCTTGGCTTAGTGGAGTCTTTAGAAATGACCTGGTCCTAGCCCCTCAATGCTTAGCAAGGTTGTATCTTTCATAAGGTCACATAACTAATCAGCAAGAGAACCAGGACTAGAACCTATCTCGGTGTTCCATTTCCCATGGGGCCCAGTGCTCTTTCCCAGCTCTCTTTATAGTCAAGCTATTTATTAAATAGCAGGTCAGGAAATAATTATCCTTTCTTCTAGCCCATACTTAACCACTGTCCCTTGGAGGATATACTTCAATGCAAACTATCTCCTGAGTACATGTGGTTTACATGACACATACTGTAGAGATTTGTTTTTGAAAGTGGCATGCACTGGTTATGGCAGCATGGACTCGAGAAGGGAAAAGGCACATCTTTTGAGAGAAGGTTTAAGTTTGATATTCCTGTGTTTATTGTGAAAATAAGTTATTTCACTTTGCACATAGGAAAATTGAGGACACACATTTGTGTAACACGATTCTTTTATGCTTCACATACTTTATTTCATTTCATTTTACAGTTGAAAAACACAAGGTTCATTTCTAATTTTCTGCTTGTTGACTCTGGGGTATTAAAGAATGTTGGTAATTATTATGATAATTCCTGAAAAATTCATGTTTCTTTCACTTCATATAGCTCAGAAAATAGCTTTATAAGCCCAAATCTCTGCAATTAGCCCAACTCGCTTTTCTCTTTCTCCTTGTAATCAATTGTTCTCAATAGCCCTTTCCCTTTCTGAGTACTGGTAAAAGCTGCCAAACTCTCGAAATGGGCTTGGCAATCCTAAAGAGATTTATATGTGCAAGGAACTTAGAACATTGTAATATAATTGGACACTAATATCACAACGTATTTCTGTGTTCTTCACTGGTCTGAAGAATTTGGCCCCCAGAGAGCCAAATTTTGGCTTAGCACCTAGTAGTTGCTACTGAGGTCTGCCAATCAAGTCATCTTTCTCTGGATGCAAAAAAAGCTAGGCACATTTCTCTAAGACATCAAGACTTTGGAGCATAAGGGATCTCTGCCACTACAAAAGAGGAAGTAGAAGTGATAGGAGGGAGCAAGAATCACAACTTGGCCTGGAATGTAGAGTAAGGGGAGGCCATACATTTTGTTGAATGCAGTAGTCATTGGTAGAATTCAGAGATAGCAGTCATCCTAATAGTCGAGATTTACCAGCCCTACTCAATGTCCATTAGAAAAAATTAAATTTTGGATCTGTGACTGGTACCTATCTTATATGAAGTGAAAGGGGAAAAATTGTATGAGGATACTAACTATGATCTTTCCCAGAAAATGCCCAATTTATAGCATCTTGAAACTTATAAAGAATCTGAGCACCATTTTATAACAAAATCTCCATCGTTTAACATCTCACAAAGCAAAATAAATAGAACCAACAAATCCCAACTGGGATTTAAATGAGGCACAATACTATCAAACCGCAGCTTAATAGTCTGCCGTTTTCTGTTATTGCATATACATATAGGATAAAGAAAGACAAAGCCAGACACCTAAGACAAACTTTAATATTTTTATTGAAAAACTTATATATTCAATTTTAATGTATCTTGTGTCTGAGAAATGACAAAATCTTCCTTCCAGCACTCACCAGCTAGTGGTTTACTGTATTTTGAACACCCAATATATCTGGAAATATATAAATACACAACCTAGTCTTGTAGAAATCTTCTCTGCAATTGTATTTTGACATTTCTTGTGTTATAGTTAGAGCATCATGATGTAGTAACTTGCCTCCTTTTAAGTGGGACTTCTCATGCTTCAGATCAGATGTAGATGAGTTTTTTTTTTTAAAACCTTACCTTCCATCTTGGAATCAATACTATATATTGGTTCCAAGGCAGAAGAGTGGTAAGGGCTAGGCAATGGGGGTCAAGTGACTTGCCCAGGGTCACACAGCTAAGAAGTGTCTGAAGCCAAATTTGAACCCAGAACCTCCCATCTCTGGGCCTGGCTCTCAATCCACTGATCCACCCAGCTACCCCCAGATGAGATGTTTTTAAAGAATTTCCCCCACTTAATGCACCTGTTAACCTTCTCTAAATACTCTTGTTGCTTGCCAGAATATTTTTTAAAATTAAAATGCTTCTGTCAATCACTGGATTTCTCTTGGGCATTTGCAGAATCTGATGCATTAACTTCAAATAATAAAGATTATCACAACAGCAGAGGCAGAGGCAGATGTTCTTTTTCTATAAAAAGTCCAAACTCTAGGAAAAAAATAGAACTCACCTACAGAAAATGACAATGTCCTCTTGTTAACAAATATAACTTTGATTTCTTCCTAATATTCCATCTCTTCTGGGTCAGCTATGATGATTTGCATTTACACTTTTTAGGGGAGTAGGACAGACCCTCATGGGTCAAAGGAAACCTGTTACTCTAATCCATTTTCACAAAAAAAGGAAGCTGAAACAAACATTTTTGATTTGCTATCGAGGTGTTTTTGTTCCAGTGTTGGGTTCTTAAAAGTGATGGATAAGTCAAAGTAGTACCAGTTTCAAGGTCAAAATAATTTTAGTATGGATTAAAATTTACTTTCCCCTCCAAGTATGGGTAATGAAGATATATATATACATAATGGCTCATTGGTATATCATGGGATTACTATATGTGACAGGGTGTGTGCATGCTTGTTGGATGGGTAGTAAAGTCAATTTCCCTCCTTGGGATTAACAGTGGTTTTAAGTAGGAAGTTTCCTGGACGTAGTCTGACAATCCCCTAAATAGTTTCTTCCACATGTTATTGCTCAAAGCAAAGGATATGAAACAATACATTTTTCATCTATTTGAAATGAGTCAAGTGGCTTTACCTGGAATGGGGACATTGGCCCTTTTCCTTCAAATATTTTTTGAGGAAATATATTCATCCAAGCCCTGATGCTCTTAAGCAATTCATGCAATTCATGCAACTATGTCTATATTCAAATTGGTTTTTGTGTCTTAAAGGGCAGTCTCCTAGTTTCAGAGTATGCAGAACCTATTAGCCTTCTGATGTAAACTCTTCTAATATTCATATTCCCATTCATAGTTTCCTGTTCATTTTTTAAAGTAAAGGTCTCTTCAAGTTCCTTTTGCTTAGGAAACTGGAATAGATGAGTTTGGGAATTTTCAAAAGTTTCTTGCCTCTGGGGTCCTGATTGGCAGAGAACCTAGATAACAGATTTAGGCATTGACAGCAGGAATGGCTTCAACAGAAGAGATGTACTGATAACCCCTTATTTTTTGCCTTATTTGCCTTATTTTTTATATCTACCCTGGATATGAGATATACACAAAAACATTCCACAGACAAATATGGGCTAATTGATATTATAGAACATGTCATGTTTTCAACAGATTCTTCTCAATGTCATTTATTATTGAGACCTTAATTTACGGCTGATTTAGAGTCATCTCCAATTCATGATCACCAGCAGGAAGATGTGAAATGTCAGCATTCAAACTTTATTTAAACTCAGGGCTAAAATCTCAGTCTGGTATCCCAGGTCTTTTGTATTTATATGTCTTATATATCATAGATATCTCTTTAATTCCATCCCATCTCCACAATAAACAGACAAACAAAAAACTCTACTTCACTCCTCAAATGGATTTTTGATTGCAACAAAGAGCAGATTGCAACTGCTTTTTTATCTCCCTGAATGATGGAAGGAAGGCCTAAAAAGTGACCATTTGAATGTCTTGTGATTATGACAGTTTTCAATAAACCACCATGTATGAATATCTGTCTGTATATATCACAATTCTTTTCAAAAATGCTTTTCTTTAGCTAGCTAAAGTTTATGTCAAGATTCCAGTTGCAAAGTGTCTTTGAGTGATCATATAACTAAAGCGTTTCCCGTTAGTTTTCATTCTGGATTCTACTGTGGCCCTGTGAATTTTGCACTCTTAAGGTTTCATAACTTAAAAGCTGTATTTCAAAATAGAAATGTAAGAAAAAGAGAAAGTTTGCAATTTTGATGGTACATGATTTTTATTTAAATGACTGAAATGGTTAATTTTTCACCTTGATTGCAAAAAAAAAAAAAACAGCATAGTATAATTGCCTTGAATAATGAGAGTTTAAATATCTCTTTTAAATAACTGAGATTGTTACTCAGTACTTGGAAAGCTCTCCTTCATGTATATATGTGTATATATACACACATAAATCATGACCAATATGACTGGTAATTCTAATATTTTTCCAGCTCAGGAGCAGACATCAGGTGATGCATGAAGTCAGAGACAACATCCATCAACCAATACATTCTGAAAATCTTTCTCTCTCTTCTTCTGATAGGGGCTGATCATCTTATTACAGTAATTCACCCTTACTGTGCAAGTACTTTCATTATTTAGAGAGTCTATCCTTATTTTTTTATTTGATAAAGCTATCATTAAACATAGAAAAAAAACATTTAGCCACAGCAGCTATTTGAAAGAGAATTGTCACAATATATTTCCAAAATGCCATAAACTCAAGGATCTGAGTTTGATTATCATTCCTCTTCTGTGTACCTTAACAGTGGTGATTTTATATATACATATATATGTATATGTATATATACCCACATATTCACCAAAATGAATGTACATGGTTATATACATATGTATGAATATACAATGGATGTATATTAATACACACACACACATATATATTTATTCACCAATGTACAGGAACATGTTCTCTCAGTCAAACCAAAGAGCCCCAAAATAGTACTGCTTTTTTGATTTTTTTTTTATAAAATACAGTATTCTTATGAAAACTATTTTAAATCCTATCACAGTGCTTGAAATCTAAAGACCAGGCAGTGTTTTGGCAACCCGACTCTCCCCTATGAAATGATCGATGTGAGCATACTGGTAACATATTGTGCTGACAACAAAATAATACCCACAGAGACTTACAAGTCATAAACTGCAACACATGAGCCATGTTTTTGAATAAATATGACTATTCGGGAACACTGAATTATATAACAAGTTGCTTGTGAGTTCAAATACTTTAAGGGAACAAAAACTCTTGCTATAGCAGCTTTAAATTACAAAACACAAGAAAAAAAATAGACATGGAAGCTCTATAAGAGCCAAAGCATTCTCTGAACTCTATGGAAACTGTATCACCTCCCGTTTCAAGTTGTAGCATCTCTTCTTGTGTTAACGCTACCTCTAAAATAACTAGTTAGAATGCCTCCTATGTAAAGAAGCTGGTAATAGAACTGTTGGACAAACTAAACTGAACATGAGTCTAAGCTACTCATAACTTGCAAGATGAACGACTGATTCGAAACCATGCTGATAGTGGCGTTATGTACTGAAATTGTACAATGGGATTTGAAGCTGAGAAGGTCCCTTCTGTCATCCAGAATCATTGAGATCTCTGGAACATAGCCCACTGAAATTAACCTGCATTCTCTACACTGTTCTCATAGAAGGAATTATGATGATGGAGGAATGGATAATAGTAAGATGGATGTAATGGTAACTATGTTGTGGCTTGTGAACTCTCTTCACTGACATCAATCTTTATACATAGCATCTCTGGTATCAAACTTCTCTTCATTGTGCTAAAAGTTAGAATAGTTTTAAATCTGGTAAAAACAAATTTCGGTCTTTTTGCTAAGAAAAGATAACAATACCTTTGTAAAATAAAATTTCAGGATCTCAAATGTTGAGATCATTTCTGTACTGAGATTCCCTGCTCTCTCTTCACCCCACAATAGGGTTTCATTTTAGCATCAAGCTTTTGCTAACCTTCTGATTTGCAAACTGGTGCAACTAATTTGGAACAATATTTTATGAATATTTTTGTGCTTCATGCTTCCCTCATGTTGCCTTGTTTTCACGGCAACCAAAAAAATTTTTTTTTAGTAATTCAGGTTAAAAAGAATTACTTTAAATGAACACACTTGTCTGTGAATAACTGACCTGAAAAATTGTAAGCATGAAGTGTTCATTAGGTAGTGAGCAGATACCAAACTGGACCTTTCTGCTGGGTTGGGGGCACGTGGGGGCGGGGGGGGGTTGTTGGTAGGGGAGTAAAAAACAAGGGTTAATAAAATACTGGAACTAGAATTCTCATCCAGTTTGATATGTTTCCCAAGAGGGGGGAATTATTGGTTATCTCAAGTAAAGCCATTTTTAAAAGCAATTAAAACAAACTACCAAAAACGAGTTTGCTGTTCTAGAAATTAACGGTGGCTTAACCAGTTTAAATTGCACAAAGAACGAGCCAGTGGACTTTCCATTCTTTGCATGTTTCTTCCCCCTTCTGAGTCCATTACCTTTCACAAAGAAATTTTAACTATTAAACTTGTCCATTAATTTTGCCGCTGAGGGTGGAAACCATCCAGTTAGCATATACACTATCATTTGCATATCTTGGGAACACAGAGTTAGTGCCATCGAATCTTGTGAGTGGTACAGGACTCTCCTCAGGCCAGTTCGGGTATGGCATGCCTAAAAATGAAAACAGATAATTTTTTCTGCACTGAAGAACCAAAACTTCATGTGCAGACAGTAAGGCCCTTGGCAAAACTCCCTTTGTTGTCAAAACCAAACTTCTGACTTCTGCACCAAACACATGAATTAGTCTAGGTTTCTGGGTTTTTGAAACACAAATTACATTAATGGGGGAAAAATCGAGCGTTCTCTTGAGAAAATTAATGGTGCAGTAACTACTGGCTTGGGCTTTTTTTTTTTTTTAATAAGCTGCCCAGTATCAAATTTTCTATTTTGATAGCAAGAAAAAGCAAAACAACATGATGCTGTCCCAAACACTGGAACCAAAAGGGTCTTTGTTTTTGTTTTTTGGTATGGCAAGTGCGTTTAAGCTAAAAGAGACCTACTTCGCAGTCATCATGGAACTACCAGATACTTCTGCTTATTCCACGAGGGATAAGGACCTTGAATATCCAAGAGAAGCATGCATGCCTGCAACATACCACATCTTGATGCTACACTAAATCCAAAGCCATTTAACAAATTATAGATTCAATATTCTGAAAAATGGAAAATCCTCAGTTTAAAAAAAAGTTCTACTTCAACGTCTTTTTTTCTTAATTACAAAATTACAGGACAAGAAAATAATCTTTAGAACACCTAATCAGGAGGCAAAAAGTAGGAGTTTTGGCAAGAACCATATTTACTGTCCATCTCACCACCACAATATGCTAGAATATTCTTCTTTCAAAACACCTACTACAGCCTTTTATGATAAATATTATGGTGATATGTACAAACACAAAGGATGTGAAAACAGTGGACTGTTTTTGCTTTCCAGAGTTGCCATCACTGCTTAATCTTCTGAAGGTTTTAAAAGCAACACACTTTCCCCCTGTTGTCTAGACAGGTCAAATTCAGTTACGGTCCCATCTCAAGTTAAGCACTGATCTCCACCCATTAAACCTCTCACTTGTGTACAAGGGCAGAGATTAAAGCATTCATATTATATGAGACAAGACTGTTCAAACAGATTGGGCCCCATTCCCAAACTGAGCTAAATTGTTTTCTTTTTTTTTTTCAAAGCAAACGCTTCCCAAAATCCAGTTGATTTGCCCAAGCAGTTAAATTACAGGTACATTAATCTGACATAATGGATCTATCCCATTTCCCCACCCCATCCCCCCCAAATGTATTCTTATATTTGTTAACCACTTTTAAAACCTCCCCTGAGAATACTTCCCTGATCTATTTTTCTCCTTTTATCATATCTATTTGGTAATTTTACTTATTTTCACATCCCTTTTCTTAATAAACAGAGTTGCAAAATTCCTGAAATATAAACCCAATGCAAAGTTTAACATTTACAAACAAAGAAAGCTTTCCAAGCAAACTTTGATTTCATTCAGACCAGAAATACTCTTAAAAGGGATACAGAGTGTGAGAACAGTGCAGAAGGAAGAAAAAAAAATCAGGGGTGGTTTTGTGTGTGTGTGTGTGTGTGTGTGTGTGTGCGTGTGTGTGCGTGCGTGTGTGCATGTGTGTGGGTGTTGCTAGAATCTAGTAAATGCATGTGAAATTCTACCATAGAGTTTGTTTTCAATCCATGTGGAAGGGAGGGTTCGAGGGAGGGGAGCATTATTACAGTCCACGAGGGGTGTCTCCTCTTCTGAAAGGCCATCATCATAAAGTAAGGAATCAGATGGAGTAGAAGCTGCAAGATCCAAGTAGTCCTAGTAAATGGAGGTAGGAGAGAAGAGCCAGGTTACCAAAAAGAACAGTGATAAACATATCCTTTTCCAAAGACAGAACAATGAATGCTGAAACCATCCCTGCTATTTTCTGCACGACTTCCTTTATAGTATTTGGGTTGTCAAATGTAAGAATGTGAATTTCCTTAGAAAGCACGCTTCATTCTAATCACTCATATTTTGCCAAGTGCTTCCCAATGAGTGTGTATGATACATATGCCAAGATTTACCAGAGATATTTGCTACTTTCTCAGCTTTCTTTTAAGAAACTCCAGTTACTGCAATGCCCTTTCGGTGTTTTCAAACTTTTAATAATAAAGAATCCTCTAAACTACTGCCCAAGTCTTCCCCCATTGGAATGAGAGATCTTTGCAAGTAAGAATTGGGGTTTTGGGGGGCATCTGGGTTGAGCATCAGTGGATTGAGAGCCAGGCCTAGAGACAGAAGGTCCTAGGTTCAAATCTAACCTCAGACACTTCCCAGCTGTGTGACCCTGGGCAAGTCACTTGACCCCCATTGCCTAGTCCTTACCACTCTTCTGCCTTGGAGCCAATAATAGTATTGACTCCAAGACAGAAGGTAAGGGTTTAAAAAAAAAAGAATTGGGGTTTTCCCCCTCCTTGTTATGATCTCAGTAATTAGCACAGTGCATATAGTAGGCACCTAAGAAATACCGTTGGAATGCCAATGTCTGGCATATAGTAGGTACCTAAGAAATATTATATACACTGATGCTTCCGTGTGGACAGAGCTTTCCAAGGCTGGCAAAATGCAAGTTCAAATAATAGATACCCTGAAAAGGGTTCAAATACAGGCTTCAAGATGAATCTGCGTCTTTGCCAGCTAAGTTCAGGCTCCCTCACTGCTAACAGAGGATTTTTTGTTTTCTCAAACTAGGTCTGTCTTGTCTAGGATGGAAGTGTAACAGCTACTCCCAGACCCCATCCCAATACTGATCAGCGCAGAAGATTTAACCTGCTCTGTTTTTCTGATCTGGGTCAATTCGCCCCTTCCTTAGGCAACCTTGTGGCCCTCTCCTCCAGTGGGGCTCACCATATTGTTGCCAAACTCAGCATGTACACCTAATTGGTTTTAGCTCTACTACATCTTAGACTCCAGAACTCAAGGGACCTATCTGCCTTGTGATCTCCCTAGCAGCAGAAACTCTAAGAAACCCCTTCAACTGGCTAGGCTAAACATATTTAAGATACTTTGCATTTACTTAAGGTAAGACGTAACAAAGTACCCAAAGCTTGGTCCATCCCCTCCTTTTATATCAAGACTAATTCAGTGTTAACTTGTGAAATATATTTTTTACAACTGTTTGTTAGTAGCTTTCCTTCAATGTTAGGCTAAAATGTCTAGCTAGCACTTTAATATTTAAATGACATCACTGGGTATCACGTACCTTGACAGAGAGAAACTGTAGACTAATATATGTGCAAGTAAAACAGGGTTTCTTCAGTGACCAAGGTACAAGAGTCTTTTGGCAACTAGAGCAGCACATTCCTCCTAACTGAACCTGAAATTCCAGGCTAGGGGGTATTTTACATGACAACAGGTCATTCAGAACTTGAAATCCTTAACTATCAAAATCAATCTAGACTGATAGCCAAAAATCGAAGTCAACTCACCCTACTCTTCACCATCATTTTCTCTAGGTCTTTGCTGATCTCACCAAATGTTGGCCTCTTATCTGGCTCCTGCTTCCAGCAGTGCAACATCAGATTGTACCTGTAAGAGACAGAGTGAACCATTGGGAGCAGGAGAATAACTTCAGATGGATTTCTTAAGTCTCCGTATCCAGAAGTCATCATTTTCAGATATTTTAACTTTTCATTCATTCTTTTTTGAGCACATTTCTTTATTTCGGACCAAAGAACATAGTGTAGTAGAGAGAATGGTGGACATAAAATCAGGAAGATGGGTTCCCACCTTAGGCACCTTTTTACTAAACCTGTGGGACATTGACCTTGTCATAATCTCATTTGACCTCAGTTTCTTCAACCATAAAATGAAAAGGTTGAACTATGTGACTTTTAGGTTCCTTCTAGTTTTAAAATGATAATATAGACAGTCCTTTGAAGATGAAAGTCCCTCTGCCAATATAAATTGGCAACTGGTTGGCAAATTTTAGCCTTTCTAAGATTTAGAGACCAGCTCTCTATTCACTCAATTGCTCAGCCTCTCAAATTCATTATAAATTGATCAACTATTTAAAAAACCACTAGGGCTTAATATCTGGTGCCCTGATGGACAAATCCTCAGCAGCAGACTTTTAGGTCAGCCGTGTGTAGTTTTCTGCTGGTATTTATAGGCTCTTGATAAGCAAAAAGTATTGGTTTAGTTCTAATATGCTCTTCTGAAGTCTGATTCTGTTTCTGGACTTTGTTAGAACACTTTGGAATCTCTCCCCAATAATTTGCTGAATGATTTTTCACTTCAATGCAAGTGAGATCCAAAAGGAATTGGTCAAATAATATACAATAAGAATGATATATAAGTATCAGGCAAGCAAAAGTCTCCCACTTTGGGGACAAAAATAGCTTAGACGATGGCAGCTAAAGAGGCGTAAGATATGTACTCATTTGCAAATCCTAAAATTTTCCTTCAGTTCTTCCTGAAGAGACATTTATCCATCCTTAGCAGGCACTACCAACACTATTGATTCAGCATAATAGCATCTGCTAATTATTTCACGTAATGGCTTATTTCCCTCTTGAAAATCTAAGAATTTAAATCAATGAATAAAATGAAATTATGCTTACATTTCTTCACTGCAGTTTTCAGGCCTCTCCATTCGATAGCCTGTTTTCAGAAGGTTAAAGAGACGTTCAGGAGGAATACCAGGATAGGGGTTTCCTCCCAGGGTCACAATCTCCCAGAGAAGCACACCAAATGACCACCTGGAAAAAAAGACGAGTCCTTTAAGTGGTCACAATATCTTGGAAATACTGTAAATAACCTTATATTTTTGTAGAGCATGGACACAAACCCTCTCCTAGTCCTCAAACAAAATATTGGGGATTTCAAATCCAGCTCTTGAGATGACCTTATCTCCAAGAATAAGAGTGGGTTCAGTCACCATTCCTTAAGAATTGTTGCCTTAGCCATAAAAAGAATCATGCTATAAAATATGAATTGAGTGATGTGCCTAACATCTAGATATAATCATTTCCACAAGTAATTAACTCGGATTTAACTGTAGTGTCTAGGTACTGTATGTTAAATATTCTGTTTAGAACCACAGGGAAGTCTGCTTCTTTACATTATATTACAGAGCCTAACAGTTCTGTGTTTGCTTGCTACTAACTAGTTGTATGACCCTATTGATGCCAATTAATATCTATGAACGAGTTTCCTTAATCTGTACAATAAGGGAACTGGGTTGGATGATCTACAGGGTCTCCAATCACCTATAAGAGATATTCCTAAACAGTTCGTAGCACAATAGATTCAGAGCTAAAAAGAACCTCAGAGATCATCTAGGTCAGGCAAAGCTTTCCTATCTTACAGATGAGGAAACCTGAGGCCCAAAGATGATAAGTGACTTTTCCAAGGTCATATAGATCATACTAGCAGAGATGGGATTGGAGCCCAGATCTCCTCATATTCCACATCTGGTGCTTTTTCCATGACGGTGTGAAAAAATCATTGGTGAAATTCACTTTCTCCAGCTCAGAAGGTAAGGAAAGTAGACATAGCTTTATGTTGCTGACATGCCAAGAAAGTTTTCCTTAAATTTAAGAAAAAAATTCAATGGAGAAATGTATTAATTATTCACATCAAATCATTAATAAGCTGCCCAATCAGTTTCTAGGAATTTGGATTTCAGGAAATACCTTTTTTTACAAATCCTATCACTTTCTGCCTTTCACATTTGGCATCCACTTCCAATGACAAGTCTTGGGATCACGAATGTTAATATTCTAGTGACAAAGAATCCCTTCTCCCAAACTCCTCGACTTGCTACTTGACTTCTATGTCGACTATTAAAAAAATATTTCTATCCAGCTATACAGCAAGAAAAACTCACCTAAGTAAAATTAAGGGGCATTAATGTCAGAAGGATGAATAGTCAGTGACTTTACCAGGCATCCTTTGCCATGTTGTAATTAACAACAGAGACCAAGTTACCTTAGGAGGTAGGAGAAGGGGAGGGTAGACAGCAAGTTATTTCTCCCTTACTTGGCCCCAGGCAGGGCAATGGTTCTCAGAAAAGAGTGGTCTCCAGTGGATTGAGGAGTCTGGTTTGCTATCACAAATAGGATAGGTTTCTCCCTGCCCTCTAACCCCTTCCCAAAAAGGGGGAAAACATGTACTGAATTGTGTATCTGGAGAAGGTGAGAGTACAGGAAGACTGATATTGTATACAAGTCTCAGGAGAACAAAGCAGAAAACACTTGGATCATATCAAGAAGGAATATGACTGGAGGCATGTACCATGATTTGACCAAAAGCAACAGCTAAGCCTCAAGACATTGTAAACCTTAAAATTTCTTAGACTTATGAATGCTGGAAATTTCCCCATTGATCAATTTCATACTGGAAAAAATTTCCTACTGATAGTAAGAACTCTATTGGAATGTGAAACCCCTTGGCATGGGAGGATCCTTCTCCTCCCTACTTAAGATTACTTTAGGACAGAAACCTTTTGCTAAACAATGGAAAGGGCTTTGACCTATGCTTAAGCATAGAACAGGAAGTTCTTTGAGTCATGATTGATTTTAGATACAATAGAGATACTTGGAATGACAGAACCAGGTCTTGGAACTTACAATTTCCACCCTACTCAGAGTAACAGGATTTAGGAAGGGCTGCAGCATAGATCAAGATTTAATTCTTTGAGAATATGACCTACAACAGACATGTGCAAAGGAAACAGACCTCTGGGTGGTCCTGGGTTAAGCTAGAGCCACCATTGGCACAGGGGAGACATCGACAGTGATTGGTAGATGTGAGAACTGAGGGGAGGGGACTGAGATGGTTTCCTTAAAGATAGCGGGGTCTGAGGAGAGAAGGAGGAGAATTTTTTGCTTGGAGAGAAAGGAGGTTTTGCTCTGAGCGAGGTGGCTCTGAAGGAGGACTGAGGAGGTTGCTCTGTGGGAGGACCAGGAGAGAAGGCTGGCTCTGAAGGAGAATTCTCTGGAAACATTTCTTGAAAGGAGGCTCTCTTGAAGGTGGATCCTGAGGTTGGCATGAGAAGCCTTACCTAGAGAGATCTTGGGTGAGTGATAAAACCAACTGACTGATTTATTCATTCTTATTCCTTTCTTACTTTCTCTCTTTCTATTGATTAATCAGTGTATTATAAATTAAATTTCTCTATAAAACCCAGTTGGCTTGGGCATATTCATAAATTGGGAATATATTCCCTGGCGACCATCTTATATTTATATAAAACCAAGACACAGTAGAAAACATATTTCAGCGGTCATAATTGTTATATATTTCCCTTGTTCCCAAAACATTTTAATTATCACAACAGAGATGACATGAACTGATAAGAAAGACTGAACTACTGGAGATAGGATCTGAAAAGTTCTTGACAGGCTGGCACAATGGGCTCAATTTAAATAAGACCAAATTCAATAAGGGAGAACTCTATAGTCTCCTACTTGGCTTTAAGAAATGATCTTCACCTGAACAGAAGGGCATTGTGAGCCAGCAGTTTAGAAAAGATCTGGAGTTTTAGCAGATTGCAAGTTCAATGAATCATCTTTGTGACACGACAGCCAGAAAAATGAATGTGATCTCAGGCTATATTAAGAGTCACGTGTCTTCTAGAAATAAGGAGGCAGAAGAGCTTCTGCTCTATGAGAAAGTGAACACACTAGTTGTGTTATGTTCAGTTGGAGAACCACAGTTTAAGAAGATCATGGAGAAGAGCTTGAAGGCATCCAGAGGCTGCCAACAAGGATGATGGAATAAATATCTTAAGTTTATGTCACTTAAGGATCATTTGAAAGAACTGAGGTTTAGTCGGGAGGAGAAAAGACTTAGGGGGAAATGACAGCTGTCTTCAAATATATTCACAGAGAAGAGAGATTAGTTTTATGCTATTTGGTCTCAAAAGGTAGAACCAGGAGCAGTGGGGTGGATACTATAGAGAGGCTAATTTAAAACTTATATCATAAAAAAAGCTACCTAACAAAAAGAGTTGTCCAAAAGAAGGCTGGGTTCCTTTTTGTTGGGAGTCTTAATAATAATAATAATTACATTTTCATAGTTTTAAGCTTGGCAAAGAACTTTGCATATGTTATATCACTTATTCTTGCAACAATTCTGCCAGTTAGAGGCTTAATCCTATTTTATAGATGAGAAAACTGAAACTGAGAGGGATTAAATGATTTGTTTAGGATTAAAGAGCTATTGTGTGAGGCAGGATTCAAACTCCTGTCTTCCTGTCTCCAAGTTGAATGCTTCATCTACTTCACAATCCAGATGTACATAATCTAGATAGTCACATGTCAAGTCTATAATAGCAGGGTTTCCTCTCAGGTACCGGTTACCTAGGAAGATCCCTTTCCAACTCAACTCTGATTTTGTGAATTTCCTCTTTTTTAAAGGGCAGGGAAGAGGCATGTCCCTACTTTAGCTCTCAATTTTCCCCTGTTCCTTTCTCTTAATAATTAACTAACTAATTTATTATTGATTACCTTCATGCAACGTGAGATGTGTAATCCACAGAACATTCAAAATGGGCCCACTCCCAAACCTGCCTGTGATTTGTGATTAATGATGGTACAAGCTAGGATCTGGATGACAAATGCTATGCTAGAACAAGTTCCTGTGTGCTAGCCAAAAAAAAAAAGACAAATGAGCAACTAGCTGGCAGTAATACTCTGGATACCTGTTTGATGGAAATGGGAGGGGAAAATAAGAAGCCTATTCACTTTGAGGATTACTATCTCACACACACACACACACACACACACACACACACACACACACACAAATACATGCATACAAACCACTTCAAATCAACCAATCCTGGGGGAAAGGGCTAATTAACAGAGGAAAATAGAATCAATTTACAAGTATGTTATTTGCATAGGTGAAAAGCTACTTTGCCATAAACCATTTGGCTAAAAAAAATTATCTTAAAGTAAGTTTCAAATATGATGTGCGGTATGTCTTGGACAACCTTCAACTATTGTTCATTCATAGTATGCCACCAGGAAGATGTCCAACCCTAAGAAAATTCTCAGAAAGGAAAGTCTAAGAAAATTGCTCTGACCCAGTCTCTTATGATACAGTACAGTCTAGTACAGAGGGAAAAGAAACATCTCTTTTATCTAAGAGGATATGAATTCAAATTCTGCCTCTGGTGCTTATTACCTATGCCTAGCTAGGTGACCTTGAGCAAGTCATTTAATCATTTTGGTACTCAGATAGATACCTTATCTGTAGAATGAGGATGACCTATGATGTTCCTTCCATCTCCAGATTTAAGATCCAAATAGTCTAGACCAAAAGGTATAGACCCTATACCCTCAAAGATGGTTAATTTAATAAGGAAGAATCTTCATTACAGCTCTTTTTTTTCCGAAGTATATTCATTTGTTGAACAATTCATTTTTTTTCTTGGCCCATTCTGCTATAAACCCTTAAAGATCTGGGCTCCCCAAAAGTTACAATGTTTACAGAACTCAAATCTATATTCTATCCTTAATCAAAGATTAATTTTAACCTAAAATGTGACTACTCTATGCTCCTTGAAATTTGACCCTCAGCCTAGCTCTAAAGGCTTCAATGGAAAAGGAAGAAAGGTAAGTATATATTTGTCACTGTATTCCTAGCACACCCACCAAGGTGGTTTTTATGACTGGAAATGGAGGAAATGGACCAGAAACCACTAATTTCACTTCTCAGGCATGCCACCAATGGTCATCTGAATTTTAGCTACCATGAAGTTGGTCACCTATTCAGAAGAATGACCAAAAATGGAAAGAAAACAGGATTGGCTTGTTACACACTCCAGGAGCTATGCTTTTTCATTAAAGACCCAACCACATGGAACTGGAAAGCTGTAGTCAACGTACATATGGATGTATCAAATTAATATGTCCAATTCACTAAGAAATCTATGCAAGTATACACTTACACATCACTTTGGGTTGTGTAGATATGATCAAAAAGAGACTCAATTGCCATCCACTTTACAGGAATTCGACCCTATGAGAGAAAAAAAAAAGATTAATATATTCATATGACTCAACCAACTGGTAAAGTCCTAGGTGGAATTTAACTACAGGAAATATCATGCATAGTGTGGTGAATGGGGTAACCAAATGCACAACCTCAAATGCCCGCACTAAACATTTCTCGATAAAATACTAGGAATATATGTGCATGAGATGTGTTTAAAAAACAAACAAGAAAGGAAATGATTTTTAGAGGGCTTGAAACAAAGTTAATTCTAAATAAATGTTTGCTGACTAATAAGTAAGAGTTAACTCAAATGTCCAATCTAATTCTACCAACCAAGGGAATCTTTTGCAAAGTCAGTTTCATGGTGCAGTGAAAAGAGTCTTGGAGTTGGAATCAGAATACCCCAGGGGTTCAGATTCTAGTTCTGTAATTAAATGTAACCTTTGTGACCATTGGGCAAATCACTTAAAATTGAGGCTCAGATATTCTATCGAAGTGGAAACTCAGACCTAAATCACAGGAAATAACTTGGTCAATATCACTCAGTTGTCCCTTTGACAATCTGTTTAGGGCTTTTCACTGTACCTAACAGCCTCTTATCTGAGTTAGAAGAGAATTGAAACATATCACCTTAGTGTGTCTTCCCCACCCCCTGAGTATTAGTCACCAGTCTGACTAAAAGAAACTGCAAAGTAGGACAAGGAACATGGTGCCCAAGCTCTGCCTAATATGGAAGACAAGAGCTTAGAGCCACTGATTTGCCTCTGGACCATTCCACCTTGCTCTCAGAAATGGGCTCAAAAATTCCACCTTTGAAAACATGATCCAGGTGAACACACTGGCAGCACATTTCCCTCCAAATAACAAAACGAGAACTAGAATAGGGAAGTCTTCTAAGAAACCTTCCAGCTATTAGTGCATGAAGTAATTCAGATGGTCAAGTGCATAGCAGCATCAAAGTAAGAGGTCATCACCACCTCTCTCCATCCCTGCCGATGCCTTATAGACCATTTAATATAGAGGAGTCTGAGAGCAAGGAGGAAATAAGACAGAAGCATACAGGAAAAAAGACACTAGTAATCAACAGAACTGGGTTCCTTTTCTGGTTCTATCTCTTCCAAGCCATACTGAACTAGATACTGAATTAGAACCTGGCCTCTTTCAGTCTCACTTTCTTCCACTGGAAAACGAGGTCACCCTTTGTTCTCTAAAATCCCTTCCTGCTCTATTATTCATCAATTCTATATATCATATAATGCTAGCTGACCAGCCAATGGACTGCCCACCTGGATTTTAGAATATAAGTCAAAAACTTGGGAATTGACCACTTTCCTGCTCATAAAATATTCTATAAACCAAAATATTCACAAATTATTAACTAAATTAAACAGGAAATGTAGTCAATTTTAAACAAGCAGTATTCACTGTAATATTTTCTGCTCAAAAATTGTTCTGAATATTTCTGCAGCAATTGCTATTTATACAGCAATTTACATACATTGTCTTCCTCTTTCTTGATCCCCTGTATGTGTGCACTTCCCCTATTGAAAGGTAAATTCTGAGGTCAAGGAGTCTCTTTGTGTTTGTATTCCCAGTGCTAGGCATTGTATCTGGCACATAGTAAACAGTTAATGTTTCTCTCTCTCTCTCTCTCTCTCTCTCTCTCTCTCTCTCTCTCTCTCTCTCTCTCTCACACACACACACACACACACACACACACACACACACACAAAATCATCTTGTTGTCCTTCGATCTTTTGAGTTGTGCCCAACTCTTTGTGACCCCATTTGGAGTTTTCTTGGCAAAGATACTGGAGTGCTTTACTATTTCCTTCTCCACCTCATTTGACAGATGAGAAAACTGATTTGCCTAGAGTCACTAAGTTAGTGAAGGTCAGATTTTGAACTCAAGGCTTCCTGACTCCAAACCAAGACAGCTCTGCTACATCCATCCACCTACATGCTTAACTGTCACCATATTTGAGCCTCATTAGCAACTCAGTAAAGTAGGTACTATCATTATTACTATTCACATTTTGCATATGAGAAACTAAGGTTAAGAGAGGGTAAATGTCCATGTATTTGAAGACAGATCTTCATACTCCAAATCTGTTTTGATCCAATATGCCTCGCTTTTTTCCTCCACTATCTATTGATATTAAATTTTGACTTTGGAGGGGCTGTTAGGTGGCTCAGTGGACTGAAAACCAGGCCCAGAGACAGGAAGTCCTAGCTTCAAATTTGACCTCAGACACTTTTAGCTGGGTGACCCTGGACAAGTCACTTTACCCCCATTGCCTAGCCCATATCACCATTCTGCCTTGGATCCAATACACAGTATTGATTCTAAGACAGAAGGTAAGGGTTAAAAAAATTTTGTTTTATTCTTTGGGATTATTTTAATAGTGATATCAGTTGCCAATGACACCAGTTAAACTTGTTTATTTTTCTTTTGATCTAAAGCTTTCATGGCAACAAACATACCCTTCTCCTTTTATAAAGGAAGCAGGGGTGAAAGAACTACCCTCAATTAAACCAGTTAGTTGGACAGGAAGTTCAGGAAGAATTTCTTCATATTGCTTTATATTTAGTTGGTAGCAATAGTTTCATAAATCTACAAAGCCAGAGCTCAAAAGAAGGGAAATGCTGCCTTCACTAAGTGAACAACATAAAAGTCAGTTCTTGGCATCATGTAGCAAACACATAGCTCTGTTTTCTGGTCCCCATCAGTAGCATCACGAAGAAGCATTATCCTTTTAATCCTTATATTATTTTGACACTTATTACATTCATCATGCCAGACATATTTATAGTATTTCACCCCCTTCCCCTTCCTGCCCTGCATCTCCCCCTCCTACTCTTCATTGCCTGAAGCTATTGAAAGCATTTCCTTCACAGGGAAATCAAAAGCAGGTACCTAAGGCAGAGGGTGTAAATTAAATTAGCCAGATAAATGCATCTGATTACATGGAAAAAATTGATGAATTGGTAGGATTTCTCATAATAATCAAAACAAACAAAAAACAGCATTGTGAGAATTAGAACAAACTTTGTAAATCCAGGAATCATTGGGAGCCTATGGGAGGTTCTTTGTGAAGGATGGAGCTGCGGAGTTCTGGGGCTTCCAGGAACATCATTTTCACCAGCATCTGAACAAACTGAGCATCAGCCCTCAGATTCATCAGGCTGCCTACTTTGGGGAAAGTTTCCCTCTCCTATAAACTACCTTCCTGACACTTTCTACCAAGTATGAGTCACTGCTTCTTGTTTATTTTATTTCAGCTTCTTGTTAGCCAACAGCTATAATTACACTGAAAAAATACCATGACCTTTTCCTCTAAAAAAGTAAGATGAAGAATTGATGAGAAGAGAAATTACTTTAAAAAAACAGCACTAGATGACCTTCAAAAGAAAGAATGATTTTAAAAAGTAAATAATAACTAAAAATACATTTAGAGGAACCATGAATGTACTTCAAAGTGTTTTCTTTGTGATCAGTAAAGAATAAAAGATTATATCTAAAGGGCAAAATGGAACTTTCCCCCTTCAGTTTAAAAGGGTAAGGGAGATAAAAGTATCTTAGAGTCTTTCTCCTTTTCTTCATAGTACAAAATACATCAAATTATCCCACATTTAGAATGTCCCCCAAACCTCAAAGATTTATAATGAGGAATGCTGTCCACCTCCAGAGAAAGAACTGTTAGGAGTCGTCTTTCATATCAGTGAGTACCTTTGGTTTATTTGGGGGTTTGGGTTATGGATGACTTTGCTCTTACAACAATGACCAGTATGGAAGTGTGTTTTGCATGACAATAAAAAACAAAATATAAAAAATAAAATAAAAAGAATGTTCCATTGGTCAAGTGATTGTGTCTTAGAAGCACCGGACCTTCCTAGGTAAGGTTCTTGAGCATGAATGGAAGCCTCCTGAGCACCATATTCAGTAAGCAGAGTTGTGTTTAAAGAACTTCCATTTTTGAAGAAGGGAAGGGATCGTAATGGTGTTAGAATACTGCTCCTGATATTTAGGCTTCAAAACAATTATCAGGTCAACTTTCTTATCCCTTTAACACTGGGAATAAATAGCTTTCTGGCCATCACCGCACAATTTATTCTAATAGCAAAAATTCTCATTCTTTAAAAATAGCTTCACAAATGTCTTAATTAATTACCTTGCTCCTTTTGACATAGGAATCCTCTTCATAAACATCTCGAGAAAGGCCAAAATCAGAAATCTTCATTTTGCGTCCTTCCGCCACCAAGACATTTCTGGCTGCTAAATCACGGTGGACCAGCTAGAAAAAAGAAGATGACAACAACAAAAACTCCCCAATACCAAATCATCCAGGAGATGACATGTGATGAGCTGAGTGATGCTTATTACAATAAGGGGTAAGCAAGAGCTAATGACAGAGAAAGGTGGCTCTCCTTGTAGACCCAGCAAGGCTAGTCTCTAAGGACGGTACCTTCATTTCTGCAAGATAATGCATTCCTCGGGAAATCTGCCAGGCGAAGGAAATGAGATCTCCCATAGTCAGTGCTCTCTCATCTGGATTGTCCAAGTAGCTAGAATTTCGATTGCCATTACCACCCATGTAGCTTTGTCCCACCTTTCGGCTTTCCCGGAGGAAGCTCCGCAAAGAACCATACTTGGCGTACTCCACAATCAGGTAGAGAGGTCCTAAGGAGCAAAAGGAAGACGATTTGTAATGGAGGTGGGCGAAGGATGAAAGAAACCGACCTATGTGTATACTCGAGGCCAAAGCTGGTTCTCTATGTGGACAGATCAGAGAGTTACCCTGATAATGTGATTTGAGGTGTGCCAGAAATGTCTATCCTCCAATAGTGAAAATCAACCCTTTCCCCAGGGTCCTTGTAGATGAAAATGGAGAGGGAAGAATATGCCTCCTTTCTTCTTCCTCTCAGGGCAGGGATGTATCCTCAAACCTACTTTTTTTCATAGAGACTTAAATTATTTGTATCCCAGGATTGACTCTTTTATTTTAAATCGGTGCCTTTTGTTTTAGTATCAATACTGTGTATTGGTTCCAAGGCAGAAGAGATGTAATGGGTAGGCAACTGGAGGTAAATGACTTGCCCGGAGTCACACAGCTAGGAAGTGTCTGAGGCCAGATTTGAAGCCATGCCCTCCTGTCTCTACACCTGGTTCTCTGTCCACTGATCTGACTAGCTGCCCCCAGATTATTGACTGTTACTTGCCTTTTCCCAATCTGACTGAAACAGTCTTATTTCATAATTTCTAAATGACTTGCCCTATGTCTATTCTTTTTTTCATTTTTCTCTTGCAATCCTGCTACTATTTTTCAAGGAACAATTAACTCTTCCTGATATGGTAGAGGGTAGAACAGCCTTGCTTCATCATTCTGGCATTTTCCTCTAGGGAAACCTTCTATATACATGTCCTTGTTACTTGACTCTGGAAGAAACACAAACACAATCATTTATCCGGCTCCCTAGATCGTGCTACTCTCCCATACCTTCTGCTTAGTTTTCCTTAGTTCTTGTGAAGAAATCTCACTGTGAGCTGTGCAGGATAACTCCTACTTTATGCTTCGGAAGCTTGGTTTCCATTAGCTTCTAGGGGAGCCTTTTCTGCCCTTCTAGCATTACTCAACACTCCTTATCCATTGGCACATTCCTACTCATGTACTGAGGCGCAAGGGTAGCTATTACTCTGGAGAAATGTTGTTTGAAGAAATAGAACTTCCTGTTACTTTTCTATTTCTGCTTTCTTTTCCCTCCTTTCCTATTGATCAGATATAAGATGTTCTTTGCTTGAGTTGGTCCCCAGTATGATGGATCTGCTTGTCTTCTCTTACACTTGCTTCTTTTCTCTCTGTCTCTCAATAATTTTGCTGAACTGTCTTTCACAGCCTTTCCCTACCCCTATTTCTTTTAAACAATTGCTTTCTGGGAGTGAGAGAACAGTGCATACCACAAGTTCTGGCACATAGTAGGCACTTAAATGCTGGATAACTGAGTAATATTAACCAAAAGATATCAAGCATTTAGGGGGCAACTAGGTGGCTCAGAGGATTGAGTGCCAGGATCAGAGAAAGGAGGTCCCAGGTTCAAATCTGACCTCCAACCCTTCCTAGCTCTGTGACTCTAAACAAGTCATTTAACCCCAATGCCTATCCCTATCCCTTATTGCTCTTCTGCTTTGCAACTAATAAACAGTATTGAGTCTAAGACAGAAGATAAGGGTTTAAAGAAGATATTAAGACATTTTTTTAAAAAGGGGTTTTTTTAAATGCTTTGAGATCCACAAATGAGCCAAATCCATTAAATATATAATCCTTTCTCACAAATACATTTCTTAAAAGCTCATAGTATTATTTGCACAAACCTACCATTAATGAAGCCACACAGACCCAAAACAGGTAGACTAAAAATGGCTAGTCTGGTTGCAGCCATCTAGGAAAAGAAATGTTTTCTTTAACTGAAGTCAATAAGGTTTGGTGGAGAATATTTTTCCTCTAACATTATCAGAAGGAGCAGATACTATCATTGCTTAGCTCATCCTTACTAAGTGAATGAAAGGGGCAGCTTTAAGGATAAAACCTCTGACAGAACTGTACCAGTGAATACTGAGATAATCTCTGGGCTGGTGTCCTTAGCTGTAAATTGAGGGAGTTAGATATGGTGATCTCTAAAGTCCATCCTGGCTGGATGTTCTATATTTCTATGGTTCTACACTGCAAGTCTCTCAGTTTGGAGGATCCACAACTGAATAAAATGCCCCCTTTTCCCTAAGAGAAATGCCATATTGCATTGTAATTTCTTTAACTCCTAATGGACATAACCATATTATACTATTTGTACCCTCACCACATAGTGAATAAGGATTCTCTGCCATAAGGAAAGCATTTCTGACTTTCTTCAAGGCTCAGCTCAAAGGTCACCTGATAGGGGAGACTTTCCTAATCCTTCTAGCTCACAGAGTTCCCCCAGATTACCCTTTATTCACTTTGTATATCGTTGTGTCTATCCTTGTGTATGTATGCATTGTTTTCTCCCCAAAAGAATGTAAATTTCTTGAACGGATGGATTGTTTCATGTTTGTCTGTGGATCCATACTGTTGAATACAGTTCTGGTATAGAGAAAGTACTTAACAAATGTTTTTTGATTGCTTCTGGGACATGGGATATTCTTGAACAGTCTAAAAACATTGATGCTCTAAATGTCATTCTATATAGTTATGTTACATACTACATGGAAGGACCCTCAGGAAGTAGTTCAGGGAAATTCATAAATGGATCTTCCTACAGCTACATAATATCTTGAACATTAGTTAAATGACACTAACTTGAAGCTGGATTAGTGAAGAGAGAATCAGGACTGGAGATAAGAGGTTCTGGGAAGATACTTTCTAGCTGTGTAACCTTGGGAAAGTCACTTAAACCCCATTGCTTAGCCCTTACCACTCTTCTACCTTAGAACTAAGACACAGTATTGATTCTAGGATGGAAGATGGGGGTTTAAAAAAATTACACCAACTACTCTGCAGCTCACTTTTTGGTTTCTGCAGGGAGCAGAATTACAAATGTGTACTGACATCACACAGCCAACAGACCATAGAGTACCAGCAGGAAGCCCAAAATCTGTCCAAGAGGGGCTAAATAACAGTTTGCCTATGAAAACACAGCTGGCAGAGCTCTATTTGTGCAGGCCTACAGACCCTGCACAAAAATACTCGTTGTACACATGGTAAAGGAAAAGCTACCCCAAAACGCCGAATGATTAAAAGAATCTGCCAGCATAAGGCAAGCCATTTAGAAATTATGAAATGACTCCTTTGTATCATCAGGCTGGGAAAAGGCAAGTCAGTGTCAGTAATCTGTGAAAAGAACTTTAGGTCTCCATGAATAAATTGTATTTTGAGGATATAGTTCTCTGTTCTGAGAGGAAGAAAGACAAGGAAGAGAAGATGAGAGAGTTGGGAGGAAGGTGAAAGGAGTGGGGTGGTGGTGAGAAAATGAGAGAAAAAGCAAAGAAGGATTGGGAAGGACAGAAGAGAGAGAGAGAGAGAGAGAGAGAGAGAGAGAGAGAGAGAGAGAGAGAGAGAGAGACAGACAGAGATGTATAAGAAAATAAAATGCTTAAAATTCACTTTCCAAAGTTATTTCCAATCTCTGGCTTCCTTCCATCCAACAGTATGACTTCTTTATTTGTTTTACTACTGGGCTGCATGGGAGTCCTTACCATCCTGACTGCAGGCTCCATAGAGTTTAATAACGTGGGGGTGGTTGACCTGTTTTAGCAGGTTAAATTCGGACAGCAGATCTCTGAGCTCACTTGGAGAGGCATTTTCTGAAAAGCATTGTACAGAGAAGCAGGTTAAAAGCCTTCCCCTCTAGTTTTTCCCAATCCATCCCAGCCATCACAAGCCCTTGGTAATAAAATGGTAGCCTACTGAGGGGTCACATATTTTAGGGCTAGCTTCTCAATACTGGAATTGACATAATCTTGAGATACAATCATAAATAAGAGGGAGGGTGGAAGGAAAGGGCAAAAGAATAGTGAAGCTTTCTTTTTTAATGAAAAAATTTCCCATAAGGAGCTATGTAATCCTATACTGACTGTCAGGGAACCATCTAAACATAAACCCCCCCAAACAAACCAACAACAAATTTTGACAAAAATCTTTGGGTATTTCATTGCTGTCACCAACATGTAAAATTCTGCCATCGTTTTCTATGTTGACTGCCATTTGTCCCTGATCCATACACTATGTTTGACAGAGCTTAAGAGGTCTATAGATTCAAGCCCAGAGGAACAGGCTTCTCCGCGGTTCCTGCTGCTTACGGGTTTTCTGGAGAAGGGAGTTTTTATGCCTTGGCTCTTCATGAAAGTGAGGTATGAGCTCATTTGCCACAAGAGGATTAGTTGTTTGAAAGGTAAATAGCAATGGTGAGTTATTTTAATGCCTAAAAATGCTGGAGTTAATGTTTAACTAGGACTCTTTCCTCATAATAAGCATCCCTGTAACCATAATCCATCATAGCACAAATCATTCTGGGAAAGTGAGTGGGAATTTTTTCCTCTCCCACTCCCAAATCCATTTCTGGCAAGTACTCTATTGCGGTCAGGTGGTGATTGAGAAAGTCAAAAACCCCAATAAACTGTCCCAGCAGTTGCCATAACTCCTTTGAACATGATCTTATTTAAAGGCAAGTTTTTATGGTGCATTTATGATGGTGACTTCTCTGTGTGCCACAAAAATTCATTAACAGCTAGGCAATTACTGGAAGTGCCACACTAATTTATTAGAACAGTACACTTAAAATCTAGCACTCCATACACCATCCCATCTCTCCCCAGCTGGCATTAATTCTGCCCTAGCTAATTGCAATAGGAATCAAATGTTAAATCACCTGGAATAAAGAGTCGTTATTTTGTAAGCATCCATTTGGAGACTTTGACTCAGTCTTGTTTTTTTGGTGATGAAATCACTCAAAATCTTTTGTAAATGTCTAAAGGTATTTAGCAAACTCATAAAGACAATGAGAATTTCAGTTAAAATGTCATGTAAGGGATTATTTTTGTGTTGGAAATAAATTTCCCTTACCATGCTACTCTAAGGTTAGGGATCCGTGAGGAATTTGCCTGTCCAGTACTCTTCAAACTATTATAATTTTAATAATGAAGCTTATTTGCTTCCCTGTGGTAATCAGATGCAATCTTCAGATGTGTTACTTTCTAAACTTCCTTCTCCCTGTTCACATTTATTATATGAAACCAGAAATCTGCCAGCCAATAAAAACTGCAAAGGGAAAATACAATGAGCATCCTTTTAAATAATTTTCCTGGAATGAGAATCTGGTTCTCACCTTAGCCAATGTGACCTTACTTAATAACATTTCTGATCAATGGAACCTCTCAGTGAGAGAATATTCCTAGGAAAAGGGATATATGTAGTAGAGATCTGATAGTGGTTCAGTATTAGAAGGCTATTGCCATCTGCTCCAAGCACAGCTGTCTATATAAATAACTTATTTTAACCAACTATATTCCCCTACGGGAGGAAAAAAATAAAACTGCTGGCCCTCTGGAAGCCTTCTGGTGTTTCCTTGCATGACCTAAGCTCAGCCCAGTGGAAACTATGGCTTGCATCATCGTGGCACTTTCCAAATTCCCTCTGGTCAGGAAATGTTGGAATATAAATAGATGGCCTTCGGGAAGAACTACCAGGGACCTGGCATACAGCAGCAGGGTCTCTCTCCAAATCATCCAAATCCTGCCAATTTGTTTATAGTCAGGGGCGGCTGATCAAATCTTTAAAAGTGTGTGGACTGGAAGGTACCTTTCAGCATTTTCACTGCCACAGTAGTATAGCCGGCTTTTCCTTTGAGTTGGAAAGCTGTTGCCTTGACGACCTTTCCAAACTCTCCTTCTCCTAGGGTTTTTCCAAGAACCAAATTCTTCCGAGGAAATTCCCACTTTGGATCCTCCTGATTTGGGAAAATCCAGAGGAGAGAAAGAGGATAAGGTAATGGTGGGGAGGGGTAACAAAAATAAACTATCAACAATACAACAAAATTTCTTAAATATCCATGCCCATTACTTTTCAGAGGGTTGACACATGTGGTCATCAATTTGTAAATCTTCTCCCTTACAAGCACCATTCACAGTAAAATCATTAATGGATAGTGAAATTAATAAGAGGTTGAGATCCAACATGAAGGGCATATACATTCAATATAGAGGGAAACTATAATAATACAATATATATAGAATAATATGATAATAGAGGGAAACTATAATATATAGCCTACAAAAAGTAAAGGAAAGCCAAGATCTTGTTCTAGCAACCTTGGGGTTGTATCAGTCTGCTCTGTGATGAAAGCATGCTCAGATGTAAAAGATCTTGTTTTCTCCTCTTCATAGACCCCAACCTGTACTCTCTCTCTTGTTCCTCTGCCTAGAGATTTTCCTGACTTCTAGTGAGAGTGTTAGAAAGTTTGAATAACTACACAAATGCCCTTGAGCCTCATTAATAACCAATTCTTACTCTTTTAAGTTCAGTCAATAGTTACATTGAAGGGGATGATACTGCCGCATGGTTATTGGAGAGAATGTACGACACATCAGTATTTCCCCTCACATACTTTGTACCTGTGCCAGTCAGTCATTTAACTTCTATCTGCCTCTTTTAGGCTAGCAGCCTGAGTTTTTAAGGAACTGAAGTTAGGCTGGTGTTCTCTATTTGTGATGAAGTCATACTGGCACTCAGTGGTTACAACTTCCCTTTCTAAATGTTCACAAACCACAACGTTAGCAATATGTTTTGGATATGGTCAACTGAATCCAAGTCAAACTTATTGCACTATAGTATGAAGAAACCATCCTCTTTCCTTTCTTGAAGTATAGACAACATTTATCACCTTCAGGCCTATTGGAACATGACTAAGTGTCTACTGCCTTTCACAGCTCACTAACACAGCTCAGCAATCGTATCTGCCACCTCTTTCAGTCCTCATGGATGGAATTCATCAGTCTAGTGACTTCAGCTCATTGATGGTACTAAAGCACTCTCTTACCCATTTCCTAACTTCTTTAAGGTCTTTGCAATTCAAGTCAGTGGGCGTATAATAAATGTTTTTATGTGCCAGGAGAGGAAAGTGGATAGAAGGCCAGCTTTTGAGACAAGCAAGGTCTAAGTTCAAGTCCTACCTCTCACACATACTACCTCTAGAAGCAGGGGAAAGAGCTCCTCAGTGCCTCAGAGAATGCTAAGACTTGGCTTTACAGAAGTACTGATATGCATTGAGAGGGGGTATTTTCATAGCAGGATTTTCTAACACTGATGTCGTGTGTGTTATCACTAGTCTGGACCTCTCTTCCCTATCACCCACCCAAAACATGTATATGTATATACAAATCTAGACAATATCTATATCTATATCTATATCTATATAGATAGATAGATAGATAGATATACACACACACATTATAAACTATGTAATTATACAATATATAATAAGATATACTATAAATATATCTAGATAATATGTATACATATATACATGTGTATGCATATAGTAAGCACTGACATTAGTAGCTGACTTAAATATCATTTACAAATATTGTTTTGATTAATTATTTATATTCCCTTGAGGTCAGTATTATTATTGATCTCTCTATTTTCCAGAAGAGAAAAATGATGAATTTGGTTATAGTTATGACAGAGGCTGGCACTACAGAAAAAGTGCCAGACTGAAGAGTATGTGAAATTGATCACCTCGATGGGGGAGGGGCCCCAGGAGTGAATTTCCTGAGGAGAGAAGACTCTGGGGAGGAGAGTAGTGAGGGTCTCTCAGTGTTGAGATGTTGAAGAGAGAAGGTGGATAAAGACTTTCTCCTGAGGTTTACCCATTTTTCCTGCTGGTGACTGGAAATCTTCCCCCCCCCCCCCAACACTTCCCAATTGAAGGGATTTTCTGAAGAGAAACCTGAGCAGATTTTACCTCAGCTCCTGTTGCCCAGGGGTGAGTCAACCTGACTTTCTCTCGGGGGGCTCAGGCTGCCAAGGCCTGAGTTCCCCCCAAACTTGAGGAGGGAGGAAAAAGTGTTTGGATAGAGATAGGAACCCCTTCTCCCCACTTTCCTTTTCCCATTCTTCCCTGCCCGTTATTCCTTTTTGTGTTACCAGATTTGAGTTAATATTAAAAGTTATCTTTTCCCCAAGCTGAGTGTGAGTGAATTCATCAAAGGGGAGACCTTTTGGTCTCGAATAGTGGAGGGGGGACAAGAGGGAAAAGAGCAAATTGGGGAGAGTAGCTTTAGCTAAGGAAGGAAGGCAGAAGGGGGAAAATCTTCAAACCCCCTCTCCTCTCTCTGAGCCAACCCATTACATCTGCTGTCTCCCCTGAACCCCGCTTTGTGGAAGGGGGGTCTCCTCTTGTTTCTTCCCTCTCCATACTGAAAACCCAGACCTTCCTCCCTCGGGGTTATTTCCCTTCTCTTTTATCTTTTTTTTTTAAACACTAGCAAGCCTTGAAGGTCAGGTTGAATATAGCTTTCATGACTCCCAAGTCCAACACTCTTTACAGCACACAACACTTGGCCTCTACTGATAAATTTTATTCGCTTCTCAGATTAGAGTATTCTCTATTACAGATGAACAGAATCAAGTAGAAGCTCAATAATCTATGCTTTGTCATGGCCATCTGTTCCCATACTATTTATTATATGTCTACCACAAGAAAGGCTTCTTTGTACTCTTTCTTTCCCAACATAGTTTTTAAAGCTCTTATTCTTGTCCTTAGTATCCATCGCCAGCCTGAGTTCATTCTGGACTTCAGGACTCCTGATATCCTTATTACATGAAAATGCTGCATGAGTGTCAGAATATGCCAATAATATTAGTTGGCCCAGGAACTCCCTATCTATATATGTTATCTTTTTCAGAAAATTTCTCCTTTTCTTTCTTATGGGAAACTATTTCTGTTTATACCTTCAGAATTTCATTCTTAAGAGCATTCCTGTCTAATGAATTTTAGATGATAGATTATTTCTGTTTTCTGTGAGCTCTTTGAAATTCGTGCTCCTAAGATCCAGGGTGTAGCATATACTCAGGTTTTCTCTCCTCCAATACAAACTCTAAGAGGTTTGCCTATCATTGCCTATCAGAGGTCCCATCATTTCTGTGTCCACGATTTGTACTTCCTTATAGTCAGAATCATATTGAGAATTTCAGTTCCTCTAATTACTTCTTCTAACTTGTGAAAAATTACATTATCAGCAAGGTGAAAATTTATCAGTTGCTCTATTTTTTTAAGTCCTCCCTATCATTATTATATCCTGACTCCATATAAGTATGGAGTACAGACTATCTTTCAGGATTACTATGAGAATCACATAAGATAATGTATGTACATTATTTAAAACACAGTAACATACTATATAAAATGCCAACTATTACTTTCTGGGCTCTTCATTTCTTTCTTTCTTCTGGTCAAGTGGTCTACAGCTTACTCCCCTCATAATGTTGCTTCAATTTTCCCCTCCATTGATTCTCATCTGAATGTTCCCCACCATGCTTCCCCTTTCTCTGGTTCCTGGACTTACTTACATGGGTATATCATCTTGACATAAAATGCTAACTCCACCACCTTTTAGATTCATTTCCCCTATTTTGTGGAAGGAATAACCTTCCTTACACATATTATAGTCATGAATGGCATCCTATTCTGTCTCAGGGATTCCTTATTCCTTCCATTAATATCTCACAGAATCACAGAAATTCAGACTTTAGATGGACCCTTAGCAGTTCTCTAGTCAAACATCCATCCTCAAAAGTATCCTCAGTAAAACACACTGAACCTTTGCTTGAAAACTTCTAACAAATAGGAAACCACCATTTCCAAAGGTAGCCCATCTCAATTTGAGATAGTACTATATAGAATTTTCCCTTAATTCTGCATTGGGTTTGTTAGTCATGTCTTACATATGGTCATAAGGAGAAATCTGAGTATTCTATAAAATGATTGGTCGTCTCCACTCGAAATCTTCTTCCCACATAGGATCTGCTATTCTCTGTGATACCAGGCTTGGCAGATACGCATGGACAATCTTCTTTCTTCTCCCCTGGCTGGGAGGGCTAGAATTTCCAGTTCATATTGCCCTCCTACTCATCTTCTCAAGACTTCAAAAAAAAATCTAGCTTTACTGGCCTGTTCAGTACCTTCAGTGTCTGTCCAAGAGCCTACCATTCTGTTGCAGTCAATCATCCAGTTCATACATAGTAGACATTCAGTAAAGCTTATTAAATTTAACTGAATATCCAAATCTTACTTTTACTCAAAGGAACAGATATATCTTCACTGCTGCTGTAGACAACGTTTGCTTACCAGAACAATACTTATGCATTTTCCCTTCTTGTGCAACCCTGCTGCAAAATATCTCAACATTTCTTTTTCTTTAAACAACAAATTAGAAGGATTCATTGTAGACAATCAGTCCACTGTTAGAGGCCAAGTCATTAGTACCACAGGATGGTGAGAGATCCATAAAACACCCAAGAAATCCAAGTAAACAGAGACTATGATGCCAAAAAGACACAGTGTCCATCGAGTATTCCAGTCCCAGCCCACAAAGGGACAGTGTTTCAGTTAGCTAGATGTCTCCCTTTTTAAATTAAATAAGGAAAACATCAAACTTTGGAGACAGTCAGCAAAGAGCAGCACCTCCATGTTAACAAAAACAATGACAATGCTTCCAGGTCAGAGAAATGATTAGATAGGAGGTGGGGGAATGGGGGGGGACACACAAAGAGTTTCCAATAAATGGATCCTGAGTTTATTCCTAATATAGCTCCCTGTCATTACTTCTTAAGATTCTAAACTTTTCAGAAATCCTTACCACAAATTTTAATGTTCTTTGGAACTGAAACTTTCTTGAGCTAAACTTTAAATTTTAAAGCAACCACTAACCATGTACACATTTTGCACAATGGTATTTGACTACGGCAGTTAATTTGTTGACCACCAAGACACTGCCTTAATACCAAATTTCTTCTGGGATTCAAATTTCTATTAGACAAACTCAAACTAATCTGAATACTAAAATGCAGAAAGCAACCAAGGCAAAGGAGCTGGAAGGGCTGAGAGTTGGGGAAAGACAGGGCCAATGAATATGTATCCTCAAGATCCAGGAGGATCTCCAGGACTGCAAAACAGAACACAGTGCTCAGAATTAAAGCTCCCAACAAGACAAAATTGTAACTGCCTTCTGAAGCTTGGAGTTTGGCACTAAGGAATAAATACCAGAGGCAACCGTGTGGCCTGGGCTTCACTGGTGGTTGTGCTGAAGTGAGTCTACCTTTATATCTCAATGTTTTCTGATTTAAAATAAGAATAATCACCACTCCGCAGGCATGGGATTTAGGCCAAAAGAATGGCTGGAAGGAGGAAAGTCTAAGCAGCTCAGAAGAAACATAAAAGTAAAAACTTCTTTTATTCGGATACCATGTTTAATTTTTTTTTATAAACCCTTACCCTTCTGTCTTAAAATCAATACACAGTACTGGTTCTCAGGCAAAAGGCAACTGAGGTTAAATGACTAGCCAAGGGTCACAGCAGTAACAAGTTTACCTTTTAAAAGCATTTCTACATGAAGGGGCAACATGGCATCATGGACAATAGTACCAGTATTGGAATCAGTAACACCTGGATTCAAATCCCACCTCAGGTACCAACTAAGCCATGTCCACCCTTGTGGTCTCCGTTTCTTCATCTGTAAAGTAGTTTTGATAATCCATATAGTACCCGCCTCACAGGCATGCTGTAAAGCTCAAACAGGAATATTGATAAACCACTCTGCCAACTTTAAATCAGTCACTGCATGTCATTTATAATTGACAAGTATTCTCTCATTAGAGCTTCACAATGACATGTGGGGAGGGCAAGGCTGGCATTCTTCTCTTCAGGGTACAGATAAAGAGGCTGCCAAAGAAAGGGTATCAGCTGTGTTAATATCACACAGTTAATTAATAGCAGAACGGGCATTAAAGACTTGGGCAAGGCATTGGACTAGGAAGTGTCCTTCTCTATGGTTCCTCCCTTCCAGCTCTAAATCTCCTGACTCCCAGCCCTTGTGTTCTTTTCACTTAAGGCCAGTGGATTTTTTTTAAAAATAAAATTCTGGTTCTGAGTTTTTCCATAAGGGGACCACATTCCCTGAGAACACAGTCCTCTGCTGGCCCCACTCTCAGTAGAGTTCTAGAGTCTGGATAAAACCCAGTATTTTAAGTGTGTCTTTGCTTACTAGTCTTGGAAGCATCAGGGACTGATTTAGTATTTGCATCTTTGTGGTGAATTTGTTTTCTTTTTTAGAGATTTCCCAAAGAAATTAACCAAAGAAAGATGGGAAGATAGTACTGTTTGTGCTCATTCTGTCTCTCAATAGCATTAATGGAGGGGGTGGCAGTGGTGACTGAGTTGCAGACTTCCTGGAAGACTGCTCTATTATAGCTAAAATTTCCAGTTTCCCTGGAACAGGTCTTGTTTAGCACTGGGTCATAGGGTGTGGGGCCAGAAGACTGCTTTTGGAAGAAGAATTGAAGCTTGATTTTCAGTTTAACAACTAACTCCTTCTCTAAGTTTTATTCCAATGGGTGGGAAATTGATGAACATAAAGCCAGCTTTAATTTCTTGGTTGTAGTTTGATGCAATGGACCATGAGTCAGAAGGCCTTGGTGGTGTCACTTCCTGTAATTCCATTTCCTCATCCTGTAAGGTGAGGGGGCTAAAATAAATGATGGTCCCCTCCAGAGCTAGTGTCCAGGTGCCAAGGAAATGTGGTTTGGTAAGAAGAGCACTGGTTTTCAAGAGTCAAAGGACCTGGGTTCAAGTCCTGGCTTAGCTAGTAACTTATTTCCTCTTTGTCCTAAAACAGTTCACCTGGCTTCATTGGGCCTCACTTTCTTCATCTGTAAAATGTTGGAATTGGACTAGATTGATTCTAAAGTCTCTCTGAATTCTCAGTCTATGATGATCCAAATAGACTTCTTTCTGACAACTCCCAGGACAGACATACCAGATCAGAAAAAAAAAAAAGACACCTTGAGATTTTATTAGGGCTCAAATGTGAACCTTTGGGTTTGCTCTCTTCACTTATGTCCCATAACTCTTACCTCTTCCATACCAAACATACCATAATCACAGAAAACTGACCACAACCCCAGAACCCACAAGGCAGATAAAGTCACCCACTCTATCCCTGCATGAATTCTTACTGGGATTTTGAAGGCATCCACTGAGACCTGGTTCTCCATGGAGTCTAGGGATGGCCGGCGAACATTGGAGGAAGAATAGCTGATGGGGTAGGCCTGAGCTGGCCTCCTGAAGGTCATCTCTGCAGAGGCAATGGGTGGCTTGTGGGAGTTCTTGTGGTAGCGGCGGATGAAGTACGAAGAGAGCAGCACAGAGAAAATGAAGGAGAAGAGGATAGCGACAGCAATGACCATCCTGCAGACTTCATCACATAGCGGTTCTGTGGGCAAAGAGCAGCAAAGAAGGTTAGTGCTTCACTGCTCTTGGTTTTATTCTAATAGCTGGCAAACATATAGACCTCTGAGAGGCAGTGTATGGTATGGAGGGTGTGAAGAAGGATCTGGCTTTGGAGACAAGATGACATATGTTAAAAACCCACTTTTTACCCACATTGTGACCTCTCAGTGCCTGGAGGAAACTTCTAAGACGATAAGCTCTACAATAACTGCCCATCTGCATTGGTAGAGGGAGCTGATAAAAATCACAGGTCTGGACCCCCCCCCCAAAAAAAAAGACAGGTGTTTATAACACTTAAAGGATTGCAAAGGGTTTTACAAACACTTTTGCATTTGGTGTGCACGACTTTGCAAGACCTGTACTATTATGTAAACTCTCAATACTGCAGATGGGGAAAGCAAGGCTTAGGGATGCTGAATGACTTTCCCAAGGTCAAGCAAGTAGATAAGGGTCTGAGATAAAGGAAAGAAAGAATCAGTGTGGAATACTGGAAGCTGAGCCACCCTGGGAATCAGGAAAGTAGCTCTACTGCTAACTAGTGGTGTGACTCAGGATATGTAACTCAACCCCTGAGAATTTCAGTTTTTTCACATTGGCTCTCTTTTCCTTTTCTCTTTCCTCTCTTCTGACATGGCTTGTATCTATTTTTTAGTGTGAGTGTGTGTGTGCGTGTGTGCGTGCGTGTGTGCGTGCGTGTGTGTGTGTGTGTGTGAGAGAGAGAGAGAGAGAGAGAGAGAGAGAGAGAGACAGAATGAGAGAGAGAGAGAGAGAGAGAGAGAGAGACTATGTATTTGTGTATATGTAGGGCATTTGGGCTGGGGGTTAGGAGAGAGTTACACATATGCCCTTGGATTGTATAGAATTTTCCACAATGATAGTGGAAATCCTTTTTGGAAAATAAAAGGTTGGGGTGGGGGGGGGAGCCAAGAAAGGAATGAAAGAGAACATTCCTGAGCTGCTCAGTCAGTAATATTTGGGAGCCAGAAAATATGGACATCAAAGAGTGGAATTTTCCCTTCCTTCTTCCATTCTAATATATCTTTTTCCCATAAAGGGGAAAAATATCATTTGGGTGCCATTATGGAAGCTTTGAGTCTGATGTCCAGTAGTCCCAAGGGCTTTGAGCATCAGTGCAACAACACAAGAGTTAGTCTGGCCTGATGTACACACTAAGGGACCTGGGAGCATACCTTCTATTTGTTAGAGAAAATGCATGTAGTGTCCCCTCCTCCCCCAGCATTCTGAGTTCACTGCAATAACCAAAGGTCCCAACTGGGAGACCCCATAGATTACCAGGAAACTATTTTTGTTCCAGCAAGGTTTTAACTTAAACTTTCACAAAGTTGTATTTAGTCAAAAATAATGATTAACAAGAGCTTGGGTCCTTCTTTCTTATTTGTTCTTCCTCCTGGTAGACCCTTTTCTATTTTTTTTTTTGTTCTTTACTGTCTATCTCTAGAAAAAAAAGATTCTGAAAGATAAAAAAATTAAATTATCAGGCACCAGGTTCTCCAGAATAAATTAGAAACCTTATCTGCTCATATAGTTCTGATTACTCTCTGTTCAGTGCTTACTGTCCTGTTACTCACTTAACGTGTTTCTCTCTACCCACCAGAGTCTCCCACATCCTTCAAGGCCCAACTAAAGTCCCACTTCTTCCATGAAATGTTCTTGCGATGACTTCAGCAGACACTGATTTTTCTCTCCTCTGACTTCTGATGGCATTTACTATCTGACCTTTTTAAGCTGTGCCATTGGCTAGATAATATGGAGCCAGCATGACCTAGTAAAAATGGTGCTGAACTTAGGAGTCAAGAGCCAGGAGTTCAAATTCCAGCCAGCAGATATTTAAAAGCTGTATTTATAAACAAACAAGCCCAAGTTAAACTCTTCAGCTTAAGTTTCCCAGGAAATAAGATGAGAATATGACTATATACAAGCCCTACCTTCTATGGTTGTGAGGTTACTGATTTGTAAACCCTAGTTTTTTTAAATGACAATTGCTGAGTTGTATAGTGAATGCTCAACTAAAATCATGCTGAAATACAGAAATAGGTTTTGAACAGTGATATATGTATAACCCAGTGGAATGGCTTGTCAAATTTGGGAGGGAAAAGGGAAGAGCAGTAATGGGGAGGGATCATGAATCATGTGACCATGGAAAAATATTCTAAATTTTAAAAGGAAAATTAATAAAAATCATGCTGAAATAAAAACTTTTTGTCAGTATTCTCTAGGGCTTTACATTTGGACTTAATATTATTGTGGTGAAGTCAAGCTTAAGTCCATAAGCATTTAAATGATTACTATGTGTCAGGCATAGGAGGATTGGTGGCATGGTAGAAAGAGTGCCCAGGCTGGAGTCAGGAAGCCTCATCTTTCTGAGTTCAAATTTGGCCTCAGACAGTAATTATCTGTGTGACCCTAGGCAAGTCATTTAAGTCTGTTTATCTCAGTTTCCTCATCTGTAAAATGAACTGGAGAAGGAAATGGGAAACTACCTAAGTATCTTTGTCAAGAAAACCCCAAAAGGGACCATGAAGAGGCAGACACAAGTGAAAAATGATTGCACAACAAAAATAAATGTGTCAGGCACTGAACTCATGTCATGCAGTGAACAATGTTTCTGATCCCAGACAGAGGCCCAGGGCTCCTGGGATCTTGGTACGTATCAGTCCTATAACCACTTGATAGATCACAACTAGAGAAGAAGCTGTCTAATAAGAGGCTGTCAAACGTCTCTGTATCTCTGAGAAGGAATCACAGGCCCACAAAAAGGCAGAAAGTGCTCAGTTAAGGAAGTGGGAAAGCTAGGCTTTGTGATATACAAATACATACTGAACAGCTGATATGGAAATCATTAATAAACATTTCAATCTGGTGTTTAGTCTGAATGCTTTGTCGGTTGCCTGCAGATTGAGGAAACTCAATCAGACTAAAGCCTCCCTCCAGGATGATCCTTAAAATCAAGAGCTAGCTTCTATAGAGAACAAGGGCAGAGTCTCTTCAAGCCATGTGGTCATGTTGGGGGGCAGGGAGGATTGATGGATGGCCCTCACCCTGCTCACCTTTGGGCTATCTTACTTCTTCTTACCTTTGTCATCATCGGGCTCACAGAAACACTTCTTTTCTTCTGGAAAGCAATTGCAGACTCCATATCCAGCCTTGATTCCTTTCCACTCCCCTCTCTCATGGCCACCAATAATTTCTCCCCCTAACCAGACACAAGAAAGGCACATCATCTTAATCATGGCAGCGGAGCTGTGCTCTTTCACATCATACTCAACAAAATTTGATCCAGTTCCCACCAGGCAAAGTTGCCATTCCTATATTTACACCAAAGCTGGGCTCCAGGGAGCCCCAAGAGCATTCCCTTCTAAGTTGTGTACAATGAAAATGACCATCCCTACTTGGCAAAATTGTAAAACTGAGGCACAGAGGGAATAAGTGACTCAAGGTCATGCAGCTGAAGCTAAAAGCAAGGCATAGGATTCTGGTCTCTGGGTTCTTAGGTGAATGCTGACTCCAGGAGACTCAATATGTTCCTGGAGAACAGAGAGAAGCAAATCATACAGTTCATACGAGAATAAGGAGGCCCTTTAAAGACAAATTAGTACATGAACTGTTAAGAAATAAATATTTCCTGTCTCCCTCTCTACCCTCTTCCCTCTGTAATTAAGACTGGAAGCTGCTTGTTGGAAGGGACTTTTTCCCCATCTATATATATATGCCTCATATACACATTTCCTGAATAGTGGGGCAAGCAAGGGCAAAAATATAAGTGGGGCCAGGGAAGGTCACAAGGGCTATAATCTATGGGATAATAGTCTGAAAGGGTTTCATACGTATGCAATCTTGAGGGCAAATATGAAGATCTCGGCTTTCCACAGCATCACAGTTACCATCGGGACAAGTCTTGAGGCTTGGTGTGCAAGTTGAAAAGTTCTTGGAAATTCCTAGAAACAGAACAAATGCCCTTAGATGCCTTCTATTTCACAGAATTACTTGGAATCCTGGAATCTTAAATAGCCCAACCATTTTCTTTTTGAAGATAAAGAAACAAGGTTCAATAAAGAGCAGAGATTTGTTTGAGGCTATTTATATATTTACGAAAAGCAAAATCAAGGAGGCAGGTGGATGGCTCAGTGAATTGAGAGCCAAAACTAGAGATGTGAGGTCCTAGTTAAATATGGCCTGAGACACTTCCTAACTGTGTGCACCCAGGCAAGTCACTTAATCTCCATTGCCTAGCCCTTACCACTCTTCTGCCTTGGAAAATATAGTATTCATTCTAAGACAGAAGGTAAGGGTTAAAAAAGGGGGGGGCAAAATCAGGATGAGAAATTGATGCCCATTTCAAGGTTCTCAGCATTCCATCATTGTTAATTTGTCATTCTAGCAGGGGGATTCAGAAACTGCCATTTTTTTTTTGATAAATCAGCCCACATTTTTCCACCTGCTAGCTCAGTTTCTTCCAAAGAATAAAAAAAGTATATAAAGCAAAACTCTTCCCCTCTCATCTTCCTTTCCTAGGCTGATGCCAATCATGAGTCTTTCTGAAATGGAAAAAAAATGTCATCCTAACCTCTTCTTATTCATCAAATCCAGCCTAGATTCCAACTTAAGTCCCAGACTGCCTTGAACATGAAATGAAGTAAGACACTGAATCCTCCTTGTGCCTTCCATGATCTGACCAATGCTGGGAAAAAATGGTCTATCTGCCTGTTTCTGTTATTTCTTTCCCAGCATCTAATATATTACTGTAATGCCTGTACTGGGTATCCAGTAAATGTGTATCAGTTTACTGACTGGATGGACTAAACAGAGAAAATGGGAATGAATGGGAATAATGAAACTCATATCCTACCTTTACCATCCCCCTGTCTCCACTGGCATGTGCCCATCAGGGAGCCTAAGCCACCACATTCCTCACACTCCAAACGCTTCTTGTTCACGGCACATGAGATGGGACAGCCCTCCTCCTCAGGGAAATCTGAGAATAACAAAAACATAAAGATTGTGGGACTCCAGTTAGCAACCTCTCCTTACATTTTCAATGTCTTTCAGTCTAAGGGACATGTCTACCAGACTTCCAAGGGATTGCATTGATCAAGCTCAGGTCAAAAGACACTAAAACCAAAGTCAGCTTGGAGGTTAAGACAATAGAGAATCAGACCTGGAAATAGGAAATCCTGGGTTCGAATATGATATCAGACACTTCCTAGTTGTAGTACCCTGGGCAAGTCACTTGACCCCCAATGCCTAGCCTTTACTACTCTTCTGCCTTGGAACCGATACACAGTATTGATTCTAAGATAGAAGATAAGATTTGTGGATTTGTTTTTTAAAAGTCACTGAAACCCATAAGCTAGAATCTATTGATGATAATTTAGTTGATAATGATCAGGAAATGACTGCTAAAGTCACAAATAAGCATTTATTAAACATTTACCATATGCCAGGCCCTGGTCAGGTGATGAAGATACAAAGAGAAATGTAAAACAGTTTTTGCCTTTAAAGATCTTACAGCCTACTGGATGAGGCCACATGCACACATCCACATGTATGCTAAATACATATAAAACAAATGAGAGATAGTTTTCTGGGGTAAGGCACTAGTAGGTAGGGGTGGGGACCAGGAAGGTCTCATTAAGGAGACAATGTCTGAGTTGTTATTTGAAGGAAACTAAGACTTCTAAGAGAGGCAAAGGTGAGAAAGGAGTGAATTCTGGGAATGGGGACCATTTTGTGAAAAGCAAGGAAAGAATAGATGGAAAATCATATAGGAGGGAAGGGAGGAGAAAGCGATAGACATTTAAAAAGTGACTTATGTGCCAGGGACTGTGCTAAGTATTTCTAATAATAAGTCAAAGGGGTTCCATTCATTCAATTCAATAGTTCAAGTAGACAGTTTCATCTATCCTTAAATCCTTGCCCCCCCCCCACCTTGTCCTATATCCCTCTTGAGCCTTGGCAAATGCTAACCTCGAATTGTTCACTCTTTTACTACCAAATGGGTCTGGAGGATGCCACATAAATGTTTTGAGTAGCTCCACTACATATTAATGTTACCTAATATTTACTGGATCCTTATTGCAGAAAGTCAAAAGATTGGCGAGTTGAGAGAGAATATCAGTTGAGTAATGAACTTGGAAGTCAAACTGCAATGGGTAAACTTTACAATCAAAAGTTTGGTAACATTGGAGATTTTTCCCTACATGGTTCACCATCCAGCTCATCACTATGGATGTTCCAGACTCCTTTTTTCAAAACTCCCATATCATCCCTCTTCTCTCTGCCCTCCACACCTCTCCATTATTATTTTCTCCTTTCTTCTTATCTCTGGTGATGAAGTGACCCTTCTACTCAACGTCCATTCCCCATCTTCTCCAGCAGATTGACCTATCATTCCCTATTGATTTCCTCCTTCTCTGATGCCTACACACATGCCCATTTCCCCATCCTCAAAAATGCCCTCATTAGATCCTACCATTCCTACTAACAGTCTCTACTACACTCTCTTCCCTCTGCCAAACTATTTAAGAAAGGCATTTGCACTTGGTTCCTCCTTTTATCCTCTCACTCTCTTTACTCATTACAATCTGCTTTCCAATATCATCATTCAACTGATACTCAATTGATAAAGCCAATGTCACCAAAGATCTTCTATTGCCAAATCTAATAGCTTTTTTTCTTATTCCTCATCCTTCACAACATCTTTACTGTATATGGCATTGTTGACCATTCTTTCAACCTTGGATGTTCTCTCTGGGTGTTCATGATACTCCTCTCTCTTAATTCTCCAATTATCAGTTTGAGGTCCCTTCTCAGTTGGTTTTGCTATTCTATTCATCCATATCAAGTCCACTAACTGTGAGTATACTCCAAGGTTATGTCCTGAGCCTGCTTTTCTTTTTTCTCCACATTTTCACTTAGTGAGCCCACAGGTTCAACTCTTATCTTTATACAGATGACTCTGAAATGTATATATGAAGCCCTAATCTCTCTCTTCCTCTCCTGAGCTCCGGTCGTACACAGCCAATTGCCTTTTTAAGCCCCTTTCTTCAATCTTAGAATCACTACTGTGTATTGGTTGCTGGAGAGAGTGATGCTCATGATGAAATTCACAGTCTAGTGAAGCAAACTACAACCTGGCTAGGGAAGTTATAGGAATGTAAATAATTACAAGACAATGAAGTAGGGGATAAATGTCACATGAATGGTATGGATGGATGACAAGTACTTAAAAGAAAGATGACAGCAAAAGTCCCAAGAAGGTACTTACAATTTCCTTCTATTGAGATAATAAGCAGTGTTTTGGCCTGTTTCTTGCTCTGTCTGTCTGAGGCAACCACCGTGTACTGCATCTCTGTGCATTCTGACCTTTGCAGCACAGAGGAGTCATTCACAAACAAAGTCCCTGTGGTGCTTTCTGGGGTGGTGATGATGCCCAGAGCTGTGCAGTTAGTGCTGGGAGACTGAAGTCTGTAGGTAACATTTACTCCATGGAACTCCTTGCAGTTTTCAATGCAAACTTTTCCAATCTAGACTCAAGGAACAATTGAAAACATTACAAGTCTAGATGATATGGAGCACTGAAAAAAAAGCATGCTTAACTGCCTATAAATTCATATGAAGAGCAAAAACTAAATACTCATCAGGTTAAGGTAAACAAAAGGGATAGCTTCGACAACTTAAAATCATAACTGTGTGGAAAGATCAGGTTTAGAACCCTAAAGGAGCTTGGAAAGCCTTCTAGACCATTTGATTTATTCAGATTTTTTGACTGAAGTATTGTGTTTTCATATTAGTTATTTCCCAATATATTCCTCCTTCCCTGCACCTTGTAATATAGAAGGAAAAAGTATAATTAAACAAAAGTGACTATATATAATATCATATGTGACATTCTTCACCCATATGTTTTCCCATCCTTCTAAGGGAGATGGTGAAAAGCATGTTTTATCTCTGAAACCAAGCTTGGACATTACAGTTAATCAGAGTTTGGCTGCCCATTTGAATTATTATAGTCATTGTGTGTCTTGGATTTGCTTCTGGTCTTTGTATCAGTTCACATAATTCTTCCCATGCTTCCCTGAATTTTTCAGTGTTTGAATTGCTTATGGAATAACACTCCAATGCGTTCTTAAAGACTCAGAGCTTTTCATTTTGATTAATCAAATTTAACAAATAAGTATTATGTGTTTACTGCATACAAGAGTCTACACTCTATTCTGGCAGATACAATGATAGTCACAAAAGCTTTACAATAATGGATCATGTGGGGTGGGGTGAGTGGTGGGAAGAAGAGAGAAGATACATTTACAATGATACTAATAAAAATAAGTTCGCCTTTATATAGCACTTTATAAATATTATCTCACTTTCACAATCCTGGGAAGGAGGGAAATGCTATTATCTCTTTTTTTAGCTGAGGAAATTGAAGCAAACAGTGGTTAAGTGACTTGCCCAGATCCACAAAGCTTGCGTCTAAGGCCAGATTTGAATTCAGGTCTCCCTGAATTCAAGCCCAGTTCCCATCCTTACTCACGGCATCACATTAAAAAACAACAACAATATATTAGTAAAACAAGAGAGAATATATACAATAAATATTTTCTTACTACTTCTTTAAGGTTCATGCATTTTTTAACCCTTAGCTTCTCTCTCAGAATTGATACTAAAAATCAGTTCTAAAGCAGAGGAGCAGTAAGGGCTAAGCACTTGGAGTTAAGTGACTTGCCCAGAGACTTCACAAAGCTAGGAAGTACGAGGCCAGATCTGAACCCAGGTTCTCCTGATTCCAAGCCTACAGCTCCATTCACTGTGCTACCTAGCTGCACCAACTTCATGAGCTTTTAAAATAAATTTTAAAACCCCAAAGCTATACACAGCAGAAATGTGTAATTTCTTATAGAATTCTATTTCTTTTTTTTTTAATTTATGTTTGTTGTTTACAATGAAAAATAAAACTAACAAAGTTTTGTGACTCTTTGATGAGGTACCCTTGAAGGCCTTCCAACTCTTCTAGAACTTCAAAACCATCCAGGGGGATTCATATTTCTAGGCTGGTGGAAATCACACTAGTGTGCTTGAAGACACATCACATACATGATTCATAAGGGAGCAGGCACCTATCAGGACCATAACCAACTCATCTCAACAGCATCTCCTTAGTCTCAAAGCATCACAGAAGAAGGTAGGTGGTGACTGCTGATGGAATGTCCTGTTGGCTAATTAGAACATCATGTGCTTTTGTTTCCAGCTATGACTAAGCCACTCAATGTTCTTCCAAGGATGAGAGTTGAGGTGGGACCCAGGAGTGGGTGGGCCACAAATGTGGCCTCTACTGCAGGAAAGGAATATGAAGGAGAATGGCTGAGCAAGCATAACTTTCTCAGAGAGCTGGGGTCTGTAATTCCTCAATCCTCTGCCATTTCTAATGCAATGTGTTTTCCATGTGCTCTAGAAGCTGAAAATCCAACAGCCTTCAGGAGTTTAAGTCATTCATATTTTCCCATAGAGAAAGAAGCAAACAGGAAACCAAGAAAGAGAGGATAACGTTTTGCTCTGTTAACTTGTTTGTTCCCTCAATATTTGGATTCTCTTGATGCTGAGAAGAGAAGGAGGCAGTAACTTAGTGCCTGATAGGGATCCAGGATTCTTTCCACCTGACTTGCAGCTAGAACCTTCAATGTGTGCTGTCTCTCATTAGAACATAAGCTCATTGAAAGCCAGGGCTGTCTTATTTTTTCTCTTTGTAACATTATAGCTTAGCACAGTGCTTGGCACATAATAGATGCTCAATAAGTGTCCATTCATTCATTTACTAAAATCCAAAGAGTGTCTACAGACAATGGTAGCTACATCTTAATCATTCATTAAAATATGCCATGGACCCAGATCTCTTCCGTAAGATCTGGGGAAGGATTCCAGTCCTTACTGAAGGCCAAAAAGTAACATAAACAAAAACAAACAAACAAACTTACAAATAAGCAGCATCCAGAAAACAATACACACGCTTGATAACAATGTAAATGTTTGAGAACAACAAAAATCAAGGCTCTGTATAATATAATCAGGTTTGATCATAAAGATGCAATTAAAAATTAAATTTTCTCCTTTTTCACAGGGCTGGAATATTATCAGTATGGAAAACTGTACACCCTCTGTTATATGTGGCTGATGTGTAGATTCGTTTTTATAACCTGCTAGGATTTTTCCATTCTCTTTCTCTAGTTTTCTCTTTGTTTCTCTAAGGAATGGTTCTCTGGATGGGGAAAAGGGGGGGGGTATTCTTAGAAATGAAGGTGATGAGAGCAGGATGGTATAGCTGAAACAAAGCTGGATTTGGGGGTCACTTAAATTCCTTGCAACTCATGTTCCTCATCTGTAAAATGAAAGGGGTGAACTCCTACAACACCTCTTCTAGCTCAAAATCTATGACCCCATGAGCCTAAAAACAAATCCAAAAAATTAGTAAAAATGAAAAAGAAGACTTCACAGAACAGATGTAGCTAAAGAGATAGCAGTATGTAAAAGTTGAAAGAGCACTGGGTTTCACATCACAAGAGCTGAGTTTGAACCCAGCCTCTACTATTGATTATTATGGGCAAGAAGGAGAAGTGGTGGTAAAGGATATGAGACTGGAGTGATCCTTGCCTCTTCCCTCTCCCTTAGCCCTAATATCTAATCAGTTGCCCAGTCTTATCTCCATAATATCTCTGGCATCAGACCTCTATCGCTACTTACATGGCTCCCACCTCAATTCAGGTTCTCATCATGTCTTGGCTGGGACTATTATGGGGGCTTCCTAATGATGTTCCTGCCTCAACCTCTCCCCTTGCTAATAATCCATTTTCCACAAAGCTGCCAAAGTGTCAGATCTGACCATGTCATTCCTCAATTCAATGAACTCCAGTGGCTTCCTATTGTTGCTGGGATCAAATGGGAATTCCTTTGTTTGGTTCTTTAAATCCTTCCCGATCTGGTGCCATCTTGTCATTCCAGCCTCATTACACATACATTAATATCCTCTCTGCCACCTCACCATGCTAGCCTTTTTGCTAATCCTCACACTCTACTCTATTCCCTCTCTGTATTTGGTTTGCCTATCCCCTACATGGCTGGAAAACTCTCCCTCCTCAACTCTGCCTCCGAGAATGCTTTATTTCCTTCAAAACTCAGTTCAAGAACTACCTTCAATATGAAGCTTTTCCTGATCCCAACTTCTAATGACCTTCCCCACCTTAAACTGCTATGTATGTAATTTGTAATAGGTAGCTCAGAAGAGAGAGTGCTAGAAACTCCAGCCTCAGCTACTTCCCAGCTGTGTGACCCTGGACAAGTCACCTAACCTCTGTCTGCCTCATTTGTAAAAAGGACATAGTAATAGCCACTAAATTCCCAGGATTACTGTGAGGATAAATATAATAATATTTATAATGCACTTTGCAATTTAAATGCTAGCTATTTGTACTTGTTTGAATATAATATATAATTACATCTGTATATAATTATATGTATATATAATTATATGTATATGCTTGTGTGTATATGTTTAGTATTTTGACAAATTGAAAATGCCTTTAGTACAAAGATTATTAATTTTTGTTTTTCTATCCCCGGTGGCTGACATAATTGTCTAGCACACTAAGGCATCTTGTGGCCCAGTAGATAGAGCACTAGACCCAGAAGCAGGAAGATCCAAGTTCAAATCCAGCTTCAGACACTTATTAGCTATGTGATCCTGATCACGCCAATTAGCTTCTGTCTCTTTCAGTTTCCTAAACTGTAAAAAGGAAATAATAACAGCATCTACCTCACAGGGCTAGGGTTATGAGGGTCTGTATTGAGTCCTCCAAATTTTGTAGATGAGGAAACAGAGGCTTAGAGAGGTTAAGTAACTTGTCTGAGGACCCAGAACTAACAAGTATCTGAGCCAGCCCTCAAGCCTGAGCCTTCTGAAGCCAAATTCCAACTGTCTACTTGGCCACTGGAATGTCCCCCTTCAGGCTACTCTCTCCATAATAAACACTTATAATAATTACCTTCTGGTGCCACTAGGTAAATATTACCTGTAGTTCCCAACAAAGTCAATAGCAATGTGCCCTCAGCTAATGTCAACTCTCCATCAACATTCCCAAGAGACGTTATTAATGATCTCGAATATGATTAAATTAAAACATAGGGAGAAACCGAAAGTTAACTACCAAAGAGGTATGACCTGGGTCAAGGAGCATATGGGTGAGGATTAGGCAGGAAAAGTAGACAAAGGGAGTGTTTGTTAACATATTAAAATAAACAGTATTCTTCAGCCTGTCAAGGATGGAGTAAAAAATGCTGCTAAGAAAACACGCTGTCCACGCCCCCCCCACACACACACACCTTTGCTCCCCCTTTCCCCTAGTAGGATGCCAGCCTGGTCCTTTGGATCTCCAACTCAGTTTTCTAATGAGCACTAGGAGTGATTATATAGTGTATTACAACTTACAAAAACGTTTTGCTCAGAACTCCACCATGAGGCATGTTGTGGAAGTATTTATTATTACATATTCCAGTTTGAAAGGTGAAATTATTGAAGTTCAATAAGATAAAAAGAATCGGTAAGCCAGGATCACAGCTAACAAATGTTCAGATCCAAGTTCTGTCAGAGCTGGGATTCCAATCCAGACCTTGAGGTTTTTCCTGCTACCCTACATTGTCTCTTGAAACATAGGAACCTTTCAGCAAGAGACCATCACGGCTCAGTGGATAGAGAGCCAGGAGGTCTAGGGTTCAAATTTGGCCTTAGACACTTCCTAGCTGTGAGGTGGTGGACAAGTCCCTTAACCCAATTGTCTAGAGAAGCGAAGGGAGGGGAAGGGAAGGGGAAAGGAGGAGGGAGGAGAGGGAAATTGTCATCTTTTAGAAGGAGTTCCAAAAAGGTTTCAGGAAGGTTACTCTTGGTTAGAACATAATCAATATTCCTGATTATGCCAACCTATACTTGCACCTTCCTAATATGACATCCCAGAGTATTTCAATTCCTGGGCCACACAATTGTGGGATTATAATCTATCTTAGATTACTGTCTAATTGTTTCATGCATGAAGTCTTTTCTCTCCCATCCAAGACTAAATTCCTTGAGAGCAGGGATTGTTTACTATATTATATCCCTCATGATAATAATCATGCCAGAAATCCTTCAAGTAAATCTTGGTGAATTCTTCCAGAAAGCGTCAATTTCCAAAGACTCCATTATTTGTGGAAGACAGAGAAATTCACCTGAGTTATCCTTCTATTTCCCCCAACCCACGTAATCTAGGTTCCTTCTCTTCCCATGAGAAATAGTCCTTGAACCACTCACCTGTGCATATCGATGAGCATTCCTATTTACTGAGAAGTAGTAGGTGTTGTTTGGGAACCGTATGCTAACAGGTAGGATGGACACATTGAAATAGAGCAGGAGAGCCCCTCGAGGACCCTGGAAATCCGTGTCATTCACCAGGACTTCCAGCTGGAAAGAACGGCTCTCTGTGATAGGGAGGCTTCGGTTAAGCACAAGTTCTGCCAAAAATAAAGGGGAACCATCAATATTCTTATAGTCAGTTAATCCATAAATGAGTACCTCATTTTAGAGAGAAAATAATAATACTAAGAACTAATATTTAAATAATTCTGTAAGATTTTCTTGGTGCCTTGCATTCATCATCTTATCCTCATAGCACCTCAGAGGGTATTAGAGATGTCATATCCTCATTTTACTGATGAAGAAATTGAGGTGCAGAGAGATTGAGCTATCTGTCCATAGTCAAATAGCTACTAAATGTCAGAGATGAGGTTAAAACCCATCTCTTTTCTGAATCTAAGCCTAGCACTCATTCTGTTATGCCTATATTTCTAGAAATAATCTGGAAGAAGAGTAACCAGGATTGTGAAAAGGTTTTTTTAATTTTAATGCCTTAAAATATGGCTGAAGGAACTGGGAAGGTTTAGCCTAGAGAAGAGAAGACTCTGGATGGGTATAATCCCTATCTTTAAGCATGTGAAGACTATCTCATATATACATATACAGACATATATATGTATGTATTTAATAAAAGAATGAGACATAGATTTTTGGACATAACTAATATAAGAATTTTTCTCTTGGATAAGAATATTTATTATATATTACATATTAATGTTTTATTCTTTTGTATTATAATTTATTATATTTTATACTTATTATATTGTAATTCATTATGTGTTTACAAAAAATTACATTATGTTGTGTATTATATATTATTGTTAGATTACATATTTGAAAATAAAAATAAATGGTAACTTAAAAAAGGAAGAAAAGAATAGAAAAAAGATTAGATGACTTCTTGACTCTACAGAGTATCAATCCTTGAGTGAATCCAGAAGTGTAGAGAAGGTGCAAAGAGCCAGATTCTGACCTAATGAAAGGAGAAACTTCTTGATAATTAAAATCCCAAAATGGAATGGACTGCTTCAGGAAGTAAGGGGTTTCCTCTTTACCTGGAATTTTTATGCCAAGACTGGATGACTACCTGTAAGGTACATTGTGGAGTATTGTTGTTCAGAATAAACTTGGACCAGATACCCTTACTGGCAATAGTATGCTGATAAATGTTTTTAAAAAATGGGAAAAATGTGCACAAGACATACTTAGGCACTTTTAAGTATTATTAACACTTTCTCCATCACCTTCTGAAAGCTAGATGATCAACCAAACAATAAATGATGATATGAAGTACAAATGCTTGCTTAATAATTGGCAAGTCAGTAGGGGGATGCTCCAACATCCCCTTTTCCCAGATATCATTTTTAAAATCACAGTTTGCCTCTACAATGTCTACCTCTTCCTCCTTCCCTTCCATAGGCATTAAAACCAATCTAATTCTTGTTCTACATGACACTTTTTTTTAATTTGAAGAAAGCTCTCATGCCCCATATCCCCCTCAGATCTTCTGTTTTCTAACATCCCAGATTTCCTTGAATGACCCATGGTATTCAGGACCTTCAAGATCCCACATTGCTCTTCCAAGGGCATCAGCCCAACTACTTTCCTTAATGGCGATGCTGAATTTCATTTTTTATTCTCTCAAATCAAAACTACCTGTGATTTGCCAACACTGAGACAGTCCAAAGAATGCTTTGTCATCTCTGAGGGCATTTTAAAAAATAATTTTTTTTTGAACAGTGGAAGAAGCATCATTGGAATAAGTGTCTTGCTTCAAACATGACTACTTTGAATGTGATCAAATTCACATTATAGTTCTGGTATGTTTTTTAAACAAGCTCCAAATTATAGTTCCATCTTCTAAATTCAATCTATGCCCCAATGCAGTGTAGAGAGAGCACTGAATATATTTTAAAAGACCCCATTTGAATGAGATCATCGGATGGAATCGATTGGGATTTTTACCTATTTTCAACTTCCTTTCATCGATAAATTCTAAGACATCAGTCTGTCTGCCAAGTCAGTAGCTTAGAAAAGGGTAGAGAGCTGATAGCATTCCAGATGTTCCCACCTTTCTCTCTTTCCAACCCTCATCCCCTAGGATCCCTTACTGTAGACGTGCATCATGGCGCGCACACGGCTTCCATTAGAAGTATAAGAAGTCTCATTTGGATAGTGCTCCACCCGGAAGAATTCGGTGACCCAAGGATCACTGGTTAACATGGTGTGCGTATATTTTCTTTGGATTTCTCCAGAGGATGGCACCACATCTGCATCGAAGACCTGTAGCACTGCCAACACTGTACCCTACAAGGAAGCACAAGCCAAGAGTGTGTAGGGAGAAGAAGGGCAGGAACTAGGCAGAAGAGGTAGACTCTGACTGGCTCTCAAACAGTCAAAGCTGGAGTCTCCCATTTCCCTCAGAGAATGGCCCTAATAGGAAGTTAGAACCAGAAAGACATGGTTATCTTTTTTGTCCCTGCTTCTTTTCAAGGACTACTCTTTCCCTTCTAACTGCACATTTGGAGTCATTTCCCAGTTCTACCACTAATTAGCTACATGACTTTGGAAAACCGGTTATTCTGGATCTCAAATTTCCTTCTCTCTAAAATTAGTAGCTTGTTAATAGGTGATCTCAAAAGTCCTAATTCTTTACATAAAGGAATCCTTTTCACTTGTGCCTTCGAGAACTCGAATTATGGATGCTAGAACTCATTCTTCCCCATAGAGGGCAGCAATTTTCCAAAATTCAGAGAAGCAAGAGATCTAATGGTCAAATTCCTTGCAAGAAGAATGGAAACAGTTGGGAATATGACTTCTGATAAGGTATGATTTTATGACAATTCCTGAGGGGAAGTGGGAAGCAGAAATGTGAGATGTGGGAAAGAAAGAAGTGGCTCCCCAACTTCTTCCTGAATAAAATCTGAACTCTTCTGTTTTAGCTTTTAAGGGCTATGCAACCTGGCCTCAACCATTCTTTTTAGTCTCACTAAACATCTCTGTCTTTCAGTCTGTCTCACAAAGAGGTATAAGAAGTCTCATTTGGATAGTGCTCCACCAGAAAGAATTCGTTGACCGTGTGCATGTATTTTCTTTGGATTTCTCCAGAGGATGGCACCACATCTGCGTTGAAGACCTGTAGCACTGCCAGCACTCACAGAGTCAAATAGACAGAGAGACAGACAGACAGACAGACAGACAGATACACACATACACATACACACACATTTCACTTCACCTCTGGACTCCAGGCTTTTGCTATTGCTATTCCTCATAACTGGAATGCACTCTCTCCTTGCCTCCACCTCATAAATTCCTTCTCTTGTTTTTAAGATTTAGCTTAGAATGGGAGCAATTAGGTGGCTTAGTGGATTGAGAGCTAAGGACTAGAGATGGGAGTTCCTGAGTTCAAATCTGACCTCAGACACTTCCTAGCGGTGTTGACCCTGGACAAGTCATTTAATCCCTATTGCCTAGCCCTTACCTCTCTTCTGCCTTAGAACCAATATCCAGTATTGATTCTAAGATGGAAGATAAGGGAAGACTTTTTCAATGCCCCAACTGTGAAGTGCCCTCCTTCTGCTCCTTTGCATATTCATTTTTATGCTATAACTCTGTGTAAGTTGTTTTGTGTTACGATCTCTGCCATGAGATGGTAAGCTCCCCGTGGGAATTATACTTGTACTCATGGCACTTAGCAGAGTGAATTATATAGCACATAGTAGGCACTTTAATAGTTGCGAACTGATTTGCCCTGCCAAAAGGCAATAATAATATCAGCCAATTTCTGGGCCCTTTCATTTACTTGTTAAAGAAAATAATATACACCATAATCTGCCTTTGAGGTTCTCAGGTTCCATAATCATAACTTTAGGCAGTAACCAGCCCAAAACAATTCATCCTGCTGACCGCTGCTAGAAATCAAGGTCATTGCAGGTTTTTCCAATGAGGAAACTGAAGCCCAGAAGGTTTAAGTGACATGTGAGAAGACTACACAAGTATGAAGTGGAAGAGACAGCCTGGGGAAGCTTGAGCAGGACCACACCATCTTACCAATAGAGAGACATGAGCTTGTTCTAAATGGACTCCTAGGAAAAAGGTTATGGCTTCTGGAATAATTTGAAAACATACCACAGTCTGCAGCTGTTTCTAAGCCAGAGGGAAGAGAAGTAAAGTGGGGGACTTAAATATCCAGAGTTCCTTGGAAAGAGACTTTAAAAGTTAGCAACCACTAAAAATTGTGGAATGCCCAGTTCCCATTAATTCCGTATCTTCAATTCTTAAAAATTCACCTTACAATCTACAGGAGATTGTTTAGTGTCTCAAGGAGGGAGGAGGGAGAGAATTTGGAACTCAAAGTCTTAAAAATGAATCTTTAAAATTTCCATATAACTGAGGAAAAATAAAATACTATTATTAAAATGAAAAAAAAATCATCTAATAAAGGATAAGCATCTCTGCAAGGGAGGAGTCATACCTTAATTAGTTAAGAATTAAGTGAGCAGTTAATACTTCAGGAAGTAGTTAATTACTGACCACTAATTACAAAATTAAAATGAGATACAAGGAAGTTGTTTGAGGTGAGAAGGAGCATCTAAAGGGAGTTGGACAAGTATTATAGAATTATAAAATCATAGAGTTCAGCCTCATTATACTGAAGAACAAGTGAGACAGAGAGAAATTACATGGCTTACCCAGAGTCACATAAGTAATTTAAGTGCCAGAATCAAGATTTGAACTATGATCTTTCAGTCTCCAAGTCCAGTGCTCTATCCATTCATTATGCTATCTGTTTTTCAGTTGTTTCAGTCATATCCGATTCTTTGTGACCTCATTAGGAGTTTTCTTGGCAGAGATACTAGTTGGCCATTTCCTTTTCCAGCTTATTTGACAGATGCGGAATCTAAGGCAAACAGGGTTAAACAACTTGCCCAGGGCCAGCTATTCTTTTCTTATTTTATTTTTTAATTAATTAATTAATTTAGAATTATTTTTCCATGGTTATATGATTCACAATTTTTCCCATCCCTCTTCCCTCCCCTCTTCCAGAGATTACAAGCAATTCCACTGGGTTATACATGTATTATTGTTCAAAACCTATTCCATGTTATGCATGTTTGCAGTAGAGTGATCTTTTAAGGCCAAAACCCTAATCATATCCCCATCAAACCACATGATCGATCATGTTTTTCTTTTGTGTTTCTGCTCCCACAGTTCTTTCTCTGGTTGTGGATAGCATCTTTCTCATAAGTTCCTCAGAATTGTCCTGGATCATGGCATTGCTGCTAGTAGAGAAGTTCATTACATTTGATCATTCCACAATGTGTCACTTTCTGTGTACAATGTTCTTCTGGTTCTGCTCATTTCCACACAACTTGTCTAAAGTAAGATTTGAACTCATGAAAATGTCTTCCTGATTCCAAGCTACCACAATTGGTATAGAACCAATTTTGCTGATTTTAAAAAAATCTTAGCCTTGATTCTGTGCCGCATATTCTTGCCCCTGATCACCAATGATAGGACTGCCTTAGACATAGAGGAGGGGTGATATCTAGTTTTGGGACAAATTGTTCTGGGAGTTATTATTAAAATTATGTTTTAAGTTCATGATCTATTAGATCTTTCTGCTTCTCAAGAGGTAGCCCTTGGTTTTGGAAAAGTGCTTCCCACTCCTATCTCTTTTCCTCATAAACCTCTTCACTTGGAGTAAGTCTTAAACAAGCAAGAATTAAAGAGAAGTAGTTTTGTGCCATCACAGGAATCAAACACACGATCAATGTGAATTGTACCTATAGAGTACATTTTGGATCAACCATGGTGTAGTGAAGGAAAGAAAAGGCAGAGAGAGTTCAAACCAACCCAATGGAAAGCCCTTAAAGAATTTTGCTCTGAGTTTAGAATGTAATCAGTGATGTAAACATACGTGTACACATACATCCACATGCACACACATACAGCCTCCTAGATCCTGTGTATCTTTATCCATGCCCACCTTGTCCTTCTCTGGCTCAGCATGGTAGTAGCCATGGTAAACAAAGTAGAGAGAGAATCAAGCAACATTCAACCACTGGTATGGACCCAGAAAAGACTATGACAACCATCAATCACAAGTTCATAGGTTTGGAGCCAGAAGGAATTTTAGAGGCCATTGGAGTCCATTTCTCATTTTACAGATGAGGAATCTGAGGCACAAATAGCTTAAATGATTTGCCCAGAGTCATACTGCTTAGTAACTGATGAGGCAGGATGAAATTCACATTTTCCTGACTCCAAATCCAGCACTTTCTGCCCTTAAGTACCTAGTTTTCTTCCTTGGTCTAGGCTCTACAAATGCTCTCTGACCCTATTCCCAGAACCCCAAACAGACCCCCTCATACCTCCTTCCGTTTGTACTCCACAATGGCACTGGCTGTGTTGATGCCAGTGGGGAAACTAGGAGGTGAATCATCCTCATCATATACAGTCACAGGAAATGGTGCCATCACATCTTCTTCTCGCAAACCATCCCGTACTGTGCACTTGGCAATCAACTCATACTTTTCCTTTTGTTCCCGATCCAGAGAGTGCTTCATGCTCACCTCCATAGTGTCCTTATCAGAATGGAAGGGAAGGTCTTCATCTAATTATCAACGTAAAGAAATGCAGGGAAAAACAGTGTAAGCATGAAATATTTGTGTATGTATGCATATATATAACATATATGTATATGTATAGATGTGTGTATATATATACATACACCCACATCTGCAAGTATACAAAATGTGTGTATAGGTATATAAAATCTACAAGTGTGATCACATGATTTCCTTATTCCAAAACAGATTTCTTAACCACTGTCTATCTAGAGAAAGATATCTTATCAAACCCCAATTCCTCAGCATAAAAATCAAGGCCCTTTGACAATCTGGCCCTGATGGACTTTTTCCAGCCTTTGTTTTATCCCTTTCACTATGATCCAGTTAAATTGAATTATTTAATTCCCAAATGTCATCCTGTTCTCTCCAGCCTCCATTCATCTTCACAAGCTATTCTCTACATATAGAACACATTTACTCCACTCTTCAGTCTTTTGAAATAGTTTTCTCTCCAAGCCCAAGTCCGCCATGAAACATTTCTAATTCCTCTAAATAGAAATGAGTCTTCTCTTTGAATTTCTCATGTCACTTCTGACTCTTCCTATGCATTTAATCATATTCCAGTTTCTCTTTTCATTATTTGTGTACCTGCCTTGTTAATCTAATGAAGGGAGGAACAAAAAGCATTTATTAGGCACTGAGCACAGGGCCTGGCACATAAAAGATGCTTAACAAATGTTAATGGCTAAATAAATTGTGGCATATGATTGTGGATGGAATATTATTGATCTGTAAGAAATGACTAACAGATTAATTTTGGAAAAACATGGGGGGACCTACATGAAAGTCTGAAGAGTGAAATGAGTAGAATCAAGGGAACATTATGGCAGCAGCAGAAATACTGTTTCAAGAATGGCTTGTGTATGTCTACCTCTAGAGAAAGAACTGATAAGTAGAAATAAGCAAGATGGAGTTTTATATTTATGATTCATTCTCTCATGGGGGAAGGGGAGGGAGGGAGTTAACTGAGTATTTTATTATTTTAAATGTTACAAATAAATAAAATGTTAAATGTAAATACTGAAGATAAAAGGGAAGAGACAACCCAAAAAGAAAGGTTTGTCCTCAGGAGATGGTCCAGTGGTCCTTATTGTCAAAGTAGATGGTAATACATTTGTGTTTTTGTCATTTTCATGGCAAGAAAAAAAAAACAACCCTATCTGTTTCTGGTAAAGAATCATTTGATAGGGCCAGGGACTTTGAAGCCTGGACCCTGAATCAGGAAGATCTAAGTTCAATCCGTCCTCAGACAGTTACTAGCTATGTGACCCTTGGCAAGTCACTTAACTTCCCCAGCCTCAGTTTCACTAGGTCTAAAATGGAAATTATAATGAGGATAAAATGGAAAAAAAATCATGAAGTACTTTGCAAACCTTAAAGCACTATACTGATAAGATTTTTACTATTACTGTTGTTGTTACTGTTGTAACAATTATTATTGTCACTGCTATCATTATTATGATTACCTTGCATATTGTAATTTTTTTAGATTAGATGCCACTAGCAACAACCAGAATCAGAAAAAGATGATAGAATATAAATAATGCTGGATTTGAAGTCACAGAATGTGTAATCCTAGCTCTATTATTTTCTACTTGTGTGAAGCTGCCTCCAAATCTCTCTGGATCCAGTTTCTTCATGTGTAAAATGAAAAGATTGGAACAGATGATCTCTAAATTCCTTTTAGTTCTAAATCCTCTGATGCCATGAGCCTTGTCAGAGACATTAAAAACTCACATTCCGCAGTGTGACCCTGGGCAAGTCACTTGACCCCAATTACCTAGCCCATACCTCTCTTCTCTTTGGAATTCATAATTATTATTGATTCTAAAGCAGAAGGTAAGGGTTTAAAACACAAAAGAGCACACATTCCTAAGGTCCTTGAAGGTTCATAAGCACTTATCTTCACCATACCCATGTGAAGTAGAGAGTACAGGTAGTATCTTCATTTTCATGGTGGAAACCAAAGCTCAGAGAGGTCATTTGACTTGTCCAGTGTCCATCAGCAAGAAAATATCAGAGCTAAGGTATGGATCCAGTCTCCTACTTTTAAGTTCATTGCCCCTTACAGCCTAACCAGTTGCTCTTCAGGTATTAAGGCTAAATGAGGTAAAGCATGACCTGAAAAGTCTCTATCATCTTCAGAATGGCATCCTTACCTCTATGGAACTGGTAGGAAATGCTGATATTTGGGCACAGATGCTGTACAGGAAGTAAACGGAACTGGTGGAAAGTGCCTGGTGGCTTATTCTCCTTGATGCGGAATGAGAGTCCCGTCTCCAAAAAGCAGAACTCCCTGGGCTTCAGGGAGCTACAGGCTGGCATGGTGGCATTGATGATAAATAGCATCACTTTGGCACAGCTTGGCCAGTGGCACTCATGTTCCTGGAAGGGCTTGGGTGAGAGGAACACTTGAAGGTAGATGGTGCGTAAGGGAAATCCTCCATCTGCAGAGAGAAAAGATGTGACCCAGGTACTCTTATAAAGTCAATAAGACAACAGCCTCAGCTATAATCAGCGATGCAAGGATCCAGGACAACCCAAGGGACTCATGATGAAAAATATTATCTACTGTTTCAATGTGGATTGAAGCATGCCATTCTTCTATTTATGTCCTCCATGAAGAGTGACAAGGGGTAGGCAAACCGAGGTTAAGTGACTTGCCCAGGGACACACAGCTAGGAAATATCTGAGATCAAATTTGAACCCAGGTCCTCCTAATTCCAGGCCTGGCCCTCTATCCACAGCACTACCTAGCTGCCTTTTAAACAGATATGGGTCCTATTTTCTTATTCGTTACTGCACTTCATTTGCCAATGGACGTAAAAGCATGAGGAGAGAAAAGGTCTCTGGGCCCATTCCCTTGGTTAATGATGAAATATCAGGATCAGAAAATAGTAGGGCTGGGATTACACATTCTGTGACTTCAAATCCAGAGTTACTTATACTCTACCCTCTTGTCCTGTTCTGGTTGTTGCTAATGTTATCTAATCTAAAAAAACATTTACAATATGCAAAGTAATCATAATAATGATAGCAGTAACAATATTTCTCTAGCACTAAGTGAAATGTGTCTTCTTTTACAACATGTGAACCTGGAAATATGTATTGTATGATTATACATGGACAACATCTATCATATTCCCCGCTGTCTTGGGGAGAGAGCAGGGATAAAAGGGAGGGTAAGAATATAGATCACAAAATGTCAGAAAACAATTATTAAAATTGTATCAACAGGTAAAAACATTTTAATTTAATTTAAGAAAATAAAACAACAGGTTCAAAATAAAGGAGGGTAAAGAGGTGCTCAGGAAATCCTAAATGAGCTTAGTTTAAAGTGGAAATGACTCAGACAAGATCCATCTTCCAAAGAGTGAGGGAAGGAAAGGGTGCAAAGAACACGGGCAGGAGATTTGAGGTCTCATCCTGGCACTCTACCAGAACTTACTGCAAGGCCTTGGGAATTCATTTAGCCTCTCTGAGACTCTTTCCTTACCTGGGAAATGAAAATAATCAGCCCAGCTTTCCTCCTTATCTCTTGGGGCCATTTATATTGAGGGCATAATGACCTCGAAAGCCCCTTTAAAAGAATATCCCACAAATTAAGATATTACTAGAAATTAAGGGTACTTTCATCCATGGTTTTTAGAACATTCTCTCTTATCAACTGACAAACTCCAAAGCTTACCTTCAACTCAAGGCCAGCCTTTGGCAATCTAGTCAGCTTTTAACAGTGTTTAATTATACTTTTAAGTCTCCCTTAGGAGTAGTTTGCATGTTCCCTGATGGTGCCAGAAGCTAAAGGACCTTCAAAAATGAAAAATTAAATTAAATTAAAATATAAAATGGCAAGAAACCCATAGCCACATATCCTAAATTCAGTTTCCTCAATCCTGCTGAGATAAGATACCTCACAGTTCTCCCAGCTGTGCAAATTCTAACTGGGGATCCACATGATATGAGAATGAAATGAGTAAAGTCCAAATTTGTCTCTCCTCCATGTTTCCTATTTGGGACTCTCACTGGTGCAGCGTAAAATGGCATTCAGAACATACTATTGATGCACCTGGGCAGACCCATACCTAGAACAAGGAGATCCTGATATTTCATGGTTAGTCATGAGAATGAGCTTTTTCTCTCCTTGGACTTTGGCAAATAAAGAGCAATAAGGGACAAGAAAATAGGATCCATGTCTGTTTAAAGGGCAGTATATAGGGGGCAGCTGGGTAGCTCAGTGGATTGAGAGCCAGGCTTAGAGATGGAAGGTCCTGGGTTCAAATCTGACCTCAGACACTTCCCAGCTGTGTGACCCTGGGCAAGTCACTTGACCCCCATTGCCTAGCCCTTACCATTACCACTCTTCTGCCTTGGAGCCAACACACAGTAAGGGTTTAAAAAAAAATAAAGGGCAGTATCCAGGGGGCATCTAGGTAGATAGTGCAGTAGATAGGGGGCCAGGCCTGGAATTGGGAGGATCTTGGTTCAAATATGATCTCAGGCACTTCCCAGCTATGTGACCCTGGGCAAGTCAGTTAACCTCAATTTGTCTAGCCCTTGCCACTCTCCTGTCTTGAAATTAATACTGAAACAAAAGTTAAGAGTTTAAAAAGTGTTTTGGGGGGCAACATCTACTGGGTTCCCTAAAACTGCTGCTCATGGGGAACTCTGAATAACTCAAAGAACTTCATATCTGCTTTTCAAAGGTGTACTTCAAGATTCACCTCCACCCTGAACCTTCCAACCAAGTTTAGACCTTTCATGGTCCTGAAATCAAGTTCTGTCCCATAATTTCTATGTGATCCCTGTTTCCTCCACTAACGGGTAAGTCCCTGAAGACATTAGTCATTCTAGGCTTTTCTTAAACCTCCCCCAAAACTTAGCACAGTGCTGAGATCACAGCAGAGACTTATCCAATTTGGAGTAACTTGCATATAACCATCTCCATGAACATATACACAAATATACAAATACATATATGTTCTGTGTGTGTATGTATATTTATAAAACTCATCTCCTAGAACCAATATATACACATCTCTATCCATCTGTTTCAATAATGTATATCATCTGTTTCCCTACCTACTTATCTCTCTCCATATCCCTGCATCTATCCATTCATCCTTATTTATCACTATCTCCCTATCTATCCATCTATCTCTGTCATCTGTCCATCTGTCTATCAATCTTCTCTCTTAATTGTTTCTGACTTTTTTCTGTTAGAATGTAAGTTCTACATATGTGAGTAATGCAGCAAAGCAAGGCAGGGACCCACTCACTTTTGTCTTTGTATCTCCGGCACATAATACAGAGTCCGATACATAGTAGGCATTTCCTAAATGCTTAGTGACTTAATTGATACTGAATGAAAAGGTTTTGCTTTCTACCAACTGCTGTTCCACAAGCCAGTCCAAATTCACTGGGTCATCCAACGGATTTGAATTTTTATAGTTTCATTTCCAGCTCTTCTGATCTACTGGTTGATTAACAAGCCATTCCGGAAATGCTTATTGTATGCCACATACTACTACATGAGACACTAGGAATGCAAACACAGGAGATGGAATATCTGTACTTGCAAAGAGCTTACATTCTAACAGAGAATATAGCAGGGGAAGATATGAAGAAGTATAAAGAGGTTAAGTACAAAGTAAATACTTCATTTATCTAAATACAAAATTGCCTGACAGGAAGACTACTAGCACTAGAGATGATTTAGAGTTTAAAGGGACCTCAGAGACTAGTTAGTCCATCTCCTTCATTGTAGAAATAGGGAACTGAGACCCTGAGAATCTGTGATTGCTCAGAATGAGTAGCATACCTAGGATTTAAACCTGCCCTTTCTGACTCCAAATCCAATGCTCTGATCTTCTATACTATAGTGTTGCTCTCTGAAGCACCCAAATCATCTGAATTTCCCTACAAATATCCAGATTCTTTTTGGAAATGAAGATAGCAGCAGCCCTATACAGTAGATATGTGATATTAGACTGAAAAATCACTCCCATCAACCCCTGTCAACTTACCTCAACTCTTGAAAATTGCCCTCCAATCAACCTTTCCAGCCTTACCCCTCACATTGCTCCCATTTACACAATTTACATTTCAGTAAAACTCTCTACTCAGCATCTCCTAATCTTCTTGCCCTGCCCTCTTCCCTCTCCATGCCCTTCCTCATACTGTCACTCATGCTTATGATTGATTCCCCACATATCTCCTGGTAATCATAATCCCCTTACTACTAGGCTCACCATCCTTCTGTGGTTCATGGAGTTCAAAGTAATTGACCTCTTGTCAAATGTTTTAAAACTCTCTGTGTATAGCTCTTTGGGGCATTTATGGTATTTGGATCTGTGTTATACTTATTTGTGGCCACTTTATCTCCTCTATTAGGCTATAAGTTCCCTGAGGGCAGGCATTGTTTCATTTCTAGTCCCAGCACCTGGAACATCCAGCAGACACTTCCTCAGGGTTGGCTGAATTGCATTAAGTTGTCTCTCCTTCACTTACTTCGAGCACTCAGTTTCTCCAAGGCCCTCTGGTCTAGACTCTGGTTGAGGTAGAGAAGTCCTGTGTCTTCATTAATTTGGAACCAGTCATTCTTGTGTGACTGAGATCGATAGGTGCTATAGAGGTGCTGACCCAGGTGGAAGTGGGGCACCTCCCCTCTGGTATCTTGTAAGGCATGAACGTAGAGCAGGGGCGTTCCAGCAGGTTCATCAACATAGAGTTTTTCTGAGTAAGTGTCCCGGGAAAAATAAAGGCCCAATGCAGCTGGGAAGGGGAAAAGGAGAGATAAAAGCAACTGAACTAACAACAACTGACTTAATTTAATACTTTACATGTGTTATCTCATTTAATCTTTACAACAAGCAGCTCACATATGCAGACCTTCAAGTTCTGATCCAGGATCCTATGATAGTAATATTATTAACTGATATATATATATGCATATATATATATATTACATATACACATAAATATTTATATATATGAGAGACAGAGAGAAAAAGAGAGAGAGGGGGGAAAGTGAGTGAGAGAGTAAGAAAAAGAAAGAGAGAGAGAGAGAGAGAGAGAGAGAGAGAGAGAGAGAGAGAGAGAGAGCGCATTTGCACAGCACTTCCCTCCTAAAACTTATCCCCATCTATGGGAGGGAAACCATTTAAGATCTGGCCATGCCACTACTGCTCTTCCTTAGACCTTTCCATGGCTCCCTATTGTAGACAATGGTGATGACCATGACGATGAGAACAAAAATAATAACAACAGTATTTCTGAAGCATTTCAAGGTTTTCAAAATGGTGACATAAACTTTATTCAAAAAAGTTGTTGTAGCTATACAAGAGCTCAAACAAACCTTTAAATAGTCGCGATTATGCTAAATTCTGGCTGTACCACCAGGTAAAAACAAAGAATTTTCTACTATGAAGAATACTTTCAAGATAATCCAGTCATATTATGTGCACAGCAAGGTTTTGTTTTATTATTTTAAGAGTCTTTTGCAAACAAGGAAATAAAATTTAGTTGTTATACTTTTTTTTTTTTTTAGTGGCTCTACCTCCCCTGGGGAGGCTGCCTTTGGATTAGACTAAAATTGCTTCTTCACTGTTTTTTCTCACCACCACCCCCAGGAATGTACCCAGGCTTGTCTACTATCTGATCTTTTCCCATCTGGGCTCTCTCTGCCAGACCTCTTCCCAATTCCCTATTGGAGTGCAGGTCAAGCTGTTCTTTTCTAACCGTAATCCAATCCCCACCTCTTTTCTGTTCCTCATGCAATAAAAAACAGACAAGGCAGACACACATACACACATATATACACATGTATACATTTGCGAACATACACATATATTATATATAATATAAATAATAAAATAATGTTATACATGACATAATATAGAATTTTATATGCATCTGTATCCTGCCATTTTCAGTTTGGGAACCACTGACCCTGCCCCCTGGAAAGAAGGACTATACAGGTGAGCTTCTGCTTCATCTTGTCCTGATCTAGTCCTCCAGAATACTTCTGGACCTTCTTCACCGTATCACATGGTACTGCCAACTGTATACTATATATCTCCTTTTTTCCTGTCCAGCTAAGCTTTATGTACCATCTTCCCTTATTAGAATGTCAACTCTGTGAAGGCAAGGATTGGTTTGTTTGTGTTTCTATCCCTGGAGCTTATCACAGGGCTTACTTAGCACATAGTTAAGTTTTCCAAAGTGTCTTATCTATTTAATGATTTTTTCCTACACAATCCTCTTATCTATCTGACTTCCTAGATTTTACACCCATTATATATACATATATATGCGTAAACTGTACACACATGTATGAGGTTATGAAGTTTCTAACAAAGAAATGTCATCTTGTTTCTCAATAGATGCATTAATGAAATCAGTCTTAAAATTTAATAAAAAATATTACCTTCTGTCTTAGGATCAATACTAAGTATTTGGTTCTAAAGCAGAAGAGCTGCAAGGGCTAGACAACTGGAGTAAAATGATTTGTCCAGGGTAGCACATATAGGAAGCATGTGAAGTCAGATATGAACCCAGGACCTCCTATTTCCAGGCCTGGTTCTATATCCACTGAGTCACCTAGCTGCGCAGTCCCAAGGCTTTCTTTTCAGAAAAATAATATATGAGTTATAGCACTATATAAAGGGAATTGACTTCATAATATGCCAGAATTTGCACATTCAAATTTGAATTGTTTTCTTCAAAATAATAAATCAAACAATAAATATTTATTAAATGCCTACTATATGCCCGGCACTGTCCTAAGCACTGGAAAGGTCATTTATAAACTACAATATATAAAATATGATATATAAGCATTAGATAGTCACTTTGGGAAGCTACATGCTTGTTCCAACAATGCTGCTACTGCCCAAAATCTTATGAGAATGAGCTCTAGAGCTCTAGCAATGTCTGTTGGTATTACCCTTCAGTGACGTGACAGTTTCTTCCTATGTGTCTGATTTTTATTTTTGGAACCAGTCAAAGATCATTAAGAGCCAAGTATAGGCAAAAATGGGTATTGTTCAATTGGGAAATATAATTTTAAATCATGAATTAGATGTGATTATAAGAAGAAGAGAGTCCTGGTTTGTTTGTTTTTTTGGATAGTTCAGAAACTAGCTTTTAAGGTGGTTTTATAATACAATCTCCAAAGGTATTTGAAACAGACGTATTGTGGTTGGAATAAGGCAAGGCCAGGTAAAGTAAGGGAGGAAACGTTTATTAAGAGCTTATTATGTGTCAGGGTACTGTGCTCAACACTGAGGATGCAGACACAAGCAAAAGAAAGTCCCAGTCCAGGAGAAGTTTATATTCTAACAAAAGAACAGCACATTAAATTAAAGAAAGCAGCACATTAAAGAGGTCTGAAGACCGAGTGGTATGCCCATGCTGAACTATGGTGCTGACATCCATTAAGTCAGAATTAGAAATAGGAAGAAGGGAATGCAGGTTGGACAACTTCAGCCCTGCCACAAAATCCAGGAAATCCCAGGGAGAGCTCACCAATGGGAGAGGGGAATTGGCATGGGAAAAGAAAATTCCGAGAGGGGAAAGCCCCAGGCATAGATAGATATTATAGCTATCCAGGTGCTGAGGGAAGTTCCAGAATGAGGCAGCAGCACTCAGGGCATGATGACCAGGTCCAGAAACTTAGAAACAGAATCAGGAAATGAAATAAATAACATTTCCCATTTTTGTACCAGGAAAAACAATATTTGTATTAAGTCTACAATTTCTGCTATTATCTGCAATGAAATACTCAGAAAGGAAATAGAAAGGATGTCATCTGAGCCATGTATGACCAGAAAAGGAAGCAGGATAGTCTTATATAAAGACTGAGAAAAAAGCATCAGTTTGCCTTTATGTCTGGCTGGCATCTACACAATGTTAAAAGATATGAAGGGAGATACTCTATATCTCCAAATAACTGCTGGATAGATCTCCTGGGGAAGATTTACAAGAAGACATTGGCAAGAGTAGTAAAGGATGAGGAGGAAAGATGGGTTATCATCGAAACTACTGGCAGCTCTACTCAGACTGATGAGATCATAGATCCATCAAAGTATCAGTCTGGTATGTTGGTTAAAAAGTAAGTCTTGTTACTTTATAGTTATGCTAAAAAAAAGTAGTGATAATAATAATAGTAACTCACATATCACTTTTTGCTGTTCAGTTGTTTTTCACTAGTGTCTGAATCTTCATGATCTACTTGGGGTTTTCTTGGCAAAGACCATGGAGTATGATTTGCCATTATTTCCTTCTCCCACTCATTTTACAGGTAAGGAAACTGAAGTAAATGGTATTAAATGACTTGCCCATGGAGTATGATTTGCCATTATTTCCTTCTCCTGCTCATTTTACAGGTAAGGAAACTGAAGTAAATGGTATTAAATGACTTGCACAGGGTCACACATCTAGTGTCTAAGACCAGATCTGAACTCAGAAAGACAAGTCTTCCCAACTTCAGGTCTGGCACTATCTACTGGGCCACCTAGCTGTACACATATCGCTATAGAATTTTAAAAGCACCCCCCCCTTTAAAAAATTCTCCTTCACTTCATGTCATATGAAGATCAGTTGTAAGAACTATGAGTATTAAGTATAAAGAGGAAGCAGCTAGGTGGCTCAGCAGATTGAGAGCCAGGTATCGATTTGGGAGGTCCGGGGCTCAAATCTGACAGTAGCACTTCCTAGATGTTCGAAAACTCCCTTAAGTTAATCCTTACCACTCTCCTGCCCTGAAACCAATACACAGTATTGATTCTAAGACAGAGAGTAAAGATCTTTTTAAGCATCATTCTCTGTGTGATCCTGGACAAGTCACTTTATCCCCATTGCCTAATCCTTACTGCTCATCTGCCTTGGAAGCAATATATACTATTGATTCTAAGACAGAAGATAAAGATTTTCAAAAAGCATAAAAGAGAAGATATGGGGGAATTAAAAATGGGGAGGGAGAGAAGCGATGCCTGAGAGCTATCTGAAGGACTGTCAAGGTGAGAAGGATAGACTTCTTCTGTTTAGCTCTAGAAGGCAGAATTAGGAATAATAGCTGCAAATTCCAAAAAAGATAGATTTTTGGACTTGGCCAACCAACAAGCAATTATTAAGCACTTACCTACTGTGGACCAGCTACTATACTAGGTGCTAAGGATACAAATAAAATCAATGAAACAATCTTTACTCGCAAGACACTTACACTCTCAAGTCCCACCTCCCACTGTTTAGTTAGTGCTTTCCTTCCATTTACAATGTGTATATATAATATGTATATAGTTATTTACATGTTGTCTCCTCCATTAAAATGTGAGATCCTGGACTATGTTTTTATTTTTCTTTGTATCCCCAGGACAGTGTCTGGTGTGTAGTAAGTTCTTTTTCATTTTTACTTTGTGTCTTGGAATTGAAACTAAGTATTGGTTTCAAGGCAAAAGAGCAGAAAGGGCTAGGAAATGGGGCTTATATGACCTGCCCAGGATCACACAGCTAGGATATATAATGGGTATTTAGTCAATGCTAGTTGATTGACTAATAGAACATAAAGAGAATAAATATGAAACAGCTGACTACAGAGTAGATTGATCAGGAAGGATCAAGAAGATAATTGGAGCTGCCCAAATCGAAAAGGAGGGACTGGATTACTCCTCTTGGGAGGGCTTTTAGGGTATGCCACAAAGGGAATTCTTTGTTAGAAATCATTTGGACAAGCTGTCCCCTGAAGTCCCTTATTTTTCATAACAAACCTATGAATTAATGTGTTACAAATGAGGAAAACACATTCTGTTTGTGTAGGAATACTTTATAAGATGCAGTCACACAAGAGAAATTGGAAGCTAAACCTGGGTACTCTCAATCAATCTGAATCACAGAATATTACTGCTGGGAAAGGGTCTTAGAAATCACCTAATCCAAACCCCTCACTTTATAATATGCAGAGAGGCAAGCGACTTGTCCAAAGTCGTAAGGCACATTAGTGATGTATCCTGAACTTGCATCCAGGCCTCTAGATTCCCAGGCCAAGCTATGATGCCTAAAATTGTCTAGATAAATACCCTTCAGAATTACGAAATCCTATAGCTGTTTTCTAGTATTAGGGAGGAGGAAGTATCAATCTGGGAATCAATTTCAGTAAGACTGGGCATTGTGAAAAGCTCAGGGTCCCTCATTACCAACACCACCTTCACCTATTAGTTGCTTCCTGAATTCTTCCGGCACATCCAGCCAATTTTCTGAAATTTCTTTCTCATCAGCTCATTATCTGAATGCCTTCAGTGTCTTCCTTGAAACTATTGGTCCTCCTGGATTACTCAGAACATTCATTAATCCACACACCCTTCTTCCCTACTCCTCCCCTGCACCCAACCCTTTCCCATATTCTCTTCTGAATTAGTTTTAATTTAATTTCCACTTCTGTCCTTTGAAGCTTCTGGTCCATGTTGAGTTGGAAGTAATTACTTCAGATGATATCATCTGCTCCATTTAAAACCAGTCTTCTTGTGATTAGACTGCCTGTTAAGCATTAATCTTTTGTTTTACATAATATCAGTCTTTAATAGATTATCATTTTTCTTACTCCTTTGATATTTTATCCCCAAATCGATATTCATGTCCCTCTCCTTCAGCTTTCAAAAGCTGTAATTGTTTGTCTTATTGGAGAAAGTGTTTTCCTGTTTGAAATCTACTGATTCTGCATAATGCAGATCAAAATGGGTCCCCTGTACCCCAACACAGGGAGTCTTCTGATACTGTTTTTTGAAAATCTGGGGGATTTTCTCAAGGAAAGACATCCACTCTCCTTGTCGTGGGTCCTGAAGAGGTCGTTTCAATTCTGCCTTATTATTCTCTCCCAACCAACAAGTCTTCTCAACATGGCAGACCACATGTTTCAGAACCAAACAATTTGGTCTCCCAGAATACATAGGGAATCATGGCTGAGCTTAGCACACTGCATTCCTTCTAAGGCAGAGGTTCTTAACTTGAGGTCTATAAACTCTGGTTTTAAAAATAATATTTTTATAATTATATTTCAAAAGAATTCATTATGCATTAAAGACATTATTTTGAGAAGGATTCAAATGGTTTCAGAAGACTGCCAAAGGACTACGTGACTCCCCCCCTCCCCAGGTTAAAATATCCACACTCAGGAACCTAGTTTGCCTACGGAAAAGAAATAGCATTATGCAGTGAGCATTTATTAAACCTTTGCTATGTGCCTACTTAGGTGCTAGAGATATAAAGACAACGAAAAGAAAGGAAGTCCTTGCCTTTGAGGACATTACATTCTACCAAGGGAAACAACTTTATAGATATAAATACTTATGAAATAAATAAAAGGTAACATGAGGGGTACAAGGTAAAATGGGTATAAGTAAATTGGGTCAGGAAATCCTTCAGGTAAAAAGTTACACTTAACCTGTATTCTGAGAGAAACAGGATTCACTGAGGAGAAACAGGAGACAGAGAGTGGAATGCCAAAACCAAATAAGAAATTCCTTTGAGGAAAAATTTTAGATCAGGCTCAGATTTTGACTCACAAAGTCCAGTTCCTTTACTGGGCCACAGAGAGAGAGAGAGAGAGAGAGAGAGAGAGAGAGAGAGAGAGAGAGAGAGAGAGAGAGAGAGAGAGAGAGAATTGGTTTGGTTGGGAGACTAAATTCCATAGTTAAGGAAAAAAATGGACAAACTAGAGCATGTCTAGATTAAGAAACCCAGGGTGAGGGGGCTCTAAACAAAGGTAGAGAAGAAGAGTTGAAGGATCTGTGAATGTCTAGCCTAAAGAAAAGAAGACTTGTAGGGGTGGGGGACATGATGGTTACCTTTAAGTATCTGAAGGTCAGTCATTTAAATGAAAGATTAGATGTGCTTTGGTGGCAGGACCAGGAGCAACGATAAAAAGCTGCAGAATATTGGGCAACTTGGTGGCTCAGTGGGTTGAGAGCCAGACCTAGAGAAGGGAGGTCAAGCCCACCAAAAAAATAAAGGTTAAAGAAAAGCCAAAAGCTAAGGCTTGTTCATACTGTCAGAACACCCTCAAATGACATGGTTTACAGATGGGCTGTCTATCGTACTTGACCAACCGGCTTGTTTTAATGGAACACATCCCCTTCAGAATTACTCCCAGAAAATATCTCCAAGACTTATTCTTCTACTTGTGAGCCAAGTTCTGCTCACCCCCAGGGCACACGTGTGGTCCACTCTAGAGGATTGTGGGAGGAGGGGTGGGAGAAGGTAGATTTGGATATTTTCCCAGCAACAGTTGAGTTCTACTTCAAGAAATCTGGGATTTAAACAACTTAAGGAAAGAAACATGCTTAATCAGGAAATGAATGAAATAAGAAACTTAGTGAATCAAGTTCACATAACATACACAATGCTACACAAACAGTCTGCCCAGTCCAATTGTCTTTGAACCAACTCAAATCTTCTCTGAAGATAAGGTTACTCTTAGAATACAGAATCCATTGAAGACCATCATCTGTGTTTGTTACTCAGGGAGGAAATGAGACCTTGTTATTAATAGAATTATACACTCAGAGGCTTCATTCAACTCTAAAGGCAGGACACTAGCTAGGCAGAAACTCTTGATAATATTAGCAGGAAGAAAAACTGAAATTTGCTATTAATAAGGCACCATCTGTGGTGGAGGATCAGATTTCAGCAATCAATTAGCTGTGGGTTTGGGGCACCCATTTCTTTGTCTGGGCACTTATTATTATTACCAATTGGCAATTAAAGGCTAGAGTTAATATAAATCTTTTTGACACGTGCCTTTCCCTACAACTGAAAAACTTAGGACAAATAATCATTTACTGCCAGAGAAATTATCAATTTGGATGAGAACTATTCCTGATAGAGGCCAGGAGTAGACAGTTAGGTCTTCTCCAGTCCCAGCCCTTAGTTTATTAACCCAATAAACATACCTTTTCCTATTCAGCATTTTTATCAGTGACATAACAGTGCTTGTTGAATGATTATGTGACAAAAATCTCAGAAGAATAACTAATATTTTGGAGAAGAAGAATGATAAGAATTGATATCTCTATAGTGCTTTCCATATATTATTTCATTTGATCCTTAGAACAACCCTGAGAAGCAGGTGCTATTATAATTGTTGTCTCCATTATATAGGAAATGAAGATTAGATAAGGTTAAGAAATTTGCTAGGTGTAACATAGTTAGGAAGGATTTAAATGAGCACAGTATTCTACCTTACTACCTCTAGAGCAAAGAATCGAGATTCCAAATAACCAGCAGGTGGAAAGCTGGGCTGAAGACAACAAAATGAAATAAGTATAAATGTAAAGGGTAAACCAAAGCCCACAAAACAAAGGTGACAGACATGGCTTGTCAAGAGAGCCAGTATGAAAAACATGGGGCAGAATTAATCAACCCCTAACTCCACATGAATCAACCATGTGATGCAGCTAATTAAAAGGTCAATGCAATATTAGACTGCACTGGCAGAGGGCAGAAAGGGCACTAAGAGGTAGGGAGGGGCAATCCCATTCTTATTCTGGACTTCTTAGTCCAGTCCTGCAAGTTTATGACAAATAGGGTTGCAGATTACACTTTAAGATTATTTTTTAATAACTCAGAGAAGGGTGAAAAGGATTTTTAAAAGTTTAGATGCTATTATCACAGGAAAGATGACTTAAGTACCAAGAGATGCTTCACAATTAGAAGAAAAGACTCAAAGAAGATTCGCAACTATGGTCAAATATTTGAAGGGCTACCATGCAAAAAGAAGAACAGACTTTTGTGTTTCTCCAAAGGGCAGAATTCACTGAGTCAAAGTTACAGGAAGCCACTTTGGGGCTTGGTATTCTAATACAAAGAAAATCTGGGATCATATTGATGCAAGTATTGCCTCCAGCAGTTGAGACCATCCATACCTACCCAATACCATCTATCTCTGTTCTCAACATGGATCCAATACAACTTACTTTTTCAGTCATCCTTTTATTTGATGTCACAGTCTTAGTATGATGAGTGAATTTGTATTTAACTAATTCATATATGCACTTACACTCTTTGATGCAGGGTTTTCAACTTTCTGTATTCATGTCTTACTTCCCCAATAATTCCATAAGCTTCTTAAATCTGCCTCTTGAAACTATTTTTCCCCTGTTTCCTTGTTTGGGGCTTGGGTATGTGCTAATAACTTAAGCTAAATGAGGATCTGGCCAGAGAGTGTGCTTGTTAGGGTGTTTGTCATCCAGTAAGGGAGTAAAAACTAAATTGTTTGCCTCAAAAGGCAATTTAATGCTTAATATAATCATCACATAAAAATGCTTAATGTAGACCCAGTATTCTGGAGAACTCTGTGGCTGGGCTATATTTATGAATGCTATCCCAATCAAGCCAAAGGAATTAATTTTATCTTTATTTACATAATGAGCAGTGTGGTAGAATGGTCAGATGGCCAGCCTTGGAGTCAGGCCTCAGATTTTCAATCTGACTTCTGAAATTCTAGCAATGAGACCACAGAGAACTCATCAGTAGCTCTCTTAAGACTGTAAGTACAAGCCATTCTCCAATTGAAAAATGGGCAAGGGATATGAATAGACAATTTTCAGTTAAAGAAATCAAAACTATTAATAAGCACGTGAAAAAGTGCTCTAAATCTCTTATAATCAGAGAGATGCAAATCCAAACAACTCTGAGGTATCACCTCACACCTAGCAGAATGGCTAACATGACAGTAGAGGAAAGTAATGAATGCTGGAGGGGATGTGGCAAAGTAGGGACACTAATTCCTTGCTGGTGGAGTTGTGAATTGATCCAACCATTCTGGAGGGAAATCTGGAACTATGCCCAAAGAGCAATAAAAGAGTGTCTGCCCTTTGATCCAGCCATAGCACTGCTGGTTTTGTACCCCAAAGAGATAATAAGGAAAAAGACATGTACAAAAACATTCATAGCTGTGCTCTTTGTGGTGGCAAAAAATTGGAAAATGAGGGGCTGCCCATCAATTGGGGAATGGCTGAACAAATTGTGATATATGTTGGTGATGGAATACTATTGTGTTCAAAGGAATAATAAAGTGGAGGAATTCCATGGGGACTGGAACAACCTCCAGGAAGTGATGCAGAGTGAAAGGAGCAGAACCAGGAAAACATTGTACACAGAAACTGATACACTGTGGTACAATCGAATGTAATGGACTTCTCCATTAGTGGCAATGCAATGACCCTGAACAACTCGGAGGAACCTATGAGAAAACCCACTATCTACATCCAGAGGAAGAAACACTGTGGGAGTTAAAACACCAAAGAAAAACAACTGCTTGAATACATGGATTGAAGGCATATTGTTGGGGATGTAGACTCTAAATGAACATCCTAGTGTAAACAGCAACATGGAAATGGGTTCTGACCAAGGACACATGTAATACCCAATGAAATTGCGCGTTGGCTGTGGGAAGAGTGGGTGGAGGGGAAGGAGGGAAATAATGTGATTATTTTAACCAAGGAATAATGTTTTAAGTTGACTAAATAAACATTCAAATAAATAAAATAAAATCAGTAATGCTTTAAATGTTAAAAAAAAAAAGACTAAGTAATCAAAGTGTTGTCAACCTGCATTGTGGAAGGGAATTTCCACACACTGAGTTATTTTTTCTTTTCCTTTAATGGATCTGTGATTTAATCAACATAGGGAGCTCCCATTGAATAATGTTCTCTACCTTTATAGACATGTAACTTCTCTGGAAAGTGAAAACATTTCAATTTTATTGAAGCTGATTTCTGCTCACTATCATCATCCTAGCCATCCATATTGTTTGGTGGAATTGTATTTCATGGACCATGCATTTTTTTTAGCATTGCCATTGAAAAAATTGTAGATACGTCACATGTCCACATTTTAATTCGAGAAAGTACTGGTTATTACCAACTCTGTGAAATTCATACATGGGCCCATAATACATAGATATGTCATGGGAGATCCATTATCCTGTTTTCCTGTATGCCAAAATACCTTCTTTTCATATTCTAAAATATATTTTTCCAGATTTCCCATGGAATATTCAAGTCTTTGAAAGTTTCTTGGGGGTACCAAGAGTGTGACTTCTCTAGGGTCCCATAATGCAGAGGCAAAACTTGAATCCAAGCCTTCAGGATTCTGAAGCCAGCTTTCCATCAACTATACCATGTTGGTTCTTCTCAGTTCCTTATCATCTATGAAATCTCATAGGAAACAGAAGTGGGGTGAGGTTTAAATGAACTCTAGAAAGGTCATCTTTCTAATCAAACATTTTTCAAAGAAAGCCTAGATATACATATAACAGCATCTGAGAGTTCTACACTTAGTTTTGAATGGAATGGGACGGGGGGGTGGGGAATTGTAAGAGAAGTTTGGAGTGTAAGGGGTCAGGAAGTTAAAAAAAAAACACAGATTTTGAGCTGAAAAGTACTTTAGAGATAATAGAATCCAATTTAATTTTATCTATAGAGAAACTGAGGTCCTGAGAATTGAACTGATTTGCTTGAGCTCATGGAAGCATAAAAAAAAAAGTTCAAAACCAGGTCCTCAAACCACAGTGGTTCCTGCCATTATACTCCAAAGGAGAGATGCTTTCTTTTCATATTCTAAGAGCTGTTTTGTAGATTTTTTCCATGTTTTATGGATTGATATGTGAATTTCATGGAGTTGGTCAAATAAATGGTATTTCATGCTTAGGATCAGGTTTTGTAAAAATGTGCAAATATGACATCCTACCTATAATACCTTTCAAAGATAATGATAAACAGAATGCATGTGGTCCATGAAATGAAATCCTGCCCAAAACCATAGATATGGCTAGGACGATGATAGTGAACAGAAGCAAATGTAAATAAAATTAAAATGCTTTCCAGTCGGTTTCTGTGCTTGAACTAAAATGGTTTAATGATTCTCTCTATCTCCTGGGCCAGAGATCCTTTCTTATTAAATAAATGGCAGAAGATAAGAAGACCCAAGAAATGATGGTTAAAATAAAAGAATATTGGCTTGGAATTTAGGAGTCTTGAGTTGTAATCCATGCTCTACCATCTGTGTTACCTCAGGCAAGTTATTTCATCTCCTCTGTGCCTCAGTTTCTTCATCTGTAAAATGAGATGAATAGATAGTAGCGATAATAACTCATTTATGCTTTTTCATCCTGTATGATTGTTGTCTCTATCTTCCCAAGAACTTGAATGGGACCTACTTGAAGCACCAAATATCGTCTTCTATTTTTTAATATCCTGTCAACACCAGTGAGGCGTTTGGGCTAACGACGCATTGCTCTTAATTCATGACCTGGCCTGCTTCCTTTAATATCATGCCAAAGATACTAATACTCATAGACAGGTCATTATCATATTTATGTCAAAGTCTTTTTCATCATCATCACAATAATAATAATTATCATATTGTAACTCTCAATTGCTCCTGTGGCTTGGTTTCTTCAGAAATTGGTGTTCCAAGACTGATAACCACGGAGTGCCACTGAAAGGAGACTGTTGTTAAAAGATGGGCTTTTGCATCTGGAAGTAGTCTGGGACCACTGAAAGTGCCACACAACTTCCCAAATGCATCATCTGGCCCATTCTTTTCCTCCTATTCCATTTTAGGACCAAGGTCAGCATCTATCCCAAGTGTCCTACTGTCTAGATCTGTTGAATTAACTCAACAGACCACCTTTCCTATTGCATATCATAATTTGGACAATAAGTATCCTCTATTCACATTATTTTTTCGGTGAAATCATCTCCATGTTTGCCTGCAAACAAGACAACTGGTTTCATGGAAAATCCATTTTCCATTTTTACTTTGTTTAGGACATCCTAGATGACAGCTACAAACATCTTTGGTTAACAGCTGGTAACTGACAGAGAACCAAGTAGCTAGAGAAATGGGAACCAGATTTCATTCTCAGTGGCCATAAATCTCCAACTTCTCATAGTTTTATCCATTGTGAGGAGAGTCAAGGATACCAAAATACAGCAGCCAAAGCATTCCCTTCCTTGTTCAGAACCAAAGAAAATACTATATATTTATACAATCACAATACCTCGTCAAGCCTTCATGTAATATTATGTTGATGCTTTTTTCTTCAGATTTTCTTGGTGTCTGTCAGAGAAATGAGGGCAACCCCCTTACTATGCACTCAAAGGAGGGCAAAATAACAGTAAATGATGACTGGCCACTAATCAGAACATCAAAACATGACCATTAGAACCTGACCTCAGGCAGTAGATAATATAACTATGGTTCAGAAATCTGCAGCATTGAGCCATTATTTCTAACATTATCTTGCCCCAGAACTAACATCTAGATCAGCCATTAGCTGCAATTCAAACAATAAACACTGAAATTAATGACTGCATTAAATCATACCCCCATGCATAAACCATGAGGCCTCATTTAACATTAATCTTTATATTTAAATCCATCAGCATATTTGCAAATTTAAGTATTGATTTTTCATTTTTGTGCATGCAATAAAGCCAATCATTATTTTGTAATTAAATAGTACCTTTTTTTTAAAAAAAGCCTTCGGAAGTTTGGTCCTTTCCCAACTACCTCTTCCTTTGTGCCACAAAGTGCTTGTAATCAATAATGTGCTCCAAAAATATTTCACCTTATTTGGTCTACAGTTCAATATAGGAAACACACACACACACACACACACACACACACACACACACACACACACACACACACACGGCATCGGGGAAAAATAAGTAACTGGAGTTCTCTATTATGTCCTGTCACTTAAGCTTCATCAGGTCAGGATTAGAATAGAATCGTATCTTTCTCAGACTAGCATCATCATCATCATCATCATCATCATCATCAATGGTATTTCGTATAAATTTTGCAAAGGGTTTTGCACACCTTATCTCATTTGATGCTTGAAAGAATCCTATGAGATAAGAGCTATTATTGTGGCCATTTTCCAGATGGCCAAACTGAGGCTTACGGAGATCAAGTGACTTGCCCAGCAACACAGACTAGTGTCAGATCCTGCTCTATCCAAACAATAAGTACATTAATGTTTTTCAAATTAGAATGAAAGATGGAAGCTATATTTATTAAAGGGCTCCTTCACCAATTTATTGCACAGAGTAAACACAATCCCTCCCTGGCCAATCCCATTAGGCAACCCAGCATAGAAATGCTTATCATTGACAAGGGCAGGGAAGTTTTCCCTATGACTATATCATGTCTTTTGCCACAGATGACACCAGGTTTCTTGGAAACTGAAACATAAGACTTAAGCTAATGCTCCAGCAAAAAAAGAAATAGAAATTTAAGGTCTGTACTCACTCAGCACCTCCCCAAAATTAAAAGCAGAAAAGGCATGTTGTGGAGAAAGGAGGGTGGGGTCCATGAAAAAGAAATTCACTTAAAACAACATGAGCTGTGGGCTCAGCTTACCTTATAAACAATTGAGTGAGGCAGATGACATTTTTATGATGACCCAGAAGAATCTCTTTAACAGTCAATTTCCTAATGCTCTCCTCCTCCTCGACAGGGAATGAAAACCAGGCCAGGAGCTGCCTCTTCCCTGCCGGGCAGGCTGGCTGGAGCTCAGGGCTGGCTCCTTGTACCACCCAGACAACAGAGGGTGAGGGGAGCCTGTGGCTGTGTCTATTTCTCTGTCTCGGAGGCTGCCTTTAAGGCAAGGGTCTCTGAAGGAGAAAAGAAAACTGTTCCACTCTAATGAACAGCCAGCCCCAAGAGAGAGCCAGAGTCTCCCAAGCTGCCTCTGGGAGCCAGGTATAAACAGGCTCATTTAGGGAGCACCAGAAACAGATTGGGGGAGGGGGGGAAGGTGAAGGTAAAAGAGGGAGGGAGGGTTAACAAGATGCATGTGTCTGTCTAGCCATGATAAAGAGAAAGGAGCTTCAAAATGCCATCCATCCATCCATCCATCCATCCATCCATCCATCCATCCATCCATCTATTCATTCAGTATAAAGAATTCAGGCCAAACGGTAGGTATGTGCCAGTTTTCAAATGCATGTGATTGCAATGATAGGGTAATTGTATATGAGTACTTAGGCTGACTGTAACTGAATGTATGAATGTCTGCATAGATAATCATTTGGCTGGGGGAGCAAGGTGGCTCAGTGGATAGAAAGCCAGGCCTGGAGACAAGAGGTTCTGGGTTCAAATCTGACCAGGGATACTTCCCAGCTTTCTGTCTCTGGGTGAGTCCCTAACCCTCCATTTCCCAGTCTTTACTGCTCTTCTGCCTTGAAACCAATACTCAGTAAAGATTTATAAAAGAAATAAATTTAAAAAATGAACATTTGGCTTAAAGTATATAGGAAATGATAAATGTTTCTATAGCACTAACTTTGCTTATTTCTGAGCTTCCATTACCTCCATTCTTCAAGTGGCAGCTAGATGGTAGGAGTAGATAAGAAGGCTAGCCTTGGAGTCAGGCAGAACTGAATTTGAATCCTGCTTTCAAGGCCAACTGGGCAAATCATTTACATTCTTGGTCTCAATAACAGCATCTGCCTCACGGCACGGAGTTGTTGTGAGTATTAAATAAATGATATAAAACACATAAAATGGTTTGCAACTTTAAGCACTCTATCAATGTTACTTATCATCATCATCATTACTTGTAGGTGGAAGAGTTAATGCTTGTTTGATGTTGAAATTATATAGATATATATTATATATTACATATAATATATTAATTAATATTTGTATATGTATGAATATTAAATAATTATTAATATCAGTGTTCAGTAATTATATAATATAGTTATATAAATATTAAATAATTATTAATATTGATGTTAAATAATTAGATAAAATATTTATACATAAACTCTATACACACATAAATATAAATTATATATAATATATTGCATATATATGTAAATGTGTATTATATATATAAACACCACCACTGTGATGACACTGGGATGGGGAGATCTGGGGGGCACTGGTTACACTCCCTCTGGAAAGGACTCCAGATTACTGCTCCTTATTTTTCTTTCTTTTTTTTTTCAAAATCTTTACCTTCTTTCTTAGAATCAATATTAAGTATTTGTTCTAAGGCAGAAGAATGATAAGGACTAGGTAATTGGGATTAACTGACTTGCCCAGGGTCATATAGTCAGAACGTGTCTGAGGCCATATTTGAACTCAGGTCTTCCCAACTCCAGGTCAGGCTCTCTATCCACTGAGCACTTAGCTGCCCCTGCTCCCTAGTTTTCAACGGGTTCTTTCCTCCAAATTCTAAGAAAGTAGAAGAAAAGTTGACTTGCTGTGATGCTCCAGAAGAAGCTCTGGGCTCAGGACCCCCCAAATCTAGATTACTCTCTCCCAAGCCTACTGTCTGTATGTCTTTCTCCTTACAAAGCTGGCAATCACCCATTCTATTGAGGGTAATCACAAGCTGAATCCTGGCTGGTTAGATACAATGGAAATGTCAACAACTGTGCAAGAAGAATCAAGAAGCAAAGAGCAGGGCCGGCCTGAGAGTCCTAACCCAGTAAGCTTGAAGTGACATGAACAGAGAACAAAGTCTATGCCAAGGGGGTAAGCCAGGAGGTTCAGTGGATTGAGAGCCAGGCCTGGAAATGGGAGGTCCTGGGTTCAAATGTGGTCTTAGACTCTTCCTAGCTGTGTGACCCTGGGTGAGTCACTTAACCCCCATTGCCTTGCCTTTATTGCTCTTCTGCCTTAGAACCAATGATTCTGAGACAGAAGAAGGTAAGGATTAAAAAAAAAAAAAAGCCCATACCAAGAAGCAATCTGGTAAGGTGACAGACAAGGTTCATCATGGTAGGATACACTGCCCTGGTTATTAACACCATTTTGTTCACTAAGGGAACTCCTTGCCCCAATTTCCCAATCAGCATTGATCAGTCAATCAACAATAGTTATTAAACACTATTTAACAGATATTATTCAAAGAAATACAAAAAGCATGCATCTGTCTTCAAGAAGCTTGCATTCTAATGGGGAAAGGATATATTAAAAAATACACGTGTATGAGATACAGAGAATAAATAGAAGGTGATCTTAGAGAGGAGGCACTGGAGGGTTGGGAAAGGCATCTGACACCCGAGGTAAGATTTGAGTTGAAGAAAGGAAGGAGGAAAGGATGTCAGGAAGCAGAGGTGAGAGGACCAGTAGAAAGACAGGAAGGTTGTAAAGGGCTTTAAATGCCAATATCAGGAAATGTCTATTTGATTTTGGAAGTAATAAGGAATCACTGGAGTTGACTAAGGAGGGGGTGACCAGACTTGAGCTTTAGTTACTACCATCATTTTATTCTTTCTGAAGAGAGAGAGAGAGAGAGAGAGAGAGAGAGAGAGAGAGAGAGAGAGAGAGAGAGAGAGAGAGAGAGAGAGAGAGAGAGAGAGAAGGGGGGACAGAAATTCTGAACATGGGAGTCATGGGACTTGAGTTCAAATCCTACTCTATGTTACTAACTTGTTCTAAGACCTTGAGCAAGTCATCTGGGGAAGCTACAGTTTCCTCATTGTTAAAATAAGGGATTTGAACTGAACTAAAAAATGAACCTTACAAGTCTTAAGTTTGTGCTCCCAGCAAAGTATAGTATTTAAAAGTCTGTATTTATTCAAAACCTCTTCCAAAATTAAAAGCAGAAATGGCATCTTGTGGAAAGGGAGGGCAGGACCCTCGACGGTCCCTTCCAGCACAAGATTTATGATCCTATGATTTGCCATCTGAACTCTAGCAGCTTTGGGGGCCAAAGACCTCCCTACTAAAAGAGAACAGTGTAAATTCCTTACAGGTGGAGAATGTTTGATGAATGTCTTTGTATCTCCAGGGTCCAATGGTTTAATAAATATTTATTGAATTGAGTTGAAAACCAATGGGAAATGTAAATAGTTCCAATTGGGCCACAAAAGCTCAGGCAAAGAAGTCCCAAGCTCCTTCTTTTAAACTTTATACTCTGACTAGTTCCTGGTGGTATTATTTTGAAATCGCCCAGCCATTGGGCCCCTCTTGCCTGGGTAGGATTTCTTCAGCTGCTTCTCAGTGTGTTTCTTTCCCTGCCAAAATTCAGTACTCCTGCAATCTCTAGAGACAACCCTCAGGGAATGAGTTTTCTCCTATTACATACCGAGTGATTCCATCCGGGATTGGTTAACAATCATTGACTAAACATGCCCTGGTGCAGAGCTAAAACCAAATGTCTGTGTACGCTAAACAAAGTTTAAATGACCTACCTGGAATTTTCTATTTTATTGTCCACAGCAGGCTAACCACCCCACACTGCCTGGAATCATAGGATCTCACAGTTAGGACCATTGAGACCATGTAGAGACCCAACCATTACCTCAATGAGAATCCTCGCTATAATACAGCCAACTGGTCATCCAAGTTTTGCTTAAAGGTCTCACACAAAGGAAACCCACTATCCTCCAAAGCAGTCATGTACCCATTTTGAAGTTTTTCCTTAAATCAAGTTTAAAATTGCCTACTTGTAACTTCCAGTACTTTTAGGTCTGTCTCTGGTGCCAAGTGAAAAATATCTAAACCCCCTGATAACTCTTAAATTACATGGCAACAAGGGCAACTAGGTGGCCCAGTGGATTGAGAGCTAGGCCTATGGACTGATCTTGGGTTCAAATCTGGTCTTGGATACTTTTTAGCTATGTGACCCTAGGCAAGTCACCTAACCCCATTGTCTAACCCTTACCACTCTTTTGCCTTGGAACCAATAAGCAGTATTAATTTTAAAATGGAAAGTAAGGGGGAGGGAGGGGGGAGACACAGAAACAGAGACAGAAATAGAAAGCGAGGGTAGGAGAGAGGGAAAGCTTAAGAGGTACAGAGGAAGAGAGAGAGAGAAGGTTACAAAGGCACTTATGGTCACAAAGCTTGAGTTGAAATCCTGGTTCTAACCCCTGGTAGCTCTGTGACCTCAGGAAAGTCAATTAAAACTCTCTAATACTCATTTTCTTCTAAAAGTAATTATGAAGGAATTGGGCAGAGTGATCTTTAAAGGTTTTTTCCAACTCTATATCCTATGCCATTTTACTCCTGAGTCTCAGTTTCCCCATGTATCCAATGAAGGCGATTATGATCTTATAAAGATTAAAGCTCTCTGGACACTTTAGAAGTAGGGTATAAATGGGAGCTGTCACTGTGTGGTCATCACAGCAACCAAGAGAGATCTGACTGCTACCAAGTAATCTACAACATCATCTTGAGAGTTTCTGCCTCTTCAACTCAGCAAGCATTTCCCAGAATCTGCAAGTCCTTTTGTATGGCTCTAATCATTATCAAGTCTGTCCTGTAGACACGTCTAATTGTTGTTATTTTTCATTCTGGCTGACTCTCCCTGACCCTATTTGGAATTGTCTTGGCAAAGAAAATAGTGTGACTTGCCATTTCCTTCTCCAGCTCAATTTACAGATGAGGAAACTGAGGCAAACAGGGTTAAGTGACTTGCCCAATGTCACACAGTTAGTGTCTGAGGTTGGATTTAAACTCAGGTCTAACTGACCTGAGTTGGTGCTCTATCCTGTGCCAACTAGCTCCACAAGCAAGTCTTAACAGGCCTCTTTGTAACTTCTGACCTCTGTCCCTGGTTCTGTCCTCTGTGGCCAAGCAGAACAGTCCACTTTCTCTTTTCATGCCAGCATGTGAAATACTTGAAGTCAGCTTTCCTGTCTCCATTCAGTCTTTCTCTTCTCCATGCTAAGCATCCTCAGGTCTTTCAACGGATCCTCATGCAGCATGACCTGGAGGTCTTTCACTAATCTGGGGGTCATTTTCTAGATGTACTCCAGCTTATTGATGTCTTAATGGGGCCTAAAATGGCACACAATATTTCTGATGTGGGCTGACAATGGGGCCATCACCTCATTTTCCCTGAATGCAATATTTCTCTTAAAGCATCCTAAAACTTCATTAGCTTCCTTGGCTCCCATATTTAAATAGCTCATAAACTGAGTTTGCATTCCACTAAAATCCCCAGTACTACTTTTTTTCTTTTTTCTTTTAAACCCTTCTCTTCCACTTTAGAATGAATCTTGTGTATTAGTTCAAAGACAGAAGAGCATAAGGGTCAAGCAATGGGGTTAAATGACTTGTCTAGGGTCAAACAGCTAGGAAGTATCTGAGGCCATAACTGAATCAGGACCTCCTGTTTCTAAGCCTGGCTCTCAATTCATTGATCTACCTAGCTGTGCCCCCACCAAGAACTTTATTTTTTCTCCAAATGAACTAATGTCTAGCTTGATCTTTCTAAATGGTGACTTTCGTATCCAGGATCTAAGCTATCCCTCCCAGCTTGATGTCATCTGCAAACTGAATGACCAGAAAACTCTTAGTCTCTGTCAGCCAGTTTTGAATCATCTCCTGGATCAACTAGGGTTGTGCTCTAGTCCTCTTCCTTACTGGCATGCTAAGAGCTAGACAAACGTGCTCACCACGTGGACCCTGAAGTTTTCTGAATCAGTAGTCACTGAATCCTTTTGCCACTTGGCTTTGGTGAATAGTTCTCTTAATCTGGCCATGCCACAGATAACAGCACATCTCCAACTTCTGAATCCTTTCCAGGCATCTTTGCTCAGGGCCACCAGGAGCCATTTTACACTGGTAGAGACAGAAGTTTATTCACACTAATGACTGTTCACTGACCAAAAATGCTTCCTTTTTTGAAATGCTAAGGGAATGTCCAAGCTACAGACATCCTCATATAGATGAAAAATCACTTGGATTTCGTAGGATAGCAGGTTTATTCTACTCCTGGCTTTATCATCAACTTCCTGTGTGATCTTAGCTTTGACTCTCTGAGCCTCAGTCTTCTTCTCTGTAAAATGTAATAATGATGGCACTAACAGGGACAGGTAGGTAGCAAAGTAGTTAGAACTCCAGGTCTGGAGTTGGGAAGATTTGGGTCTAGAATTGAAATTAAAACAGCAGACAAGGATTTGGGGGGGGGGGGGAGTAACACTAACAAATAACTGTTGCCTGTGGAATGGCTAAACAAATTGTGGTATATGAATGTTAACCAATGACTATAAAGAATATGGAGAATGTATAACAACTGATGCAAAGTAAAGTAAGTGAAATCCGGAAAACAATGTATGTGATGACTGAAACAATGGAGATGAAAGATACAAAGAACATGAAATTGAATGTTATATAATTATAGTAATTAATCTTGGTCCTGAGGAAGAGAAGAGAAAATGTACCTCTCTCCATCTTTGCAGAGGTGGGGGGCTGTGGGTATGAGATTCTGCATATATCATCAGTATAGGTGATGTGTTAATTAGTTTCTTATTTAAGTGCTTTTAAAAACTCCCCATCTCTGACTGAGAAAAGGGAGAAGGCTATTATTTGGGGAGAAATGGTGGTATAAATATAAAAGATATAAAAAAGAGTACACTTCTGGCAAACTTGGGTGGAAGTCAAGCCCTTTATTTCCTGGCCTTGTTAAGTCCTCAGAATCTAAGCCACAAATGAACAAATCTCCAACTGCTAAGCACATATTTTTGCTAATGGTCATCCAGAGATATTTTTTATATCAGCATTGAAGGAAATATGTCCATACCAATATAAAAAGCCATGGAAACAGTCATTGACTGAAAACATCTCCTTCTATGAAATGCCAAGGTATTTCAGGATGGTGAACAGTGAAAGATAAAGGTGATATCTATTATCTCTCCTTTCAGATCTGTGTTCTAAAAGTATTGAGTGCTATTATTTCCTGAGGTACATGAGGCTTTAACGTTGGGATAGTTCTTCATTTGCTTCACTTTAAAAAAAACAAAACAAAACAAAACCCTAGAGGGGTAAGGGCTCGGAAAATAGGGTTCAGTGACTTGCCCAGCATCCCACATCTGAGTCCACATTTGAACCTAGATCCTATAAATTCCAGATCTCATGCTCTATCTGCTGACCCATTTTAAAAAAATATAACCCCTTTTAAAAGATTACTCTATTAAAAATGAATGACATGGAAATAGGTTGTGAGTGGTAATACATGTAAAACCCAGAGGAACTGCTTGTCAACTTCAGGAGAGGGGAAGGAAAAGGGGAGAGAGACAACATGAATGATGTAACCTTGGAAAACTTTTGTGTAGATTTGTTACTGAAATAAAATAAAGAAAATGAAAAAAATAAACCCTTTCTTTCTGTCTTAGTAACAACTCTAATATAGAAGATATTTGTCTCACATGGAGGATCCTAGCTAGGACCCAAGGTACTATGGGATTATTCAGATTTCGATGGACATTAATCTACGTAGTTATTATTGAGAAAACAGTTAAGACTTCCTCTGCTGGTTTCAGTGATGAAAGCAACAAACAATTAAATGTGTGCATCGATATACAGGAGAGTAGTCAATTCTGAACTGCCTGATCAGTGGCAGGAGAACTGATATGAAGATCACAACAGGGGAAGAACAGCCTTACTTATTAGTATGGTTATATCTAAATGTGTATATGTGTGCATATATTTTATAGCAGAAATTATGAATTCATTTACATTCTCCAAAGAAAAATTCACACCTGCAGTTACAAAATCCTAGGTAACAAGTCTATCCTTAGACATAGCCAAGGAAAGGTGATGGAAACTACAAACCAGACAATACCCAAAGAAGCCGGGCAATCAGAGCTTAACGGGTCCCAGCAGAGGAGGGTAAGCACTGACACACCATACCAAGGAAGTCTTCTTACCAATGCTTAGTCTTGGAAGATGGGGTGGTTCCTCTTCCTGTGTATACAGAGAACCAAGCTAAATAGAGAAGTAGCAGTTTATAAAACTCATAAGAGAATCATGAATAAGAGACTTTTCACCTGGTGGAAATATAAAAATATTTGCAATTATTCTGAAGTATAGAAACTGCTAATAAAAAAAAAAAGCAGTTAGCACATTCCTGTTGTAAAAGCCAGAATACAATGACCTGCGTATACACTAGCAGCTGGAAAAAGATATACATCAACTAGAAAAGGGGGGCAGGGCTTAGAATGGTCTCAGAGAGAAGGAACTTATTCTCCCTGATGGCTGCTTAAAGTTGGGTCTTTAACAAACTGAGACAGTCCTTGCTGTCTTTCATGAATGTTCACATTTTCTTTCTTTCTTTTAAAAAATTTAAATATATTTATTTAATTCTTTATTTGTTACAATAAAATACCCAGTTAACTTCTTCCCTCCTCTCTCCCATTAGAGAAGGCACCATTTGATGAAAAGATATATGTATATATAAAACTATGTCTTACTTATTTCTATTTATCAGTTCTTTCTCTGGAAGTGGACATACATAAGCCATCATGTTCTTTCTCTCCTATCTTGTCTCTCTTGGGTAGGCTTTTTAAGAAGTACAGTCTGTAGTTTTGGAAAATATTTCTCTCTTCACCTAACCTGGAGGTCCAATTTGCCCACAAAGAGATCTACGGCCCTGGGAAAGGATATCTTATTTTGTACTTCAGTTGATTCAGTTGTGTCCAACTCTTTGTGACCCCATTGAGGGTTTTCTTGACAAAGATTCTGGAATAGTTTGCTATGTCTTCCTCCAGCTCATTTTACAGATAAGGAAACTGAGCAGTGTTAAGTAACCTGCCCATGGTCACATGACTACTAACTGACTGATTCTGGATTTAAACTCAGGTCTTCCTGACTCCAAGCCTAGTGCACTATCTACTGAGCCACTTACAATAAGATAAATGATGGCGCAAGGGGGGAAAGTATTGAATGCAGAAGTGCTGGACTTGAATCATTCCAAAAGTATTTATTCATCACAGTGTTGAGGCTCTGAGCTAAGTACTAAGGATACAAAGAAAAAGCAAAAAAACACTCCCTGCCTCCAAGAAGCTTGGTCTAATAAAGGTAATAACATGTAAATAAATAGGCATACCTAGGGTAGACAAAAAGTAACCTTAGAGAGGAAGGCACTGACAGCTGGAGTCTGGGAGTCAGAGAAGGGGTTCTGTGAAAGGTTTCCTGAACTGAGGGGCTGTCCATCACTTGGGGAATAGATAAATGTCGTAAATGGTCATAAAGGAATACTATTGTGTCATGGAGAATGATGAATAGGAAGAGTTCAGAAAAACCTGGAAAGATTATATGAGTTGATGAAAAGTAAAGTGAGCAGAACCAGGAGAACAAAGTATACAGTAAGAAAAATATCAGATGATGATTAACTGTGAAGGACTAAACCATGATCAGCAAAGCAAGATTCCAAGATAACCACAAGGGATTCATGATCCCAATGGTCTCCACAACCAAAGAAGGAACAGTTGGAGGCAGAGTGCAGATCAAAGCATGCCATCTTCCACTCTATTTTCTTTATAATATTTTTAATGTATGTGTGATATATATACCTTCTGTCATGACATGAGCAATGTGGAAATCTATATTGCATGAAATCAGTGATATAACCTATATCAGACCATTTCCACCTCAAGGACATGAAGGGAAGGCAGGGAGGGAAAAAATCTGAATCAGAAAATGTCAGAAAAAACAATTGTTAAAAACTGTTTCTACATGTAACTGAAAAAATAAATTAATTTTTTTTAAAAAGGAAAAACTTCCTGAATACAGAAGAATTTGATCTGAATTTTGGAGGAATCCAACGTTTCCAAGAAGCATGGGTAAGTAACATAAACACTCCAGGGGCTGAAGAACAGCTAGACAAAAAAAACAAACAAAAATAAAGTATAGGTGGGAGATGGAACATCCATGGTGAGAAACAGCAAGCACTCAAGTATGGCTGATCAGAGGCCACGTGGAGGACAGGGATGTATAAGATGGACTGGAAAAATAGTAATAGGCCAAGGTAAGAAGAATTTTACTTACTATGTGTGACAGGAGTTTGAATAAAAGGGTGAGACAGTCATTTATTTGCTTTAGGAGAGACCCAAGTTCTAATCCTACTCTGGCATTTACTAGCTGGAGCAGTTGCTGAACCTGTACAGGCCTCAGTTTTCCTGAAGTCGGTTGTATCCATACCTGTTGTGAAGAATTAGTGAGATCATGTGGGTAAAGCATTTTCCAAACAAAGTGTTTGGAAAGTGTTTCCAAAACACTCTATAAATGTCACATCTTCCTGGAGAGGGACTTCCTGGTCAATTTCCATCATCTACTTTGGTCTCTGCTTTCCTGTATGTCTTTTTTCAGTTATTCTCCTTAACTCCATCTATCTCCCTTTAACATATATTCTTGCCTGATGGTGATTTTTCTTTTCTGCAGGAAGTTATTTAAGTTGATTGGGTTAACTTATCATTTCAAATTAATACCAATTTGTATATTTGTCTTTGATCTAAAAATTTCCTTAGAGTAATCCTTATTTATTTTAATTCTCAGTATTAATCAAGTTATATTCCTCTTTTGTGAGGATATACAAAGGACAAATTAAGCCCACTGAGGAAAGCAGCCATGCTTGCCTGAGATTGCTGGCAATGTCCCAGTCTCTCACACAAAGGCACTGCTGCTCTTGGCCAAAGGTAATCATTAAACCCTGAGTCCCCCCTCACTCTGAAGAGCATAGAAGTCTTTATAATATTCATGACTGAAAGTACCAAACCACCTTTTCCCTAAGTTACATAGAATAGATTAGCTCAACTTGTTTACGTCTATAACAGCAACCCTGATGATGTTCTTGGGTGAAGTCATTCTTATAATCATTATCCTGTGGGAAAGTAACACCCCTCCCCCAAGAATGTCTTAATGCTTGGTATTCTACTCTCTATAAAAGTCTTTCCTTTTGTCACAATAAATGAAGATCATAGCCCCCAGTCTTGGTGCTGTGGCTCTTCCACTCAGTCCTTCTCAGGCATGCTGACTCCCACCTTTCCTGTCCTCCTCCTTATCTCATTCTTCCTCTTTAGCTGCTAGTCTCTCTAGCAGGTTAACTCTCACTACTCTCCATGGCTATAATAGCCCTGAAATCCAATCATTCACCAACCAGACACCCACACTCTTTTCAAAGAAGGACCTGGGCCAATGAGTCTTAAAAAGTCTAATCTGCAAAGGTCCAAGTTTAGCAAAAGAGCATCATGAACTTTGGAATATGCACTATTCAAGTAATGTTTTTAAAAGCTACCATTTATAAAATATTTTAAAATTTGAAAAACTTTGCATTTGATCTTCAAAATAAGCATATAAGGTACTACAGATATAAATAATCTTACATATAAAGAAACTGAGGTTTGGATAGGTCAGTGAACTTGCTCAATGTCAGAAAGCCATCATCATAGGCAGAATTTAGACCCTAATCTTCCTGGTTCCATGCCTAACACTACATTGAGTTGGCATTGTCCTAACTACTCAAAGAGAACCATAATGACATCACTGGTGATGTCTTTTGACATACATAAATTGAATTTGTCAGGCAAGATGTGCAAAGTCATTGGCCTCATTATCTCTTCTAGAGTATTATTAAGCCCACTGAGGAAAGCAGCCATGCTTGCCTGAGATTGCTGGCAAGGTCCCAATCTCTCGTACAAGACAAGTCAATGGCAAGAAAAAAGTAAAGACTACTGATGATGGTCTAGGATGCAATGGATGACCTTGGCTTTTTCAATGGCTAACCAAGCTCTGAGTGCTGCACAGTGCCTGAATGCACTGCCTTCATTGCCATTGGAACAAACTGCTCTCATCCTTCCTTTCCCATGGTGGGAGTCTTCACATGCTTAGGGTAGACACTCTCCTAAATCACTTTTGATTTGAAAATTTGAGGAATTAGTTACTCTCAACCTGGTTTAGCCCATCTGCCAAGGCAGTTCACTGAGGTGTAGAGGCTATGCATGCTACAGTTTCTTGGAACCACAGGTGGGAACTGGGTGGCAGGTGGACAAAGGAGGAAAGCAGCCCTGAAAACCCTCACACCAGAGATACTAGTCTTCCTTGTACCCCTTGTACTTCCCACTACATCTAGTGACACTCACCTAGAAGACCAATCCAAAACAGATAAAGCTGATGAACTACTTTCAAAGAAAGTTTTTTCCAACAGTTTTTCACCAGCTCTCCCTATTCCAAATGCAAGAGTTTATGTTTCAACTTACTGTCTCATCAAATTTTTTTCTAGTTACAGCATTTTACAACTGACTGCAATCCCTGCCACTCTACCTGCACCTTCATAGGCCTATACAACAGGTTGCTTTGCATGCACTTATTTTCTTAAATTAGGATAAAAAAAAAACCGAATTGGGTTTAGAGGCCCTCTAGATGTAAGCTGACATTTCCTGGAATACTGCACAACTAAAATCCATTGTCTGAGTAACTTAGGAAATTCATTGGTAACCAACACATCGATCATTGGAAGGCTGTAACTAAGAGGCACAGTAGTTAGAGTGCTGGGTCTGGAGTCAAGAAGACTCATTCTTTCTGAGTTCAAATGTGGCTTCAGACACATAGCTCTGTGATCCTAGGAAAGTCACTTAACCCTGTTTGCCTCAGTTTCTTCACATGTAAAATGAACTAGGGAAGGAAATCATAGACTACTCCAGTATCTTTGCCAAGAAGGGTCCATCACTACTAAAAAATGACTGAACAGCAACAGCCCCAAACACCAAACATCTGTCCCCTTCAGTTTTAAATTGGTTTATGTCATTTAAATACATATCCTCCTAAGGAAAAAAAAAACCCTCCCAAAAGGCATTCATATGTTGCACAATGGACAGAACACTGGATTTGGAAGGAAGCAAAAGAGCTGAATTTAGGTTCCATCTTTTTGATCTTGGAGATACCAAAAATAAAACACTGGCACTAGATGACCTCTAAGGACTCAGGAGTAGGTGGACCCCAGCAAGGACTGGCTCCTAAGAAGTAATTGAAAAATGCTAGCATCAGGGCTTGATTTATTTTTGCTAATTGTCTAGACTTAAAGTAAGGGAGAAAATATTAACAATGCAGATTAAACTTTAAAATGTGTGGAGAATACTAATTTTTTCCTTTGAAAAGTCTATTATTAAAAATAGGTATCCCTTACCCTTGCAGCATCCCCAACAGGTGAGCATCAGAAATTATATTGGAATTTTTTGAGAGCTTTGTGGAAGCCACAGGTATGCATGATGGCCAGCAGACAGAAAAAGTTTGCATAAAATGCATAAAATATATGTATAGTACTATATAATATCAGGATGTTTTATCTCTTAATACCATAAATATACACAGTTGTTAAAAACTGTAAGCATCTCATAAAAGAACAAGAAAAAATTCAGACTACTTCTCTGATACAGAATAAAGGCCAAAAAATTGTATGCAGATTCTAAAGACTGTGGGCCCCTTCAATGTGGAAGGGATACCTGTATTTGCTAGCACAGCTCTATGGTTTCTTAATTCTTTCAGTTTTTAAAATTTCCTAAGTACTATGTAATTTCATACGTACAGAGAACTCCTAATATTGAAACTTCTTCCACAAATAATTGAGTAATTCATCTGCAACTTACCATCTGAGAGTTTCTTAGAGGTACGGAAAAGGCAAGTGCCTTGCTGTATATGGATACACTGCTAGTATGTTTCAGAAGCAGGACTCATACGTGGTTCTTCCTGATTCCAAGTTACTTATTCATTATGCTATGTTGCTGCTGTAAAATTCATCTCAGCATGAAAATTGGATGACAATTATTCTAATGATTTTAATCCATGAAATTTCCAAGAAGTGGAACCTCAAGCATAAAGAGATTTTGATTAGGATGGCCATGTTCAGTAGCTCAACAGCCACGGAGCATTTGAACTCTGGTGTAGTAGATTAAGAAGAAAGCGAACTTGATGGAAGAAGTGACTGAAGGAAAAAATACCTATGAATCTGGTCCAAGATGGGACAGTGAAAACAACAAGGGACTGAAGCCTAAGAGGTGGGCTGGTCCTTGAAACTGGTTAAAGCAGTTCAGTGTCATTGAGAGATGGACACGAGAAATGAAACTTGGTCAGCTACAGATCTTGGAATTCTGGGTCCCCTCCTTTCCCCTGTGCAAGTTTTTGGCTCTAGGAGGGATCAATTACCAGGTGGACAGGTGTCTAATGTTGTCTTCTCAGACAAAGATACTTTCTAGAGTGGTAATCCCTCATCTTCCTTGTTAAGGAACACTATAAGGCAGTTTGATGATACCATAGGTAGAGTACTGGACCCAGAATCAGGGAGATGAGAGTTCAAAAACCTTCCTTAGACACATACTAACTGTGTGATCTGGGAAAGTCACTTAACCTCTGCCTCCATTTATTCAACTGTAAAATGGGAATAATAATAATAATAATAGCAGCAACTATCTCCCAGGGTTGTTGTGAATATAAAAAACAACATACATAAAGCAGTTTGCAAACCTCAAAACCTTATATAAATAGTAACTTATATTACCTACTATATCACTCTGAGGATCAAACAAAATTAATTATTATTCAAATCTATGTAAACAAGCTGTTATTATTATCTTTTGAAACTTTTCCCTTGAGGAATCATACCCATCATGCCTAAACTCTGAGGACATAGGTAGATTGGTTGGATGCTTGGAGGGGAGAAAGGATGTATCCTTCAGCTTTCAGAATACTGTTGTCAAGATCAAGGAGCTAGGGTATCCTGCCACATATTTTCCTTAATGTGTGAATACTCCCAATGTCCCAGCTCATACATGTCCAGGATAAATTACCTAGGAGTCTAATGCTCCCACTCCTGTCCAAACACTCCCTCCATCCTCTCCTTCATTCCCCCTGATTCATAGGCTTCATAAAAGGCCAAGACAGCAGGATCATCACTTCCTTACGATATGAAGCAATCAATGAAAACTTTCTTTGTTGATGGTTGAAAATATGCCAGACAAACGATAATGACATAAGCGAGCACCTCTCACAGGAAAGTGCTTTAATAATAAGAGCTGCTATTCCCCTTTTCAACACTCCAGGGAGCTGTCAGACCACTGTTCAATGTTTTAAGCCAGGAAGTGGATACCCCTTGAAGCCTCAGTCTTTGAAAAGTTAGGGTAATAATGAATCTGACAGGAGTTCGCAGCTTCTCTATGGGAGGGATGCTGAGGAAACTAAAGGTACCACTGATGAAGAGATCAACAGGTTATGTTTATGACATCTGAAAGGATGAATTTCTAATGCTTCACTTCACTGTAAATACAAAGCACCAACCCCGAATAAAGACAGCCACATCTAGAACTTGCAAAGTTCTCGCTATTCCTCTTCTGTAAAATATGGGCAAGTCTGAGGATACTTAATTCTTTTTATGCCATGGACCCCTTTGGCAATCTGGTGAATCTAATGGACCTTTTCTTGGAGTAACACATTTAGATGCATAAAATAAAATATATAGTATTAAAAAGGAAAATTATAGTAATCAAAGTGGCTTTTTTGAAACATCGGTTATGGCCCCCATAGTTAGAATCCCCAGACCAGATGATCTCCAAAGTCCCTTCCAATTCTAATCTCAATGACCCTAGATCCTCACAATCCATACAGTATCAAGCCCTACTAATTAATCCATCTCTAAGATATGCCTAAAATAGTTTGCTTTTATAGTCAGCTTTCACCAGTGCTGGCCTAACCATATTTCCCAACACATTTCAATTCTAATCAATTGTTAACAGTCTTGATTAATTAATCCTGACCTATTTCCCTGCCCTGGGACTCTTAACTAAATGAGTCCCTGATGGGGGTCATGAGAACAAGTCTTGTTCCAGAGAGTGTGAAGAAGAGAAGATTAAGTGGATAAAAGCGCTTCCTAACCCCAAGGAGCCATCCTGGTAAATTTAGCACCATCTCCAAAAAGTCCAAAGGAGTTCTCAGACTCTTCAGTGATCATCACTCTTGTCAAAGGTTCCTTTAATGAACTAGATCTTTAAAAGATAAATATCAGCACATTTTTCATTCCATCACACACACACATACACACACACACAGAGTTTCCTAACTCTGATGCTGAATAAGCTTGATTCCAAGTACTGATTTTCCCTGAAAGCTCAGTAAGGTAAAGCAAGCTACTCAGTATGGACTCTAGGGTTCAAGGACTTAGCCCAGGTCCCTTCCACAAATATATCCTGCTGCCTTGGCCTCAGGCCAAAAGGGCTCTCTACCCAGAGTCGCCCTGCCTGTGCTGAGGAACCAAATCCTGTTTTCCAATCCTTTGGACCACCCAAGGGAAGATTTATTTTTCTAAATGGGATTTCCCTCAGGGTGATCCTATAAAGCACATTAGTCATATAAACACAAAAATACAAAGCACAGATGGATAGCTCAGTTGCTTACAACTCTGTGTTAATGAGACAAAGGTCTTGAGTGCCATCTTCATGGGGACCTATAAAGCCTTCCTCTAGTCCAGAGATTCATGGCTTTTTTAAGGGTCATGGTGCCCTTAAAACTGCATTGAGGCAAAGGTCCTGAGTTCCATTTTTCATGGGAATCTGCTAAGCCTCCTTCTAGTCTAGAGGTTCTAGTTTTTTTTTTGAGGAGGAGAGGGTTCATGGTGCCCTTGAGTAGTCTGGTGAAGTCTATAGACCTGTTCTAAGAAATATATTTTTAAATGCATAAAAAATGCATAGGATAACAAAGGAAGTCAATTATGATGAAATACAGTTATCAAAAAAAAAAAAGGTTTTTGAAGTTCATGGACCAAAGGTTAAGAACCCTTTCAGTCTGGGTAGAATAAGGCTATACCCCTAATCCAAAACAAATACCTTTCAAAGATGATTCACAAATATGAGGGATAAAATAAGAAAGTGTGGCTAATCAGCATTATTCTTCCCACAATCATAGAAAATTCAGTAAAATACCTATATTACAATGAGCAGCTAAGTGGTGCAGTGGAAAGAGCACCTGACCTGGAATAAGGAAATTCATCTTCATGAGTTCAAATCCAACCTCAGCCACTTGCTTTTACTATCTGTGACTTTGGGCAAGCCACTTCACCCTACTTGCCTTGGTTTCCTCATCTGTAAAATGAGCTGGAGAAGGATATGGAAAACCATTCCAGTATTTTTGCCAAGAAAATCCCAAATGGGTCATGAAAAGTTGGACAGGACTGAAACAAAAAGTATGTTTGAACAAGTGGTCTTCATACATGACCAAAAGCACGATAATTAATTGCAAACACAAACAAGTGTGAGCACAGCTTTAAGCAAGTAAGTCTACAAATACTAAACACATCAAAAAATTATTTGGCGATTTAGGAAATATTTCCTTTAATAAGCCAACCCTCACATACATTTTAAATTAACCTCTTGATATGTTTGAAAGGTATAAACTTTTTCAGAGATCTGTCCTAACAGTAAAGCATAAGAAAAGGATATGACATGTTAAGGTTTTTGAGTTGTTTTTTTAAAATCCTTACCTTCCATCTTAGAATCAATATCATGTATTGGTTCTAAAGCAAAAGAGTAAGTTAAGTGACTTGCCCAGGATCACACAGCTAGGAAATGTCTGAGGTCAGATTTGAATTTAGGACCTCCCATCTCCAAGTCTGGCTCTCAATCCATTGAGCCACTCAGCTGCTTCCATGTTAAAGTTTTCTTAAAGCAATACACTCTTCTTGGCACTTGTATACCGAAAATGTACTTCTTAAACAAAGATGACCCTTCTTGTTTCATCATCACTAGAGCAAGGATTTGGAATGAGTTTTCAATTCCAATTGAATTAGCATTTTCGAAGAACAAGGAATTGGTAATACCAAAAATATTTCAAAGCCCCTGAGCTCAATATCCTACCTGGGAAATGTAGAACATACACAGATATATATGGTACAAGGAAATCTGAAGCAGGATTAATTACTAAAAACTGGATTGGGGGTTAGGTTTGATGGAGGTGATGATTCTTAGGGAAGACTCAGATTCAGAAGAATGGAGGTAAGAGAGAAGTTTATTGCCAACAAGGGGAGCAGTTTATGTAAGAACACAGATGTCAATTGGAATTTAGGAGTGATGAACAGTCCAAATTGGCTAGGTCATAGAGTTCATAAATGGAAATAAGTTAAAATAAAGCTGGGAAGATGAGGTGGTTATCAGATGGCTGAGGGCCTGAAGGCCCAGGTTAGAAGTCTGTATGGTTGCCACTGAATGGGAAAGGGGCAAGCTCAGACTTGTGCTTTGGGGAGATTATTTTGGCAGCTGTTTGGAGGATAGAATTGAAAGGGTAGAGACTCAAGGAAGGGAGGCTAGTTAAAGGATGATGGCAATAGTCCTGGAAAGAAGAAATGAATGACAAAATAAGAATGCTATCTGTGTGAACAGGGAAATAAAAGAGAGAGGAACAAGAAAAATCACAGAAATGTAATCACTGAGCTATGGCATTGCTAGGATATGAGAGTGAGGGAGATGGAAAAATTGAAAATGATTCTGAGGATGGACAATAGAAGGAGTAGGAGGATCTTGGAGAAATTTGGAGAAGGAATACATTTAGCGGAGAAAATAATGAACTTGGTTCAGGTAAGTTGAGTTTGAGCTACCAAGAGAACAACTAAGCAGAGATATCCAGCAGGAAGTTATTAATTTGTGACTAGAATTTAAGGAAGTGATTAGGGCAGGATATATGTATTTATGAATCATCAGAATAGAGATAAACTCTCCAAAGAAAACATGTGTTGGGTAGAAAGAGAAGTCCCCATTTTATTAAAAAGGCAAATTATGGAGAATGGTAATCCAGCAAAAGGATTTCAGAAAGAAATAGCTTAGACAAATAGGAGCAGAATCAGGAGAGAAATATGTCATGTAAGCTCAAAAAGGAAAGGTATTCAGCATTTGACAAAGTGGGTCTCAGCTAGGGAAAAGTCGAGAATATCCAAAATTATAAGGAGGTCACAGAAAAGAAGATCTACAAGAAAGTCAGTGGATTTAGCCACTAAGAGATTGTTGATAACTTGAAAAGAACAGTTATCATTGAGGGGTAGTCTCGGGTTCCAGATTTCAAGGGACTAAGAAATGATTGGCTGGTGAAGAGGTGGAAGAAATGAATATAAACAACAATTCTAGTAATTTGTCAATAAAAGGGGGAAAAAATATAGGAAAACAGCTTGATAGTAAGAAAGATGGGCCAAGTTCATAGTTTTAAGGATAGGGTATACTACGCATGTCTGTAGGCAGCAAAGAGAAAGCCCATAAACATAGGAATATGAAAGATCAATGGAGCAAGCTCTTGAAGAAGACAGTAAAGAATAAGTTTCAGTTACACAAAGAGGAGTGGGCTTTGTCAAGAACATTCACCTTTTGGGGGCAGCTGGGTAGCTCAGTGGATTGAGAGCCAGGCCTAGAGATGGGTGGTCTTAGGTTCAAATCTGACCTCAGACACTTCCCAACTGTGTGACCCTGGGCAAGTCACCTAACCCTAGCCTTTACTACTCTTTTGTCTTAGAACCAATACCCAGTATTGATTCAAAGGCAGAAGGTATGGGTTAAAAAAAAATTTACCTTTTCCTTAGATACTTGAGAAAAGAGGAGAGAACATAATCAGAGTCAGTACCCAGCATACGGTCTCTTGTTTTCTTCATAGAAAAGACTAGGATTTGGAGTAAAAAGCCATAACACTGACTATTTGTATGGCTTTGGGCAAGTGGCCTCACTTTTATGATCCTTGGCTTCCAGATATGGAAGATTAAAGGGAATGTTTAAATGGATTCAAAAATCCTTTCCTGCTCTAAATCTTGGGTCCTCTGATCTTAAAGAGTGATAAATGACATCACTAGACAGATGGGAGGAAGGAATTATTAGGAGTTTGGGGAGTGAACAGAAAATATGGAACATCAAATGAGGGAAAAGATCAGGATTCAGTCTAGGAAGATTAAACTTTATTGTACAACAGTGTGGTCCCCAAATGAAGATGAGAGAACTCAGGAGCCAAGATGGCAGCTTAGTAGCAGCGAAAGCCTGAAACTGCTCTGAATATTCTTCCAAACCAATCTTTAAAAGGTGCCTCAAAAGGACAGGAGTCAAAGCAGGACAAGTGTAGGGGCTCTCCCACTGAAAACAACCTGAAAGGTAGGCAGACAATCTAAGAGGGAACCAGAAGTAAAACTGCAAACACAAAAGTGAAGGCCTACAATTTCCCACCACCACCACCACTACCACAAAAACAACAGACTCAGAGCCAGGGTGTAGACAACTTAGGGATCCCAGGTTTCAGGCTACACCAAGAAAAGATCACCTCAGCCCCACCCTTCAAAATCTCAGGCCCAGGCAGTGAGGTCCGGAGGTTCATAGAACTGGGTGCTCTCAAGCCTCCTAGGCAGCAGTGAAGACAGCCCCAAAGAAAACAACCTGGGAGCCAAAAGCTAAGACAGAAATGGCCAGCAACATGCAGATTTCCCAGTTCTCTAGCAGGAAAATGAGCAAACAGCAGCAAAAATATCTCTTGACCCTCAAAAATGGTCAATAACAGGATCAAGGGAGTCTATGGAAAAATGATGGTCTATATGAAAAATGGCTGAGAAGAAGAAGGATAGAAGTATCACAGCGTGTGATGATAAGAGAGAATGTGGGTTCAGGCAAAGGTTAATCATGGTGGCCTTGGGTTCTGATTGTAATCTCAACATGGTCCTTCTCACGCTACACAAAATTTCTGATCCCTGATCAGAGAAATACCCGAAAGTTGCCTAAATTTCCAGATTTCCTAAAACTGGAGGGAAGGGATGGAGGAAGAAAGGGAGGGAACTAGCTAATGTTAGCCAATGACTTTTATAATTTATTAAAAAGCAGCGTGAGATAGAGAACTATCCTGAGAGTCATGAAGACTTGTGTTCAAGATCTTTCTCTGGTACATACTAACTGGCTTTGTGATCTTCCTCGGGGTACTCCTTGCCCCAGGTAACTCATGAAGAATCTAAGAGCAGGCATATTATCAGAGACAATTTCTTCATAAGTAGTGCACGATAAACTAATGAATTCATAGATACATGTTTTAAAAATTGATGACGGTAGTTCTGTTGATTCCTTTCAGCCTAATGTTTTAACTGTCTTAATAACAATAAAGATTCACTTACATCTATATGTAAGGGTGGAGGTTGATGGAATAAATCAATCAAGTCATTCCACCTACTTAAAGGAAGTGATAAGTGTATAAGGTAAGAATATACCTAGATTATTCTCTAGGTACAAACAAAGCCTGGGCACCACATTGAGTCAATCAAAGATGTTTCAACTTGGTAAGACAGGAAATCTATTCCAATTGAATGAGGGACTTGGCAATATTGTGGGTCCTTAAAAAAAAACAAAAAACAAAGAAACAAAAACAGTTATCTAGTTCATAACTTGAGAGTATTGGAGTGCCTTGGAGAGGAAAGGAAAGAATATTCCAAGTAAACACATGAGAGGAATTAATGGGCAGGGAGGTGAAGATCCTTGGCCCTGATATTTATCTCCCTTGTTTGGAGGAAGAAAATTTTGGACTTTCCATCTTTCTGACAGCATCTACCCAGTAGCTCTACCCAGGTCAGCTGATGATAATCAGGAGCCAAAGACAGAATGAATACAGATATTTGAGGCTCTTTATTAAGCACACAAGAAAAACTACACAATACCTAAAGGAAAAGTCTTAAGCACTCTACCAAATGGACCTCAAAAGGCTGTGAGTTACCCTTTGCCACACAATCTCTAAACTGAGACTACTTTCTCCTAGAGTCTGTGTGCACTTATGAGAGACTGTTACAGATTTTTCTTTAATTGGGCAAGGCAGGAAATAATGTTTTGTATTAACTGTTCTTCATGTATTGCCTGAGTAAATACTTCAAACTCAGTAAACACATTAATTTTTTTAAGTAATTAATATCAGCTGATAATCATCTTTTAAAAGCACACCAATAAGATCTTTTGAGCAATGACACTAGAAAGACAGTACCTTCAGGCGACTCCTACTGCTTTAGGGGACATGTTACAATCAAGTTCTGGGGACTCAACTTGCCAGATCAAATAGGAGTTGGAATAGGGCTCAAAATTTACAAATTGAATTTAATGCCATTTCCCTTTACCCACAACCAACTTCTAACCTTAATATTATTCCCATTTTAAAGGTGAGGATGCAGAGTCTGGGATATTAAATGCTCTACTCATAATCCCAGAGAGGATTTAAACCCAGCTTTCTTGACTCCACATCAAGAGATCTTTATACTATATCTGATATCTCTAAACACTAACAAAAAGTTTAGAAAAATGAGAAAAATATTTTTGCTCTTTTATTCCCAAGAACTTTTCGGCTTAAACCTAGAAAAAATAAAGCTTCAAACTCAAACAAGGAAACAAAACAAAACAAAACAAAAACAATTAAGCTAAGACTCAATCTATCTGCTATCATACGGAGAATATAACTTGCTAGGCAGATGGAATCCCTAATCTTGTCCCCCTGCTTATAAGTGCATTCAGCCTCCCTTTTTGAATTATATATACACACACACACACACACACATATATATATATATATATTTTAAATTCATTATGCTTCCTGGGCACCTAGGTGGTGCAGTGGATATAGAGTATCAGGCCTGGAGTTAGGAAGATTCATCTTCCTGACTTCAAGCCTAGGTTCAAACACTAGCTGGGCAAGTCACTTATTCCCGTTTGCCTCAGTTTCTTGATCTGTAACATGAGGTAGAGAAGGAAATAGCAAACCATTCCAGTATCTCTGCCAAGAAAACCCTATATGGGAGCACAAAGAGTTGGACATGACTGAAAATGACTGAATAAGAACATTATACTTCCTATCCTCCTTGAGAGTATAAAGCACTATGTTCCTTAAGGAATAGGTCTTTATATCTCTAGTTCTTAGCAATATGCCTCCTATACAAGCACAGAGAGAGGGATAGGGACCAGACCTGTGATTTTATTAGTAGAGGCCACTCAAAAGTGAGAAACTTCATCATCCTCTAAGATCTTATGAGTCTTGATACTGCATTCCTCATCACTACCCTCTGTTTCTCTGATGAGAGGGGTAGCACCATGAATTCTATACCTAAATTTAAGGGAAAAGCTCAACTCAAGACATCTCACTTTGTTGTACTGTTTTGAGACTTCTCTGAATTCTCCTCATGCTTTCTTATCATGTTCCTTCTCTTCCCTCCATTCCCTGCTTTCAGCTACCTTTTGTGTATTGTCTTTTCCTATTTGATCATAAGCTCCTCAAGGGCAAGGGCTGTTTTTGCCTATTTGTAGCCCCAGTGCTTAGCACAGTGCCTGACACATATTGCACATGCATTAAATGTTTATTAATTGATTAGTCCCAGAATCTCCAGAGGTCCCAGATACTCTTTCAGGTGATCCACGAGATCAAAAGTATTTTCATAACAACACTATGGTGTTTACATTTAGAATATTCAAGTGATAACATTTGTACAACCCAGTGTAATTGCTTGTTGGCCCTGGGAGGGGGGAAGAGAAGAGTATAGGGAAAGAAAATGAATCATGGAAACATGGAAAAATATTTAAAAATAAAAATTTTGAATTCTCTAAATGTTGATAGATATAACCCCTGTAAAGAAAAGTTTTTATGAATGTGTAGGAATCCTAAAATGACCTATCTGTATAAGAATATAGCAGTTCTCTTTAAGGTGGCAAAGAATTGGCAATTAAAGGCATGCCAATCAATTGGGGAATGGCTGAATAATCTGTGGCATATATATATGACTATGATGGAATATTATTGTGCTATAAGAAAGGATAAGGAGGATGATTTCAGAAAAGATTTATTTAAACTGATGCAAAGCGAAGTAAGCATAACCAAGAGAACATTGTACACAGTAACAGTTATAATTTAGGATGATCATGGCAGATGACTTAGCTATGTGCCCCAAGACAATTCCAAAGTAGTCATGATAAAAAAAAATGCTATTAAAAAAGGCTGAAGGCAGATCAGGCTACACTATTTTTCACTTTGTGTGTGTAAGTGTGTCTGTTATTTTTTTGGTCTATGTTTTTCTTCATACCATGACTAATAAAGAAATATGTTTTACCTACATTAAAGTATGAGGCACAAAATGAGCAGAAGTAGGGGAACATTATATATGGCAGCAACAGAATTGTTATTTGAAGAATAATTGAGAATGTCCACCTCCAGAGAAAAAACTGATATATATATATATAAACAAGAGTTTATATACATATATGTATGTGTATGTAAACATATATACACCCAAATATACATTTTGTCAAATGATGCCTCCTCTAGTACAAGGTGGGGAGGGGAGGAAATACTTGGGCACTTTAAAGCAATAATTTTTTTAAAAAAGAGAAATGTTTTATATGATTGCACATGTTTAATCTATATGAAAATTGCTTTGTTTACTCAAGGAGAGGGAAAAGAAGGAAGGGAGAGAGAGAATCTGGAACTCAAAAAAATTTAAAGCAAATTTTAAAAACTGTTTTTACATGTAATTGGAAAACAATTTTTAAGAAAAAAAATATAAAGGGGTCCCAAGATCAAAAAATTTGAGAACCACTGATTAGATGAATCAACCTACTCTGTTAAAGTCTAATGGGAACCAATTTGCTACACTATTTTTGGTTACTGCTGTTGTTTATTTCAAGCAAATATTAAATGTTCTCTATTTGCAAACCAATCAATATCTAATGGGAATTCAAGAGTAAATTTTACTAGGCATTTAATATATGCTTAGGAGAATGGTCTTATGGCAGATATAATAGAATCTAATTGTCTTAAAGAAGGTTATAATCTAGCTATGGAGACAGATACTGAAATGAAATTGATGATTATGCAAATAGTTAAATGCTAAAATGAATGGGACAAATAGGATACTGAGTGCAAATTCAGAGAACAAATAAATGCAAAAGCATTTATTAAGCACCTACCAAGTACCCAGGACTATTCTAAGCCCTGAGGATAAAATATTAAAATAAGAGTCTCTGCCCTAAAGAAACACATATTATAATAAGGGAGAGAGTGTCTGTGATAGAATGATGGCTAAGGATAGAGATTAATCAGATTTGTGGGTAATTATATAGCTCTTCAAAAACCTAAGTCTGTTCATGTGTGTGTGTGAGATAGGTATTTTATTTTTTACATTCTCATTGGGTGGGAGAGAAGTTGAAGGGAGGGAAAGAATATGGAACTAAAAATAAAATATTTAAATTAAAAAAGTGAAAAAATAAGTCCATTTATTTAAATATTGGGTATCATATTTCTTGAATTCCCAATGGGTGGGAGGAGGTGGCAGAGAAAGGGAGAGAGAGAATTTGAAACTAAAACTAAAAATTGTAATTTTTTTAAAGAAAAAATTATTGTTTCAAATTACTTTTTTTCTACATCAAGTAACAAGGATTCTCTTTTAGTACAATGGCTGGAATGCCAGGGCTGGAGTCAAGAAGATGTGAGTTTAAATTTGACTTCAAGACCTGGGAAAGTCACTTTAATCCCTGCTTGCCTGAGTTTCCTCGTCTGAAAAAAGATAGAGCGGAACTTCATGGCCCACAGAGTCTCTTCCAATTCTAAAAGCATCATCCGATGATTTTCTGGCCAGGAGAGGCAATTGCCATTAGTATTTCTAAAAAGTCAGACTGGTGTCAGTTTTGCCATCTTGGGTACATTGTTATTCTGACCTCTCCATAGTGACTGGAGATCTCACAGTCCATCCACAAATAAAAACATTGGAAGTATCTCCATTTCTAGAGAATCTCCTTGGACTTGGCTCAGGACGGACCTCCTCCATGACAATGTCAAATACTTGTCAGCCTACATTTGTTCTCATAAGTTATTAAAGTTGATCATCAATTAACTATGAACAAAGTAATAGTAGATTTAGGGGATAAACAGTCCTAATAACATGGAGGGAGGGGTTTCAGGAATCAGGAAGGACCTGATGTTCCAATAGGTGGTGCTTGAATTGAGCCTTGAAGGAAGGTTTAGGTCTTAAGGGCAGTTCATCCCAGATATACCACTATACAGTATGTGCCTTGCAAGGCACAAGAACCCAAAAGTGGAATATCATGGACGGAAAACAGCAAGAAGAGAATGCAATCATCCTACCAAGTCAGGCAAGAGTCAAGATTGGACAGAGAACAGAGCACCATCATATTTTAGCCCCCTAGTTTTACAAACAATATCATTCCTGATTCCTCTCTCCTCCTTATCCCACATAGCCAATTACCAAATCTCTTTATTTCTTCTTTAAAGTCTCACTTACATATGTTCCCATCTCTTCAATCATACAGAGCCCATTCTGACTTTAAACTCTCATCCCACTAATTCAGACAACAAAATGGTTTAGATTCAGAAAGGCTTTAATTCAAATCATCCTTTAGACACTTATTAGCTGCCTTAGGAAAATCATTTACCCTCTCACCTCAGTTTCATTATCTGAAAAACGAGAGGGTTGTTGGCCTCTGAGACCCCTTCCAGCTCTGTATCTATGAAACTATGCCTTCTTATTTTCAACTGCTGCAGTCTTCTATCACGCTACTGAGTCTCAAAGCCCTCTCCACGATAAGCCGTCCCCTCCTCAACTGCCAAAGAGTAAATCTTACACTACTGACTCACTACTCCATAAAAATCGATGTCTTTCTATTGCCCATAGGATCAAATTTCCTTTGACATTTGAAGCTCTTCAAAAACTGCTCTCTTTCTATCACTCCTATCTATTCATCTGTTACTCTCCCCTTCATGCCCTCTAAGCCAGCCATACTGGCCGGCTTGCTGGTCCTTGTACAAGATCTCATCCCTGCCTCTGTTCATCTCCTGTTACTGGAATGCCTTCTCTCTTAACTTCTTCCCAGCACTTAACACAGTGTCTGACACAACAGAATGCTCTTAGAAAATACTTGGTGACTGGTCTTTAGATTCCTTGGCCTTCTCAAAGATTCATCACAAACACTATCCCCTCTAGAAAGCCTTTCTTGATAACCTGGACCCCAGTGACTCTCCTTTTAAGGCTACCATCCAGTTGCTCATTATGCATGATATTTACCTCACCAGCTCTTTGAAGGCTAAAATGACCGTCTTTCTTTGTCTCTCCAGTGTTCATTACAGTGATTGGCAGTTAGTTAAGTATTTAATAAATGCTTGTTGATTGAGATTTGTTGGTTGATTGTGGATCAGAGAATTTAGGTGACTTGTTCTGAGAACTATGAGAGTTGTGAATTGAACCTGAGGCTCTTCTGATTCATGATTGAGAGCGTTTCCCAGTATAACTTGCTTAGTTAGTAAAAGCTAAATGTTTTCTGTTAAGCTGAATGGAGTTCATAGAAGAGGGAGACAGACTATCTAGACTGTTCTTTAGTGAGGAACTCATTATTTTTCTCAGATGATATAATGGCATTCTACCCTCCAAGCATCTATAAGAAGATATCTTGTTAAGGAAAAGAGGAAGAGGACTGTGGGTCACAAATTCTCCCTGACTAGTGAATACTGGATGAAGATGTCAACCAGTATCTTACTGAGTGCCTATCGCTTGTCTCACTGGTGTCATGCCCCATGTGTTAATTATACTCTCTACCACCATAGGAACTTTAAATCTAAGCCCTGAACCCTATTTTTATCACCTATGTTTTGGATTTTGCTTGTGAAAAACTGAAGTAACCTGGCTTCCAGAGTTAAAATATTAAGACTTTAGGCTATTGGAAACATGTTTGGGGTCCTTTGTTATTGGCTCTTGTTAGATAGAGAGGGCATGGGAAAGAGGAATTGATTTTTCTGCCTTCATTTATTAATGGGTCTCTAAGAAAATGCAAAGGAAGGACCTGGGTGCCTAGAAGAAAATCCCTGGGGTGGGGGGGTGGGACCCTTGTTCTTTTAAGGTGTGTGAAATCTGTAGTGAAATACAGCAATTATCAGTATGAATTCCATACCTGTATATTACCTTCTGGTTTTGTGAGTTAGGACTTTTGGCCTTGGAGTGTACATTGACAATTTAATTTATTTTCTGTCTCAGAAAGGAATAGATAGGACCCATTTTAGCCCTGCCAAATGTAAATTAATTGTTGGTTTTAGCAAATATTCTTGTACTGCCTACTGTATGTTTAAAAAAAGGTTTAGTTCTAATCCATTTCATTTGAAATGAGTCATCACCTCTGCTGGAGGTGCTTAGTATATTCCATTATTAATAGCAATCTCAAAATATTTAATGTAAAAATTAGCATATTAAGCCATATTTTACATAGATGTACTATTTTGAAAGATATTCATTATACTTTTACCTTTTTATGATCTCCTAAATCTAGGACAACTAGAGGACTCAGTGGATAGTGTCAGGAGAAACTGGGTTCGAATCTGATCTCAAGCACTTTCTTGCTGTGTGACCCTGAGCAAAGTCATTTAATCCCAGTTGCCTAGCCCTTATCCCTCTTCTACCCTGGAAATGATACTTGTAATAGATTCTAAGACAGAAGGTAAGGGTATTTTTAATATCATAAATAATTATAATAGTGGTGTCCATTCATACAATCTTATCCTGGGTTATCAGAACTTTAGAAGAAGAAAGATAAAACTTAGAGGTACTACTACACCTTGGGATAGGAGATAGGGAACAGGTCTGTGATTTAATTGGTATGGGGAATATCCCAAGTCAGGAAACACCATCCACTAATATAGGTCTTCAACTCAACAGTCTTAGAGAGTTGCTTAGAATCTCGATGGATTATGTGGCTTGACCATGTAACAGAAGTAAAACTTGATCTCCAATATTCCTAGCTCCAACACATCTTGATGGGTTGATTTTTCATATCTAAAACATTTTAGGGATGCTACAATTATAAAGAGGCAAGCCCTTAGAAATGTATTTATTGATGTAGACTGGCCTGAGATCATCCTCAAATCAGTGAGTAGAAAGAATGAATTTGAAGTCAGACAATACACATTTATTAAGAACTTACAGGGGCAGCTATGTAGCATAGTAGAGAGAACACCAGGCTTGGAGTCCAGAGGATCTGAGTTCAAGTTTGACCTCAGACACTTCCTAGCTGTGTGACCCTGGGCAAGTCACTTAATGCCAATTGCCTAACTCTTGCTGCTATTCTGTCTTGAAATTGATACTATGATAAAAGGTAAAAGCTTTTTTTTTTTTTAAAGAATCTACTATGTGCTAGTCACTATGCTGAGGTGTACTGAGGATACAAAAAAAAAGGAAAGAAAGAAAAAGATGGTACCTGCCCTTGAGGAACTCCCAGTCTCATTTGGGGAGATAACACGAAAATAACTATATACCAAGTGAGATTTTAGCTGGGATTGAAGGAAGTCAAGAGAGGGTATTGAGGAGATAAAGAATTCCATGCATGAGAAAAAGATGGTGAAAATAATGAGTCAGGAAATGGAGTGTGTTGTTAGAGGAATAGCAAGGAGACCAGTATTACTGGATCAAATAGTGGGTTTTTGAGCAGTGTGTGTATTGTAAGATATAAAATGTAAGAAGACTGGAAAGGTGGGAGGTATGTGGCTAGATTATAAATGGCTTTGAATGTCAAACAAAAGATTTTATGTTTGATCCAGTCTGACTGTCTGGTCAAATTTGTGGCCTAGATTAAAATGAAATTAATAAATGTTTAACAAAATAAATAAAAATACAGTACAACATAGACAATTTTGACTTATGGTTTTCTATGTCAATATGTGGTCTGAATTTGATATCGCTGCTGTAGGTGATGGTCACTGGAATTTACTGAATTGGAGAGTGATATGGTCCAACCTGTGCTTTAAGAAAAAAGGAACCTTAGGCTGAGTGGAGGATGGAGTGGAATAGGGCAGACCAATCAGCAAGATACCACAATAGTTTAGGTGTGAGGAAACAAGGGCTTGCACCAGGATGGTAGCTAACTGTGATATTGTACAAGTCTCTTAATATCATTGAGTCTCAGTTTTTTTTATCTACATTATTAAGAGGCTGTACTAGACCACCTCTTTGTTCTAAATCAGTAACCAAATAAATACTCATTATCAATTAATAATCCCCCCTCATTACTTGACTAGCTTGGGAACTGTGTCTGATCTCTCCAACTCCTACATATACAAGCAGAGACTTGTGCAGAAACAGTATTCTTCCATGGGTGTGAAAATGTGCATCCATTTGCACAGGACCAGAACCTATGATGCTGATTCAGAAGGAAATATAGATCCTCACACAGGCAAGAGAAAGGAGCCTAGCCACCGTGTGCTGCAAAGGCAGAACTCGCTTGGAGCAGACTCAAACATGAGCTAACTACTCTAGTGTTTTATCCTTCTAATGGAGAGATCTTGCCATGTACTCTCCAGCAGGTGGAAGGCTGTGGTTTTTCAAAAACAGCCTAGCAGGGCAGTTTGTTCTTGTTCTTGATGTAAGAATTGAACCAGAAGGATCTGCCTTTTAGATTCAGGAAGAAGACATGAGCAACCCTAAAACTGATAGCTTCTTGCTGAGGCTACCATTTTAAAAGGACCCCAACCATTCTGTCATGCCTCAGTCATGGCTGGAATTACTCTATGGGCTTTCTGTCTATTTATGAATAACCATATCCCTTTTAAATTTTTCTTTTTAATTAACAAGCATTTATTTTCTCTTCATTCCATCTTTTCCTCGCCCCTAACCTCCAATTTAGAAGGAAAAGGGGCAAAAAAAGCTCATGTAGTCAATATTTATTGTCAAACAAAAAGCAAATGTCTACATTGTCCATGTCCAACAATGTATATCTCAGTCTTCATACTGAAACTATCAAGTGTTTTTCAAGAAGACAGTAACAGTATTCAGCCCGAGTTTTCTGGAATCAAAGTTGATCATTGCATCCATCACATGTTGTCTTTCAAAATTGCAGGTTTTATGGTCTTCTTGTAATTGTATAAATTGTTCTACTGGTTCTGTCTACTTTTCTTTGCATCGATTCACAAAAATTTCCCAGGTTTTGTTATTTCTTACAGAAAAAAGAGAGTATTTTATCACATTCATGTACCATAATTTGTTATCACCTTTGAATGTTGCATTTTCCATTGCAATGTAAACCCCTGGAAAGGAGATACTGTTATGTTTGTTTGTATTTGTATCTTCATTGCATAGCCATATAGTATATAAATGTTCTCTCTCTGTCTCTGTCTCTCTCTCCATCCCCCCCATCCCAGAAACACCTTATGTTTTCAAAAGCATCTTTTGCTGGGAGTTTGAGTGATCTCTCTATCTCACAGAAACCGGGTCTGAATGCCAAGCCTCATTACTAATGCCAGTTGGGATAGGAATGGCTGCAATGTTCTCTACTAAGTTTTGGACATTTTGTCTTAGCTCTGGGTTCAGAGAGGGTCTCCCTCTTCTTTCCTCCTTTCCCCTTGGCACTCCTAGAGTCTTCTTGTGGGAATATCATTCCCTCCATGATGCCTGGCCCAAACCCAGATCACGAACTCCATTTCTTTTATCCTGGACTCTTCTTGTTTGCTGTTAACCTTCCCATTTGCTAGCCAATAAAAGTGCATGCAATCCCAGCCAGCCATTTTCACAGCCCTGAACTATTTTTAAATGCTTTATAGCTTTCCATGCCCTGTGTTCCACACATTACAACTCCTCCACTCACTCCCTCTCCCTCGTTTCGTAAAAGATAAAATTTTGCTGCCTCTCTGATCATAAACTCTGTTGGCTCATGCTGGTCCAGTATATATTTAGAGTAACTCCCCCCCCTCCAAAAAGTTATTTTTAATGTACAGTTTCATACTATTGGAGCTTCTTTCTGTTTTCACACCACCACAAATGGAAAACAAAACATAGAAATACTTGGCTAGCAAAAGGCAAATTCTAGTGTATTGGGTGGGGGGGATGTGGTGGAATGTGTTTTTAATGTTACTGCATAGCAGCTGCTGCAGAGTAATAACTACAGCTTGTTGCTGTTTATGTCAGCACAGTTGGAACTTTCCCTTCAAATAAGGCATAGTGTATCTCCGGTTATATTTACTGTTTCTATATTTCCATGCCTCTCCCCCACCTCAAAAAAGATACCATTCTGCCTCTTCCTTCAGGTGATTTTGAAGGCAACAAAAGATGTTTAGAAGTTGGATTCATTGGCCAGTTTTGTTTTGTTTTTATCATTTAGACTCAGAATGTCAACATGGCAAGGAACGATGACATTCAAAAACTGAGTCATCCAAGAGGGAAGCCTACTTAAAGAGACCAATGTGAATTGAGAGGACTTTTTAAAAAAATCATTTGGAGGATGTAGATCTATTCCCCATGGATATAAGACATTCAAAAGTCCAGGTAGTTTCTTGGCTTAGACACCAAAAACCATATTTGGCACTTGGAACTGAGAAAGGATTAAGTTTCTAAAGCTACTTTAAAGACCCTTAGTTGTTTCTAGTATATTATAGAGAAGACTTGGGTCAGCGTCTCTATATTTAATGCATGTGTGTATCTATCAACAATATACAATGTGCAAGGGAAAGCAAAAAGACAGAAAAGGTACCATTTATACAAAGGACCAATCCACTTATAGATTGCGATAAAATTTGTCCAGTGACAGAGAGGATTATTTTATAATTCATAAAAATGATGGAAGATAAAATACTTTTATAAGCTGAAAAACATGAATAAATCTTCTTGGTTTTTTAAATGCATCAAAAAAACATTTTTTTGAAAAGTTATTTAACTCCTTGTAAAGACAGTTTAAAATTTCAATTGAGCTGATTTGTTTCTACATTGCTACATTCCACATCAAGCTTTTGTTTACATGTGATGAGATCCTGCCCACCATTTGGAGGATAAAATATATTCTGACAATGGATTTTAAACTACTACAATCCCTTCAGAGAAGTTCACCAATGATATTAGGTCACTTGCAATAACATTAAAAACTCATTGACCCTAGGTCTCCTCAGGTACACTGTTGTCACAAGGACGAATGTCCAAAATCTAAGGACTCCAAAGCCCCATTCCCAAATTACTCATACCCATTAGTTAGAATTAATTTATGGAAGCAAGGATTCCTCTTTGCATTTTTTAGTAGTGGAAGGATACAGTTGGTGTTTCTCCTTTAAATTTGTTCTTTGAGGGGTGCTAAGAGTCCTAGAAATGACCATGAGTAATAAAAGAAAACATTTTTTTTCATTCTAATTTTCTACTTTCTCTGGATGACATTGGGCCACCATGGCAAGATATTTAATTCTGGCAGTATCACATAATCCCTTGTTTCCCCAGAACTGGTTTTCAAGAAGGAAGGAGGGAACAAAAAAAATGCTCTGAACAGAAAAGTCAATGAAATTGTGGCAAGGAGTCCAGAGAGTATTAGTTGCCTCTCCAGGCAATCATGGCATTTTAGGCAAAGATGAACAAGAGTGCCACCCAAGGAGGCAAAAGGGTTAAAGCCATCCTTGTGATGGTATATCTGGCATCCAAAGAGAGATACTTCATTCATTCCTTCTCACAGGCAGGGGCGTGGTACTTGGTGAATTCAATTTCACTCCCAACATCTCTGGGTATGGATCACTCCGGCTGATTAATTTCTCTGTTCCTACTTAAAGTCTCTTTTTTTAAAAAAAATGATCCAGCAAGAGATAGGAGACTCAATTTAAATCCCCTTCCTGAATAGCAGTTTCTGAGACTTGGAGTATGTAGGTAAAAGAACATTATGGGGGAACTGAATCTCATTCAGGAAGACAGCTTCGACTTTTCTTGAAAAATATGGCTCCTTAATGAAGACAAGCAATTACCGAGGCTTCGAAATTTCTTGCTCAATACATACATGTGAAACTCTCAAAAAGATTGAGAATATAATTTTTAACTCTAAAGAACCCACAAACATATACATACTTCTGCAAGAATAATGGGAATTGACAATGAACTGGTTCATCTCCTAGTTGTCTTTTGGGCTTACCTCACTCAACAAGGTTATAAAGTAGTAGAGAGAGAAAGAACAGTAAGTAGAGACAGAGACACTGGAAGAAGAGAGACAGATGACAGAGAGAGAGAGAGAGAGAGAATAGATGGGAAAGAGAAGAAAACGTAACTGGTTCTATGACTGCTAGCAAAAGAAGATATCACAGGGATAATCTGTGTATCTCCTTCTATCCTGTCATTCTTCTAGTCATGTCCTAGATAAGAAAGACCAGGAAAAAAAAATAAGTTCTCCTTTGAGAGGGTTTCTCTACAAATGGTTCTTCATCTTTCCCAAAAGGTTGGAGGGAAAATTACACTTTCTACAGTCTGTGTCAAAAGAAGCCTGGGCAGATCTGATGCTCTGGTTATTCGATGAAGGAGGTGCCTTAAGGATAGGCTCCCTTTGAATCAAGAGATCCTAACCTTTTAGTAACAGAAAGAAATCATTTCCATCTAGTCACACATGGCCTGTCACTCATTGCCTTTTCTACTCATACCTCTTATTCTGGCTGTGGCTGAGAGTGAGGAGATTAGATACATATTTACCCTTCTGTTCCAAAGAGTTAGAAGGTAACAAGTTGTCGATCGATAATTATCATATTGTAAACCTCTTCAGGAGCCTTCTGAGGGAGAGTAATATTGATGAAGGAACCTATAACCAGTTCATATGGACAAGAAAATCTGAGATTACTGGAGCACTTGCAGGGGGAGAGGAGAAACTGCAAAAATCATGTTGAAAATGGCAGCTTTTAAATGTGTCTCAGGCTACTAGTGCATTTCTTTTTTTCTTAAAATAAGGGAGGCAGTTTAGGATCTGCCTGGGCCAAATTACCAATTGATGTTATTGCATTGGGGCTCTCCTCAGGAGGGTGACCTCAAATGAAAATGCCTACTGGAAAATGTTAAACCTCCTGAGGAAAGGGAAAATTGCAATATCTGCTATTCACACATACATATGCACACACAGAGAAGCATGTGAATAATGTAATAACGTCCAATTCTGACATAGGAAGCCATTTCTTTGTCTTGGCTAACAATCCATATCAATAATGCATTTCTGCATGGATCATAGGTTTAAAATTAGGAAAAACCCTTGTGAAAATCCCATGCTTCCACCCTTACCCTAACTCTCAATTTTGGAGAGGAAACAAGTGCTGAGAGTTTAAGCCTCTTCCTCAAAGTCACAGAGATTGTTATGTGATAGAGCCAGGATTTGGACCCATCTCTTATGATTTTTATATCTCTAAACATGTACATCAATAAATGAGAAACAGAGCAACTCAACATTTTGGATATGCAAGTAAAAACATCTGAATAACAAAATTTTAAACCTCTGAACACCAAAACAGTAATCTTGAAAATCAAAGGAAAGAATAACAAAATTTTAAATTTTAAAAACATGAACTAATTTAAAAAAATAGGAACTTTTTTTCAATATAACTAAATAATAACTTAAAAAAACCCCATGAACTATTGGTAAGTGTAATTTTTTTAAAAGAAAACTCAAATCCATAGTAACAAAAAGTGGAAAAGGTAAATTCACAACTAATGAAGATTAAATAAAAGCAATTATTAGGAGTTACTTTGCCAAACTGTATGACAATAAAAATAAAATCCTAACAAAATAAACAAATATTTACAAAAAGATAAATTATCCAAATAAACTGAACACAGGAAATAGGATCCTTTAATTACTCTATCTTAGAAAAAGAAATTGAACAAGCTATAAATGAACTCCCAAAGAAAAAGACTCCAGACCTAAAGCATTAAAAGTGAATTCTACCAAGCATTTAAGGAATTATTAATTCCAATATTTCATAAACTATTTGATAAAACAGATAAAGAAGGAATCCTACTAAATTCTTTCCATGACACAAATATGGTCTAGATATCTAAACCAAAGAGAGTTAAGACAGAAGAAAACTATAAAACAATTTCTCTAATGAGTTTTGATAGAAGCATTTTAAATAAAATACTAGCAAGAGAATTACCACAATATATCACTATAATCATACACTATAATCAGGAATGTAGGACTGTTTCAATATTAATAAAATTATAAGCATATTTGGTCAAATTAATCACAAAACAACAAAAATATTACAATTTCCATAGAAATAAAAAAAGGCTTGACAAAACACTAGAAAAAACAGGTATAAATGGAGCTTTCCTTAAAATGATGAATACAAGCTATATAAAATCAAGAGCAAGCATTATCTGTAAAAAAAAGACAAGCTAGAAGATTTTCTAATAAGATCAAGAGACATGAAGATGTTCATTATCACCATTACCATTCAATATCATATCAGAAATGCCAGCTCTAGCAATAAAATAAGAAAAATATACTTTGGGAATACGTATACACAATGAAGAAACAAACTATTACTCTGCAGATGATATAATGGTTTGCCTTAAGAGAACCCTGGAGAGTCAACTAAAAAACTAATTAAAATAATAAACACAGCAAAACTGTAGCATATAAAATAAAGCCACACAAACCCTCAGTATTTCAATATATTACCAACAAAACCCAGCAGAGAGAAATAGAAAGAGAAAATCCATTTAAAAAACTACAGACTACATAAAAGAGTTGGGAGGCTATCTGCCAAGACAGACCCAGGGATTATATAAACACAATTACAAAACACTTTTTGAGAAAATATAGACAGATAGGAATAATTGAAGAAACAGTAATTAGTCAGGGGTAGCCTGAGCCAGTATAAAAAATATGATAATACTACCTAAATTAATTTATTTATTCAGTTCCATATCAATCAAATTGCCAACAAAATGACTTTTAGAGAGAGGAAAAAGGTAGTAACAAAATTCATATGAAGAAACAATAAAAAGAATCATAATAAATTGGAAGAAAATCATTTTTTTAAGAAACAGGAAGGAAAGGGGTCTACCAGTACCAGATCTCAAACTATACTACAGAGCTATTATAATTGTCAAAAACAATTTGATATCAAGAAAAAGAGTCTGATCAGTGGAATAGATTGGAGACACAATATGCAAGGTGACTCAGTTCAGTAACCTAGTATTTGATAAACTCCAAGATCTCAATTTTGGGGTAGGAACTCATCTGACAAAAACTGCTATGAAATCTGGAAAGTAGTCTAGCAGAAAACTAAGCATAAACCAAATCTTACATCACTGCAAGATAAGCCGAAAGTGGATATATGACTTAGTCATTGAGGATGATATCATAAACAGATTAGTGGAGCATGGAAGAAATGATCTGTCAGATCTATAAAAAGGGAAAGTCAATTCCAAACAAGTAACAGTTTCAGAGTAGGTAAAATGGATAATTTTGGTTATATACGATGGAAAAAAATTTTGCAAAAACAAAACCAACTAAGCTAAAATTAAAATAAAAACAGTAAACAGGGGGAAAAGATTTGTAGCAAACTTATTCAATTAAGTTTTAATTTCTAAACTATATAGTTTCTGAGTCAAATTTAAAAAATAAAATCTATTCTCCTATTGATAGATGGTCAAAGGATATGAATAGGCAGTTTTCAGAAGAAGAAATCAGAGCTATCAATAGTCATGAGTCATATGAAAAAATAGTTTAAATCACCAGTAATTGCAGAAATGCAAATTAAAGCAATTCTGAGGTACATTTTCACACCTAATACATTCACCAGAATGACAAAAAAAAAAAAGACTAATGCTGGAGGGGGATGTGGGGGAAAAGTTCACTAATGCACCAGTGGTGGAGCTGTGAACTATTCCAACCATTTGTAGAAAGCAATTTGGAACTATGTCCAAAAAGATATTAAACAGTGAACACTGTTTAAGCTAGAGATAACTCTATTATGTTTGTACCCTAAAGAGAGCAAAGAAAGAAGAAAATGATCTCTATGAACAAAAATATTTATTGCAGTATTTTTGTGCTGGCAAAGAATTGGAAACTGAGAGGATCCCCATCAATTAAGGAATTGCTGAAGAAGTTTATATATAAATGTGGTGGGATATTATTGTGCTGTAAAGAAATGATGGAAAGAAGTTACAGAAAAACCTGGGAAGATTTGTATCAAAATGATGTAAAGTGAAGCAAACAGAAACAGGAAAACAATTTATACAGTAACAGCAATATTGTAAAAGATAATCAACTTTGAAAGACTTAGCAACTAATTATTAACACAATGACCAACCCAGATTCCAAAAGATTCATGATTAAAAGTACTATCTACCTGCAAAATAAGAACTGACTGATTTAGAGAGCAGACTGAAGCATATTTTCTTCCATTTCTTGCTTTTTCGTGAAGAAGGGTGGTTCTTGACTTTTAAATTGGTAAGAGAGGACAAAAAATAAAATTTTAATAAAATAAAATCTAAACATTTAGCATATAAAAATAGAGAAAAGACTCAGGACAAAGCAGTTAGGGACACCCACAATTAGCGGGCATGATCAAGATAAAGAATATGAGCAGTTGGACAGACAGGAGAAACTCAGAAAGGAGAAAGTGTCCAGGAAGTGATCAATAGTGTCAAATGAACATAGGATGAATCAAGAAGGATGAGGAATGTAAATAGGATATTAGATTTGACAATTAGATTTGACAATTAAATGATTAGTGGCAACTTGGGAGGGTAATTTTCATTTGAATCATGAGGTTAGAAACCAGATTGCAGAAAGATTAAGAAAATTAAAGGAGATGAAGTAGAGGCAGCGGAGGGAAAAAAAAAAAGATGAGTTGGTGAGCATTGTAAGCACTTTTTAAGGATGGTGAAGATCTGGACATGTTTGTAGACATCAGGGAAAGTATAAGTGAGTAGAAAGATTGAAGATGAGGAGAAGAGTGACAATGTCAGTAATACCTTCTGCTCCCTCATAAGGCAATTTTAGTGAAAGCCTTGCATATAATAGATATTCAATAAAGGTTCATTGCATTGAATTGAAAGCATTTCACAATGGTTCCTCCTTGCAAAAGTTTGTCCATTTTTATATATTTATGCATTTTATCTCCTTATGGTATAGAACATAAGCTCTTTGAGGACAAAGACTGTTTCCTTTCTTTGTTTCCTGTGCCTAGAGTAGATCTTTCCATAATAGTAGGCACTTAATCAGTGCTTTAATATCTTACTCATTTCTATTTTTTATTATTATTTATAGTATATTATTTGCCAGTGCTAAGAAAGCTATTTTTCTATACATCTGGAGATGGCAAATACATCAAGCAATTTCTCACTTTTGTCTAATTTTGTTAAAGTTCCTTGTCCATGTACACTGATCCGTTTTCTTCCTGATGAGATGAGTCCCACTCAAAGTGGCAGCGCCCTAGGCAAACCATCTTGACATATCTATTAAAGACCCAGGAAAGAGAGTCGTTTGCATTACCAAATGATTACACACCAGAAAATGATGATTTTTATCATTATCCAAATCACTAATAAAAAGAGAATTGCAAATCAAAACCACACACTCTTCCTATTGGCAAAAATGTCCAAAAATGGCAGTAGTTAATGTTGGAAGGGTTGTGGAATGATAGGCACATTGATACATTGTTGGTGGAGTTATAAAATGATACAATCATTTTGGGAAGCAAAGGAAAACTATGAAAATTAAATTACTAAAATATCTATACTCTTCAAATCATACTCCATTAATGGATTTATGTCCCAAAGAACAGGAATAGGAAGAAATTCCCCATATACACCAAAATACTTCTAATAGCATTTTTAGTGATAGAAAAGAATTGGATACAAAATAAATGACCATCAATTGAGGAATGGCTAAATAATTTTGGTGCAAAAATGTAATAGAATATTACTATGCTGTAAGAAATGATGTGTGTGATGAACACAGAAAAACATGGAAGGATCTATATGAATTAATGCACAGTTAAATAAACAGAGCAAAGAAAACACCATATCCAGTAGCAACAATATAAATTTTAAAAATTACACAACAAAAAAAATTTTAATGAATATAATGACATTTAAAAAATAAGTAGGAATCAGATGAAGAGATATATGAGAGGTTACACTAACATACTCTTTTGTGAAGGTGCAATGTCCAAGTTACCCATTTCAATATATTGATCACTTGTACTGATTTTTCTCCTCTCCAAAAAATGTTATGTCATATATATGATGGCTCTCTAGAAGTGAACAGAGGGAAAGATACTTGGGATAATGTTAATGGTATAAGAAAACAGAAGGCATCAATAAAAAATTTGTTAAAAATATGGAAGACCAAAAGATGATTTTATCTCTAGAAATAACATTAAAGAAAAGTCATTTAATGCTTAGATTGATGGGAGCTTTCTATCTGACTTGCAGTGAAATATTCCAGAATGGTAATCCCTTGAGATCAAGGACAATCTTGCTTTTCTATGTGTTATTGCCAGCACTTAGCACTGTGCTTTGCACATAGAGCTCAATGAATGCTTGTGTCATTTATTAAAAATATTTTGTAAAATTGGAATTTCATCATTTAAAGTGCCCCATTTTAGGGGAATACAAAGACAAAGTACAACTGACTTTCAGGGGGAAAATTTTTAAGACATAGATTCATAATTGGCTGAACAAAAATGACCAAGATTGACTAGTAGATGGTAACTTGAATGGGAAATCTCTAGTGGACTGCCCTGGGTGTCTAGAACAGAGGGTTCTTACTCTGCTGTTTGATATTTTTAACAGTGGCATAAAAAAGACATAGATTATCATTTATTTAATTTAAACTAAATAATTTGTTTAAAGACATCACAAGTTGGGAGTCGACTTGCTGGGTGACTGTTGAAACCTCTCAAACTAGAATGAGAGACTATATATATTTTTTTTAAATGAAAGGATTTAATAGGAATAACTGTCAATCACTAAGCTTAGCTTAGAAAACAATCTTCCCAAGAAGAGAGTAAGGGAAATATAGCTGATTAATAGTTCATATAAAAAAGATGTGGTGTATGACCAATGGGTTAACTGTGTGACATGACAAGTGATAATATCATCCTGGTCACATTATGTGGTTCAGCCCTGTCATATTCAACTTCAATTACTGTGTTCATTTATGGACGCAATTTTTCAAAGGACGTGGACACTAGAATATATCCAAGAGTAGGTAACCAGGATGTTATGACAATAGAGACTGAAGTTCATGCTATATGGGAAGTTTAAGCCTGAAGAAGAGAAGTGTTGGGTGGGACATATCACTGTCCTCTAGTATGAAGTGATATCAAATGAAATTGACTTTTTTTGCACCCTTTCCCCAAAGGAATGAAAGAGATGCAATAGGCAACAGTTAAGAGAAAAAGATTAGGCTACATGTAAAGGGGAAAAAAAACCCTCAAAACAATTAGAGATTTCCAAAAGAAGAATGCACTTCCCCTGAAGGAAATGGGTTCCCCCTCACTGAAATACTTCAAACAAAGGTTAAGTATTCACTTGTAGGAGTTGGAATTTATGACAGCTGAGATCACTTCCAACTTTTTAGATTATGAAAATTTCCACTGGCATCTTGCACATTCTCTACTCAATAGATTCCTGTACCTTTTATATACAAGTTACCTCAAATATTCTTTCATATTGTTGTTGATAGTTTGCATTTCTTCTTTTGAAAAATAACTCTTTTGTTCACTTACCTGTTGGGACAAGTAACTATTTGGCGGAAATTAGAGGCCAACTTCACAGGACTTAAGGAGTCAAAATTCAAGATGTCTGTTCACCTTCAGCAATGCATATTGCTGAAATTTAACTGTTTTATGAAATCACATGTCAATGTAATTTCACCATGTTTTGGGTGAGCCTCACATTATAATGCCCCTGGAAATCAAATAACTTTTATTTGAAAGGAACCCCAGAGATTCTGGGATTTCCAACTGGTAGGTTGAAATCTATAGGCAGAGTTCCAAATGCCAGATCTCCAAGAGAGCTAATGCTAACAGTCCTTGCTTTTCAATAGGGATAGAAAGGAGGCAAGGGAATGGGCATTTATTAAGCACCTATTATGTGCCAGGCTCTGTGCTAAGTATTTTATAAATATTATCTCATATACTATCCCCTAACAAGTTATCTTTACCCTTTCTACTCTGTCCATCAATTTTAGAGCAATGTCTTTACCTGCTGCCATATTCTGGTAGTATGGAGGCTTTATGGAGGCTTCAGGAAAATGAAGAGCAGCAAATACTCTTCATTAACAAACAAAAACAAAATCTGGCCCAATAAAATGAGGTGATTTGCGCAAGATTAAACTGATATTTAGTAATAGGGCCAATACTAAAGTCTCAACCTCTTCTTTCAGTTCAGAGGTTTTTCTCATTCTTGGGCAAGGCAGAGAAATCACTTGAACCAAATCATTCCTTGGTCATGAGAAGATTATGGAATTTCTGGATGGGGATTCACCTCTTAACTTGAACTCTGTCTTTTTGACTCCCTTGCTCTAGTGTCCACTGACCAGGCTGGTGCTGTCTCCCTTTGAGAATGATGAACTTTTCCCTCCCAAATCTGATTTCTCCAGCTGCTGGCCTGGATAATCACTGGGCTTTCTGGCAGTTCCTTCCGGCTCCTTTGAGAAGGAAACTGCCAATTAGAGTTACAATTAATTTCTCTCCCAGGGCAAGGCCTGGCTGGAAAGGTAATGACCACCCAGAGAAAGCCTGATGATTAATTTCCAAGTCTCATCTGGCTCTTCATCTCTCTAGGGCATGTGGTAGTCAGAGAATATTCTCACCCAGGGCTGAGTCCTTTGAACACAAACATGCAATGCCTAATGGCAATTGCCTACAAAACTGTTAAGTGGTAAATTTAGCCTCCCCTTTTGAACCCTCCCACCCCCTTTCAGATTTTCCTTATCTTCATTCATTCCTTTCCCTTTCATCTACAAAATCAGTGACAATGAGTACCCACAATGCAAGGAGCCATCCCATCAAGGAAAAAAAGTATCAACTTTTTCTCTCACAAAGATATTTGGTACTAAATGGGGTTACCTCTTCAAGGTGTTCACATTTAAAAGAAGACCAAAGCAAGAGGGTAATGTTTAGCTCCAAGAAATGACTCTCAAATTGAGGAATTTCTGATATTGGTCAGGGAAATATTTGAAGTAAAGGTTTCCCCAGCACCCCTCATATCATACTCTATACTCTATCTCTTCATCCAAACTTTTCTATTTCACTTGAATATACTGCCACTTTCCCCATAATCCAAGTTCATAATATGAGGGTCATTCTGACTCCCCCATCTCTCCCTAAGTTTAATCAGTTGCTTAGTAGATCTCCAGTATCCCATCTCCCAGCTCCATTCAATCACATAGATTTTCGAAGTATATGTCCTCCGCATCTGGGCCTCTCAGAACCTTTATCTTACTTCATGCCTCAGTTTAGGCAGCACTTTCAATGTGAATCCTCCCAAATATCCAGCCATTGGTATTCTCTACCCCATTTGCCTTGTATTTATTTGTCTGAGTATGTGCCTTATTTAACCTTTCAACAGAAAGTATGCTCCTTGTAGACAAGGGCTGCTTTTCTTTTATCTTTATATTGTTCACATCCAACTTGACATAAAGTGTTTAATAAATTCTTATTAAGTTGAATTATTTTGTTGAATCCCTCTACCTAGTTAGGATAGATATGAGGATGAAATATAATATTTGTAAAGAGCTAGTTTATTATATCTCTGCTCCCTTTAAAGTTTAGAGTCCAAACTGACAGAATTAGATGTCCTACTTTATTGGACAGATGGAATCCTCCACTCAACACTGTTAGTTCCAAGTGTCACTAGAATTAGAAAGAAATAAATAGATTCTATCAAGTTCAACATCACTGTTCTTTGGCTAATCCCTTTGGGAAAAGTGTTTGAATAAAATTAAGGATTTTAACTCTGGAGGATCTTAAAGAATTTATAGTCAGTGCTTTCATTTTACAAATAAGAAAAGCAAAGGTGTAAAAAAAAATGGTGACCAGTCCACAATCACATTAAGCAAGTAACCTATGTCTTTAGTCCTACCTTTATGCTTGCTTTCTTTACCAAACACAGAATGTCATTATCCTTGCCACAGTCCCATGGTCACTTGGCTTCCTTCAAGTTCCAGCCAAAATGTCATATTCTATAAGAAATCTTTCATGTTCTCTCTTAAAGCTAGTGCCTTCCCTCTATCTCCAATTTATTATCCTGTACATGTCTTGTTTGTAGACAGTTATTTACAAGTTGTCTTCCCAGTTAGATACACGCTCCTTGAGAAAAACTATCTTTTGACTCTTTTGTTTCCCCAGGACTTAGTACAATGCCTGACTGATAGCTAGTAGGTATTTAATAAATGCTTGTTGACTGATCATTCTCCCCTAGCTCCCCAATCCCCACTGGAAAAAAATCTTTAAATCTTTATACCTTAGAAATACCTTTACCTTTGGAAAATGCATTTTAAGTCCAGCAACTTGGAAAATTTTCACAAACGAACTCTGAAAAGACAATGCAAGTTAATGAAATAATTCAGACAATGAACTATCCAGATGCTAGCTCATTACATAAGTCTGAATTTACAGGGAAATAAACTCTCTTCTGTGTATAAATTTAGCCTCTTTCAATTAAGTCTGCCAAGTTCCACCAAACTAGAAAGACCATCATCATGGGCAGTGTATCATAATGGGCCATGTTTCTGTTGCCTAGGACCAATCTAGCTAAATTTGGGCAGACTCCTCACCAGATGCTTGCCTATCAGGTTAGGAAATGTTTTAGTCACATAATTTCATCAAGGCTATTAACTAAAGTTCTGAGGCACTGTTAGCTGCATCCCTGGTGGGAGGAACCACACAGAGCCTTATATTACTCAAGTCAATTTTGACTTAAACTTTTAACTAACTAGAGATCTTAAAGGAAAAAGGTACTTTAGCTTCACAGACTATTATTCTATTTTATTTTTTTAACCAAACCTGTGTATAAGATTATAGATTTAGAATTGGAAAGGATTGTAGAGATATAATCTATTCCAATCTCCTTCATTTTGCAGATGTGAAATCAGAAGCCCAGAGAAGGTTAAGTGATTTGGCCACAGTGACAGTGGCGGTTAAGAGCCAGGGTTCAACTCTAGTCTCATGACTCCAGATTTGGCGCTCTTGGTAGGGAACTTCCCTCAGAACACTTCTTTGCCAATGAGGGACAATATTGGGCCACAATTAAACTTCTTAGAAACCTATTGGCGCAGAGAATTTAATGGATTGGCCTAGGGTCACTGTGTAATGAGGATTGACTCCCCAGAACTCTAAATCCCAGCTTCCCATGTGAAGATAGAAGTTTTGTGTAGCTCTGCTCTCTCTTTTCCCCTGACTGAGCTGGAAAAGTGGGCTTCATGCCAGGTAGGAAAATCTACACATGTGGGTTGACTTTTTGTTAGATAATTAGATTTGAGCTTCTATTTCTTTTAGTTTATTTTCTTTCTACTGCAAGTGATTATCAATAAACTTTATAAAATATAATACGTGAAGTTGGTGGATGTTAATTTAAAGTTTAAATCACACAACTTGAATCTGTCAAAGAATAGCCTCAAATTCAAGACTTATTGACTAACATTAATTCTCTTGCCACACTACAATGCTTGTCATTGTAATCCATATTATTTCAAAATTAATGAAAGAGACCTGAGTAATTTCCCCAAAAATCATAGTACTGTAAGCCAAAAAAGTATACTTATAAACGTAGGCTCTTGTTATTCTCTTTTAAAAGTAAGCAAGGTCAAGAGTCTTGCGATTTTTCTCAAGAGTCATTAACTGCACCAACTGGGTAACATGACTGGTGGCTAATTAGCAGCTACTTGACCAACAACTTCACTTTTCACAAGTCCATAGGCTTGATACTGAATAGAATTTTTAAATGAAAATGTCAACATTACCAGTCACATACAAAATAGCAACCAAAGAGGCCCATGCTGAATTGCTTGACAAGAATTTCTGCCAAGAAAAACAAGTTTTCTTTCCACACGAGTTTCTGAAAACCGAGTATATACTCCATTTCCTGTCTGCCTTGATGGATGAGTTCTAAAGCTCTGGGTCTCTCCAGACACACATAGCACCCATATTTTCTGTGACTGACTCTTTTGTCTGTTGATGTTCCCTGACTATGCTAAATTTGGTTAAGAAATGCAGCTGCCAGGAACTGATTTACATCCAAGGTAGGAAAACAGAGAAAAATAATACAAGGAAGGAACCAAAGTTTCTCTATAGCTAGTCTTGGTGGCTTAGAGGCCTCTCAAGGGATATCTCAAGAGATGCATCTCGGGAATTGAGCGATAGCAGAAAAGCAAAAAAAGAACTACAGACGGTATATATAACCCCCCAAGTTTTCAAGCACAGTTGGGGTGGGGTAAGGTGGGGCTTAGAAATCCTTCATCCTGAAATTCTCTCAGAGGGCACTTGATGAATAAGTAAATAATTTCAGTGACTTGAGGGGTGGGGGGGATTTGAGGGCTACCCTCGCTCTGACCACATTCTCATTTCTGTCTTCTTTGGCTATACTAGTGATTTAACAGACAGAAGTGATTTCTTAAAAAAAAGAAAAAAAATATATATATATATGTACACACATATGTGTGTATACAACCTCCTTTATACATATATGTATAAATATGTATGAATAAAAATAAATATATATACATGTATACATATATGTATAAAGGAGGTTGTATGCAAATATAGTACTTTTTGAAAAGAAATCTGGTTATTTTTGGACAAACATGAAGGAAAGTTCCCTTGATCCTGACACCAGTCCTCTCCAGGCATAGCCTTATTTCTTCCGGGCTAATTAGCTTGAATTTTCCTGGATGGCCACATGGAAACACTGGGCATGGCCAGTATCTTGAAGAGACAAGAATGTTCACCCGTTCTCCCTGACACACAAGTGCCAGGTCTGAAATGATTCGGTGACCCTTTCTGTCCTGAACTCATCTGAACTGGTGATTATTTCTGGTCTGTAGAACATTAGGACTGTCTCTATGCATATGCAGAGGAGAGAATTCAAAGATGAGGAATTAGAACTATTAGAAAGGATTTCAAAGGCCATTGAGGTCAGTCCTTGCGTGCCCAAGACACCCAGCAGATGTTCGTTTATCTACCTGAACCTGTCATTTCTGTCTAGTTTGTACTCCTCTTGCCTTATTTGAATCCACTGTTTGATTTGGCCTAACAGGATCAGTCTAATTTTTCTTCTCCACCACAATCCTTTGGATATTTCAAAACAATTATTAATGTGCCTCCTTCTTTCAACTTGTTCCTTCTCTGGCCTAAACATTCATACTCCATGAATCCATAGTTGTATGGCATTGTTATCACCATTCTAGTCATTTGCCTCTGGAAGAATTCCAACCCATCAGTATATTGAAAACATGGCACCCAGAATTGGGTATGTTGTATGGAGAAAGTATGGGTTAGGGAAGGGAAATGGGGGCTAGGAGGAAAGAGAGAAGAAGAGAGAGAGAGAAAGAGAAAGAGAGAAAGAGAAAGAAAGAAAGAGAGAGAGAGAGTGAACTGTTTTCTCGTGTTCCTTATTCCCTATAATTATGCACAAGATCATTCTCCCAATGCCACTTATCCATGCCAATGTTGAACCTGCAATCTGCTAAAAAACCTTTTTCTGCCCCATCATTCTGTACCAGGAAAGCTGACTTTAAAGAGGCAGCATGAGATAGTCGCAAGAGGGCTGGATTTGCTAACTGTAAGTACAGGGTGGATGTCTGCTTGTTAGGCATGTGGAAAGGGAATTCACAATTTGAGTAGGAGTCTGGATGTCCTCTTAAATCCTTCTCAATGCCAAGATTCTATTGGTTTAGACAGAGATTTTAAGTTCTTATGGACCGAGTCAAAATCTACCTTCCAGGAATTTCATCCATTTGTCCTAAAACCCAGACTGTGTGGGTTGTAACTGCATTCACAAATTCCTTTCTCTGCCTGGGCTCTTAAACAATAGCATTACAGCAAGGCCCAGGTATAATCCTCTGCATGCTATTTTTCTCAATAGCCCTCTCTATTCTCTCTCAAAAATGAACTTGGAAGCTATTCATCTCTCTGCCCCAAGGAAGCAGTTAGCCTTGCTGCCCAATAAATCAGCTCAGCCTTGTTCTCTTTGCAGGTTGTTCCATAAGAAATAGAAAGATGAACAATAAACCTAATCCTTAGTCTTCTTTAGATCTCTTCTCAAGAGCCACCTTGAGGCCCTTGCTGATTCTCTCCCATCCTCCTCATCACCTTGTACCTATTCTGTGTTTATTTACATACATACATTTATTTTTCCTGATCCACCTTAAGCTTTCTGGATTGGTTTCCTTCTGTCTTTGTGCGTCTAGCATATGTACATAGTTGTTGTTTAGTCATTAGAGTCACACCCTACTCTTCATGACTCTATGGATCATTACTGCCCATTGGGTTTTCTTGACAAAGATATGAGCCATTTTCTTCTACAGTGGATACAGTAAATTCTTTTGTCAGGCAACAAGAGATTAAATAACTTGTCTAGGGCCACACAGCTATGAAGTATCTGAGGCTGCATTTGAACTCAGGTCTTTCTGACTCCAAGCCCAGAACTCTATCCACAGAGCCACCAACTAGTTGCTTCATATGTACCTAGTAGGCACTTAATAAATGCTTATTGATTAATTAGATCTTCACAACTACTCCAGAGAGAAGCTATTACTATTTCCATTTTTAAAAGCTGGAAACCTTCTTGGAGGGGTTCTTTGTGCCCAGGTGATTTGCCCAAGGCCACACAGTTGTTAGAAGAGGTGGGGCTCTAAAACCCAGTGTTTTTTCCATAGATGTATGTATATCTAGAGGGACTTCAGAGACATTTAGTCCAACCTGCCACATTTTGCAGGTGTGGAAACTGAGGTCCAGGGAGGCTTAGTGACTATTCAAGCTTTACATGGCCATTAAGTATCAACTTGGGGATTTGTTTCCTGGGCCAGTTTTCTTTCTATTGTCCCATGCTACCTCTTCCTATACTGGCTACCTTAGCACTCTTCTGTTCATTCTGAAGGCTCTCTGCGTCAATCAACACATACTGTTATTAAACAACTACTATGTGCTTAGAATGGGAAAAAAAAGGACCTGATTCACTTCCTTCAAGAGGCTTTTAATCCACTTGGGAGAAAACACTACAACCCAAAATGGAAAGAAAGAAGAGAGGCAGAAAGAGAGATATATTGTTGGTGCTGAAGTTGGGAGGTGCTACTTCCTCCTCTAACAAGTCTTCACAGACATAGTAGCTCCTGGTTGGCATCAGACATAGAAATTGCTAGACCACCAAGGGCGCTGACCTTCTCATACCACTTGGCTAAGGGATGCAGGAATTCTTCTGCTAGGAAAACCCTTTAGAAGATAATGTGAAATAACTAAACATTAACTGATTCAGGCAGTAAGCTACAAAGATTTGAATTCATTACATTCAAAGAAATTCACAAGGAATTACTTGGGTAAATTCAGAATCTTCCCTTTAAGACCCACCCCAATGCTTACAGACTAATTCCCACATGCACACACACCCATTTCTATGTTCTGAGCAACTAATTTTTTAAAATTTTGATTTACGTACAAATCTCATAGCATGGGCAAGGACTCCATAGACCCAAGTTACAATAGCTATTCACATCACTGTTACAGGTATGTTCTCCAAAAAACTTTGCTCAAAAGTTTATAGCTCTATTCACCTTGGGAAGCAGAGCCACCCAAAGTATAAAAAGCATTATTGTAATAAAGCACCATTTGCCCCTTGAACAGCTATGGCATAGTAGAGTGCCAGGTTTGGAGTCTGGAAAACTCATCTTCCTAAATTCAAATCCAGCCTCAGACACTCACTATCTGACTAACCCTGGGCAAGTCACTTAACTCTGACTCAGTTTCCTCATGTGTAAAATAAGTTGGAGAAGGAAATGGCAAACCACTTCCAAGAAAACCCCAAAATGAGTTAAGAAGAGTTGGACATGACTGAAAACAACTGCTGAAAACAACTGGTTTGCCTTAGACCTCCTTGAAGGCTCAAGACAAGATGCAGATTTTTGATACCAAAACCCATTCTTTCCAAAATACAAGGCCAAATAGAGCACAATTTTCAAAAGAGCTTTAAAATCTTTGATATTAGCAATTTCCCCAAGATTTCTCAACAAGAGGTGTAGTCAATAGTAGACAACTGACACAAGGGCCTGAATAATATGGTGAAGGAAGTTAAGTGGACAAAGACTTGGGGCACCTGTGGAAGAATTATTTTCTACCCATTATGATCATTTCTATCCCTGGATCCTTGGCTTACCATTGACAATTGGCCTGATTCTGTGCATCCCCTCACCTGGCATGGTCACTAGCCACAAATGGACCAATGTGATGTCTCTTTTGGGCCATTCATTACTTGTTCTGCATATAACCTCTTGTTTCCCAGAAAACTACCCTTGTTTGGGAAGCTTTGGGATTGAAGGTCATCCAGGGTGTGAGGGATAAAATGGGGCTGGATCAGAGTTGGGATCCTGAAACCTTCCCTTACCCTAGGTGAGTTCTTCCCCAGCCTGGCCTTTCCCTGCTTAAGGAAGTTCAGTGGGAAAAGTGTTATGTTTGGAACTAGAGAATCTGGGTTGGAATCCTAGTTTACCTCATTGCTAGAAGAAGGACCTAAGACAAGACATTTGATGTCCCTCAGCCTGTTTCCTCATATGCAAAATGAAAAAGAATATGGCTTGGATGGCCATCTCTAAAACTATGGCCCTATGCTGCCTGCTGGTAGCTAGTATTTCCCCAAATTCACCTCCTCCCCCATTAAATGTATGTATACACAGAGGCACACACACACACACACACACACACACGTCTCCTGAGCCTCAATGACTAGTTATAGGCTTGGAAAAATCATATACAAATGAAGAAAATATACGACAACACAAGACAACAATTCAGTACAAAATTGCTTGTTTATACAGCAAGTGGAAATTTAGAGAAGGGGAATCAGCAAAAGTGGGAGTCATCAGAGATATTAAGCATAGGGGCATCTAGGTAACACAGCTTGGAAAAGTGCCACATATTGTATCAAGAGTTCCTGAGTTCAAATCTGGCCTCAGATAATTCTTAGCTTTGTAACCCTGAGCAAGTCACAACCCCAAATGCCTAGTCCTTGCCGCTCTTCTGCCTTGGAACCAATACGTAGTGCTGATTCCAATATGGAAGATAAGGGTTTTATTAAAAAAAATTAAGTAATATGAATATATGGTTCAGGATCTCCTAAGTGTTTTTCCCCCTGTGTATCTGTTGGGCATTTCCTATGTCCTGGGTGTTCCCCCCTTGGTATCTATTGAGCGTTTCTATTGTCCTACCTGAATTTCCCTGAGCAGTCTCCTGAAAGTCTTTAGTTATGGAAAATATGGAAAAAAAAAGTGATGGGTACACAGCACAAGATCAACAGAATCAGTATCTCTTCCTAGTTCAACACCTTTGGAACCTTCTTTCTTAGTATGAACAGATCTTATGATAACACTAACATAGGGAAGAGCACATAAAGAAAATGAAATTTGAGCTGGACCCTAAATGGTGAGTAGGAAAGAAAGAGACAGAGGCCCTGAAGAGAGAAAAAGATCAAAAGTGTTTTCCAGAAACATTTACTTCCTTTACAAGTTAAAACTCTTATCTTCCTGAACACAGATTCTAGCCATATTTTAGGTGGTGGCTGTTTTGTTTTTAATAAAACCCTTACCTTCTTTCTTGGAATCAATGTTAAGTATTGGTTCCAAGGCAGGAGAACAGTAAGGGCGAGGCAATTGGGGTTAAGTGACTTGCCCAGAGTCACACTGCTAGGAAGAGTGGAAGGCCACATTTGAACCCAGGAATTCCTGTCTCTAGGCCTGACTCTCAATTCATTGAGCTAACTAGCTACCCTGGTGTTGGGGTTTTTGTTTTTTTAAGAAAATAATTTCAACTATTGGTATTTCAAGTATCAATATGTCCCAAATAATGTTATTAAAGTAGCAGGCCCTGAGAAATATAGCTTATCCTGATGAAATTCCAGATCTTTACCTTATTTGTTTTATCTACAGTAATAATAATATATGGGGGGGGCAGCTAGATGGCTCAATGGATTGAGAGCCAGGCCCAAAGATAGGAGGTCCTGGGTTCAAATTTGGCCTCAAGCTTTGTAACCCTGGGTAAGTCACTTGACCCCCATTGCCTCATTCTTACCACTCTTCTACCTTAGAACCAATATGCAGTATTGATTCCAAAATGGAAGGTAAGGGTTAAAAAAAAATAATAATATATGGCACTTGCTATGTGCCATAGAAAGCTAAGCACTATAATGGTTAGAATGGCTTCAACTAAATTATAAGAGTAAAAAAATGTTGTGGTCATCATTTGTAGAAATTAACCATTAAGTCACAAGACTATTAATAGCTCTAATAGTTTTATTATAGTAAGGTCAAGATAAGAGAGGGAGATACAGAAAGGAGGTAAAGAATTTCCCCATAGCCTATCTCCAAATCTCAGCCTCAGAAACACCCCAGGCCTCACCTTATATGCCGTTCCCTTCACCCTCTAGGTCTCCTATATTCTCCCCACCAGGAACCAATCACAATTCCTCAATTAGCCTGGCAGCACCCAGGGGGGCAGTGTCTGTGGGACCAATTCCCTGGTTGCTGACTGACCCAAATTCAAAACAAATGGAACAGAAGTCTAAATCTCTGATTGATCAAATCAAAATACAAATTCCCTTCTCACAGCACTTTTTACACTCTCATTTGCTCCTCACAACAGTTCTTGGAAGTTAGGTGTTCTTAGCCCCACTTTTTCAGATAAGGAAACTAAAGCTAAGAGGCTAAACAACTTGCCTGAGATCTCAGAACTAATAAATATCTGAGGCAAGATTAGAACTCAGGTCTTCCTTACTCCTACTCCATCATTCTATCCATGGTAATATCAGTTTTAATCAATCAATACACATTGTTAAAGTTCCTCCTACATGAAAGTTGGCTTTAAAGTCGAGAAGACCAGAGTTCAAGTCCAAGCTGTGATAAACACTGGCTATTTGACCCTAGAGGCAGTCCCATGGCACAGTGGATAGGATTCTGGTCCTGGAGTCAGGAAGGTGCTTATCTTTCTGAGTTCAAATTTGCCCTCAGATACTTACTAGCTATGTGATCCTGTGTAAGTCACCTAACCCTGTCTGCTTCAATTTCCTCACCTGTAAAATGAGCTGGAGAAGGAAATGGCAAACCACTCCAGAATCCTTGCCAAGAAAATCCCCAGTAGAGTCAGAAAGGGGAAAAATGGCTGACTCCGAGTACCACAAACTCCCTGGGCTCTAGGTCACTGTCTGAAGCTCTAACCTGCAGAGAGGAGGCTGACCTATATTGGTAGGGGTAGTTACCTCATGTGGGAGTTACCAAAATTAATCTCAGGTCCAGGCTCTGTTCCTATCTCTTAAGTGCCAACTAATGAACTAAGCTCTGAAGATAGCCATAATGACCAAAAATCAAAGAGCCCCTGTCCTCAGAGCTCTAATGCGGAGTTAACATGTCCATCTAGAAGCATACACAGAACAGATACAAAATGAGTATTAAGGTAACTTGGGAAGGAATCGCACTAGCATCTGGCGGGAATCACAAGGCTATTATAATGAAACTGATCCCCCTCCTGGCATTAGCTCAATTACAAGGACACAACTTCATTCTTATTCTCCCAGCCTACCATCTTGACAACTGCCAATGGTTAGAAAGGTATATAGGTGAAGAGGTGTGAATATTTCTGTGCAATCTATCTACTACAGAAAAAACAATGAAAAACCACAGGCTCCCACGACAGTAAGTCAGAGAGCCATCTCTGCAGATAAAGGAGAGGACATCAAAGATCAGGGTTACACAATATGAGCAGGAAATCTCCATCTAGGACAATTAACTTGTAGTCAAGTCTGTGATAGAGAGGAATTAGGTGGATAATCTAAAAACGGAATTTCTTTAGGGTATTCAATGATGATAAATGAAAATGAGTTACCCATTGTTATAGGCCTCCATTATTGCCCACAAAACAGTGCCCAAACAAAGGAGAAAGGAAACTGTCAGTCTTCAATTGAGTCCTGACTTCCTTCCAAAATTCCAACTTGTTTCTTCTATTACTTCCTACCATTACTTCCTAAGTTCCTGAACAACACTGAATTAGTCACTTAATAGTCCTAAAGTCTGTTTCCTGTCATCTTTCACCTTTCCCTTGCAGTCAAGCTTGTGAGATTCAACGTTATAGTACATTACTACCATTCATGCATGCTATATCCTACTTCCTTCCCAAACTGGCCTTCTTAATGTTACCCATTCTAGACACTCCATCTCTTATCTTCTGTCCTTTTTAACAGCTTTCTCTTGTCTGGAATGCACTTCCTCTTCGGATTTACCTCTCAGAATCTCTGATTTTGCCTTCAAGGCTCTGCTTTGGGGCAATTTTATAGCTTTTCCTAATCTCATGTAGCTGATTCCTTGCACTTTTTTGTGTGTCTGGTTTGATTATACTGATATATGTACATGTTTTCTTCCTCCAATAAAATCTCATTTCTTTATACTAATTCAACCTAGTCTTTATACCCCCAGCACCAAACACATTGCCAGATAGCTAGTAGGTATTTTTAAAACTTTTATTGATTGTCTGATATGATGGGGCTGTGGGTCAAGAGAAGGGAACAAATTTTCTGCCCAGTATCCAGTTTTGGGGCTGCTCATTTCTCCATTTTTAATATTTCCCCTATCCCCTCTATTCTCATACATCTAGCTTTGCCTCTCTCTGAACCCAGAACACTTGCCCCCCCCCCAACCTCAAATTCAATCCCACCCTCATCTCTGCTTTCAGAGTTAGTTCTCAGGGCAACTGGTCTTAATGAGTCTAACATGGACTACAGTCATTCCACACAATGAGAGGAAGTAAAATCCATTAACAGAACAAATGTCCTTTAATCCCTGTGTACAAAGCAAGTAGTATATAATGTGACTTCCATTTCCTGGATTCCAGTTGGGGCAATTGGGGCTTATTTTTTGCCTCTAAAACTTTGAATTTTTCTGGAAGCTCAAGAGGAAAGAGATTTAGAGTAACCGGATGACTGACCGCTCTTCGGCACAAGCTGCATACACTCTATTAAAGAAATAGATCATAATCATTCTTGGATGTCCTTTTTAGATACAACATACAGCTTTAGAAAAAGGATATCTCCACTCTCAACTGCTGTCCATAGCACAAGACTGAACAGCCACCTTTTCCCTATAGCACCCATCACCATTTAAAAGGGAAGGGAGGAGGCAGCTAGGTGGTTCATTGGATTCAAAGCTAGGCCTAGGGACCAGAGGAAGTCCTAGGTTCAAATCTGACCTCAGACACTTCCTAGCTATGTGAACCTGGGCAAGTCACTTACCCCCCATTGCCTAGCCCCATGATGGTGAGCCTATGACACACATGTCAGCACTGACATGTGTAGCCATTTTCAATGACACGCAGACGCATGAGGGCTCAGTGTGCCACAGGGTCCTGGGGCCTCTTAGGGAGGGGCTAGCAACCGTGGCCTAGGGGGAGGGCTGCTCCACTCACTGGCCAGGGGGCTCCTTCAGGGGCAAAGAGAAGGAGCACATGCAGAAGGAGCCACTCCAGTAGGCAGGCAGACTGGGGAGGGGCAGAGTGGAGCAAGGCTAGGCTAGCAGAAGACTGGGCAGGACTCCGGCCCACAAACAAAGGAGGAGTACCTGAAACCCATTACCAGACACTTTTAGCACCCTGAAAAATATAGCAATGGCTTCACTCACAATTTTTCCTTCTACATACTTTTGTGAGACCTTATTCTCAGAGTTAAATAATATAAAAACCAACAAAAGAAATCGATTGACAGATGAAGTTAGTAGCGCTTGCTTGGGCTTCTGAAACTAAGGCCTCTTCAAGTTACAAATTCAATGTTCCTTCAAAGCTAGCCTGGAATTCTCTTCTATTCCCTGCTCAGGTGAGCTACAGTGGGTAGGAACTGCCTCCAGTCAGTTTTGTAGTTCTAAAGGCTACTTCTGAGTTGAAGTCACAGTATTCCTATTCCTATCAAGATGGTGACAGGGAGAGGAAGATAAATGAATCCTTTATGAAGCACCAACTATGTGCCAGGCACTGGGGTAAACCCTAAGAGTACAAAGAAAGGCCAAAAAACCAAGCAGTCCTTGCCTGGAAGGAATTTGCCTTATAATTGAGGAAAGGGATAGGGGGGAAAAACAGTACCTACAAGATACATAGGGAATAGATGTAACTTTGGAGGGAAAGATACAAGAGACAGGCATCTGGATTGATCACAAGAAATTAGAGAAACAATGTTCTAACCTTTCTAAGTCTGGACAGATGCCAGAAGTCGTTCTGATGCAGCTTTAATATGCAGAATTCTAGGAATCAGATCATTCTGAATGTCAGAAAAAGATCAAAAGATCCTCAAATTACAGGAAAGTCCAAAGGAAAAAAAAAAGGCCCACAAATAATTCTCAGTGAGCCTAACTCCTCACTATCCTCTCACCAAAACAAGATGTTTTGCCTTTCACAAGAAAGGTCAGAGAATTAATTTCATCTATCCAATGAACAGAGACACAAGGGAAATTTCAGAGGCACTACACGTCCCCCAGTATCCATTTCAGAAATTTCATTTTATCACTTATTTGGTTCTGGTGAATAGACTTCTTACCATAATGCTTTAGGAAATCTATTGCTTTGCCAATGTGATTGAATCGCTTCCATACTTTATTTGGTTATTTCCTTAGATTCAAATACCCCCCCCCCAAGTCATGATCCTTGGAAGAGTCCTTCAGTCAGAGAATGTTGGCCTACCAAGGACCACAGAATCACCAAATCCAATTCTCTCATTTTACAAATGAAGTCACTGAAAGACTGTCAGGTCAAGTGACTTACCTACAGTCAAACAAGTAGTAAGTTATCTCTTCTGTTTGACTTTCCTGTCCACTTCTCTCCTTCTACCTCAGTTAATTGTGTATATAAAGACAGTAAGTACCTGGAGGGCAGTATTTCTCTTTATTCCCCTACTCTCCCTCCCAAGAACAAGGTATTGCACACAATTGTCTTTTCTCCCCACTTTAAATGTTACCTTCTTGGAATCAACACTATGTATGGGTTGCAAGGCAGAAGAGCAGTAAAGGGGCAATGGACGTTAAATGACTTACCCAGCTAGGAAGTGTCTGAGGTCAGATTTGAACCCAGGACCTCTGGGTCCTTGATCTCTAGGTCTAACTCTCAATCTACTGAGCCACCTATCTGACCCCATACAAAATTTTCTTAATAAGAGCTGTACTGTTCCTAGTTGTATGATGCTGAGCTTACCCTTGACCTTTACCCATAACTGTGTAGCCCTTGCCACTCTTCTGTCTCAGAAATGACACTAAGACAGAAGCAAAGGTTTAAAAATAAAGGGCTATGCTGAAATAAAAACCTCATTCATCACCCAGTGCCCAGCATTTCAGTGATTAGTCTTCCTCAAACTTTAACTAGGCTGATCCTCAAATAAAAGTCACACGTTGTTACGAAGACTAATATCCAAAGACTTCCTAGTTTATAGGGGATTTAGGAATCTTCAGTGGCAGAGTTCCTTAAAGGTCGCCTCGTCCAACCCGTCCTTTTACAGATGAAGGCATAGATCCTCAGGTTAAGAGGAAAAGATCATTAGCCTAGGGACTTAGTGAAGATCTCCTTTTTTCCCAGAAGTGTGGGGTTTGAATCCAAATCCTCTGACTTCTAATCCCACTCACTGAAAGTCAAGCTCCCTGGAAAGAAAGATGAATGGGTTAGTGACAACCATGAAGAGGGTGGAGTGTGGTCTGAAAAAAGAAAAAGAAAGCTTGGAGTCTCTTTTAAAAGGAAACTAAGGACGAATAACAAACAAGAGGCTACACTGGCAAAGAGACAGATCAGATACTCTAATAGCTTTTCCCATCCCTGATTCGGAACCTTTGACTAAGTAATTACATTCCCTTACTGTACTCATGCAGCCTGAACTCATTAGACCATCCAAGGCGTTCTCGATCTCCTCCTGCTATGGCAATGCCACTTAGAGGAGGGGAGTATTGGGGGGTGGGGGTGGGGGAGAAGACCAGTTAGAGATAAAAGAGCTGAGGCAGAGTGGATTCATGTCCGTTAAAGAGCCCAGTTAAGCACTCCAAAGTGAGGGATGTGGGCTTGGGGGCACTTCTCTGCAAAAATTGCTTTAAGAAGGATGACATCATGACTTGATACAACTGTGACTACATTAAGCCAGTGCAATTACCAATAATCCATTTACAGTGTATCTGCTGACTTATTTTTAGATACTTTGAGAGTTATCAAGAGAGAATAAGACTATTTGGCTAAGATGCCAGCAGGTCCTGGCTGTTTCCCTATAAGGTGGGGCTTGTGAACCAGATCCTGAGTTTGAGTTGACCCTTCCTGATCTTCCCTGGCCCACCCTACTTCAAAGATGGGCTTCTTTGGAGTCCTCATTGCATGGGCCAGGAATGACAGGGTGGAGGGGTGGGGAGCATCTTTTGGAGACTGGCTTCTTGCCTTCAATCTATCTGCAGGGTCTCTTCCAGTTTACAAAGGAAGCCCAAGTAACTCCTAAGGTGATGACTTCACTGCCATTTTGACCAAGATTAAAGACAAATTCATCTACTACAAAAAGGGTCTTGGACAGAAGTGGGGTTGGAGAAGGACAGGGAAAGAACATGAATCTTGTAACCATAGCAAAATATTCTAAGGTAATTAATTAATTTTTTTTTTCATTTTTAAAGAGGGTCTTGGGGATTTGAGCATCAATGGAAATTAAATCTGGATGGAAATTTACTATTAGGAGAACGACGACTACTTCTGCAGACTTAAGACAACCAAGGAGAAATGTTGCCAGCACAGTCTAGATGGAGCTTACAGCCTAGTTAGTCGTCAGGTTTCTGTAACTTGAGGGGCAAGAGGGCCTTGAGGCATGGAAACTCTGAGCTCAGATCTGGCATTCTGAAAATGTCTGTTTCCCACAAGACCCATACCTGGCATGTTCCATCTAACTTAAAAGTGTAGCTGACAGCAAAATGCTAGGGAATAGGACCAATAAACAAACAAATAAATGCACTGACTGGCTGCAACTCTCTCTCTCTCTCATTCATTCATTTTAAAGCTCTTTTCTCACTTCCTTTCAGAGTGAAGGGAAGAAAAGCCTTAGAGAGCTTACAGACAAGTCACATTCTCTTCAGCTCAGCTAGGAAACTGTGGCCTTGTTTCTCTGTCCCAATCCTTCCACCCCCACAACTGGTCCAGCCAGTAAAGAAAAGCACTATTTATCCTAATTCACAATTATGATAAGATACTTTCCCAGTAGGTTCCAATCTGGACTCTAGTTACCATTTTCCTATTAATATGAAATTTTAAAGATTTGGGAGGGAAATCCCCTCTGCTGAAATGAGACAAGGAAGATGGAACTACCCTAACAACACCAACAAGGCCTCCTCCATCTCCCAGTAACCTGCCCTGGATCCCAGGTCATCAGGAAGTAGTATTTAACATGTAATATCTTACCATGTAGTTTCTTACCATGAAACAACAGATGTGGGAGCCAAGTGCCCCAGGATGTAGCATCTCCCATGGAGACTTGTAATGATGTCAATGGACAATGGTCACCACACCCTCACCCATGCAGTGGTGCCTTCTGGATTTAGGAGACAGGCTTCTTTGTTTTATTTCTCGTTAATAAGAGCCATTTGAGCAAAAATAAACAAAGGTGTTTGCTCAATGCAATTCCACCTGCTCTTCCCCACCTGCTTTCCCTCTAGCTCAAAAAGAGGCCCCTATACTCCCTAGGGACCTATTATTCATTCACAACATGACTCAGTTTCCACTGGTTTCTAGAGTGGAGAGAAGGCTAGTTTGGTTCTCTTTTGACATTAATTCTATTCTCTCATTTCTTAACAGCCACCCCTTTTCTCTCTCCTCACCTGGCTCCTTTTCCCTTCTCCCTCAAAATTGAAGGAGGAAAGGGGAGTAAATGGTAAGAGTTAAAAGAAAAAAATCTCTCCATTTCCTTCTTACTTTTCTCCCTCTCCACCTTCCTCTGTCTCCATCTTCCTCTCCCTTGCTCTCTCATTCACAACAAATCTTAGGTTCTGAAAGTTGGAAAAAGATAAGATTCAAAGTGGCCACTATGGTTGATGAGGAAAAAGGTTATAAAAATTATCCATGAGGGTCAGCTGAATCCCCTCCCTCAGTTACAAAGGCTGTCTAAAATAATGCACTGAGATGTCAGAGTATCCTACAATCTCAAAGATATAAATGTAAAAATAGACTTGAATCCAGGACTTCAATCCCCAGAAATCCTTGCTCCACTTCCCCAGAGTGCTTTGTAATCTCACTGGGTTCTCACCTGGGCGGAGAGCAAAATCATTATTTAGAGGGTCTCCGCCCACCGCGGGCTTGCTCTCTTCCTGGCTCCACTGGCAAACAGACGAGTCTCATGATGTGAGTGAAATTTGGGTGGGCCTCATAGCCCACCTAGCATATGCTTCTCTTGCTTGTATTTTCTTTATCCCTTGACCTTTAATAAACCTCATAAAAATAATACTCCTTGCAGAGAGGAACTAATTTCTACCTGCCTCAGTTTCCCAAAAATTTTAATCTTTACATAAGGGACCTCAAGAATTCATCCAACCTAGCTGTCTACCTCTAGGTGGGGTGTTATTATATTCTTATAGCCAAGGAGATGTAAAATGGTTCTCAGAATATGGTACAATGACCCCTGGGAAGTCCCTAAAACCTTTTCAGGGGGGTCCAGGAAGTCAAAACTATTTTCATAATAATACTAAGACATTATTTACCTATTAAAATATCCCTTTTTTCCCCAACTGTGAAAGACTGGATTTTCTCAATATATTGCATGTCCCAAAAGTAATAGTACAGATTTTAAACATTTTTAAACCTTTACCTTCCATCTTAGAATTAATCCTAAAGATTGGTTCCACAGAAGAGGGGAAAGGGCTAGGCAATGGAGGTGCCCTGGGTCACACAGCTAGGAAGGTTCCAAGATCGATCACATTTGAACTCAGGACCTCCATCACTAGGCCTTGGTTCTCAATCAACTGAACCAACTAGCTGCCACTTTAGTGCAGCTTTAATAGCTTAAAACTGCACAAGATGTTTGGGATACTTTGCATTCTAACTATACAAGCATCGTTTAATAATAATTATTATTGTTATGCAATAACAATAATAAAAATAACAGCATTTATGTAGCACATTAATGGTTCATAAAATGTTTTACAACTATCATATCATTTGATCTTTACAACTCTGGAAAATAGGTGCTATTATTATCCCTATTTTTCAGAGGAGGAAACTGGGGCAATTGAGGGTTAAATGATTTTCCCAGGTCACAAGGCTAGTATGGTCTGAGGCACAATTCAAACTTTGGTCCTCCTAACACCAATTGGTCTAATGCTCAATCCTCTGTACCACTTGGCTGCCTTGACAAATCACAGCAGACTGAATACAAAAGAATCCAATTATCTTCAGACAATTAAAGAGATTTGATGAGTCAGCTAAGTGACTTAGTGAATTGAGAGCCAGGCCTAGAGAAGGGAGATCATGGGTTCAAATCTAGCTTCAAACACTTCCTAGTTGAATGACCCTGGACAAGTCACTTAACCCCAACTGCAGCTCCTCTGCCTTAGGATCAACATGTCAAATTGATTCCAAGACAGAAAGTAAATGTTTAAAAAAAACAGAAAGATTGGCAAAAGATATGCAAAACAATGTCATTCTCATTCATTGTTTTGTTTTGGGAAAACTTTATTTAAAAAACAGCTCAACCCAGCTTGATGACAATAAAAGATGATATTTGTAAAGGGTTTTAAGGTTTGCAAAGTACTTCAAAATTGTAATCTCATTTGATACTCCCTTCAGTCTTGTGAAGTAGAGACTACTGTAAACCTTAAAATTTCTTAGACTTATGAATGTTGGAAATTTCCCCATTGGGAAATTTCATACTTGAAAAAAATTTCCTACTGATAGTAAGAACTCTATTGGAATATGAAACTCCTTGGCATGGGAGGATCCTTCTCCTCCCTACTTAAGACTACTTTAGGACAGAAACCTTTTGCTAAACAATGGAAAGGGCTTTGACCTATGTTTAAGCATAGAACAGGAAGTTCTTTGAGTCATGATTGATTTTAGAATTGATACAATAGAGATACTTGGAATGACAGAACCAGGTCTTGGAAACTACAATCTCCACCCTACTCAGAGTAACAGGATTTAGGAAGGGCTGCAGCAAAGATCAAGATTTAATTATTTGAGAATATGACCTTCAACAGACATGTGCAAGGGGGAGAGACCTCTGGGCGGTCCTGGGTTAAGTGAGAGCCACCATTGGCACAGGGGAGACATCGACAGTGATTGGTAGATGTGAGAACTGAGGGGAGGGGACTTAGATTGTGTCCTTAAAGAAAGTGGAGTCTTAGGACTGAGAGGTTTGCTCTGAAGGAGGTCTGAGAGGTGGATGCTCTGAAAGAGCTCTGAGAGGAGAGAGGTCCTGGAGGGAGAGCTTCTGGAGAGGCCTTGAAGGAGACTGTGGAAGGAGAACTCAGGAGGAGTCAGGAGGAGAATTCTCTGGAAACATTTCTTGAAAGGAGGCTCTCTTGAAGGTGGAGCCTGAGGTTGGCATGAGAAGCCTTACCTAGAGAGATCTTGGGTGAGTGATAAAACTAACTGATTTATCTCTTAGGACTGAGGTCTAGGCCTTATTGGCTTGAGGCCCTTCATTCTTATTCCTTTCTTACTTTCTCCCTTTTTCTATTGATTAATCAGTGTATTATAAATTAAATTTCTCTATAAAACCCAGTTGGCTTGGGCATATTCATAAATTGGGAATATATTCCCTGGTGACCATCTTATATTTATATAAAACCAAGACACAGTAGAAAACATATTTCAGCGGTCATAATTGTTATATATTTCCCTTGCTCCCAAACATTTTAATTATCACAGTTTATGGCTCCCACTCTCTTACCTACAACTATTTAATGCTCAAAACTATTTTAAATCTAACACTACTATTACCTTCCCCATTTTACCAATAATGAAATCTAGAGGCCCTGGCTTGCCCTGTATCATACATTAGCTGTGGGATTCTTGCTGAAGAGTCCTATCCTCTGTACTATCTAGGCAAATTTCAAAGGTCAGACAAGGAACACAATGGCTAAGTGACTAGCCTAGGGTCACATGGTATTTTTCAGTTTGCTTTTATTGGTCCTTTGATTTCATTTTTAATAAGAACGCTTTCCTTTTTAAATTAAAATTTTTATTTTTTTAAACCCTTATCTTCCATCTTAGAATCAATACTGTATTTCTGTTCTAAGACCGAAGAGCAATAGGGGCTAGGCAAGTGGGATTAAGTGACTTGTCCAGGGTCACACAGCTAGGAAGTCTCTGAGTCCAGATTTCAACCCAGGACCTCTTGTCTCTGGACCTGGATTTCAATCCACTGAGCCCCCTAGCTGCCCCAAGAACTTTTTCTAAAAATGCAGATGGTTCCTGCTCTGATTTATATGCCTAAGGAATTGCTTTATTATTCCATGTAAAAAGAAACTTCATAGGACTCCTCTGAGCAGTCTCTCACCATCACCAGGCCCCGGTTCTTCAAGGAGGGGCACAGAACACAGTGCTTTTGATGACTTTTTAAGGTTCACATCAAGGTACACACACACACACACACACACACACACACACACACACACACACACACCTCCCTGTGAAGTTTACACAGCAAGTTAAAAGGTATATATGAGACTTGCCTAAAATGCTACTTCATGTATCCCATCAGACTATGGGACAAAATAAATCATGTGGAAAAATAGTATAGTCATTATCATCCTTCACTGTACTGTAAGCTCCTCAAGGGGCTATCTTTTGCAGTTGGCACAGTGCACACAGTAGGTGCTTACTAGATGCCATCTATTTATTGATTATTAATTATGCTGATTAGATATAGTTGAAGAAGCTGAGGCTTACACACTTTGAGTGATTGGCTCATTTCAACCTTAAATTTTCGACTTCTGAGCCCAGTGACTGTCCCCATGCATCCTTCTGCAGAATAAATACAGGCTTAGGATTCAGCTTTTGTCCCAGAGATACCAAAGATCTCCTGCATGATCTTCTGAGAGGGGGAGGGCTGAAACTAAAAGGCAACAAGGTTTCTCCTGCAGGAAGCATGAGGGGGGGCTCTCCTAGGATAGGAGAGAGAACTTTCTACTCTACCCCACCCACATAAACATCCTGTGAAGTTTACAATAAGTTTCAAGAGTTATAAAAGGCCTGCCTAAAATGTTACTTCATGTATCACATCAGGCTATTGGTACAAAATAAGTCTCTCTCTGATTGCTAATATAGAAACACAATGCTTTCTCCCCTGACAAATTCCCATTTGCCCTGTGGCAAACAGGGGAACCATCAAATATTTGGAGCTAGCAAACAACTGGAAGAGCACTTAAGGCCACACTATCATTTTATGGATGAAGAAACTTCGGTCCAAAGGTGATAATGATTTGTCAGATAGACAGATAGAACTGGGCCAATCCAGGAAGGAGCTACCCTCCTTCCACTACAGCAACTTCCCAACTAGTCTGCTTCCTTCTGTCTTCTTCAGTTTAAGATCAATCCTGGACGCAGCTGCCAAATTAATACTCCTAAAGCATGTCACCACTCTGCTCAACAAATTTTACCATTCACCATTTGTCTTTAATGTGTAACACTTAACAATTCAAGTTTTTTATCAGACTATCTACAGCTTCCCCACCTATCTCCCTCTCACACTCTGTTCTTGTCACATTGGCCCACTTGTTCCCAATATTCAGTATTCCAACCCTTGTCTCCTCATTTCCAAAAGGGCTATCCCCCCATTCTTAAAATCCCTTTTCACCTTGACCCTTGGAAACTTCTACTTCTTTTGAAGGCTTGTTTCAAGGGCCACCATCATTATTAACAGGCTTTCCTTAAATTGCACTAGCCTCTTCTAATTCTTATTATGTATTTTGTATGTATCCTATATTTACTTATCTATCAATATTGATAGTTCTCTGGTAGAATTTAGCTCCTAGGGTTGAAACAATTTCATTATTTTTTCTTTGTATCCACAGAACTGTGCAAAATAAATGCTTTTGGATTTATTGATTTTACCCAGTTAGAAAAATTCACCCTATTTTCTTCTTCCTGGTAGGCACTCAATGCTCTTGAATCTTGAGCTTCAAGCTTCCCAGAAGGAAACCCACTGGCTAATCTTCTACCCTTCCACTTTAAGGCCCAAACCATGCAGAATGTACAACATGATGAGAAAAAGGAAAGGAACTGTTAACTTATCTTCAAAGGCATGTTTTTAGTTCCTGCCAGGTGCCTAGGGAAAAACCCACAGGAAGAGTCTTATAAGAAACATCCATGTTACAATGATTTATAGCCAATCTGACTGCATCCACCAACAACTAAAAACATCTAACCTAGTAAATAGCCTCCAAATGACCTACCTCTGGGTAAAAAATAATACCTGCTTCTAGCACCTCTAGCAAAGGAAATGGCTATGCCTGGAACCTCAAAGGGACCAAGAAACCATAAGCACTGTCCCACATGTTGTGGATTTCTATCCCAATCTGGCTTTTTTATGACCCAGGCAGAAGGAGGGGAAAATAGCTTTAGGGCTAGGTCAGGTCTTAACTAAGGACGATGGGATGCTCCCTTAACAGATGCATTTGTCAGTCTGGCACCATGGTACCATCACACTCCCCTGACAATTTTACAAGGGGATTTCTGGGGGCCAGAGAAGTTGAACTATAATAGTATAAGGGAGATCAGAATGGGAATTTTCATCTCTCATCAGGCTTCACCCACATTTGTGTTCAAGGAAGTTTTATTAAAAAAATTTTTTTTAACCAATCAGCTATTCAGGTAAATGTGAAATAGACTCTTCTGGCATAGGAGACTTACAGTTTCTTGTACTTGGAAGCTTTTTACTACTACTTTATACCAATTGTTTTAGAGAAGGGACAGTGAGGATGAGAGTCAGGCCAAGCTTAAGTGAATTTGCCCCTCTTACTGTCCCCTGCCTTTCACTAAGAGAGGCAAGCCTCTGAGTCAGGAAGATGATGTGGATTTGTCCTATTACTGCCATACTGGTGGTGTGACCCTGGGCAAGTCACTTGATGCCCATAGCTCTCTAAAACTGAGTCACAAAGAATCAATGATCAGCATAGGTGAAGAGGGAGCTCCCCAAATCAGTAAAATCACAGATCTGGACCTAAGCCCACTTAGAAGAAAGCAGTTGATGAACTGAGAGATTGCTGTCACACAGTCCTAATTAATTAGAACTTCAAATAAATTTTTCCCCAAGTTTAATAAATTAGCCCAAACAGCAGGGAGTCAATAAAAGAAGCCGAGGAAGGGAATGTGTATGAAGGATCAGACAAATTCCATCAATATTAAAAACTCTTTCCTCATCAATCAACCTACCAATAGAAACAGCTGAGGGTGATGCAGTGGCCAGAGTACTGGACTTGGAGCTAGAAAGGTTTGAGTTTGACTGAAGATGTTTAGTAGCATGGTCACAAACAATTCACTTTAACTTCTGACTGCCTCAGTTTACTCAACTGTAAAGTGGAAATAATAACACCCACCTCAAAGAATTTTGTTATGAGGATCAAATAACAATAATGTTGGATGAGTGCTTATTAGCACAGTGCCTGGCACATAAATGCTTCCTTCTTTCCTTTCTTCCTTCCTTCCTTCCTTCCTGTGTGACAGGCACTAAGGATACACAAGCCAAATTGAGACGTTTCCTGCCTTCATTTAAAATGAGCTTTCATTTAACTAAAATTGTTGCAATAATATTCTTTCACCTGCCATCAACCCCAAAGGGAGATACATGGGAAATGAAAACTATCCAATTAGCCTAACAAACATATAGAAGGCTTCTCTCTCCATTCCCCTTCCTTCCTGCCCCACCTCCACTTTCCTTCTTCGAGCAGGAGCATGAGGGAGGTTGGGCAAACCGCAATCACTACCTCTTCTCAGAACCCAATAGAGACAGCCCAAAAGCCTCAGAAGTAAGTAGCAATGCCCCCAACTGCCCAGACTTGTCTCCAGCCTGACCTGCTTCTATCTTCCAGGAGAGCCACCCCAATGGAGACATCTGGTAGCTGCACCTGCTGACGCTATGACCCCCATCTCATCATCTGTCACCGTAGCTATGGAAGAATTGAAAGACAAAATTCTGACTTCAAAGTCCTTCACAATGTCAAAAATTTTGATATAAAAAATGGAGATGGTTTTATCAATCAAAATGCCAGTAAAGGGGTCCTGAACACTCAACACATGGAGATGTAGGTCTTCATTCTAGCCAAACTGGATTGTTTGACATTTGGGCCATCAGGCTCTACTCTCCTCCCTACTGTGGCACTCTCCTGGTGTAGAATCTGCCTCATTATAAGGTGAGCTCCTGGAGAGCAGGGACGAGCTGGTCCCATTTATCTCTTTGTGTTCCCAGCATTTACCACAGTGCTTTGAGCTGGGGAAAGGCTTAAATGTTTTTCTATTCATTCATTCATTCATTCATTCATTCATTCATTCATTCATTCTATTCCATTGCAACTTTGTACGTCATAAAAATCAGAAAACTTTATAAAAAGCTTATAATAGGGGCTGCTAGATAGATTGCTCAGAAGATTGAGAGCCAGGCCCAAAGACATGAGATCTTGGGTTCAAATCTAGATTCAAGATATTTCTTAGCTGTTATATACCCTGGACAAGTCACTTAATTCCCACTGCCTTGCCCTTACCATTCTTCTGCCTTGCAACCTATATACAGTATTGATTCTAAAATGGAAGGTAAGAGTACCTATTAAAAAAAAGCTATGGAACCTTAAGGTTAGAGCCTATTATCTCCTGACAAGCCAGGACAGAGCTGGCCAAACAGGACTAGGAATGAGCATCTGCTCATTACAGACATTATAAATGGGGCAGCCCAAAAGAAATATAAAATCTGCAAGGATCAGGTAAATATTAAGGATCAAGAAAAGTAGGAAGGTCAAGTGCAAAGGAATTGTTTGATAGGAAAGACAGGTCACGCTGGTTCATGAGATCAAGCTGACTAGGCAAATAGCCTGAGAAAGCACAGAGAATCGATGGCTCTACGCAAACAGAAAATGCCAAGGTAAACTCCAATTCTTGTTCAGTGACTATAAGAATATTTTCCATTCCATTTATCCTGTCTGCTGAAGACAAGCAGCCCTGAGCCTCAAGTTGAGGTAGCCAGGGACGTGGAGATGAACCCTACCTACCTGGCTCAGAGACAATGAGGCTGAGATTTCCTCACAACCCCTAATCCCCAGTTTGGCAAATTCTCAAAACCACTCTGGCAGAAGAAAGAATAAAATTCTGGTTCTCAACCCTATTTTTCTCTAGTAAACTAAACCAGAGTCCTTTCTAGGGCTAAAATTCATTCTACAACTAATTAGGACTAGGTCAGCTAAATAAGCATAGTGGATAGTGTTGGGCCTAAAGTCAGGAAGACTCATCTTCCTGAGTTCAAATCCAGACTCAGACCTTTATTTGCTATGTGACCCTGGGCAAGTCACTTAACCCTGTTGGCTTCAGTTTCTTCATTGGTAAATTGAGCTACACTATACTGATGATGAAGTTTACAAAATCATAAGGACATGATCTGAAGCTGGTAGGAATTGCAGAGGCCAGGCAGTGCACTCTATTTTATAGATAAGGTAACTGAGGCTAAGTAGGGTTAAATGACTTGCTTAGGGTAACAAGGCAAGCAGGATTTTTTTGACCTCAAGTCCAGTTCTCTACCCACAGTACTATCTGACTGTCTCAAGCCCATATACCTTGAGCTTGGAATTTTCAAAGAAGCTACAAAATGATTTTAGGGATAGAGAAAGAAGAATAGAATAGACAAGTTACACACAGAAATAGACTTGCAATACTGGAGGGGAGCCTATATCAGCACACAGCTTTTATCCAGGACTAGCAATAAACAGCAGGGGCAGCAAAGTACTATAGTAAGTATTTCTGGTGCCCATCTTGGGCTTAAAGGGAACCTTAGCAAGCAATAGTGGCCACATCACAGGAAAGGGGCTGTGCCAAGCAGAGGAAGAGTTCTTGGATCAAACCAAAGACGTAGTTCAAAGCCAGGAGCTATGAGAACAAGAACTAAGGTAAAAAACAAGGCACAAAGGTTGTGGTGTAGACCAGACATAGTAGTTTACTGATAATGTGTGCTATATAGACTGGGCAGGTGAGAATCAATGAGGCTGCCTCTCTAGAAACCCAGAGTTCTTTTCCCTTTGTGTCTTTTTTTGAGGGGGGAGAGGAAGAATCCTGTATGGTAGAGTGTACATATGTAGCTTCAGAAGCCAAATCTATCACAGAGGGAAGATGAATCACCTTAAATTATTAATGGGCTTTATATGACTCTGAATTTTTGTCCAGTTAAATAAAATGTTCATTGTCTCAATAGCCTGAATGCTTGCATTGGAACTAAGGATGCTTCTCCTTTTGGTAGTTGTGGGTGGGGACAAAGCAAGCTTGATTCTGATTCTTCCAAAGGAGATGGGGTGAAAGCATGAGTCATAATGCTACTTAAAGATCCTCCTCCCCTTAACCCCCATGAACCACTGTAAGTTCAGAGCTGTATTTCTGAGCTAGGTGCCACAGGTTAATAATAGAGATGACAAAGAGACTCTACATTCAGGTTAAATGAAAAAAAGTTTGATGAAATATTATTTATCTTAGATAGAATCTATATATCTATATAATTAGAGAAAAAACTAAGATGCAGGCAATTTTATACCAATACCTGCTAATTCACCCAGTATATATATGGAAAGATACACCGTGGCAAACAAACACAGAAATATCAAAGCTCTGTAAACATACTGAAAGAGAATTCAATTCCCAACTGCCACTAAGTAGTTATGAAGCTTTGGGCAAGTTGCTAAAATTTTCTGAACCTCAATTTCCTCATATATAAAATGAGGGGGTTGAACTAGATCTGTGTTGGTGAACCTATGGGACATATGTGGGGGGAGGGGTGCTGCTTCCTTTTCCCTCTCCACATACACCTGAGAACATTTCTCACATCACCTGTCCCTCTGCCCAGCAACCCAATGGGAGTGCTTTCTCCTTCCTCTGTCTGGGATAAGGAATAGGGGGGAGGGGGAGAAAGTTCCACATGTGGCATGAGGGTTGCAGTTTGGGCACCTGGTCTCTAAAAGGTTCACCATCACTAGACTCTTTATCATCTCTAAGGACCCTTCCAACTCTCAATCAATGATCCTATAAAATCTCCAATTCTTGTTCACAAGGAACAGCATCAGCTTGCCTATCCTATCTCATACCCCAGAGTAGGATTTTACATTTGTCTTCATTAAATCTCCATATTTTTATAACCTATCAAGATTTTTTGGATCTTGACTCTTTCATGGAACATGTTCTTTACCCATCCAGTCTTACATATCTCTATTTTCTCTTTACCTTTATCTCATCTACAAATATGATGAATATGATGTCGTCTGTGCCTTTTTCCAAGTCATTAATGCTATAAAAATGTTAAACAGCATCAGGCCTAGGACTGATGGTATGACTAGAGAACTCCACTTCTCTCCAAGTTGACAAAGAACCTTTAATGGCTACTCTTTGATTCCAATCACTCAACTAGTCATGAATGCTATTAACTGTACTATTTCTTTCATCCCTCTCTGACCTGATCATAAGGATAGAATAAATGCTTTAGTCAAATCAAATGTTTTTCCAAATCCAGGTGTATATACCTACAGCATTTTTCTAACAGTGTCTCCCTCTAGCCAAAAAGGCAAATGGGTATAGTTCATCACATCTGTTCTTGCTGAAACCCTAGTGCCTCTATTTTCACTGGTTCCATTTCAAAGTGTTCCCAGGCCACCCCTTTTAATAATATATTCTAGAATTTTCTAGGAATAGAAGTTAAATATGCTACCCCTACCACTGTCCTGCTTTTTGAAATATGACCCAACATCTGCCCATCTTCATCTCCTGATCTTAAAAAATCTTTTAGTGATCACACTGACAGCAGCTAAACTATTTCAGTCATCATGTCTTTTAGTAGAGATTAGGAAAGGGGAGTTCTGGGTAATACATAGCTATGGCTAACTTACCAATTCTTCATTTACCTTGGGTTTATTTTTGTTGGCACAGTAGATAAGAGCACTGAACCTTGAATCAGGAAGACTGAGTTCAAATTCTCTCTCAGATGCATCTTAAGTATATGACTGAGCAAATCACTTAACCTTGGCCTACCTTAGTTTCCTCCTATGTAAAATGGGGATAATAACAGTTTCATCATAATCATCATCATCATCATATTAATAACCCTGAGAATTCAAAAAGCTAGTACCCCTAAAGAAGCCCCATCACAGAGCCATCCTAGGCATTTACAGGGTGGCTTGGAGTTGTGTTTTGCTGTCCCTCCATCAGGGCCAGGAAAGGAATGCTAATTCTGGCACCACAATAGGGGGGAAGTATTAACCAAAGAGTAACTTAGTGTTTCAGTGGACAGAGTGCCAGGTCTGGAGGCTGGGAGACTCCTCTTCCTGAGTTCAAATCCAGCCTCACACACTTACTAGCTATGTGACCCTGGGATAGTCACTTCAATCTTCCTCAGTTTCATCACTGGTAAAATGAGCTGGGGAAGGAAATGGTAAATTATTTGTGAAGATTAAATTTAACTCTCCCCTGATTGTGAACATTAAATTATAACTCCCGCCTATTTTTTTATTTTAATCACCAAAAGTGTAAACACCCTACTTAAAAGTTGAGTCTGGATATCTGCCCATTTTTAGATCTAATCACCAAAAGTGTAAACATCCCACTTAATCATCCAGTGGGAGGTCTGTGAACCACATGTGAGATATAATATGTGACAAATCAGAATCAACTGACTGCCTCCTGGACAGTCCTAAAGCAAGAATTCAACTGTGATTGGTAGATATAGAATTAGGGGAAGGCACAGAAAGTGATGCAAGAGAAAGTGTCTTTAAAAGAGAAATACAACTTCCTGAATGGAGTTCTACTGAGAGTTCTTCATTCTTTGGAGTGGAGACTGGACCCAAGACCCTGTTCCTAGTGAGGCTATTCTAAAATGTCTTCCTTTGAACCGACACGTGGTGAGTGAAAAGATGACTCTTAACTGCTGGATTTTCTGAAAAAAACTAACCTCAGGAGAGACTTACTTTATCCTCGCTCTGATTTTCTTATTTTATTCTTTCTACATTTTGTAAATAAATTGCAAATAAATCTCTTTGGAATAAATTAAATTCCTGGCAACCACACTCTTAAATAATCCAGTCCAATCCTTTCAAAATTAACCCCTTTTCCCCCTTACACATTCCAATGTCTTTGCCAAGAAAAGTCATATGGGATGACAATGTGTTGGATGTGACTGAACAATGATCAGCCAAATAAAACTCTAGGTCTGGGAGTGAAGCAAAAGGTGTAAAAAAAAGGCAGAAAAAGTTGTAAAAGAGTTGTAAATTGTTTTGTAAATAGACATTATAGAAAAACTAAGTTCTAGGCACCCATGCTTCTAAGGCTTTAGACAGTTGAGAAATTGGAAAGTGTAGACACTGATCAGAAGATGATGAAACGAAAAAGAACATTCTGGACATAGAAGTCTGCTCCATGGAACTGAGTCATGGTATACCCCACTGTCCACTACTTCACTAGACTGATAGTCTATACTAGGAGTTTTTAAGCTGCTCCTTATAGGCAGCATTTAAAAGAAACAAGCAAGCACATTTTCATTGTTGTCAAAATCTTATCTACAAGGAAACAGCTTGATCATCTAAAATCAATAGCATTGAGGTTGGAGGGACCTTATATATCACCTTAATCCAAGTCTAATTTTCAGCTGAAGAAACTGAGGCTCTAAGTAAATTCTTAGTACCAATTTAGGTAAGTCTTAGAGGTTCATTACTAGTGGCCAAAAGAAGATGAATTTTTCAGATCCAACAACTCATATAAAATTACGTGGGGGGTGGGGGGGCAGCTGGGTGGCTCAGTGGATTGAGAGCCAGGCCTAGAGACGGGAAGTCTTAGGTTCAAATCTGGCCTCAGACACTTCCCAGCTGTGTGACCCTGGGCAAGTCACTTGACCCCCCCCCCCCCACTGCCTAGCCCTTACCACTCTTCTGCCTTGGAGCCAATACCCAGTATTAACTCCAAGACGGAAGGTAAGGATTTAAAAAAAAAAAATCACATGGGGTGAAGATTTGCAGTGGGTAAAAGGAGGGGATGGATTCACCAAAGAAATCTTGGCTTCCTCATGTGTTGGAATGAGGTAGCCTTAAAGCATCCCTCAGGAACAAAGAAAGGGAGATACTATCATTCCCATTTTACATACATGAAAGTTGCAACCCAAGACAATTAAGCAATTTGCCTCAAATCACACAAGTTGCCAACAGTGCCAGAAACTCTAGGCTTCTGGCTCCCAGGCCTTTGCTCTAAGTCATGGCATGCCACCAATCAGGGACAAAGTTTTAACAGCTAAATATAATTTATAATTAGTTTTCTAAACACATAGCTAAAAAGCCATTAGCTACCCATTAGGTATAATGTAGCCCATTTTCTTCCTACAATCAAAAGGAAACACTGATTTACTTAGTTCAATTCCTAAAGTAATTCTGAAGAATAAAGGCCATTTAGCACAATGAGCTCAATAAACTTTCACATTTCCTTTCTGCTAGGGGGGTACACAGATCACCGCACCCCACCACTATCAGCTTTAGCTTTGGGCTTCTCTCCAACTGACCATTTGCCTTCCAGTACATCCATCCGGTAATCAGAGCCTCTTCCTGGGAAATGGTGTGAAGCCACTTAGGCTAACAACAGGGCTAAGTTGTCAATGGAACCACCCCAGGAAAGGAGAAAGATCTGAAAAGGACACAGCAGAGCCAGGTGAAAGCAACTCCATCCATACATAGTATGACTACACAGTATAACTACAGTGGTATTTCCTGGTGCTTCAGATCCCACCATTATTTGATTCTTTTATCCATGTTAAAATGCCAGTCTCCCTTCAGGAGGGGAAATGATTCTTTTAGACCTTGAGAGAATACATGACATCTAAAAGAAGACTTTTTACCTTTATAGCTCTAGAATTCACAGGAACCACAGAGATCATATAGTTCAATCCCATCATTTTTCCAGTAGGAAAAATTAAGAACCAGGAAGACCTAAGGACATGCCTGAGGTCACATGGGTAATAAGCATCCAAGACAGGATTTGAATACAGGACATTACTTTCAGAGCTGGTAACCTTTCCACTGTACCATACCAGTAAAGGGAAGAGTGAGATAAGAAGAAGAGAGAAAGGAAGGAGCTAAAGAAGCAGAGAAACTTAAAAGACAAAGTTTCCCATCTTGTCAAAGGCTGGCCAGATTCACATAGAGATCCTGGAAGAGACTGCAGTGACTGAAAAAAAATTGATGAATATTACTTATATAGTTTTTAATAGTTGGTCAAACCCTTTCACATCTCACTGGATGCTGACCACAGTCCTGCGAGGTGACAAGCAACTTCAACTATCTTCAAGCAACAGATTAGGAAACTGAGACCTACAGAAGTTAAGTGACTTACCCAGAGTCATAAGTGGCTACAGTGGATGATAGAAAAATCTAGACTGTCTGACACTGAGCCTGCAGGACTTTTCTAACTGATTCTCACAATTCACATAACAGAGAATTGGATGCTAAAGTTCCTTGGATGAGAACCTCCCCTTCATCTGCAAATTTTTTTGGCATAAGTAGAAATTGTTTATCCAGTTATGTGGCTTAATCTTTTTTTGTTTTTAATTTTTTATTTAATGAATTAATTTAGAATATTTTTCCATGGTTATATGACTCATGTTCTTTTCTTCCCAAACTCCCTGCCCCCTCACTGAGGCGACAAGCAATTCCACTGGGTTTTACATGTATCACTGTTCAAAACCTATTTCCCTATTATTATTATTTGCAATAGAGTGATCATTTAAAGTATATGACTTAATCTTAAAAGCCAAGCAGGCAAGGAGGATAATTTGTAGTGGGGGTGATGTTCAATAATTTTTCAGTTGTGTCTGATTCTTGGAGACCCCACGGTGGTTTTCTTGGTAAAGATACTGTAGAGCAGTTTCCCATTTCCTTCTTCAGCTTGTTTTAAAGATGAGGAAACTGAGGCAAACAGGATTGAATGCCTTGCCCAGGGTCACACAGCTAGTAAGTGTCTGACACTATAGTTAAACTCAGGAAGGGGACTCCTGACTCCAGGTTTGGTGCTCTATCCACTTTGCCACCTAGCTGCACTAAGCTTTAAATTTACAAAGGTAAGTAAACATGAGAACCTTCATTTGGTTCCATCTGCCAAAACCATTGGGCACATTCACTTTTCTTTGTTTCTGTTTTGAGGCTGAGAGAGGCCAAGTATGTCTGACTCATAGACTCTCACCTGGGGCAAAGCATAGGGATTGCCAGGCCAAATACTTTACTTGACAGGAGAGCAAAGGGAGGAAAGGATGAGAGATGCAGTGATCTGCTCATGATCAGCAGGAGAGTAATGAGTAGATTTTGGACCTCCACTCTGCTAAAAGCACAAAGTTATTCATTTTGTGCCCCTTCCTTCCCTGGGGCCAGTGATATGATGCTCCCACTGCCCACAGGCTTTGGCTAAGGCAGAAGGAACCAAGATACCAAAAAAAGAAACAAACACATTTCTTCTCCACTTTTGAGATAATGGCAAAAAGAGAGCTAGTCAGTAATCTGTGAGTTCATCACAGGGTAAGAGAGATGTTAAAATCACGATGAGAGCTAGAGGCTTGTGTCTTTTTTCCTCCTGAAAAAAAAAAAAGAGCCAATAAAGAAAATCCAGGGATAGGGAACTTAAGAAGTGCTAAATATCTGTCTTTCTCTCACCTGGTCCTTGGCCTGCCTCTCCGGACTAAAGGCCATCAGGCAACTGAGTTGGGAAAGTTTTGTCTGCAGTAAGATCTTCCCTTCCTTGCTCCCCCTATTCATCCTTAAATCTTTAGGAAGTGAGCATCTTTCTGGCAGAAGGTTACTGAGACCAAAGATCCACGATGTTCTTCTGTTTCTAAGTGATCCCAAAGCCCATGTTCTAGATTGCCAGGAGCTGCCCAGCTGTTTTGCATAGACATCTCCTCCCTTCATCTATTGTATTTTTCCCCTCATATTACACAAGAGACCTTAAATGGTGATGCATGAGAGTTCTCCAAAGCAGCTACTATAGTAGAGTGCACACCCTGGGAGTGAGACAACTAGGTGCTCTCAGCTGGCCAAGTTCCCTCAGGATAAAGACCTCCCAGCAGAAAGTACCCATAAGCCCCACAGCACATGGTAGTGATAATTATCTCAATTATTTTCCCATTGTTTTAAGACAAAGGTTGGTTACCAAAGAGTAAATTCAAGCAGATTTTTAATTGTAATGGAATGCTGTTGTTGTCTCTTGGCTGTGACTTTGTAAAAACAGCCCAAGTGAGGATGGTAACAATCGCTTCTGCTGGCACTGTATGGAGAGATGACCCAACATTCACCCTGCTACCATGATGAGGGAGAAGGGGATGACATGCGTTGCTTATCTCCCATCACTACCCTGGCCTGTGCAGGTATATAAACCATTGGTGAGAGCCCCAGCCTTCCTCTGCCTGTTTCCTTCTTCTCATCTTTTCTTCTCTTTATATTACCCATATTACCTCAACTCAGTATCCAATGTCTTCGCACACTTCTAGAAAGTGACCTACAAATCACTTTGTCCCCAGTTTGATACTTCAAATCTGTACATATACTTTTCTCTGTCTCAAAAAGGAGGGAAGGGTGAAAAGAAGGGAGAGAATTCAAGGACTCCAATTTAAAAAAAATGTTTTAAATTGTTTTTACATGTAATTGTGGAAAAAAATAAAATATAATCAAGTTTAAAAATATGTCCAGTCACTTCCCTGAATTTCTTCTTCTGAAAATGGAGTTGGCTTAGAGGACACTTGATTTTGAGGTTTTATAACAACAGTTTCTATGGCATATTGTTGTTCAGGTTGTTTTTTTTTTAGTTGGGTCTGAATCTTTGTGACCCAATTTAGGGTTTCCTTGATAAAGATACTGAGTGGTTTGCCATTTCCTTCTCCACTTCATTTTATAGATGAGGAAACTGAGGCAAACTGAGTTAAGTGACTTGCCCAGGGTCACATAGTAAATATCCAAGGCTAGATTTGGATTGATGAAGATGAGTCTCTCAGCAAGTGCTTTCTATCTATTATCCTACTTGATTCTTTCTCTTAATATCTTATACCTTCCAGGGAAGGTTCTGTTTTTTTTTTTTAAAGAGAAGCCATGACTCACTAAAGATCAAACTTCCTGAACTATATGTATGTAATAGAGTGCTTTTAGGGCATAGGTTCCCCAAAGTCACTTAAGCAACACCACTACAATGTTGCTCTGAAGCCACTTCACCCACCTACCCAAAGGCCAAGGCCAGCCCTGAGCTGGGGAGTCACAGTTCTCTCATTCTTGAGCTTAGGAAAAGGTTGCATCTGGAAGGTCTACTTAGGGAGGGACCAGAAGGACCAGAGGTCAATCACATGGAGGCAGAAGATGGTTCCCTGAACCACCTGCCGCCAAGCAAAGAGGTCCAAAGCAGGAGGCAAGGTCTGATCTAAAATTCAGTTTGTACCCCTACTGGAAGAGCAGACAGAGTACAAGGAACCAGTAAGAACTCTGGTGTCAGATCAGATTTGCTGCCATTTCCAATAGCAACAAATAAGGAAATCCTTTAGTAATTTGCTACATTCAACACCTTGGGGAGGCCCATGGGTTTCCAAGGTGACAGTGGTCCCTACCTTCCAGTTTTCCCAGATACTTCATATGGTGCCACTAGCATTTGCTGCAGTAAAAAAAGGCTCTCTTAGTGGGCAGGGGAACCAGGAATACCTACAACTAGGTGACTGTCTACTCTGCCTATGTATAAGACCCCAGATAGAGTGTGGGTCTGGAATCAGGAATTTTGTTTCTTAAAAACTTATTATATCTGCAACAAAACTGCCAAAGGCAAGAGCCCTATATTGGAAATACTGGGTATATATTGGCATTAGGGGTGGGCGAGTGGCCCAGAATCAGGAAAGAATGAGAATAGAGGATACTTTCTAGGTCTTCTTAAAAATGGGGCTGTTTTAATCATGCCTAGAGACTGGAGGTCCTGGGTTCAAATGTGGCCTCAGTACTTCCTATCTGTGTGACCCCTAGGCAAGTCACATAATCCCCATTATTTTGCCCTCACCACTCTTCTGACTTAGAACCAATACACAGTATTGATTCTAAGATAGAAGGTAAAGGTTTGTTTTTTTTTTTAAAGTGGCTATTTAAAAATATTAGGACAGTTATGGCTAAAGTAACCAATCACAACCTTACCAGTAGCTCTCCCCCCACTCCAACCCTTCCCACAATCACCACTGTTCTTTTGGCCATTGTGATCCCCATGAAATCTTTGTACCAAGTGACAGTCCTAAAAGGGAGTCAGACAGAAAGCTGGAGCTGCCTGCTGCCCATCAAACAGTTCTGCCTGCCTCTCTCATCACCACACAAGCTTTGACAGAGAGCACCAGGCCCTTGTGTGTGACGCAGAGAGATTCCCAGAAAAAAATTAAATCAGCCAGCAACAGGCAGGCCAACCAGCGGCTATAACTTAAGTCAGTCTCCCATCTAGCAGTTTCGCTTTCCCGGTAGTGGGCTCATTAAAGATACAGAAGACACCCCATTGCATCTGTAAGTGCCACATTACCAGAAATGCAAAATGTGTCTGCAGCAGCTTGGCAGCTCGATAGCACTGCTATAGGGGACTTCTCCAGGGAAGAAATTAGGGTGGCCAGGGGCCCTGGAAACCCTTCTCCCAGCACAGACAGGTTCACTTGAAAGGAAGCCTGATAGAGATCAACATTGTCATCTTGAAGCATCTCTCTTTCCCAGGAAGAAATAACTATATGGGATTATGCTTGATATAGGACAACCAGAGGGCACTGCAGGGGATAGAGTGTGGGTCTGGAATCAGGAAGTCTCAGCTTCTTCAGTTCAAATCTGGCCTCAGATACTTACTAGCTGTGACCCTAGGCAAGTCACTTAATCCTCCCTCATCTGTCAAATGAGCTATAGAAGAATATGGCAAACCATTCCAATATTTTTGGCAAGAAAATGCCAAAAGGGGTCAGAGAGAGTCAGACATGACTAAAAGGAAAACCACATAATTCCTGACACATATGTATAGATGTATTTTGTATATACGTATATATACACATATATATATAGTATATAGAACACATATGGCTATAAGATACAACTGAAGTCATACAGTTTTAGAACTAGAGTTAAAAGGGTCCTCCCTCCAGGGTGATCTAGTAAAACTTCTAAGTAATGAAACTGAGGCTCTGGGTTGTTCAGTGATTTGTCCTTCCACAGGTAGTAAGTAGGCATCCCAGGGATCCCAAACCAGTGTTATTTTCTCTCATTCATATCTATACCAATGCCCTTTGTGGCATTCTCCAAGGCTCTGCCAATAAGACACAAACTTGGGCAGATTCTACAAAGCTAAGAAGGTACCAAGTATAGAACTTGGATGCCTGTTGACTGAGGACCAATCCAAATAAAGCAGGAGAAACTTATTACTAGATTTGTATCTGGTTAATCAATTTTTTTGGATGAGACACCTCTCCAAAACCATCTATGTCACAGGGAGCTGCAACCTGTCTTTGGTGACAGGAATGCCCACAAACTGACAAATCAATGGATTATAGTTGAAGAAGTAGAAGAGACTTCCAAAGGCCAACTAGTTTAATTCTTCCATTTTACAGATGAGTAAACTGAGGCTCTGGAAAGTTCCCTGAATACTGGCCTCTATTTGTGATGTACTTTAATTAAGGCTATTCTCTAAATATAAAATGGGGAAAGAATCTCTTATGCTACCTAGTTAACCGAAGGTTGTGAGAAAAGTGTTTTGTGAACCTTAGAATACTTTGTAAATATGAAGTTAAAACTGCTCCAAAGCTTGAGATTATGAACCTAGGAATCACAGTGTACTTAAACAAAACAGATACATTTGGAAGAGAATTGGTTTTAAGAGAGAGAGAGAGAAAGGGCTACAATTTGAACAGACTGAGTTTGAGTTGCTAATGGGGGCATCCAGGTCTAGAGAGTCAGCTGGTCCTTAGTGAAGAAGGCCTAGAGTCAGGGAAGGGATTCAGAGAAGATGTATATAGGATTGGGAGTCATCTGTGAAAAGGGTTTTGAATCCATGGGGTCTAGTAAAATCAATAAGTGAGTGGGGAGACAGCAGAGCAGGGTACCCAAGATGGCACCTTGGAAAATACTAGATTCCATGGCAGAAGGAATTCCTCATTATACAAGGTTCTCTGGGGTGGGCAAACTTTGTCCTTCAAGTCACCCTGCCTTTTCCAAATGAAATGTTATCCCAGGAAACCACTTTGTTGAAGGGAAAGTAGAAGTTAATTGAATTTGACTCTTGGTCTTTTGTACTCCTAATCCAAAATACAGTGGGAAGCTCACCAAAAAGTCTCCATTAGATCAAAGTGCCCATTTTATCTGTGATATCAGTGTGCTTCCAAATATATAACATGTAAGAAGTAGAAGGAACCCTGGAGACCAATAAGGCTAACCCCCTCATTTTACTCACTTTCTAACACTCACATATCCAAGTATACAAACTGCAATAGAAAGTTTTAAGATAGCAATTTATTTATTTGGTTGGTTGTTTATTTATTTGAGAAAGGATTTCTTTAGGTCCTGGCTTCTCCCTTTGTATTTAACTATATATTTATAGATTAGCAACAACCTTTAAAAAAGGGTTTTTTAAAAACACTTCAAGTAGAAACGATAAAAAAAACCTAAGATCTCTATGCTAGAAAGCATTTTATAGATTTAAATAAATAGCTTTATTTAGACTTTAATAGCCTAAGACTATAGAAAGACTTTTGGCATACCCTGTACTATATTTTGAAAAAGTGAATTTAGGCTTATATCCTTTTACCTACAATTTTCTCATAAATATGCTATTGTGTCTTTGTTAACCCCACTAGGGGCTTTCTTGGCAAATACACTGGAGTGGTTTGCCACTTCCTTCTCCAGCTCATTTCACAAATGAGGAAACCAAGGCAAATAGGGTTAAGTGACTTGCTCAGGTAATAAGTGTCTGGGGTCAAATTTGAACTCAGGAAGTTGTTTCCTTGACTCCAGGCCTGGCACTCTACCCACTATACAGCCTAGCCGCCTCCATAAACATGCCTATTATCTAAATAGATCTTCAGCAGTCCTGTGCCCCATGGGGGCTTAAACTAATTGAGAGGGATAGGGAACATGAGCCCAGGGACTAAACCTTCTCTCTCCTTCTCTGGGGAGGTCCCAGCGAAAGGCCCTTAGCCAGAAACATGCAAATGATGACCCACCAAGAAGCAACCAGGAAGCCTCTGGAGACTGTGTGAAGAGGACTGATAGGTTAACACAGCTTGGGCCTGTTGTTGCCTTGGGCAAGAGATGTTGTCCCTGGATTAAAAATATATTGGAAAGTCCCTTGCTGGGTTATTGGGAGACACATCCAATGATCTATGCCAGCTTTGAGATGGAATTATATTCAAGTGGAACCAGATACTCTAGGGACAGAATCCAAAATGGAAAAACAAAGCCTTCCTGGGAGATTGGGGGGGGGGGAGTGTTGGAGGGGGAAGGAAATACCGAGAGGGAAGGGAAGGGAAGGGAAGGGAAGGGAAGGGAAGGGAAGGGAAGGGAAGGGAAGGGAAGGGAAGGGAAGGGAGAGGGAGAGGGAGAGGGAGAGGGAGAGGGAGAGGGAGAGGGAGAGGGAGAGGGAGAGGGAAGGGAGAGGGAAGGGAGAGGGAAGGGAGAGGGAAGGGAAGGGAAGGGAAGGGAGAGGGAGAGGGAGAGGGAGAGGGAGAGGGAGAGGGAGAGGGAGAGGGAAGGGAAGGGAAGGGAGAGGGAAGGGAGAGGGAAGGGAGAGGGAAGGGAGAGGGAGAGGGAGAGGGAGAGGGAGAGGGAGAGGGAGAGGGAGAGGGAGAGGGAGAGGGAGAGGGAAGGGAAGGGAAGGGAAGGGAAGGGAAGGGAAGGGAAGGGAAGGGAAGGGAAGGGAAGGGAAGGGAAGGGAAGGGAAGGGAAGGGAAGGGAAGGGAAGGGAAGGGAAGGGAAGGGAAGGGAAGGGAAGGGAAGGGAAGGGAGAGGGAAGAGACAAATACAGAGAATGAGAAAACAAGTACAAAGTACCTGGCTTTAGGCATCTGTTAAAACACATCTCCTGACTCTAAAATTATTTACAAGCCTTGACCCTAAAACACCCTGGGGTGGTAGATCCCCCAACAAGTTTAATCCTCAGAGGACCCAAAGGGTCAGCCAAGTCTTTTATCCACTGGAGGATTTATATGTAACTCTCCCCCCTCCCCCATAACAGTTCCTCTTCTCTACCCTGGCCCCAGAAACACACCATCATCGCCAAGAAGATACTTTGTTCTCATATCACCCCTGGTTGTTGAGAAGTTCCAAGTGCTTCCTTCCTTTGGTTTATAGGGGGCTGTAGATTTCATTTATGATCATACTGGAGGCAGTTCAGCATAGTGGAGAAAATGCTGCATTTGGAGTCATATTTAGAGGTTTAAGCCTGGGCTCTGATACTTGTTACTTGAATGATGCTGGGCAAGTCACTCTTCCATTCTGAACCTCAATTCCTTCATCTGTAAAGTGAGGGGGTTGAATGAGATGACCTCTAAGGTCCCTTTCATCTTTAAAGCTATGATCCTGGGTCTAGCAAAGATGGGAAAAGAGCCACCCACTTAACTTTTCCACCCACGATCAATATTTTAGGAACTTTTAGTCCAGAACCCAAGGTTCTTAAAAGTGAGCAGATACATAGAGTCTGTGTGGTAAAGACCCATTCTCTGTGGCTTAACCTCAAAATCTAAAGTTTCAGAGCCTCTTTTATTCATCCCTCAGGGACATTCATTCCTCAAAGAGACTCTAATTAGCCTCAATTCCCAAAGGACTCTTTAAACTGACCAATTCCCAAGTTCCCAGGATGTGGGGGTGCTTTCCTTCTAACCCCCTCCCCACTTCAATATCATAGGGTGAAGAGCTAGAAAATCCATCCTTCTCAAATTGGGATGGTTGGGGGAGGGGGAGTAATCTCTTTTCTCCATCTCCTCAGCCCTATACCTCCCAGACTACCTCCTATATCCTATCATAATGTAAACAAAAGAAATTAATGTCTCTCTGGAAAACCCTGATTCCCTAAGGGGAAAAGGCTCACATATACATTGCCAAGGAAAATAGGACAGCCCCTGCCCCCCCCATTCAGTTTTGCAGCAAAATTCATTTTGGTCTGATCTTTCTAACCTGACTTGGAGACTGAGGGAATCTTTCTTGAGCTAGCAAAGATGTGAGGGTAAAGGAGAGAAGCAAATAAATTTGTTTGTATTCCAACCTGGGTAGGGGTGAATGGGGTTTTGTAAAGAGAGAGAGAGAGAGAGAGAGAGAGAGAGAGAGAGAGAGAGAGAGAGAGAGAGAGAGAGAGAGAGAGAGAGAGAGAGAGAGAGAGAAGAAAGAAGAGAGACAGAGAGAAGAGAGAGAGACAGAGAAACAGAGAGACAGAGACAGAAAGACAGAGACAGAGAGACCAACCAGATGAAAAGTCAATGAATAGATGATTTCTTGGGAGAGTGCACTTTTAGGAAGAAGATGACAGCTAAGCAGCCTGAAGGCAGCAAGGGTTTGCTTTCAAGGAGGACCCAACAGGTCCAGTGCCAAGGAACTCCCCAAACCCCAAACACCTGTGACACACCTAGAGGGCCAGGGAGGAAGCCCCACTGGGAGGAAAACAAGCACTCCTCCAAGAACACTTTCTCCTGCTGCTTCTGCTGGAACTGCAGTGATTAGATATACAACCTCTGTGAATACAAAGTTGCCCACCCAGGGTCACAAGAGAGCTATCTTTAAAAACATCGTTTACTCCTTTGCTAATTCTCAACCTCTCATTCCTCCGTTCGACAATCAAAGGCCAAACCCTGGCAAGCATGATACCTGTTTTCTTTAGCCTATGGGTTAGATTCTGACCATAAGCCCCAAGACATCCTGCAAAATTTCCCCAGCCTTTCGAAGGTTTTTTTTTTTTGCCTTCCTTAGTCCTGTGGGAAGGTTTCAATGAGAAATATTTAGGGGAAATCTATGGGGAGGGGGAAAAGGATGTAATCCAAGTGTCTCTTCTTGTTCACCTAGTGAGGGTGGGGGTGGGGTAGAGCAGTTAAAAGGAAAAGTAGGGATTACAGATGAATAAAGTTTCTCAGCTCTGGAGAGAGAGCTGAATTTTTTTAACATACATTTTAGAGTGAAGACAGGCTGTCATTGGAAAAAGGCTATGAAGAAAATCTTACAATACGTATTTCTTTTCCCTTCTTACTCCCACTTGGCAAACAGAAATCTTGCCTATCATCAGCCCTAAAAGCAATTTCTCTTCCTAAGAACAGAACTCCACCCGCTGTGGGGGATCCATCTTTGACCTCCCCCCCACCCAGCTCTCAGTTACAGCTGGACTATTTGTGAATATTAAGAAGCTGTCTGAATCAACATGAAGGGTATCTTTCTCTAGAACTAGGACTGTAAAAAAAAGATGGCAGAAGTCTCACTCCCTCATCAATAAGAACACTGGGATGTTTAGGGCCTAGAAAGATGTAAAGGCAACCAAAAGGTTTTTGAAAGGAAAGGGCTGAGGGGAGGGGGGAGTATTTAAAGGGCCTTTGCAAAAGAATTTCTTTTTACTGTCTTGACTTCAGGCCCAAGTGTTCCAAGCAGAATCCTATTGCCTTCTGTCTGAGCCACAATGGAGGTAAATTCTTCTTAGTAAAGGAGTTATCAGATGCGAAAATGAATGGCCAAAGAGATTATTTAGGTAGGGTTTTCTGGATGAAAACATCTCAAGGTCATTGGCCCCAAGTTCAATGATTTTACAACTGGTAAACTAAGGCAAGTAGATATCTACCTGAGGGTCAAGTTTAGTACTGTCTAGAAACAGCATAGCATAATTAACATGTAAGGAAGAATCTTTTAATGACAAATTCTCCCGGGTCCTCCGGAATCTTAGCAGTAGGCATTGAAATCACTTTTTGGATTTCTATTGCTTAATGTTCCCAACCTCCTCAACCCTGCTGAGATGAATCCTTTCTCTTCAGGTAAAGCCTTAACAATAAGGAGCAAGTGTTGTTCCTGGTGGATTAGAATTAGGTGATGATGTTTCAGCTGAAGTGTAATATCCTTTCCCTGGCATGAGAAGTTGAAGCTAAACCTAAATGCCTACAAGTTGGCTCAATACAGTTTTCTGGAAATTATCCAGAGAGGTTTGCTCTCAGGTGCTTTTAATCACTTTTTCTTTTAAAACTGCTAGTGAAAACCAACTTAAAACGAACTCACCAGTCCCATCTCACCCCCTCAGGTTTGCCTCCAAAATAAACGTCTTTCTGAAGGAAGTTTACTGACCCAGAAAAAGTAAGAGAACTGAAGAGAAGGAAAAAACAAGATTCTAAAGAGTAAATCTGATTCATAAAAACACCAACATTTTTGAAAGGTCAAGTATCTTCACTCGTATTTAACTTTACCTGGGCCAGATACAGAATATACTTTCAAATTAACTCAGGGAGAAACCCCCTGGCAGGGTGGGAAGGGAAGAAAATTCAGTTATGACAAAAGGTATGTGTAGGCAATACAGTTAGTTATCCGGAAATTTACAACATGTTTTCTAATGGCAACCAAAGAAAAGAATACAATTTTCAAACAAGCATCTGACATTTATTTGATAGAGCTGTAAAAGTAGGACAGGATTTCCTTAACATGTGCATTAAAAGCTGGCATCTTGCATTTTCTCTTCTCTGCTTCTCCTCTCTCCTCCTCCCACCCCCAACTCCCATTCAGCAGGTCCTCTCAGCTTTAGGTGCTAAGGTGCTTCGAAAGAAAAATAAAAGTCCAAGGGTCGCCTATCAAATAGGAAATAGATAATTGACTAATCCCTTCCAGCAACCAAGCTGTGATAACTGTAATCATCTATTAAATATTACAAGCTGGGACAGAGAATGAGAAAGCCTAAACACCTCATTTGTGTCATACGCCGCCGCCCCTCGCCCTCCATCCCCCCCCCAACTTTTTGATCAACAACCGCAATGTTTTTGTTTTTCAGAAAAGGATCCCACCAACACACACACACACACACACACACACACACACACACAAAAGATTCCCCAATCTCCGAGGTCTCCAGAGGGGGCCGACAAAAGTTACTGGGGGGAGGAAAGAGGAGGGAAAAAAAAACAAAAACCAAAAAACTCAGCACCACAATTCTGATTTATTCACGTGAACATCAGAAACACGTTAGCAAAACATGTCCATATGGAGATAAGAGAAACACAATGATTTTCTGTTTGCATTGGAAGCTCAACAGCTGTGGAAAACCTCGTCAATGTTACAAGCCAATAACTTTTCATCCTTCAGTCTTTTTCATTTATTAGCCCAAACTCAATTTACTTTGCTGATATTAGAAGCACGGCGAGGGGGGGGGGGAGAAAAATCATCTTTCACAACCTTAAAATAGAAACACACTTTAATATCCATCTGCTCCACTCCATAAATTTACGGGCAAGCGAATCCACATCTGTTCTAACTTAGTTTCGAGCTGAAACAGTGGAGCGAAATATCGGCATTATTAGCATCTTGTTTATGTTTTCCTTCTCATCCTCCCCACACACACATCCATCCCACATCTGGGGTCTGATGAACCAGACAAAACTTCCTGGACTCACCTTCACAAAGGAGGAGAAGCCCCACAAGCCCCCCGGAGTAAGCCATCCTTTTCCCCCGCTAGTATATCCGAGAGCGGAGCGAACTAGCCAGCAAGCGAGAGCCAGGCAGTGGGGCACGCGTGCGTCCCGCGGGCACAGGCGGGAGAGTCTCTGGCTGGCCGAGGCTCGGGGCGTCCGCCCTCCGAGAGGCACCGCGGGCCGCCTGCGGGTCTTGGGGCTGGCTGGCTAGGCTGGCTGTTGCAGCAGCTGCGGCTGTTGCTGCTGCTGCAGGGTCTGTCTGGGCAGCCTCAGCCTGGCTGCCCCATAGTCTGGGGAGAGAGCGGATCTGCTGGGAGGTGCGCTCTCTCTTCTGGTCTCAGGGAACTGTGGCGATACGGCCAGGAGGAGGAGAGAGGGAGAGAGCGAGCGCTAGAGGGAGGGGAGAGAGAATGAGGGAGGGAGGGGCGGGGAGGGGGAGCAGGGATGCAGGCGGACACACACACACACACACACACACACACACACACACACGGATACACACACACATACACAGCGGAGGGAAGAGAAGGGTGTGAACCTGCAGCTTGGAAGCTCTCGGCAGCGCTACCTCTGGCCCCTGCCCGGGGTGTGCCACTCTAGGTCTTTTTCTCCTGATGGAGAGGGCTCACCCTGTTCCCCCACCCCCCACTCCGTTTTCTCCAAAGGCTTGCTCCCACGGGGTCGTGGTCGGGGATCGGGGGAGTCCCCTCCCGCCCAGGTCTGCGCTCAGCTTGGCGCTGGCTGCGCAACTTTCCAGAAGCGAAGAGAGGAGTGGGAGATGGCGAGCATAGGAAGAGATGCTGCCTTCTTCAAAGGTTGCACTGCCCACCTCTCCGGGGAAGCACTCGGGGAAGGGGCTCCCTAGGGGGTTGGGCACAGAGTACTGGGTGGGGCGTGGGCTCTAGAGGAGTCTGCAGAGGAGCAGTCCTAGAACGGGGTGGGGCGCGGGCAGCTCAGCTTGGCTAGCGAGTTTCCCTTAGAAAGGGAGGGGTCCGGGGGTGAGGAGAGGGGTGCTGAGGCAGGGAGCGCAGATCCTAGGACCAGAGGACCAGCTGGTGTAAGGAGACAGACGCAAGAAGGGCAGAACCTCCAGGCTCATCCCCGGCTGGGCGCGGCGCGTTGCGGTGCGGTCACTATGGGTGGAGGATTGGGATATCCTGGAAATGGAAATGTGAAGCTGAAAGAGAAGGTTGGAGATGGAGCTTTTGGCTCCTGGGTCGGAGAAGAACCGGACAAAGGGATGGAGAGCATTGATTGCCTAAAGCATTGATTGAGCTGAGAGGTTAAGGAGTGAGGGAAGAAGCAGATGCCCCAAAGTGAAATGGAAAAAGCACGGTATTCAGATTATGCCATTTTCCCAGCTGTATAACCTTGACCAAGTTATTCGCCAATCTGGGCCTTAGTATCTTCATCTGGAATATGAAGGAATTGGATTAGATGAAGTCAATGGCTCTTTCAGTAACAAATCCTACTATTCTAGGTGGGATGGGTCCCAGAGTGACCGCTTAAAGGGAAGAGGATAGATGCTCACAGAATAAAGAGACTTCAAGGGGGCTGCAGAGGCAAATGAGGGAGGATTATGTTGAGTGGCAAATCTCCATCAATATGATTTTACCAGACCCCTACATGGCAACTATCCTCTGACTCCTTCATACAAAATATTTAAAATATCTAAGATTTCAGCAATACAGACACTTCTTGCCTTTCAGCCTTTAGTAAAGAGTTTTCTGTGACCCCCCACCAAATTCAGTACCTTGTGATTGGCAGAATTCTACTGATGGGCTCATCAGAACCTAAATAGTCACACTGAAGGGTTATAGTCTTATTAAACTCTGACTCTGTTCTCAAAGCTTCCTCAAGCTTGGTAGAATCTTCCAGAGCTTACTCTTCTCTAACAATCCTTTGGACACTCAGGGTCTATTTCCTGTTAGGCAGGAGAGGACCCTCAGAAAGATGAATTTACTTTAGCACTGAACATAACCAAAAAAGTAGAGAATGAGAGCTAGGCCCAGTTTCAATCCTTGGGGTGTGGCAGTGAGTGCTTCTAAGTGTCTCTTGCTTGGCAATGAAAAGACAGTATCATAGTTTCTAAAATTAAGGGAACAGGAGGTTGTCTAGGAAGACAATCCAATCCCAGAGGCTTTTTATTTTTCTTTTCCCAAAGTTCTAGGAACTCCCTTTTAAAATTATCATGGCTGATCCAGAAAGTTCAGCTGTATGCTAAGGGCTTCTTTCTAACCAGGCAGGTTCCAGAAAGCCAGGCTCAGTCCCATGGATCAAATCAAAGGAGGAAAGGGCCTTTGTTCTTCAGAGTGACAGGAAGACTGAAGACTGTGGCTATGGGTGGAGGGAAATGGAGAGACTAGGGGTGTTCCATGTAACTCCCTTTCTCTTGCCTTCAGGAAGGATTCTACTGGCCTAACCCCTCCCTTGCTGAGATGTAGTCAGGACTAAATAAGCAATTGCAAATCACTCTGCAGATATGAAGTCAAAGTGAAATCAGCCTGCACTGTGAAAGGAGCCAGCCAGCAGTAAGGATGAGAAAATGCTCCAAGGCTTTGGCACATACACAAGTTGGATCTGACCCAACACATTCTACCCAAGGATGGTGAAGTACTTCATCCATAAAGTTCATAAGGAAGGGCAGAGGCCAGCTCTCATAGCAGCTATATGGCCTCTGGGCAAGACAGTCTTAGGAGTAGTAAGAGAACCTACCCAGTTTAAAGATTTCCAGGAGTTCTGAGAACAGGAACTACTGGCTCCTCTACCATTGTCTAGTGGTCCACTGGTCTAGGATATTATTTCCTCCCTTACTTCCCTGCAAAGGAGAGGTAGCCAGACCACTTTATTGAACCATCTCCCCATTTTAAATTCCTATCCACTAATCTCTGCCCTGGAGTTAGCCCAGATGCAGGGAACATGAATAAAAACCAGCCACAAAACAAGCCAGACTTGGTGGGAACCAGTAGACCACTCACCCCCACACTCCCCATGATACTTTCTGAAACTTCCTGACAGATTCATTCCCTGCCAGGACAGGATCTCACACTTCTCTGTGGGAGGAAAGAAGGAGAATAATGCAGGCCAGAGGGAAGGGAGCGAAAGCCTTCTCCTTTAATCCTTTAAAACTTGAAGTCCTCTGTCCCCTCCCCTCCTCCCCAACTCCTAAGCCCATCCTGACTTATTCAGCCCCTTCCAGTCTGAACCATTATCTTCTAGGGAAATCTCTTCGGTTTGCTTCTCTCACAGATATACCTGGCTGGTGCCTGTCTGAGAGACTCATCTGGGGGCCATGCCCTACCTGGCTTTTCTCCCTCACTGAGAAACCTGTGTATCCAAATACAGGCAGGCAGGTACTTGTCATTGCTGAGGAGGTCTGCTGGAACTCTCTTTTTGCATTAAGGATGAAGACCTGAGGGACCAATCAGGGATGCATCACAGATGTGTACCCACAAGAACCTGACAGAGGCATTCCATCCAGCAGAGGGCAGGGGTGAAGCACAGGTACCTCAATCACAAGCAGGCCCAGTGTCCTACAGTCATGACTTCTCTTGCATTTTTAGGGTAGCTGTCAGAAGGCACTTAGACTCATAGGCCCACAGGAATTAGTGCTGGAAAGGGGCCTCAGGGATTATCTACTTCAACTCCTTCACTTTGCAAAGGAGAAAACTGAAGGCCAGGGAGGTCATAAAGTTCAGTGGAAAGAACACAGTACTGAAAATCAAGAACTTAGATTTGAGATAGCATTGCAGCTTAATTTATCCACATGATTTTGGGCTAGTTAAATTACTGAACAAATCTGGGGCCTCAGTTTCCTCATCTGTAAAATAAGGGGAAGAGATTAGATAATTACTACCTATATAACCTTCAGCAGTCACTAACTCATTGGACCTCAGTTTCTTCAACTATAAAATAAGAATAGGGGGAGGAAAGTATGATTCCTACCTATCAGATCTTGGACAATCTCATTGGATCTGTTTCCTTAACTGTAAAATTAGCGGGTTGGACTGAATGTCCTCAGCTTCTGTACCTTCCAGCTCTGTAGATATTATAGTATGACTGGATACCCCAGAGGTCCCTTACCTTTCTCTATAGCAATGACTGTATATAATACATAGGTGGTTAACTGAATAAGTGTCAAAACTCAGTTCTTCTGACTTCAAAATTGATGCTTTTTTCTCTGTACCACATTGCAGTAGAACCCACTGAAAATAACCTGTGGACTCATTTGGTGCATCACACTTCTCTGCTGCCTCCCTCCATATTATTGAATTCAAAAAATCCAGAAGGCAAAACTAGGCTATTTGTATAAACAAGAGCACTTGGTGTTGGGGCAGGTTAAGTACTGCAGTAGCTGGTCAATAAATACTGATCTTTTTTTGTTATGCCAAAGAACTGGAAATTGAGGGGATGCATATCAATTGGGGAATGACTGAACAAATTGTGATATATGAATGTGATGGAATACTATTGTGTTATAAGAAATAATGATCAGGATGATCTCTGAAAAACCTAAGGAGACATGTGAATTGATCCAGAGTGAAGTGAGCAGAACCAGAAGAACAGTGTACACAGTAACAGCAATATTGTAACAACCACCTGGGAAAGGCTTAATTAGTCTTATAAGACAATGATCCAAGATAATTCCAAAGGACCCATGATTTAAAAAGAGAGAAAACTGATGAATTCTGAGTGGAGATTGAAGCATACTTGTTTTGCTTTCTTTAATTTTCTTGTTTTGCACATATGTGGATATATTTTCTTTTGCCATGTGGCTAATTTGGAAATATGTTTTATATGACTTCACATGGATAATTGATATAATATTGCTTGTCTTCTCAAGGTGTTAGAATCAATGAGAGGGGGAGAGAGAATTTGGAACTCAAATTTAAAAAAAATGAATGTTGAGAATTTTTTTACACATAATTGGGAAATGTTTAACAAAATAAAATTTAAAATATATCAAAAAAATAAATATTTGCTAATTGACTAATTGTTCTGTTGAAGTAGCCTTCATTTCTATCCCTGTGTCTATACCTCTGTCTCTCTGCCTTTTTTTGTCTTTGTCAATCTCTCCTTCTTTCCTTCCTCTCTATGTCCTCTCTTTCTCCCTTTGAGCCTCCCAGAGAATACTTCCTTATATTGCTTCATCTTAGATCAGAGCCTCTTTTGGGACTTGCCTCTCAAGAACTTGCACTTCCAAGCTGGGCTGTTGCACCAGTTTATTTTGTTCATTAGTCCATTTGCTCCAGCAAGTACTTCAGAAAATATTTTAAACACCACTTAAATTCAGTCCATCTGCTACAGAGCTTGGCTAGGGGTGGGTGAGGTAAGATGAGAGGACAGATAAAGGGAACTAATTTTTTAGAAGACTTGCATTTCATTCTGTGTGGATCAACCTTTCTGGAACACCCTGCTTTATCTTCTCTCATTTTCTGTTTCCATGTCTGTTTTGTTCTCCCCTAACGGTTAAAATAGGATATTGTGTGTTTCAAGGAGTAAGACTAGAAAGTAGTGAGGAGAAATGAAATGAGATGATAATCATTCCTGTTCATCTAATACAATGTAGGCTCCTTGAGGACAGGGGCATTTTCTTTTTGGTCTTTATATCCCTAGAGTCTAGTACAGTTTGTCATATACTAGACATTCAATAAGCACTTATTTAATGTTGACCATTGTATATTTCTCCTCTCCAATCCCCACTGTACCTATCCATCTATTCCATAAACCATGATTGTAGAAATTAAACTGTAGTAGGCAGATAGGTAGCTGAGTGGATTGAGAGACAGGCCAAGAGATGGTCCTTGATTCAAATCTGGCCTCAGACATTTCCTAGCCTTTGACACTTTTGCCTTGTATTGATTCTAAGATTGAAGGTAAGGGTTTTTTTAAAATAAGAAATTAAACTGTATAGGGAAAAACAGTCTTCCCAATTTAAATCTTCCTTCTCCTTTCCCAAAACAGGATGGGAAATTAGAGCCCAAGGAGGATAAAGCTATGCTTTGGCTCTGGCCTTTATTACTTATCCTCCTATGTCCTTTCTTTTTTTTTAGACACCTTTTAACAATTAGATTGGAAGAAAAGAAGAGAGAGAAGCCTAGATATGTGATTTCTTTGTTTTTTAGTTTTTAATAATTTTATTTTTTCTTGATACATTTAAAAAACAATTTTAGCCTTTGTTTTTTTTTAATTTGAGCCAAATTCTCTCTCCTATTGAGATGGCAAGCAATCTGATATAGATTTTACATGTACAATAAAGTAAAACATTTTTCCATATTAGTTGTTGTGCGGAAGAGAGCTCGAAAAAAATAGATGAAGAAAGTGGAAAATAGTAGTATGTTTTGATCTGCATTCAGACTCTAGCAGATAAGTCTCTGAAGGTAGAAAGCATTTTTCATCTTGAGTCCTTGAGGATTGACTTAGATCACCATACTACTAAGAATAGCTAATTCATTCACTCATGTAATGTTGTACATTTACATGATGTAAAGCTCATCATGTAATAGTCCTCTTATAAGAATGTTCTTGTTCTTCTCTCTTCACTCTGCATCAATTAATGTAGGTCTTCCCAGGTTTTTTTTCCCTGAAATTATCCTTCTCAATGTTTTTTATAGCATAGTAGTATTCCATTGCAATCTTATAACACAACCTATTCAGCCCCAATTGAAGGGCATCACCTCTATTTACAATTTTTTGCCACCACAAAAAGAGCTACTATATTTTTGTACAAGTAGGTCTTTCCACCTTTTAGAAATTTTCTCTCATATATATACCTAGCAGTGTTATTTCTGAGTAAAAGGATATACACAATTTTAAAGTCCTTTGGCCATAATTCCAAATAACCCCCAGAATGATTGAATCAATTCACAACTCTACTAACATTACTTTAATGTCCCAATTTTCCCATACCCCCTCTAACGTTTGTTTTTTACCTTTTCTGTCATATTAGCCAATCTGATAGGTACGAATTGCTACCTCAGAGTTGTTTTAATTTTCATTTCTATAGTTGAGTCATTTAGAGCATTTTTCATGTGATTATAGATAACCTTGATTTCATCATCTGAAAACTGCCTGTTATTGGAGAATGACTTGTATTCTTATAAATTTGGCTCAGTTCTCTATATATTTGAGAAATAAGGCCTTTATCAGAGATGCTTGCTGCAAAATTTTTTGCAGTTTTGTTCCCTTCCAATCTTGGTTGCATTGGTTTTATTTGTGTAAAACCTTTTAAAATTAATATAATCAAAATTACCTATTTTACATCCTATAATGCTCTCTCTCTCTTATTTTGTCTGAAAATTATCCTTTATCCATAAATTTGACAGGTACACTATTCTATGTTCCCCTAATATGCTTGTAATACCCATTGGTCTAATTATAGTACCTATTATTTCTAAATCATATATCTATTTTGACCTTATTTGCAATTTATTTGTATGAGATATTGGTCTATACCCAGACTCTGACATACCATTATCCATTTTTCCCAGGAGTTATTGCCAAATAATGATTTCTTGACCCAAAAACTTGTGATTTAACTTGTGAAGAGAACTCTCAGTGAGGAAGTTCTGCCAACCTAGACCAGCAACTGCTAGATCAGTTGTGAGTACATAATCATACATTGAGAATTACTTGGAGATAATGAGACAGGACTTAAGTAGAGGTCATCTTTACTCTGAAGTTAAGCTCTCTATAGCCACTCTAATCATGCTGCTTCTTGGCAAGTAGATTACAACAAATCATTAACAAAGTCTTTCATGAGATCTTTGTAGACAAGATAGAGAGGTATGTGCTGGATAATAGTACCGTTAGGTGGATTCAGAACTGGCTGAATGACTGGAATCAGAGTAGTCTTTAATGGATCAATATCAACTATCAACCTAAAGGGATTTCTCTAATACAGTGGTGGCAAACCTTTTAGAGACTGAATGCCAAGCTCCTCTCCTACCCCACCTCCCAGACTAAGTGCTGTGCCCATTCCCCCCAGTGCCCTCATGCTGTGCCCCACCACCAAGGACTAGGTATGTTTCCCAAAAAAAAAAACTAATGCCATTCAAAGACTGGTTTTTATATAGACCTAGTGTCCAGGACTAAGAAGATAATAGTAACATTTTGCCTTGTCCTGAGCAGACAACATTTGGGGTACTGTGTTCAATTCTAGGCACCGTGTTTTAGTAATGACATTGACAAACTGGAGCATGTTCAGCAAAGGGCATCCAGAATGGAAATGGAGTCAGAAACTATGTCATACAAAGTGGGAAAGTATTAGAAATATTTGGATTGGAGAATAAAAGGTTTCTAAAGAATTGCATAGCTATTTTCAAGTATTTTATCTTCAAATGCATAACCCTTGTCAGGAATATTCAGAAGGTATTCCTACATCAGCTTGGATGGGAATAATCTCTTCCAATTCTGAGATTCTATGATTCTAAAATATTGTTTAGCTCTAAATGCTATCATTTGTTCATCCAACAAATATTTCCCAAGCACCTGTTATGCTGAAATTCTATTTTAGGTATTTTGACATATATGAGAAATGAACCTTGCCCTCAAGGAGTTTGCAGTCCAACTAGAAAGTGTGGTATAAATGATGAACTTGTCATCCAGCTGCTTGGGTTTAGTTTTAGTTCTTTCTTATTAGCTATGTGACTTTGTAATTTCACCTCCATATGTCTTGGAATCCTCATCTGTAAAATAAATGTTAGATGAGATCTCTAAGGTCTCTTTCAGCTCTAATACTTCATTGATTCTAGAAAGGAAATATATATATATATATATATATATATATACTAACTATACTACAAATCAATGGAAGGAACATTTTCTTAATGTAATTAATTGTTATTGATATCTTTTATTTTTATATCACATTCATCTCTAAATATATCCTCTCTCTTCTCTACCCAATGATCCATTCTTTGTTTAAACAGAAGAGGGTAAAGCATCTCAGTGAGACTAATCAAAATATCAACTATGTCTATGTATATGGAATGTTTACATATATATATATCAGAGTATATACAATATGGGTATTCTTTCATAGTCATTATTATTTTACAATTTATCCTTTTTCTCTTCTAATTTTTTCAAATACATGTAGAAACAATTTTTGACATTTTTCTGACATTTTATGATTCAGATTCCCTCCTTCCCTCCTTCCCTCCTTCTCTTCTCCCCTCCCTGTCTTGCCCCCTCCCCCCATCAGTCAATAGACTGATACAGTTTATACCAGTGCTTTCATGCAATACATATTTCCATATTGCCCATGTAGTGACAGAAGACACACATATACAACAAATAACTCATGAAGGAAATAAAATGGAAGATGGGATACTCTGATCTACAATCAGACCCTATCATTCTTTCTTTGGCTGTGGACAACATTTTTCATTAGAAGTCTCTTGTGCTTATCTTGGAAACTTACTTTGTTGATAATAGCTTAGTGCTTCACAGTTGATCTTACAGTGTTTCTGTTATTGTTATGCAATGTTCTCCTGGTTCTTCTCACTCCGCCTGCATCATATTACTTCATATAAGTCTTTCCAGGTATTTCTGAACTCATCCTGTTCATCATTTCTCATGGCACAACAGTATTCCATTACAACCATATACCACAGCTTGTTCAGCCATTCTCCAAATGGTGGACAACCCTTCAGTTTCTAATTCTTTGCCACTACAAAAAAGGTCCTTTTTCCTTATCACAGATCTCCTTAGGATACAGACCCAGTAGTGGTATTGCTGGGTCAAAGGGTATTTGACCCTTTGGTATATGACCCAAAGGTCATAATTTTATGACCCTTTAGATATGGTTCCACGTTGTTCTCTAGAATGGTTATATCAGTTCACAGTTCCACCAACAATATATTAGTTTCCCAATCCCCCCCCATCCCCTCCACCCATTCTTTTATGTCATATTGGTCAATTTGGTAGGTGGTAGGTGGTATCTTAGAGTTGTTTTAATTTGTTCTAATCGATAGTAATTTGGAGCATTTTTCCACATGAATTTAGATAGTTTTAAGTTCTTTCTTCCTCTGAGAACTGCCTTTTTATATCCTTTGACTATCAGTCAGGGAACACTTTGTATTCCTACAAATTTGATTCAGTTCTTTATGTTTGGGAGATTAGACCTCTCCCAGAGTCTTCCAAAGACATTTGCTATAATTTTTCCCCTCAATTTGTTGTTTCTACAATTTATCTTTTGCTAATATTTGTTCCTATCTCTTGACCACTTAACCACTGGGGAAAAGCTATTCCTGTAAAAGCCATTTTCACTAAAAGTAAAGTATTCAATCTGCTTGGTCATCCCTCTCCACATCATCCCCCTCTCCATATTCCCTTCTTTTAGTTATTTACTCTTTGGGCATTCTTCTGGACCTACTTTATGTTCCTACCATCTCCTTGCTGATACTTCTTAAAACATGAAAATGGTTTCCATTCTTTCCTTTTGTGCTAAACAGACCGTGCCTTTGCATACTCAGCTTCTTTTAAGCCTGAGATACCATCTTGTCATATCCATTCATTAATCTAGAAATATAGGTAGAAGAATTGGTCATCTTAATTTTTGAATAAAAATATTAAAATTCAAGAGTTTATGTGACTTACCTGAATCAGCTTTTTCTAGTTTTGCTGTGAAAATGAAATGGTACATAGGGCAATAGTTTGAGAGAATAGCAAGATGTGTGAAAAGTCTTTTTTAAAATGAAAGGGGAAATCAGAATGTGTTTATAAGCAATAGAGAAGGATTCATCTGATAAGGAAGGATTTGAAGGTTAGATAGAGTAAGGGGATAACAGATGGGACAAACTCCTGGAGAAGACAAGAGGAAATGGCAAAAGTACCAATAGACATGCTTATTATTTGCAAGGATGAAAGTCACATCTTTTTCTGAAACTATGGAAAAGGAAGATATAATAGGAATAAATACAGAGGTGATTTGAATATGGAATTAGAGAAAAGATGTAGCTCTTGATGAATTATCTAAAATTTTCTGTGAAATATTAGTGAGCTTCTTCTAAGAGGGAGGCAGCTAGATGGGATAGTGGATAGAGTGCCGGGCCTGGAGTCATGAAGACCTAAGTTCAAGTCCAGCCTCTGACACTTACTAACTGTATGTCCTTGCACAACTCACTTAACTCTGTTTGTCTCAGTTTCTACATGCTGGAGCTGGAGGAGGAAATGACAAATTACTCCATTATATTTGCCAGGAAAATCTCAAATGGGGTCATGAAGTGTGAGACACCACAGAAACAACTGCACAACAATAAGGGAGGGAGCAATATTGGGATATATAGATTTAAAAGATAAATTTGGAAAAAGGAAGGATTTGGGAGAATCTTCTGAGATTTGAAATGGAAACTGAGGGGAATAAGACAGAGAGTCCAGCAGGGAAGAAAAAAGAATTGGGATATGGCAGTGAGGGTTTAGTTGTTAAAGGACAGCATCTCTATATAATGGATCTTAGCATCGTTGTGTGATACTCCATCTCCATCAGTGTTCAGCTACATGTGAGTGGAGGGGAGAAGGGAAATGATGGTAAGGATGTGTCAGTGTTTGGGTTTGAAAAGAGATGAAAGATGATAGAAGATGGAAATACTCAAATGCAGAAAACAGTGTAAAATTGAACTGTTTAACTATAAGGTCAAGATTTTGAAGGAAGGAAAGCAGAGCATGGATGACAGTTTGGGAAAGCAGTAAGGGGTAGAGTGACTGAAAGTTGTTATGAGGATAGAAAATAGATTGAAGAGAGCTAAAGCAACATCAAGCCATTATTTGTAGCTTTTACCAGTTTCCAAGATATAAATGTTCATACTGAAAATTTAACAAGCACCTCTTTTGAGACAGTAAGAGGCAATTCTACTACACTCCAGGGTTCAGTCCAAATTCTACCCCACTCATAATCTACACAAAGATACATCAGGAAACATAAAGAAAAGTAACTGTGATTCATTTTTCCATCTGAAGTTGTCATGAGTAGGTAGAGGTCTATGAACATGGGAAGAAGTCTAACCAGAAGGAAATCATGGAGCTTTCCAGTCAGAAATTGAACTGGAATCTGATGTACGCTGGAACAATAAGAGACCTAGATCTAACCTTGAGGTGCCTGATAACAGTGTAGGAAGTGAGAATCTAATTGGAAGCTCTCTCTTGCTCATACTCTAGAGCTATGGCATAGATCTGGTGTGTATTGAGCAAGGGACCTGTACATAGAATGGTGGACCAGGGTAGGGTGAGATCTCGACCAAAGTTGTAGTTTTGTACTCTAAGACAAATAGCAGGGAGAGGTACAAGTAGCATCTATGTACTAATGGCCCTATGAGCAGAGTAGGGTCTCAGATCCAGGACCCAGTCAATATGAATCCTGAAAAGGAACCTTAGGGCAAAGAGAAAAAAACAGCAAAGGAGATTACAATTCTTTCACCCTAAATCACTGAGCTTTCTATCTGGATGATAGTGATTTAATACAGATGTAGTTGATCAGAGCTTCAACAGTGGACAAGCTCAGTTGTGTTGCTCCAATCCTAGGTCAGAAACTAGAAAACTGGGACCAGGGAAAAAACAATCAGACTTTGACCTGGATCAATTTACTTTGGGCCCACTGAAACTTTCATGTTTAGCTTGAGCTGCCCCTGATATCCCTGAAGAACACAACACTCAATACACAGATAAAGGAGCAGCAGAACCCAAGACAATAGAAAATGCAATATAAGCACAACCCAGATGTGCCTTGGAGAAAAAGTACACAGATCCTGTCCATAACATTGTAAGAGTTAATTTGGTAGGAATTTGATAAAAGTGAGGAGAGCAGTTTGATAAAATACTTAGTTTAATTTGAGAAGTACAGATAGAAAATATATACCTTATGACTATATCTAAATTCCAACCCTAACTAAAATTTCTAAAAAAAACCCTACTCTAACTGACTTTGAGAACAGGTTCTTCTGCCTGAGCAGATCAGGCCAAAACTACCTACTCTCTGCCTCTACCTAAAAATGTATTCACTAACTACCTATCTATACTAATAACTAAACATTCATCACCTACGAACTCCTTAAATCCATTTCTCTATCCCAACTGTCAGTAGTAAAAACTACCAGTAGTGCCTTTTGGCTAAAAGACCCAGAACAACCCCCTACTCCCTCCAAGTCCAGAGGTAAAAGCCCCTTCAACTGCCACTGAACTCTTTCTTATATATCTCATCTCCTAGGTAATGGAATCTTTAGTTCTGACTAATTCTCACAGAAGCCTGTCAGTTCTCTTCTACTTAGACATCCTTCTGCTTTTAAAGAGACAGAGGGAGAGATTAAGAAAATCCCTTTAACAACATAAAGTCTGAAGATAAGAACTAAGTCTAAAAAATAAAAACAAACAAACAAAAAGAATACAAGAGATATTATGGTTACAGGGATGCCCAAGACACAAACATGTTAGAGGAAAACATCAAAATATCTACAAGTAAAGACTCAAAGGAAAACAGAGTTGGACATAAGTGCAACTAGAATTCCTATAAGAAGTTAAGAAATAAATTTTTTAAATTAAAATTATTTTATAAATGAAATGAAAGAACTCAAGGAAGGAATTAGAAAAGAATTGGGAGCGATGGAGGAAAGATTTAGAAGAATTAACAGCTTAGCCTAAGAGGTACAAGACCTTACCTTAGCAACCAATTCTATTTTATTAGAATGTATCTCCATGAGACAAGAAAAATAATAAACAGTCAAAATATTGGAAAAATAGAAAAAAAATGTATGCTATCTTATCACAAAGAGCTGACCAAGGAAACAAATCAAGGAGACATGTTTTTAGATCAAGGACTATCAAATAAGAGAGCCTAGGTATCATGTTTTAAGAAAGCATGAAAGAAAAATGTGTAGATTCATTAGAAAGAGAAGGCAAAATGACATTAGAAAGGAGCTATGGGTCACCTCCTTAAAAAAACACATCAAAATGATAACTCCTAAAAATATGGTCAAAACCCAAGTTTCCAGATCAAATTAAAAATACTGCAAGCAACCTGAATGAAAGAATTCAAACACTGAGGAGTCACAGTCACACTCATTCAAGACTTAGCAACTATGTATTATACACATAGAAAATTTGTGAGTCAAGATAAGACCAAAAATATAAGAATCCTTATGTTTCGTAGAAAAGGAACAGATCATGAGAGTTGACATATTGAACTGAGAAGCAACAATATTTGAGAAGATATTGACAGGTAAATATAAGTCTTAGTACAAGGGTGAAGGTTAGAGCAGAGAGGAAACCTGTAACCCAGGAACTGAAAATAGTGGAATATTACTATGCCATAATAAATTATGACTATGAATACAGAAATGCATGGAAAGATTTACACACTCTGATGCAAAGTGAAGTAAGCAGAGGCAAGAAAACAATAAACACAAAGATTACAACAATGTAAAAAGAAAGAACAGCCACAAAAGTCAATGTTGCGAAATCACAAAGAATAATTGTAGCTCCAAAGAAGAGAGATTTTTAAAACAGTCCTACTGTATTCCTTGCAGAGATAGCAGATCCAAGAGTGTGCTACATTGAAAGTAGTTTCAGGATTTTTTTTTTCAGTTGACTGATCAGTTGTTTTTTTCTTTTTTTCTTTAACAATATTTTTATATAGGAATGGGAAGGATTTGGGGAGACATTTTGGTGATTTGGGGGAAAAAGGATGTAAATAAAAATCATCTTAAAAGAAAGGAGCTAGAATAATGGGAACCAGTAGAGAAAAGCAAATTATATTTGGTGATAAACCAAGATATAAGATTCTTAACCATGTTTTTATCATTACCTTATTTATAATCTAAACCTTATTTTCATCATTGCCTGTTTGACAAGCCAGTGAAGCCTAAGGGCCCTTTCTCAGAACAAAATATCTCGGCTTATAACAGAAACCAATCATATTGAAATACAGTTAAAAATTTGCTAAAATTCTTAGACCTCAGGTTAAGAACCTATGAAGGATCAAGTCTCAAAAGAGAAGAGATGGCTAGGCTGAAATAGCAGGAGAGGCATCTTGAAGGGGCAGTGAGGATAAAGAAGCATGCCAACTCTTCCTCCCAGGGCAGTATGTTAGAGGAAAATAAGTCAAGGCATATTTCATACTGGAGAGGACAGTCAGGATTATAGACACTTCTCTAAGAACATCCAGATTTCTATGGTTGCAGAATGGCCAGAGGTTGAGAGTAAAGAACGAATGCAAATTAGTAATTTACTAACAAGAAAATAGAGCATAATAGAACTAGAAGGTGCAAAGGGATTATGGACAGGGGAGGGATAGGAATGATATGGGCAGGCATAAAGGAGCACAGAGCAGTAACATTGAGAGGATGTGTCTACTAAGTGGTCTGCATGTTTGAATCTCAAGGCTTTGGAGTAGAGATATAGGTTAGTAGATTGTCACATCCTTCTGGGAAGCACTGGTACTTTTGACTTAATTATCCACTCAAGAATAATGTTAAATACTTCTGTCAAATATCCACTTCTACCTAGCATAACATATTGAATGAGATAGTCATTCAGTAGCCAGTTACAAACTTCTTTCTCATGTATTGACTTCCATATTTCTTGTCTAAGTACTAATATATATGTTCCTTCATTTACCTAAAACTGTGATTTCTTATTATGGCATGAAATTAATCCTGTTCTTCAGAAGGCCCTGCCAATGGAGTATAAATACTATTAAGTCTTATACAGTGAGTAAAGGTTTGTTGATGGGCTTTATGTTTGAGAGTCAGACTAGACAGATTTAGAGAAACTCATCACCAAAAGGAGGGTCATGAAGTCCTTTGATTTTTTGTTGTTGTTGGGGAGGACAGAGAGTTGGTAGAATATAGTAATTCATTGGAGGCAGAATGATACAGTGGAAAGAAGCAGAGGGATTGAATTTTTAATCCCAACTCACACATGACATGACAGAGAGTTCACTCTCTGTGCCCAAGTTTCTTCATCTAAAAAAATGTTAGACCAGATGACCCTTAAGGTCTCTACAAATTCTAAACCTAAATTCTATAATCCAATAAAAAAAAATTTCCCTAAAGTGTAGAGTAGTTGCAACTATATCCCTGAAAGGAAATGCCCATAGATGAAATCCTGGATCTCTGAAAGTCTAATCTACCATACCACTCTTCCATCTATAGCCCAAAGAGATCAAAGAAAAGAGAAAAGGGCGAATATGTACAAAAGTATTTACAGCAGCTCTTTTTGTGGTAGCAAAGAATTGGAATGTGAGAGGGTGTCCATCAAATGCGGAATGGCTAAACAAGTTGTTGCATATGATTGTGATGGAATATTATTATACTATAAGAAAATATGAGGGGGATGGTTTCAGAAAAACCTGGGAAGATTTATATTAATTGATGGCAGAGGGAAAAGAGCAGAACCAGAACACTAGTGTAATGTTGATCAATTGGGAAAGACTTAGCTACTCTGATCAAGGCAATGACCCAAGAGGATTCCAAAGAATGCATAAAGCAAAAATAGAAACAATGAACTGAATGCAGATTGAAGCAGACTTTTTTCACTTTCTTTACATTTCCTATTTATTATTATTTTTGCAACATGGCTAATATGGAAATGTATTTTGCTTGACTTCATATGGTTGATATATTGCTTTCCTTCTCAATAGGAAGGGGAGAGCTGGGGGTAGGAAAAGAATTTGGAACTCAACAAAATTTTTCATCAACATTAAAAACAAATATTTTCAAAATAAAAGCAAATTCTAAAAGAAAGTCTATGCTATCTATGGCACTCATTAAGCAGGTAAGCCTTACTTTTCCTGTTAAAATTTGGTCATCTCTGTAGTAGAAGTAGAGTGAGAATACCGGGTATACCATGGTACCGGGTTTTGGGATTTTATAAAAGATTTCATAAAACCATCAATTATAACAGCCAAACTTGATATATCACTTGTAGATTTGTGAAGTACTTCCAATACATTATATTAACATACTTAACATACCTTCCCAACAACCTTTTGAGATAAAAAGGATAGTTATTATTATGTCCATTTCTAGAAAAGGACACTGAAATTTGAAAAGGTTCATTACCTTATCCCTAGTCACACAATTAGGGAGTGTCAGAGACAGGATTTGAGTCCAGATCTCTCCTGACTCCAAGCCCAGCATTTCCTGCTTGTACCATCTAGTGCTAATTCATGTAGAAATAATGAAGCAAGCTCAGAATGGAGATTTAGTCTTAACTCAAACATGGCTGGCTTGCTTTTTATTTCCCAAGGAGGTTTCATAATCTGCCTTGTAATGCAGTTTTAGACAACTTTTTACGAATGCACTTTTTAAAATAGACCTTAATGGATTCTTTGCAGTGGTTACTGTCCATTGTGTAAATGCAAACAGGAGGCTTTTTGAAAACATGTATTATTGATCAGAAAGGCACCAGCAATTATAACCCAGTATATCAAATTGTTCAATATACACTTCCTATACAAGTCCCTGCTTTTACTCACTCATAACTTTCTAACAAATTATCCTGTGACTGTGAATCTTTCCTTTTTCTCATCTTTCTTCCCCTTTCTTTCCTTCTTTCTTTGTTTCTTCCTCTCTCCCTTTCTTCTTTTCTTCTATCCTTTTATCCTTTCTTCCTTTCTTTCCTTTTTTCTTTCTCTTCATTCCTTGCTTCCTTTCCCCCCTCCTTTCTCTTTCTTTTTCAATGCTGGAAAATACCTGTTCCAAATATTTGTTAGCTAGGTATGGATAAAAAAAATAAGGCATCCCATTCCTTTAGTCAGAGTGCTTTATGACATTTCTCTATGACTTTATTATTCTAAAATAGCAAAAAATTCATGGAGCCTTGTTCTATAGCTCATTTTGAAAAAAGATAAAGTTTTGGATGGTCTCAAGATCACCAATTCATAGGTTAAAATGGCAGATAATTTTGTAATCATGATCATAATAGACATGCTTTGAGGATTGCAAAGCAATTTGTAACCATTTGTTCGTTTGATCTTCACAAAGATCCTGGAAGATAGCTGTTATTATTTTTACATTCTACAAATGGAAAACTGAGATTAAAAAAGGTTAATGTACTGGTCCAGAGTCACACAGCCAATAGATTTTTGAGGAGTAATATGAACTTGAGTTTTTCTGTCTCTAAAGTACAGCACTCATTCTATTATATCACACTGTCAGTCTATAAACACAATAAAGTATTGAAGATCAATAGCTGGAAGAGACTTCAGAGGCCTTTTAGTTCAATCCCTTTATTTTACAGATAAGGAAATTGAGGTCCAGAGAAATTAAGCAACTTCACCAAGGTCACACAGTATCAGAGGTAGTATTTGAACTCAGATCTCTGCTTCTAGAGCCAGTACTTTTTTCACTGTGCTAAACTGCTTCCCTACAGAATCATGTAAATAGAACTTAAAATGGGATTATAGAAAATTAAAGCAGGGAGAGCTAGGTATCACAGTGGATAGAGTACCAGGCCTGGAGTTGGGAGGAACTGGGTTTGAAGCTGACCTCAGACATTTCCTAGTTGTGTAACCCAGGACAAATCACTTAACTGAAATTGCTTAGCCTGCACCAGCTCTTTTGCCTTAGAAACCTGTATGAAAGGAGAGAGAGAGAAAGAGACAGAGACAGAGACAGAGACAGAGAGAAAAGGAAGGAAAGAAGGAAGGAAGGAAGGAAGGAAGGAAGGAAGGAAGGAAGGAAGGAAGGAAGGAAGGAAGGAAGGAAGGAAGGAAGGAAGGAAGGAAGGAAGGAAGGAAGGAAGGAAGGAAGGAAGGAAGGAAGGAAGGAAGGAAGGAAAATTAAAGCTTTAGACATTCATCTCATCTGCCCAAAAGTTCTTAACCTTGTATTGGGGTTATAGACTGTTTTTGGAAGTCTGGTGAAGTCAATGAACCCTTCTTAGAATAATGCACAAAACTAAAATACATGGGATTGCGAATAAAATAAATTATATCAAACTATAGTTATAAAAATATTGCAAAAATGATTTCACAGACCCCACGTTAAGATCCCCTGACAATCTAACCCCTCATTTACAGAGAAGGAAACACAACTAGACTAAATGACTTACCCTAGAAAACATAGCTGGATCTGAGATCTATCCCCCAGGCTATCGTTTGTTGTTCAGTTGTTTTTCAGTTATTTCTGACTTTTCATGACCCCACTAGGGGTTTTCTTGGCAGAGATACTGAAGTGCTTTGCCATTTCTTTCTCCAGTTCATTTTATAGATGAGGAAACTGAGGCAAGCAGGGTTAAGTGACTTGCCCAGGGTTACAGCTCTGAGACTGGATTTGAATTTGTCTTCCTGACTCCAGACCTATCACTCTTATCTACTGCTCCATCTAGCTGCCCCCATTGTAGAAGTGTTTAAAATTCATTAGCATTTCAGCAAATTAAATTAATGCTTCAAGAATATAAGAATCTGCTTTTTCTCATTGATTCTGTCCCTCCTCCTACTGACTTATATTATAAATCCTCCAGAAGATGAGTTTTATGATTTGCTCTAGTTCAAAATTTCATTGCTCTGAGAGCATCCTAGTCACAGACATCTCCAGATTTAGCTGGGCTATTCGTCATACAGGTCTTATACCACAAGGATCATACATGATGCCTTTCCAGCTTGGGAGAACCTGACAGAACTTGTACTTTGTAGTCATAGCCTTGGCAAACTTAGGAATCCCCTTCACATAGTAATAAGGAAGATTTTGGTAGATGTTTCTCAATTAAATAAACAAGTTGCGAAACTTGTCTGAAAACCAGGACATAGATAAGCATTGTGAGGCAAAAGTTCATAGTTTAATACAAATTTCTATCCGTGCCTTTTTTTTATTATACCTCTTCCTTTTTCTTAATAAATCTAAGGGCTCAACATTAAAAATATGGGGTGTAACACCCCACAATGGAATACAGAACATCAGAAAATTCAGATGCAAGAACAGATAGGTGGCACAGGAAATTGAGAGCCAGGCCTGGAGATAAGAAGTCCTGGGTTCAAATTTGGCCTCAGAAGCTTCCTAGCTATATGACCCTGGGTAAGTCACTCAACCCCAATTGTCTAGCCTTGGGACACCTTGTAACCAATACTTAGCATTGATTCTAAGACAGAAGGTCAGGGTTTAAAAAAAAGAAAGAAAAGAAAAGAAAACTCAGTCGCAGCAACATTAACTCTCATGCAATGTTCATGCTGTAACAGTTTAGGACTTAAGGAGTCATTTTTCATTTTATTCCCAGAACAGGGCTTCCTTGGCAGCGTTACACTTGCCTTCATTTATGCCCTTGCATCTAGCCTCTATAAGTATTTATTGCTGGGATATTTAAAGAGCAGATTTGGACCCAGGTGGTCTTTTTGAGTTGACAAAACCTGCTGTGCCAACAATTACTTCAGGAATGTTTAATAAATAAGAAGGTTATGCATTTAATGCCCTATAATAACTCCTCCAGGACACCAGTCCAGGGAACACATCCTCAATTTATCTCTATATAAAAGGTCAGGACTTCTCAATCAGATCCCCTAGCAGGAAAACTTCTCCCAGGATTCTGAGTATCTTTGCTTCTCCAAATGAAAGCTGGAATTACAAGAACCATTACCTAAGATTAGAAGGAATAACAGTGGCAACTGGCTGACAAAGTCCATCTTTATCCCAATCATGTGGAAAGAAGCAAAAATCACTCTGAATCCAATATATTATTTCCTTATAGTTTTCAGAAAGAGGGGGCAGCTAGATACTATAATAAATAGAATACCAGGCTTAGAGTCAAGAAGACATGAGTTCAAATCCAGTCTCCTTCAATCTAGACTTACTGGCTGCATGGCTCTGAGCATTAATCTGTTTGCCTCTATTTCCTCATCAGTAAAATGAGCTGGAGAAGGAAATGGAAAACCACTCCAGGGTCTTTGCTAAGAAAATTCCAAATAGTGGGTCACAAAGTGATGGACTCAATAGAAACAAGTTCTTGGAAGGGCACACAGTTGGTCACAGAGTCTGTCTTAATGATCCCTCCTTCCTGTTTTAGTAGCTCTTTTCCCATTTTATAATGCCATCCTCTTTCTCCATGTACTCAGTGCTTTTGTTCTGCCTTGTGGTTATTGCCACACTGCCTTAGGCTTGACCTCTCCCAAGCACATGACTTAGTTTCCCCCTTTCTCTTTCCAGAGAATAGTTCTAGCTATGCTTTCAGTTTGTTAGAAAATATCTAATAAGCTAATTTACACTAAAGTTTTAATGGCAGATTGTCATTGCCATTCCATGGATAGTCACATACTGATAGAAGATGATGCCACAGTTCAGAGGAATGAAACTTATGAAATTCCACCAGTTAGAGGAGGAAATACTTGGGGAGGGGACCTTCTCTGAATTCTTCCTATCATTTTACTAATAGATAGTCTCATTTCAAGAAGGACTTAGTGGGGGCTATTGGTGGTCCTGATGATGACGATAGCTAGCATTTATATATTGCTTTAATGTTTGCTAAGTGCATTACAATTTTGATCTTATTTTATCCTCACAATGACATTGAGAGGTAGGGACTATTATCCGCATTTTACAGATAGAAAGACTAAGGAAGACAGAAATTAAATGGTTTGTCCAGGCTCATATAATGCCTGATGAAGACTGAACTCAGGTCTTCCTGATTTAGCATTCTATCCACTGTGTCCCCTAGCTGGTTCCCTGAGGGAACCTGTATTAAAATATAAACTTCCATTCCATCACAGAGACAACTCTGTGATGCTGCATATGTGAAAGAACACATGACAATGGATGCCTGAGAGACTTCTGAGGGAGAAGTAAAGGCAAGAGAGAAGAGACAGGGAGGCAGGTATAATCTGCAAATGTAAACAGGAGGGGACCACAGACATCTGAGGAAAGTCAGAACCCCCAAATGTCTCTTGATTCCTAGCACCTACAGTCCCTGAAACTAGAGTGAATTTCTTGGGTAAGATAGTTCTCTCCTATAAGACTATATCAACTCTGAAACCCAAACCTCCATGGCATTCCCTGATCCTGGGGTCCCTCTCTCTCTCCCTCTGATTGGGTCTGTTCTGGAGGGACTAGGGGATTCTCCAGAACAAAAAGAACCATTCATCAGAAGCATGGAAGGGGAATGTGTGATTTCAGATATTTATAGATTTACATGACATCCATACTGGGGAAAATTCCAGGAATTGATAGGAAGGAGAATTCTATGTACAGAAAAACAATAATTTTGCTGCTGGTTGGGTCTACATCACAGAAGGAGTAATGATCATTTCTGAACCATAATGCTGGACTTCTCTGAAGAAGAAATCAAACTGTAAGTGAAAACCAGATGATGGTACCAGAGAGAAGTGTATGGGGATATTTAGAAGTGAGCTAAAATACCCGGCAGAGATTAGGATGGCAGAGGGGGCAGGGTAGCAGAAAACTAAGTGGAGGCAGCTATTTTTTTTTGAAAATTATATTTAGTCAATTTTGAACATTATTCCTTGGTTACAAGAATCATATTCTTTCCCTCCCTCCCCTCCCCTTCCCCAACACTTCTCATAGCCCTGAACATTATTCCTTGGTTACAAGAATCATATTCTTTCCCTCCCTCCCCTCCCCTTCCCCAACACTTCTCATAGCCCTGAACATTATTCCTTGGTTACAAGAATCATATTCTTTCCCTCCCTCCCCTCCCCTTCCCCAACACTTCTCATAGCCCATGCACAATTCCACTGGGTATTACATGTGTCCTTGATCAGAACCTATTTCCATGTTATTGATATTTGCACTAGGGTGATCATTTAGAATCCTCATCTCCAGCCATATCTCCTCCATCCATGTATTCAAGCAGTTGTTTTTCTTCTGTGTTTCTACTCCCACAGTTTTTCCTCTGAATGTGGATAGTGTTCTTTCTCATAGATCTCTCTGAGTTGTTCGGGATCATTGCATTGCCACTACTGGACAAGTCCATTACATTCAATTGTGCAACAATGTGTCAGTCTCTGTGTACCATGTTCTCCTGGTTCTGTTGGAGGCAGTAATTTCTAAGAACATAAGGATCTTTCATTGACAGAGTGAAGTGCCTCCGCTATACACTTAGTATGCATGCCCCAAAACATCTAGTGTGTGCACCGCTTCATATGTCTTCCATATATGCCCCTCGATCCATGTTCCCTGGTCACATGTATGTTTCCTAAATATATCAGTCCCTAACTGGTAGCATAGTAATCTGTGGAAGAATCTTAGTGGGGTTTTGTTCCATGGTATTAGAGATCATTCTTGTCGCTTGTCTAGCTATGTTACTTGATTAAATGTACTTTACTTTGAACTAATATTACTTATGGATGTCCTACTAAAGGCATACACAATCCTAACCCCATAGTTTTCAGTGGATATTGACTCAGCAGAACATGCCTCACCTCTTGGGTAGTTGAGTTAAAGGGACCATGTGGTGTTTTTTTAAATCCTTACCCTCAGTCTTTGGATGAGAAAAGAGGGAGAAAAGGGACATGTACTCATTTGTGCTTTATCCAGTGATCTTGAGCAAAATACTGACTTTTCTTGATGTCAGTTTTCTCATCTGTAAAATAAGATGGCTGAAATCAATAATCTCTTAAAAGACAGAAGAGAGTGTAAAGGCCAGGCATTTGGGGTTAAGTGCCTTGCCCAAGGTCACACAGCCAGGAAGTATCTGAGGCCATGTTGGAGCCCAGATCCTCTGGACTCCAGGACTCATGAGCTATCTACTATGCTACCTAACTGTTCCAAGGGACCAGGCATTCCACTTGTGCTCTTCTTATTCTATGCTAAGAAGGCACACACCCAAAACTTAGACAAGAGGAGACAATTCAGCTGTTATTACCATACCTTGGGCATCTATCCATCCCACTTCTTAATCAATTTCTACTTTACTCCATGTCCTAAGGGGAAGAGGGTTACAACTCCTTTCCAGCCACAGGATTAAGGAATCATATCATATAATACATTATTATGGTAATGTATTATATAATGTATATTATTTAATATAATATAGAATAGTATATCAATGTTATAACTGTTCAAATAACAAAATATGTTATAACAATGTATTATATGATATATAACATTTAACATAATAGATTCCATATTATAACTATGTAACAGATTATAATAATATGTTATTATGATGACATATAACAACAAGATATTCAAATAAAATTTCTTATATGGTATATAATATTTAATATAATATATTCTAGAACTATATCATGTATATTATACTACTATAACATTAACATTATATATTCTTTATTCTAACTACATAACATGTGATATAATAAAATGTTATAACAATATGTTATAATAAAATTTTATTAAATTTTATTTTATAATATTATATAATATTTAACATAATATATTATATTTTATAACTATATAACATATAATATTATAACAGTATAAAATTTATACATAATAATCATTTTTCCAGAGAATGAAATAGAGACCTTGAGAGGTTAGGCAACTTGCTAAGACCACAGCATTTGTTGGTTGTAGAGCCAGGACTAGAACTCAACTTTCTTCATTCCTAACTCACCATTCTTTCTACTATAAGCATCTCAATCTGAGACAACCAACCAAACTCAGAGATATCTAAACTGTTAGAGCTGAAAAAATCCCTAAAGATTATTGATTTCCGCCATCTCATTTTACAGCTGAGAAGGCTGACATCAAGAAAGGTCAGTGGTTTGCTCAAGATGGCTGGATAAGGCACAAACAGGTACATGTCCCTTCTCTCCCTTTTTTGTCATCCAATGAGAAGTGAGTAGCCAGGAAATATGCGTTCATAATAACTTACATTTTTCAAAACTAAACACATTTAAATTGGTTTGTAGTAAGTCACATCTAACCAGCTAGAAGTGAACCATTCTCTATTACTCTTCTCCCTTGTGCCAAATGAATTTAAGCTGTACCTTAAGCATATTTTGAAAGAAATAAATGACAAAAAGCCTTAGCTAGAATATAACCAGAGAGAACTTTAAAAAAAACCTCCCACTTCCCATAAATCATTTGAGTGCTGACATTTGGGGATTTGAAAATGAAACAGTAACACCCTTTAGATTAATACATTTTGAAAAGTAATCCAGGAAAAGAGTATATGAGTTTAATAGGTTTTTCACTGTCAGCCACAAGTACTAAATAGATTAAAAAATGTAACAAGACTGCAGGTCATTCTGCAAAAATCCCTAAAAGGAAGTTGCTTGGGTCCTTTAAATAAAGGTGTGTAGTTGGGATTTTGCTTAGTGTCCTTCACAAAGTTCTCATCTCATCAGTCAGGTATTCCTTGCCCTAGTGCAATTGACAAAATAGTCATTACACCCTAATTACGCACCTCATGAATATGATACATCTTGAGTATTGTCCATAAATGCCTAATGAAGGATCTGCCCAACCAACTGGAGTCTTTCCTTAGGATTATTATTATTATTTTTTTACATTGAAATAGCATTTTACTTGGAGAAGAAAAGTGTCTCCTTTCTCAATCTCTGGGGAAAGTACATAGACATTTCAGCTTTTTTCTGTGGAAGCAAAGATGTCCAGAATCAGGCATGATGGAGTCAAAGATTTCTATCTTCCAGATCCCCAGAACAAAAGACTTAAAATCTAATTTGAAGAAGGAGCACTTAGCCACACAATTCTAAGAGAAGGAAAGGAAATAACATTTAAATGGGGAGCTGACTTTATCATTATCTGGATTTCTTTGATTGGATTCCTTTATATACAGGTCTTGGATCTAAATAGTCACAGTTGACTTCTTATTCGTAGCTTCTTTTTACAGCAGACAGACATGAAAGGTCCAGGATAGAGCTGAGAATAGGAGTAAACATGATACCCAAGGCACTCATGGCTGTGGTGAGGGGTGCGGTGTCATGAAAAAGAATACATTTAAATATGACTTTTTACAAATGTGTTTCAGCTACTGGGAAAATCCATTTTTCATGGAAGGTAAATTTTTATTTTGACACAAGTCAAATTGAGTATACTGTAGAAAAGGTCGAAATTCTGAATACATATTAAGTCACAAGGGGTACAGTTTTTAAATTTTGTTCATAGTATTCTCATGCCTATTCCTAAATCTCTCTCTCTCTCTCTTTTTTTAAACCCTCACCTTCCATCTTAGAATCAATACTATATATTGGTTCTAAGGCAGAAAAGTGGTAAAGGCTAGGCAATAGGGGTTAAGTGACTTACCCAGGATCACACAGCTAGGGAGCATCTGCCAAATCTTTTTTTGTGTTGTGTCCTACCTTTTCATGTCATCTGCCTAATTTGATTTTAAATATAGTGTTGAATTATGGCCAACCAACACTTCAATGTATCCCTACCCCAAAGTACCTAATGAAAAGCCTTATATAGAAATAGATAACTTCAGATTGATTTTGTGTTATTTCGGAAAAATTGTTAAATTCATTTTTTAAAAAGGCAAATGGGGTAAAGTGACTTGTCTACTTATAATAAGGACAGATTTGAACTCAGGTCTTCCTGATTCCAGGCCCAGCACTCTATCCACTATGCCACCTAGATTCTCCTAAATTCCCATGTTATTAAAAGCTGAGGAATATGGGAGTAGTATTGGAGGAACAGTGTGGCTTAGGGGATGAAGCACCGGACTTTGACAGAGTATAACCTTGTACAAGGCAATTAACTGCCTCAGTTTCCCTTTCTGTAAAATTAAGCTAATGAGCATACTTCCTTCATAAGAGAATTATTTCAGGAATATAAAAAAGACAGTTTCCAAAATGCATTGAAAACTTTAATGTGGTACAAATGTGCATGGTAGTGGTAGTGTAATGACCTGCCTAGTACTAGGCACTAGTTTCTATTACAAGCAAGGAACTATGGAAGATACAAATAAATGCATAAAGCCTAATTGCTATCTTCAAAGACATGCTCATAGTCTAGCAGGAAAAATATAGCAAATACACAAATAATGCAAACAAAAATTATAACACCAAACATGTAAAAAGGTACAGCTGAAGTGTTCAAGGAGAGAGAAAAATGAGTTGACTAATTTGCTAGTCTTACACAAGGGCCACAGTCCTTTTATTTGGGTAGAAGACTTGGTTGTTCCCAGACCTAATAACAGAAAAGGGGCCGGGCAATGAGGAGGAGGTAAGCTAACTAAAAATTCATTCTGTTGAGTGATCCTTTTATGCCGTGAGATTTTGACTTTCAAGTGACTCAGAGGCAGCTATAGGATCGACTGAAGAATGATGGGCCATGCCTCTAAAGTAAGTTTACTGAGGCCAAAAGAGAGACCCAGCTCCTGACACGAACAGAAAAAGGCACTTGGAACCACAAAGTGGAAAGTTATAAGAAGTCATAGAAGGCGGGAAGAAGTGATTTTCACACACACACACACACACACACACACACACACACACACACGTACCAGGACTGCTTGGACTAACCAGTCATGAGGTATGCTGGGATGGAAGTTGTATTCCTGAAAATCCACCAAACTATGGACTTCAAGATTCCTCATGGGTGGGATCAGCTAGGTGGCTCAGTGGACTGAAAGCCAGTCCGGGAGATGGGAGGTCCTAGGTTCAAATTTGACTTCAAACACTTCTCAGCCGTGTGACCCCCGGCAAGTCATTTGGCCCCCTTTGCCTAGCCCTTACTACTCTTTTTACTTTAGAACCAATACACAATATCCATTCTAAGACATAAGGGTTTAAAAAAAAAAAAAACTTCTCATGGGAACCTGAATTCTTTTTCCTCTGGGCATTTGTTTAACTTTCTTTGTTTTAAAACTTTATCTTTATAAACAGTATTATCCAATTGCTAACTATGTTACAGTAGTATCTCTCGGAAGCCAAGTATGACAATTGTCTTTGTGCATTATCTTCTATTGATGTACCCTCATGTGGCTTTGAAGTCCAAAGACTGAGGCGCAGAGTTTGTGGCACATGGGGCCTGGAACACCAGTTGTTACGGGAGGTGCGGCTGTGGCCTGGTGTCGGCGTTCACTCACAGCAGCAAGACGTCGACGTCGCTCATCTTCAAAGGTGGTGGCGGCCTGGTGAATGTGGGCTCGCCAGCTGCTTCTGCCAGAGGCAGCGAGTTCTAGCTGCTTTGGTGTCATGCCAGCCCACTTCAAGTTGGACTTTAGCTGATCCTTGAATCTTTTCTTTGGTCGGCCTTGTTTCCTGAGTCCAGCTGACAGTTCACCATAGAATACCTGTCTTGGTATTTGCTGTGGGTCCATGTGGATGACGTGTCCAGACCATCGTAGCTGGGCTTTGAGGACCAGGACTTCGATGCTGGTGGAGTTGGCTCTGTCGAGGACTTCCTGGTTGGTGATTTGGTCCTGCCATTGGATCCTCATGATTGACCAGAGGGAGCGTTGGTGGAATTGCTCCAGCTGCTTCATGTGCTTCCGGTACAGTGTCCATGTCTCACAACCGTACAGGAGCGAGCTGAGGACCACTGCGTTGTACACTTTGAGCTTCATCGCAGTGCTTACACCCCTGTGCTGGAGGACTTTGGAGCGCAGCCGCCCGAGTGCCCGGCTGGCCCCCTGGATCCCGGCACCAATCTCGTGGTCTAGGGACCCGTCGTTGGGGATGGTGCTGCCCAGGTACTTGAAAGTGTTAACGTTAAAAAGCTGCAGGTTGGAACAGCACCTCTGTTTTGCTGAGGCTGATAGTCAGGCCAAACAGTTTTGTTGCAGTGGAGAACCTGTCCACAATGGTTTGGAGATGATTTTCTTGGTGGGCCATGAGAGCACAGTCATCTGCAAAGAGAGCTTCCAGGATGAGTCTCTCTGTTGTCTTTGTTTTTGCAGTCAGGTGGCAAAGGTCGAATAGAGAGCCATCCAGTCGGTATTTGATGTAGACGCCCAAGTCTAGATCCATCACAGCATGTCGAAATACTTGGGTGAAAAATAGGTTGAATAGTACCGGAGCGAGGACACAGCCTTGTTTCATGCCATTGGAGATGTTGAAGCGATCGGAAGTCTCTCCACCAGATAGGACTTCCCCTGTCATGTCAATATGAAAGAGCTGGATCAGTTTGACGAATTTTGCTGGGCAACCGAGCTTGCTGAGGATCACCCACAATGCGTCCCTGTTCACTGTGTCGACCGCCTTTGTCAGGTCTATGAAGACAATGTAGAGACTCAGGTTCTGCTCAAGGCATTTTTCCTGCATTTGCCTCACCGTGAAGACCATGTCGATGGTGCTACAATCTGGTCGGAAGCCACATTGTGATTCAGGCAGGTTCTGCTCTGAAACAGATGACAGGAGTCTGTTGAGTATAACACGGTCAAGGATCTTTCCAGCAGTGGAGAGTAGTGAGATGCCTCTGTAGTTGTCACAGGTTACTCATGCACCTTTGTTCTTGTATAGGGCTACGATGGAGGCATCTCTGAGTTCTGGGGGCATGTCTTCCTCTTCCCGTATGCTGGTCAGCACTATGTGGAATGCCTGGAGCGCCTTTCCATTTAAGGCCTTGTACACCTCAGTTGGGATCCCGTCTTTACTGGGTGCCTTGCCTGCACTCATTTGTTGAATGGCTTTTTGGACTTCCTCTATTGAAGGAGGGACATCAAGTTGTTCAATGGTGCGGTTTTGGGGGATCTGGTCAAGGGCCCGTTGGTCTACTGAGGAGGGTCGGTTGAAGAGCTGGCTGAAGTGTTCTTTCCACCTGTTGCTGATGCCTTTTTTATCTTTAATGAGAGTGGCAGATTTTAATGGCCCATAGACAGTCTTGAGGGCACTGAAAAATTGTTTATGTTATACCTATCATAAATGTTGTTTGGAAGAGGCAAATGAAGGGAAGATGTCCATGAAAAAGAGGTAGAGAAGATCTAACTGAGTGTTTTGTCATAAGCACAGCCTCTGGCTAACAAAAAGATTAAGAGGATTATAGATCTTTTGGTATTATTTTCCAGAGAGGAGAGAGAGAGAGAGAGACAGAGGGGTAAGGGGGAGAGACAGACAGACAGAGACAAGGGGGAGAGGGAGAGAGACAGAAAGACAGTTAGAGAGTGAGAGATAGACAGAAAGAGAGACACAGAGAGAGAGAAAGACAGAGTCTATTCCAGGATACTAGCTTAAGCAATGAGTGGGTGGGGAGTAAGGGGAAGCTGGTAAGGAGACTATTTAGTCTCTTAATACTGCTACATTTATATCAGTCTCATTTTAGTAAACATTGTGCCCAAGTCAATAAACAAACATCTATTAAGCATCTACTCTAAGCTAGGGACTGTGGTAAACAATAGGAATAACAGAAACTAGAAAAAACAAAGGAATAACAAACAAAAAAGAACAAAGAAAAAATTTCAAGGAACATACACTCAAATGGGGAAAACAACAGAATATATAGAGTAAGAGGAAGGTATTAGTATTTTAGAAGAACCAGGAAAGGAATCCTGTAGAAGAAGATGAGACTTGAAAAAATCCAGAAAAACCAAGAGAGTGAGTCAAAATAGAACATTCCAGCATAGGGTACATCTAGTATAAGAAAAGGGGGATGAAATATCCTGTTAAAGGAAGTAGGCCAGGGTAACTGGAATATAGAGGGCATGAAGTGGGGGAAGGTTGATAAGGCTGAATTGGTAGGGCAGAGGCCAAGTTTTGAAGAGTTTTAAATGCTAAAGAGAGGAATTTCTATTTAATATTAGAGGTAATAGAGAACTATTAGAGCTCCTTAGAAAAGAGGATGGAAATGATTAAATGAAATGATAAACATATATTGCTTCATACTATTACTCAGTGAAGCCAGGTGGTGTAGTAGTTAGAAGTTGACCCTGGAGTCAAGCAGACCTGAGTTCAAATCAGACCCCAGATACTTACTGGCTGAATGACCATAGGCAAGTCACATAACCCTGTTTGCCTTAGTTTCCTTATCTGTTTCAAATGAGCTGGAGAAGGAAATGACAAACCAGTTTTGTGTTTTTGCCAAGAAAATCCCAAATGGGATTATAGAAAGTCAAACATCACTGAAAGGACTGCACAACAACATTCCTTACCCTTTCATATTATTTCCCCAACTGGATTATAAGTTCCATGAAGACATGGACATAACACTTTCTATACCTCTATATATTTTTAATTTAAAAATGAATTCGAAATCAAAATGTGTTGATTTATTTACTGATTGCAGTTCATTGGTTAGGTGACCTTTACACAGGTGTAAGGGCCCAGGATTGGTTTGACTAATCGATAATGCAGACATTTGAGGACAGCAATTCCCAGAAGCTTCCCCTCTGGACACATCACTCTATTAGGTTATACAGTTTTTTGTACTGGCCTAAACGTGTGCTTAAGTTCCATTTAGGGTTCACTGTTCAGTTCAAGGACTAAGATGTAGAAGAATTTCAACAGCAGAGGCTGGAGGAATTTGGTACCCCCTCCTTTACCTCTGCTCCTCTCCGCCTGAGTTGCAGACTGACTTCTGAAAACTTTCTTAATAGTCATAAAAAAACCCAGAAAAATCATCAGATGGGACTATCTGGACAAAATGGGAATGTAATTGTAATGAAATACTATTATGCAATGAGAAGCTATAAATCAAAGGAATGAGAGGAACCTGGAGAAGACTGGAGAAGATGCAGAGTGAAGGAAAGAAAACATGATACACAATACCCACAAGAATGTAACTGAGAATAACAGCAAAGGCAACTATACTCTGATTAATTGTAATGACCAGTCTCAATCCCCGAGAATTTGTTATGAAATATTCTCCCTTTCCCTAAGCAGAGATAAGGAAGATAGTGGGTAAAGAATATTTGATGTTCTGTCAGACCTATTTACTATGTTGGTAGGATGTCCTTAAATGTTTTCTCTTTGTAATGACAGAGGGTTCTCTCTCTCTCTCTCTCTCTGTGTGTGTGTGTGTGTGTGTGTGTCTCCTCTCTCTCTCTCTCTCTCTCTCTCTCTCTCTCTCTCTCTCTCTCTCTCTCTCTCTCTCTCTCTCTCTCTCTCTCTCTCTCACTCTTTCTGTCTCTGACGGTCTCCGTGGGGGCATTATTGTGGGGAAAGACTGGTGTAAATATAAGATATGGATAATTTTTTAATGATGAGAGAGAGAGAGAGAGAGAGAGAGAGAGAGAGAGAGAGAGAGAGAGAGAGAGAGAGAGAGAGAGAGAGAGAGAGAGAGAGAGAGAGAGAGAGAGAGGAGAGAGAGAGAGAGAGAGAGAGAATGAGAATGAATTGGCTTTTCCACAGATAAGCTCCTTGCTTCTCTTGGCAGAAAGTACCCAGATTGGACAGATGTCTTTGTTGTTAGAATTAATGAGAAAACAAACGTTCATTTTTAACGTGGATGGGAGTCCCTTGATATTGGGGGGGGTATACATAAGTACACAGGGACAGAGGAAGAGATAAGTCAGAGTCAGTTATGCTCTGTAAGCTTTCTTTTCTTCTCATTCTATTCTGAAAGAAGAGAATACATATATTTTAAGCAACTAACAAAAAATCACGGCATGGATAGAGAAGGGGAAAATACGTTTTTCTCGCTCAGCTCATATTTCCACAGAAGCAACATCTTTTAGGGTGACTGAAACCATATTTTAAGCAGTCCCAACAGCTGTAACCAACAGACAGCTTGATCTTCTATTTCTACGTTGATTCAGTTCCCCAGGAGCTATTAATTTCTCTGAGATACAAATAGGCAGCATCAGTTAAGCTCATTATACTTATGCGCACATCCATAGTGCAGTCTCCAGTACAGATGTACAGATGGCTAGATGTTGCCCCTCTGTCACAGAGCACCTTCCATTCCCCATCTTTCTCCCTGCACTTCATCACCAAGGGTTAACAGGGGCCGGCCTTTGGCTGCTTTGGGCAGAGAAACTAATAGGGAAGACAAGGTCTTGAAAGCTTGAAATAGTACTCAGTATTCTAAAGCTTTTCCTTCCTTCTGTTTCCTAGTGGGAACCAGACTGCTTTGGGGTGATGTCTTTGCTGAAATACACAGCAACCTTTTAAAGAAGGGCTATGTATTGAAACTGGCAGCTAATAAATTAAAACCAGCTAAGAAAATATAATACATCTTTTGGGGACTCTCTTTGCCTTGTCAGTTTCCAGCGAAGGAGGGAAAGACATCAGCCTCATTCTAGGAATGTTTTATTTTTGATTGTTGGGAGTTAAGCCCTTCAATATTTGGAATGGCAGATCATCTGCTTTTGGCACTTTCTGGCATTCTCCAAATTCCACAGTGCCTGGGGCTTTGTTGTTCTTGATTTTTTTTAATTGTGAATGTATTTCCCATCACAATGAATGGTAGAATTTTGCTGAAAAAACATTTTCTGCTCTTGCATCTTCTTTCCTTTCCCACAATATCAGGAGATCTAAACAGCAAGAAAGGTGAGATACAAAGAAAATGCTGAACAGCAAAGCACTTTGGACATAAATACTTTGATGAGTTTGTGACCTAATTGAACCTTTGGGTTCCACTCTCCATACCATTTACTCCAGAGTCCTTTTCATCTTTTATCTTTCCAGAAATCCCTCATAAAGGAGCTATCCAATACACTCCATTTTCCTCAGGTTATTTTAATCTCTTGATGGGACAACATTGAATAAGCTATTCTAATTGTTAATTCTTGTGGTAGAGCTGGAAGTGGGATGGGGCAAGATCTTCTGGAGCTTTTTTACAAATGAACCAAAACCAAGGTAAGAAACCCCATGCATCAGTAAAGATACCAGCCAGAATTAAGTCAGATAAGAATTTGTGAGAGCCCTCTTGATGTAATGCCACACACACATATATACACACACCCACTCACACATGCACTCATATATGCATATATGGTCATTTCCATCAAATGATTAATTTTAACCATAGTAACCAATGTCAAGTTGATGAAGCAACAATGTGGTATACTGCATAAAGAACTGGTCTTGTCAGGAAGGCCTGAGTTCAAGTTCCACCTCAACATTTAGCGGCCATATCACCTTACAGTGTGTACATGGTTTTTAGGGTGGGCAAGCATCACTGATGTGAGGGCCAGTGTTCTGTGCACTATGGTGTGCCCTAGCTGCCCAGGGTAGACTAATACTTCAGGTGTGAGGGCTTCCTGACCCCTTTTTAGGGCTGCTCATCCACCTTTACCAAATTCTCAGCTTGGTTCTAAGAAGCCACAACCCAGTAAAATCATCTTGGCTGACAGGCTTTATAAAGTATGTTGAGGGTAACCTATAGGACTCAAATTTATTGATGAGTTAGAGGAATGGCATGTGCAGACTTCTGGTGGAATGGGCAGATGAGAACAATTTGTTGCATTGGTCATGAAGGTGGCTGAAGCAGAGCTTGGTCACACAGTGAAGAAGCCATGTCGTGCCCTGTATCCTGGGTCATCACCAGTTGTCTTGACTTTTGTCTTGGCTCTGGGCCTCAATGACTCTGAAGAGAGAGTGAGGCTGGCAATTTTGTGCAACTCTGCCCCACTGAAATCCAATTTATGAGCAAGTCAAGACATCAACCCATGATGTCACTCATCCTCTTTGAAAACAAAGGATGAACAACAATGTCATCACAGGAACTATTCATTGTCCCCAACATCTCAAAGAATTATACTACAAAGCAGGTGCTACTCAGCATTGGTGAAGAGTGTTTTATGACACTAAGTTTACAATACCAGTGAAATCACAGGTTCCTCCCTTACTTTACCCACCAAATACATTGCCAGATTTGCACACTCTTTCGGATAATTACTGGTTATGCCCACGAATTCATGCATCCCTGAAGGCAGTGTTGCATACTGGGAAGAAGACTGGTTCTAGTCAGAGAACTTGGGTTCAAACCCCATTTGTTTTGTTTGTTACCTCTATTATTGGATATATCACTTTTCCATAGTTGGTTTCCTCATTTATGGAATAAGGATATGGAACTAGATAACCTCTGAGAGCCCTTACAGCTCTAGAGCTATGATCCCATATTTCTGTTAGTGTCTCTGACTCCTTCCACTTCCCATCAGAGACCAATACTGCCATGATGTACAATATACATATCTTATTCACTTAAAAAAAAATGTGGATCATTCAAATTCTTATGGATAGCACTTATTCCTGGGACCTTAATCTAAAGTGGATGAGTTTAGCCTTGAAAATCAGAATGGTTTTGTATGAGATGGGCAATAGACTGAAAAGGCAAGTTTTGTCCCTTGCAACTTGTCCTAAGCTCCTCTGTGATGGAAAACTCTTTCAATCATAAAGGGGGGTGGGGAGGGAGGTGGTGGTTCTTATGCCAGAGAAGTATGCATGGAATGAAGTGAAAAATAAATAGACCTCTTGCCCTCTTTTTAAATATAGTTACATACAACTTTAAATACTCTAGAGCAGAGAAATGCATGGGATGTGAACTTAGAGTAAAATAGGTCCATTGTTCACTGAGGCCTGAGTGTATCCTGCTATAAATGGAAGATCCTACAATATTTACTACTCAAATGTTTGGGGATCTCTAGGTGGAGGAGGTCTGATATAGTGCAGTCATGTCAAACTCAGATGGGAGTTACTGACTAGAAAACCATATATTAACATTATCTATGTTCTTTTGTGTTTTTATTTATTCTGTTAAATATTTCCCAAATCCATTTTAATCTGGTTCAGACTGTATTGGGGAGTGTTGTGGGTCCCATGGATCCCAAGGGCCCATGTTTGACACTTCTGTAGATATTATATTAGATTTGGAATCAGATAGCTTGGTAATGACTGATGTCTTCTTTTTAGTCTCCTTGAAAAAAAAGTAACACCTTCTATGATCTTTTTCCATCCTTTTAGCATCTCCCTGATTTTTAGCTAGATAGGTATTGATCTTGAATGCCTTTAAAATGATGTGGCTTCCAGCACAAAAATGCTTCTGAGTATGTTGGGTGGTCAAGTCTAACTGATCGTCCTGATTTCATTAAAGACTTCATCTTTAAAGGGTAATAGGCCATCACCCACTCCTCACATAGCCTAGTAGGTACTGAGTTCAGACATGGTGCTTCTTTTATGATGGAAGTGTCAGCCTTCTCCTCAAAGAGATAAGCTGGTTTTGAATCAAAGGTTTTCTGGTCCATTCGTGATGGAAAATCAACTCCTCAATGCAGTCAACATGACACATTGGGGTCTACCTTTAGAGGGAGGGGCAATTCTCACTCTTCCTCCCCTCATTCCAAAGAACTAGAAGGTGACTACCAAGGTGATCAAATAGACAGGTGCCTAATTCAAGGTAATAATGACAGAGGATTTGAACCCATGTCTTTTGAGTTTAAATTTAGGGCTCTTTTATTGGTCCAGAGAAGTGACTTGCCCAAAATCACACTTACAGTAAATGATATAGTCAGAATTGAATAATACCTAGCATTTATATAGATCTCTAATATTTGTAAAGTTCTTTACAAATATTATCACATTTAATCTTTGTGATAATCCTGAGGGAAGTGATATTATTATCCCCATTTTATAGAAGAAGAAACTGAGACAGGCAAAGATTAAGTGACTTACATAGGGTCACATTGCTGGCATGTGACTGAGACCAGATTAGAACTTTTTGAATTTGAATTTGAAACAGGAATCTTCCTGATTGCAGGTCCATTGAGCTATCTATTTAGCCACCAGTTGGCTCAGACTACATATTTGGCATTCTTTTGCTATATCAGAATGCCTCCTACTCTTCTTCCTGCTCCACTGCAAACAGTGGTGCATAAATTCAATTATTTTGATAGGTCTCTCATAGAATCCTAGGAGCAGATTGAGAGCTGGAAGAAACCTCAGAGATCATCTAGAAAAACTCTCCTATTTTACAGATGAGGAAACTGAGGTCCAGAGAAGGTTGAGTGACAGGACACAGGGCACCAAGGACCTTGAATTTACATCTAGCTCCACAGACTTTAAATCAGATTTGAAATCTTTTACTCTGTTAAAGTTTACTTTGCCTATAATCATTATGAACACTTCAAGATGGGATACTCAACTATCTCATGAAATGATTTTTCTTTTTTTTTTTTTTTGAGGCAAATAGAATTAAATGACTTGTCCAAAGTCACACAGCTAGTGTCTGAGGCCAGACTTGAACTCAAGAAGATGTCTTCCTGATTTCAAAAACAGTGTTTTATCTACTTTGCCACTTAGTTGCCCTTGAAATGATTTTTAAACCATTTAAACCATTACCTTCTACTTAGAATCAATAAGTTGATTCCAAAGCAAAAGAGTGGTAAGGGCTATGCCAGTGATAGTGAACCTTTTAGAAACCGAGTGACCAAACTGCAATGCTCATTCCTCATGTGAGCCTCCTGTCTTACCCCAGACAGGGGATGGAGGAAGCACTCCCACTGAGCAGCTGGGCAGAGAGGCGAGTGGTGTGAGAAATGTCTTCAGGTCCTGTGGAGAGGGGGAAGGGAGTAGCCTCTTTGGCATGTTCTGGCATGAGTGCCATATAGGTTTGCCAACATGGGGCTAGGCAATGGGGGTTAAGTGTCTTACCCAAGGTCATATAGCTAGGAAGTGTCTGAAGCCAGATTTGAACTTAGGAAGATGAGACTTCCTAATTCCAAGCCTAGTGCTCTATCCATTGTGCCGCCTAGCTGCCCTTGAAATGTTTTTTTTTTTAAACCATTACCTGCTGCTTAGAATCAATACTAAGTATTTGTTCCAAGGCAGAAGAGTGGTAAAGGCTAGGCAATGGGGATTAAATGTCTTATCTAAGGTTAGACAGCTTGTAAGTGTCTGAGGTCAAATTTGAATCTATAACCTCTAGTCTCTAGGTCTGACTCTATCTACTGAGCCACCTAGCTGCTCCTAAAATGATTTTTCTTACTATCTCTCCATGCACAGTGAAAACAACTTTACTAACTCCTATACTGACTTCCTCAAGGAGAATCCATAGGACATCATTCCCCTTAACCACCATAACTATATATCTTCTGGTTTCATTTCTATGAACAATGTTAATATGTTTATGACTCAGTTCCTCCAGAAGTTCATCAGCACGGTTGTTGGCAAAGGTCCAACATTTAGAGTAGCCAGCGATAAAATCAATTTTCATAGATGGTTCAAAAGCCCATGAATTTCAGCACCCCTTTTCTCATCACTCTACACCCATCATTGTGGAGATAGATATGGGGCTACAAAGACTGAGAGCCATTTCATGGCTTCATCTGTTTCATGGGTCACCATGACTATTGATAGCTGTGAAAACGACAGAGAAAGCTGGATTTGATATGCAAGGAAATTGGGTGATATGCATTCTTATAATTGTGACACATGGAAGGAAGAAGTTTGGAGCTTGCCTGGCAGCTGCAGTGGAGAGAATGTGGGATTGGCAAGCAGGGAAACCTGGTTTCACAGGTTTCACTTACCAGAAGCATGACTATGGACAGGCAAGTGATTTTCAGACCCAGTTTTCTCATCTGTCAAATGGGAATGATAATGCCTACGGTACCCTCTAATGGGTTCAAATGAGATAATATATGTAAAGTACATTCCAAACTTGAAGCCTTAGATAAATGTCAGTTATTATTATGGAGGTCCCAGAGCAGCCTCAAATGACGCTTACAAAGGATAGAAAGAATATTGGCTACAGCCATCCAGAGACTGATATTTTAGAATAAAGGAATTTGTCTAGTTTTCCATGCTTGGTTTTCATTTATTTAAATAAAACCTTATGAAAGAGGGGGTTGGGGAAATACCCAGTGAATTACTGCTATTTAACTAGATACACACTGTGAAGAGATGTCTCAAGTCAATAAAGAAGAGATAACATTCATTGGAATAAAAATTAATTTGGTCACTATAGGAATTAAAATAAAAATATCAGATTCAGGACTTATAAGGGACTTCACCTTATAAGTTAACCCCCTCTGGGTTAAATGATCTGTTTAAACTGATTTACATTCAGCACCATATGTTTCACTATTACAATCAATATAGATTAGGAAATATGAGCTAGGCCTGCTTGAAAATCTCTCCAGTCTGTGCTATCCTGGACCTTTGAATATATGGAGCTGTGATCATTAAGGGAGGAAAAAACCTGGAGGTTTTAGCAGGCTGGTCACATTTTTCCTCTATCATTTCTTTTACATGCCTGTAATAATCTGAACCTTGTCTTTGAAAGGGTGATGCTTGGACCCTTTGTCTTAAGGAGATCTAATGAAAGTCTTGCACAAGACATAGGTAACGCAATAGGGCCATTGTTATGGGGAAAAGCATTCAGCTTTTCTTTCTAGGAAATTCTCTTTCTTCTTTCCCCTCCTTCTTCTCCCTCTCTTTCTCTCTTTCTATCCTTAGTCCCCTTCTTCCTCTCTCCTTCCTAAACTTTCTCCCTTCTTTGCCCCTACTTATTCCCTCTCTCCCTTTCTCTTTCAGTTCAAGAATTGCCAAATATCTATTATGTGCAAGCTTTTGTGCTAGGCACTGGGAGTGACACAGTGATGAATGTTATAAATATCTGCCCCCAGGGAGCCTACAGTCTTATAGTGGGGGGAAAGGCATTCACAAATAAATACATTCTGACCATGAAAAGATTATGTGACCACAAATCTATGTAGGGCTAGACTGTGAGAAGTACAAGGGATCAGGGCAGTTCCCAAAATCACACAACGTGAGTTAGGAGAGACTCCCAAGGCTATCTAAATGAAACCTCATGTATGACCCAGATCCCCTCTACAATGTCACCAAAGCGTGATCATCCAGCCTCCCCTCTACTTTCTATAGCAGCCCATTCTTCATTTAGGTAGCTCTAACTTGGGGGAAGTTTCTTTTCCTTATATCAAACTTGATGTTGGATCTCTGCAACTTCCACCCACTCATCCCAGGTCTGCCTTTTGGGATCAAGAAGATCAAGTTTAACTTCTCATCCATGTCACAGTCATTTAAATACTTGAAGATACCTGTGATATCCTCTATTAGTCTTCTCCTTTCTAGATAAATATCCCCAATTCCTTTAACCCTTCCTCTTAACAGCATGCCCATCAAGCCTTTCATGAGCATGTTCGTTCAAAGCATAACTGAAGTAGCTCAAAAAAGACATGAGATGTGCAAATTTAGAAACATCTCCATCTCAAATGTTCACACAGAGTATTTGAGCCCAACCTGTGGTAGAGTCTTTCAAGCTCATATTGGTCTGATCAGCCATAGTCTGACACACTGTCCATTAACCTTGACATCATGATGTCATTTTGGTCCTCTTTGAATATAAGGGACGACAACTAACCAACCAATCAATCCTGACTGTTCTCCTCTGGATGCTTTCCAGCTTATCAATATCCTTTGTACTCTTCATTGTCTATAACTGAACAAAATACTCAAGTTGGGGCTTGTCCAGGACACAGTTCTGCTCTCTTTCTGATAAAGAAACCTAACCATACATTGGTTTTCAGGGCTGCCATATCAAATTGCTCGCTAATGATGGGCTTTTAATCCATTGGAGTTCCCAAGTCTTTCATAAATGAGAAGCAATCTATCCACATCTCCATCTTATTCATTTGAGATAGACAGATAGATAGATAGATAGATAGATAGAGAAATATAATTTTAACCCTGTCTTTATTTATCCCCCATTTTATATTTATCCCTACTAAATCCCATTTCATTAAATTTACACCAATATACTAGGTCTTATTGGTAACCTGACACCTATCATTCAAGATATTAGCAACCTCTCTCAGTGTTGTATAATCCCTAAATTTGATAAACTTGCCATGTATGATTTTACCCAAATAATTGTTACACGTTAATCTACAGAAAGATGAGGCCATATTCTTGAAGCCTTAACTAGAGGCTTCCTTCCAAGATGGCATGACTGCTAATTAGTACTCTTCGACTCTAGCTATTCAGTCAGTTGTTGAGTCCACTAAACTGTACCATTTCCATATCTCTGTACACAAGAATAATATGAGGCTTTGTTGAAATCTGGGTAAATGACCGCCAGCATTCCTCTGACCTACCCATGTAGTCACATTGTGAAGAAGGAAATGAGGTTAATCTGGCATGAGCTGTTCTTGATAAAACTAGTCTGGCTCTTTGTGATTATTACTTCCTTTTCTGGTTATGCACTAATTGTGCCTCTAGGAATAAGATATAGATTTTCCCCCCTAGGAATCCAAGCAGAAGTTCCAGTTTATCATCTATAGAACTGACTATTCCTACCTTTTTGAAAACTAAGACATTTGCTATTTTTACTCCCCTCTGATGCCATATACATTTTTTGAGATCATTAAAAGTGGCTCAGCAAGCATATCATACAGATCTTTCAGGACTTTGGAATATAGTTCATCAGAGTCTAAATGCATGAAGCCATCAAAAGCAGTTAATACACTTCCAATTTTCCTCTTACTTATATTATCTTATCTATTAGCCATTTTTGTTCTATCCTTTCCAGTCCAAAGATCAATCTCCTTGGCACCAAAAAAATTGAATTAGGAAGTTCTGCTTTTTTCTTTGTCATCTCTTGCCATTGTTCCATCTGCCCTGAGCAATAGTCATACTTATTCTTTGATCAGCCTCTTTTCCTTAATAAAGTCTTAAAAACTGGGGAGCAAGGACTAGACTGTCCTTAGAATTTTTACCTCAATTTATTCTGTGCTTATAAATACTTAGAGTGGGTATTCATCTTTCTTTGTATAATGTTGATTCCATGGCCTCCATTTGTCTTTTAAAAGTTGAAGTCAGGGTCAACTACATGGTTCTGGGGATAGAACAAGGCCTGAAGGTTCTGAGTTCAAATGTGTCCTCAAAGACTTCTTTGCTGTGTGACCCTGAACAGGTAACTTAACCCCACTTGCTTAGCCCTGGTCACACTTTTGCCTTGGAACTGATAATTAATATTGATTCTAAAATGGAAGGTAAGGTTTGTTTTTTTTTTAATGAAACCAGTTGGTAAGTTTCCCATGTAAGTCCACAATGTGTGTTTTTTTTCAATTTCTTCCTTTCTTTCCTCACTGGAATTATCATTTTAAAATGAATTTGTAATTTACACTTTAATGCTTTCTGTCCACGTTCAGATTTTTTCCCCATGAAATGTATCTTTAACTTGAATTCTAAGAAAGAGTGGCAATTTCCTCCAAGATTCCTATCATTTCCATTTTGGCAATCAATTCCTTCTTACTGGTCAAAATAGCAGGTGCCCTCATTGGTGTTTCTTCCATCTTTTGAAGAAAGATATTATAAGACAAGTAAAGAATTGGTTAAGTGTACCTTTTGGGGAGGTTTTCTTTTGGGGAGAGAGGAGAAAAAAGGAGAGAGACAGAGAGAGAGAGAGAGAGAGAGAGAGACAGAGGCAGACAGACAGAGACAGAGAGATGCCTTAGCAGTGGGAGGGATTGGATAGTCTGCATTTTTTTTTAAAGATGAAAAAGCCAAGTCCTAGAGAGATTTAGTAACTAGCTCAAGGTCAAATGTATAGTAATTAGAAGAAGCTGGCCCTCTGGAATCCAGTCCCATTGACTTTCCATTTCTTATGTCACCTACTACTAGATTTTGGGGTAGAATGATGAATTCAGTTTTGAACATGTTGAGTTTGAGATGCCTGAAAGGGATTGCCAAGGGCAGGTCTTATGCCAGCACTCTGTTAGATCAGGTTAAATTTAAAGATGAAATGCTACACTTGTAAGTCATTAAATAATTAACAACGGGATGTTAGCTTAGCCCTAACATAAAGATAAGCAACAAGGATACAGTGGCACTTGGGTTATCTAGACATATCTCCCCCAACTCCTTCTGGAAACAGATCTGGCCAGCAAAGTAGGAAGTGCTGACTCTTATAGTCTTCAAATCAGATCCCCCAGTCAGCTGGGGAGGCAGAGGCCAATGACAGCTCTTGAGAATAGCTTTACCATCTAGGGAAAACTAATTCTTGGAAGGTGGAAAGAGGGAGAATCCTAGTAAATACTGGACTTGACACTGGGATCCGAGAGGATCTCTTCAGTAAATTGTTGGAAATATAGTTCTGAAGCCCAAGAAAGAGGGCAGGGCTTCAATAGAGCATTGGAAGTTATTGCCAAGACATGAAAGCTGAATACCTGGAGGAAAAATCACCAAGGGATGCAGAATCCAGGAACATGGGTAGAAAATTACATGCTCTGAAATTGGAACTCATAAGGGATCAATGCAAAATGTATGAGATTAACCACCTATGGAAATCTGCCCAGAAAATAACCTGACCTAAGAGAAAAGGTGTAAATGTGGCACATAAATCCTATCTAAAAATGTAACTAATGTAAAATAAGCTATAATCCAATTAATTGTCACATTCTGCCATGAGGCAGTGTTGCAATGGCGGATGCTTTTTATGACTGATAAGAAACATTGAAAAAAGAAGATTGAATAAGGCATTTATATTTATTTTGCATAGTCCAAAGTTGCAAGGCATTGTGTTTTATAGGCATGATTGTTTTGATCACTAGAAAAGGGCACTCTTTTGAGGAAATGGGATAATTCTACAGGCTCAACCTGGGTGAAATATTCCATATAATTGTCCATATCCTTTTGATCTTATTCCATGCTAATCAAGCAATCTTCTGATTACTAATTCATTATCCCAGGATTTGATAACTGAAAAATTCATGCCTTGAAGAATGGACACAAGTACCCAGACATGGAAAAAATATATTGTTATTTTCAAGTATAAATTGAAAAATAAGTCTTGGTATTTACATATCATTCTCTTGTGAGTTTGCATAGAGTGAAATCATCTCTTCTGAGCCTGATCCCTATGTAGTGAATTGATCAAACAATCACAATTCTTGAAATGCATAGATAAGAATAGTCCTTGGGCCTATAATGATCCCAGTAAGATACAGACATACTATCTGAAACAGCACTACCAATCTCTAGCATTGTTTAGGGCAGTGCAATCAGGCCTTTTCCCTAGGGCACCAAATTTAGAAGGATTTGACACTATTTCAGCATCTTATTTGAAAAGAATAAGTTTGAGATAAAGACTGGATGTGTGATTTCATTGGTTTAGGGAACTCCTGGCTTAGAAAATTCTCTCTTATCTATGCAGGTCAGCACTTTCTATGCAAGTTATGGTCTTAGAGAGTTGCCTAAATAATGAAAGATTAGGTCATTTGCCCAAGGTAATGCTGTATCAGTAGGTATCAGAGCCAGGACTTGAATATAGTCTATCCACTATACCAGTAATGGTGAACCTTATAGAGGGGTGGGTGATGTCCTGAGGTCATGTGGAGAGGGGAGAGGGGAGCATCCTGACCCCACATCCCTCTGGCTTTCTAGTGACACACTCTACTGAACTATGTGCAAGGATGATGGTGAACATGCTCACAGAGAGGTCTCTGAGTGCTCCCTCTGGCACACATGCCATAGGTTCACCAACCACAGCATTATGCCATTCAGTGAGCTCTCATTTGGCAAGAATAATAAGTTAGAATAGGAAGTTACCAGATAATGGTAATTTTACAGATGAGGAAACTGGGACAAATAGAAGGCAAGTGGCTTGCCCAAGGTCATACAACTAATAGAAGACTGAAGTCAAATTGAATTCGTGTCTACCTGACTCCCAGTCCACCATTCTACAGATTACATCACCTAGAGACCTTTAAAGAAGTCTTTGAACTGGCAATCTCTTTTTAAAAAAGTTTATTTTTAAAGTAGCATTCTAGAGGTATGTTCTCATGATAGAATTATTAGGTCAAAAGATAAGATTATTCACATTGCATTTACTGTAAACTATACTGGATGCCTTTCACCTGAGGTCCCACTAATTTGTGATTCTGCCAGTGATCAATAACACTCTCCCAACACACTAAATGCTGCTTTTCATTACTTTTGCCAATATAATAGGGAAGATGAGGCACTTCTAAGTTGTTTTAACTTGCCTTTCTGTGGTTATAAGCAAGGGTAAGCATTTCCCCCATGATTATTAATCATTTGAGTCTCTTATTGGGAAAATTATCCATTGTGAATTTTGAGTTATTTTTGTAAATTCTTAATAGTTCTGTATCTATTTTAAATTTTGTGTTGAAGTGAGTTGCCTGAAGCCACACAGGTAATAAATAGTGGAGCCAGGCTCTGAATGCAGGTGTTAGGATTCCAGATCTAAGATTCTTTTCCCTTTACAGATGCCAACTTGTTTAATGCAAGGTTGTGGTTGAAAATTACTGTCTGGAGTGAAATACCGGAAGAAAGTTTTTCCATGGTAACATTCATTTTACCCTTGAACATATCCTGCAGTTATGATCCTGAGCTTATCATCATGATCTGTAGGTAATACAATTCTGAAAGATTGCTCTCTATGAGACCCACCTGAGTGTGATTTGGGTCAGGAAGAGGCATGTAGGAATTTCCTGGTTTGAATGAGATTGAGTGTTTAATCATATACCATTTACAAATCATTGAATCCAACCCCTTGTTTTGCAGGTGAAGACAATGAGAAATGAAATAGCTTGCTGAAGATCATGCAAGTAGCATGTGACAGAGGCAAAATTTGAACTCAGGTCCTCTAACATCAAATCCAGCCTCTTTCCCCTCATGCTGGGTTCTTTCCCATCCCCAAGGTTATTTAACTTACTTAAAAAAAAAAAGCCAACCTTACCTCCCATCTAAGAATCAGTACTTGATTCTTGTACTTGATAAGTACTTGATAAGAAACAGTATTGATTCCAAGGCAGAAGAGCAAGAAGGGCTAGGCAATGGGGGTTAAGTGACTTGACCAGGGTCACACAGCTAGGAAGTCTCTGAGGCGAGATTTGATCCCAAAACCTCCTGTCTGACCTAGCTCTCTATGAACTGAGCCAACTACCTGCCCCCTTTTAATTTACTTTTTAAAGAGACTGAACAATAAGTACTAAGATGCTTTCCAAAAGGCAGAACTTGGAGCATCCCTACCTATGGCACACAGTGTTTCCTGACATCCTCACCTGAACTAAAATATGTGAGAATAGAGTAACTAATTCATTTCTTTCCCATATTCCCTCTGGCCTCCTCCTATAACTCATCTCCATCCTCCCCTAAAGTTTTTCCCAGGAGAAATCACTGATGGAGATTCTCAACTAAGTAATCAGCATGGAAAAAATGGAAAAAGCAGGACTGTCTTGGGAATCAGGGAACCCTGGTTCAGATACCACCCCTTCCACATGCTTTGTGACTTTGAGCAAGTAATTTCCTTAAGCCTCAGTTTCCTCATCTGTGAAATGAGGGAGTCAAACTAAATGACCTTCAAGGTTCTTGCCAATTCTATATCTCTGATCTTTGACTGATCCCTATATGAGATATCAAGTATAACATGAGGCAGTGTTGTATAGTAGTAAGAGAGATAAATTAGTAATCAGAAGACCTCTGCTGCATAGTAGCTTTTGGGAGCTTGGGCCAATTACTTAACTTCTCCAGGACTTTTCTTAATTATAAAACTAAGAGATTGGAATAGATGATGTCTGGATTCTTTTCCCACTGTCACTGCTATGAAATCAGCATATTTCATCAGTGTTATCAGCATATAAAAGGAGAAGGAACCCAATTCAGAGGGGAAGGAGAGGATTTCCCTTAGGGAAGGGAAAGTCTTTTCCAGGTGGAGAAAAAGTCACAATAAGATAAAGGATGGAGGTAAGAGTAGGAAGAGTTGAATAGTTCAATAGTGTGTATGAGAAGGGGGAGGGAGGGTCAAGAAGTCCTGCTTGACTGGAGCTTATGGCATAAGGAAAGAAATATCAGGAGATAAAAATGAAAAGGTAGTTTAGGGCCAATTAAAATAATGCTTTTTAAAAAACCCTTACATTCTGCTTAGAATTGAGAAGTATTGGTTCCAAGGCTGAAGAGTGGCAAGGGCAAGGCAATTGGGGTTAAGTGACTTGCCTAGGGTCACATAGCTCTTATGTCTGATATCAAATTTACACTGAGGACCTCCCATCTCTAAGCCTGGCTCTCTATCTCCTAAGTTACCTAGCTTCCCCTTAAAATAATGCTTTATTGATACATTTTAGAGATAATGTTTCTGTCACTTTCAAATACCTTCCCACTCCCAACACACACACACACACACACACACACACACACACACACACACACACAATTGATCTTCCCTTGCAGCAAAATACAGCCAAGCAGTTTGAGAGTATGTGCCTCATTTCCCAATGTAACATTCCACTCCCCCAGAATTTATTCGTGTACTGAAGAAGTTAAACAAAACTGAACAATACAACTGTTTTTGCCCCATCTTTTATTCTCCACATCAATAGTCCTGCTTTAACCCTCACATTGTAAAAAGGAAGGACTGTTTTAGCATTTGTCCCTAGGATTCAGTAGTGGTTGCTATAATTACTCATTTTTCTGCCATACTTTCTGTCTTAGAATCAATACTATGTATTGGTTCCAAGGCAGAAAAGTACTAAGACCATGATGGCAAACCTATGACATGTGTGTCATCACTGACATGTGTAGTCATTTTTGATGATACGTAGCTACCTGCAAGCTCAGCTTGCCACGGGGCCCAGGAGCCACTGGGTAGATGCAGCCAGCAGCTGCAGCTTGGGGAGAGGGCTGCTCCACTTGTTGGCCATGGGGCTCTTGCAGGGGCAGGGAGAAGGAGCACATGCAGAAGGAGAGCACTCCAGGGGGCAGGCAGGCTGGAGAGGGGTGGGGTGGGGCTGGGCCAGCAGAAGACTAGGCGGGGCTCCAGCCCATAAGCAAAGGAGGAGTGTCTGGAACCCATTACCAGACACTTTTAGCACCCTGAAAAATATAGCAATGGCTTCACTCACAATTTTTCCTTCTATATACTTTTGTGAGACCTTATTCTCAGAGTTAAATAATATAAAAACCAACAAAAAAACAGATTGACAGATGAAGTTAGTAGCGCTTGCTTGGGATTGAAGTGTACAAAATACCAACCTTCAATTGAAGATTTAGTCAATGAAATTCAGCAACAAAAAAGTCACTAATAGGCAGGTTAGTTAAAGAATTCCCCCTCCCCCTTAGTTCAGGGCACCCCACACAAGTTAAATAATATCAAGACCAACAAACAAAACCAACTGACAGATAAACAAAGAAGTCACTAAACAGGGAAGTTAAATAAGTAGTTTTTGGTTTATTAAATACAGTTATGTATTACAATTATACATAACAAATTTTTGTTATTTAAACTGTAAATATCATGAAATTATGGTGTTGGTTTTTTTTTTTCTCGAAGTGGCACACCACTGGAGTTATGCTCATTTTTTTTTGGGGGGGGGGGTGAGTTTTGATATACCAAACTCAAAAGGTTACCCATCACCATACTAAGGTCTAAGCAGGTAGCTTGAACTCAGGACCTCCTGTCTCTGGGACTGGCTCTCTATCTGCTGAGCCTCTTAGCTGTTCCCCTTAGTATAGATTTAAAGACTGAAGGTAAGGGTGTAAAAAAAACAAAAATAAAAACCAGATCCTTCAGGGTACAACCTGGTTGCCAGACTAGAAACTGATGGTGAAGGGATGACTGGAAAGTAAAGAGTGGACAATACTATTCCATTAAATTTATAGAACATAGAGGCAATCTAGCATATTGGCTAAAGGCAGTATTGAAGCCAGTATTCCAGGCTTGCCTTTGATAACAGTAACAACAACTTTATAAAGAATGACTTGAGAAAACTGAACAATGTAATGACCAACCATGATTCTGAAGAACACAAGAGGAAACTTGCTAACCATTGCTTGACAGAGTAGTGATTGAATAAAGATGTAGAATAACATATACAGCATTTCCAGACATAGACAACATAGAATTGTTTTACTTGACTATGTATAAGTGTTACATAGTCAAGAAAAAAAATCAAAGAGAAGGATCATAGAATGTTAGAGCTGGAAAAGATGCAGAGACCATCCTAGTCCAATTTCCATTTTCTAAATGGGGAAACTGAGGCCCAGGAAGGGAAAATTACTTGTTAGCAGCTAGTTAGTTGTATGACCAATAGTAGAACCCCATACAGTACAATGGAGAGAGTTTGGTCATCTGTAAACTAAGTGGGGTTGACTGAATGCTTTCTAAGTCTCTTATGGTTCAAAATCTATGATCTCAGCCCTACTACTCCTATCATACCATTTAATGCCAGATGCTTTCTGCAACTCAGTCAATTCCTTCCCCTAAGGCAGTAAGGGAATATTTGCATTTTAAATTGAGAATCTTAAAGGATCAAGGGGAAAAAAACAAAACTGAGGGAAGGTTGTTATCAGCACAACCAATCTTGGGTCTGAGTTCATTTCAGGTTTGCAGGAACTAGATACCATCTCAGCTCCAATCTGAGCCGGTAGCATGAAAGGAGAAGAGCCTCAGCACATGAAAGACTTTCCAATTGCTCTGTTAGGCTACAAAGGAATACAGAGTTGCCAAGTTTTCTGAAGTCTTGAATACTAAAAAAACAAAACAACAACAACTAAGTAATCAAAAAGGAAATGACCACCTTCCAGTCTGAGGATGTAGATTAGGGATGCCTGTGGGAGGGAACTATTGGATTTCTACAGATAATCATACTCAGATCCCTGGGAAGAAGTTGTCAACTAAAGGATGGTTTGTACCCAGAGACACAGTTTAGTTTTAAAGACATTGAAGAAAAGGCCTTTTCTAAGTGCCATAATTCACTTTAGTTTAGTAGATGCAGGGGCAATTTTATTGGTTTCCCTAGGTAACACTTGGGTCACAGCAATTTCTCCTGTTCATAATACAAATGGATATATTTTAGGACATCCCAAGAAGCAAAAACTCTTGGAAGATTTACTTCAGGCATCCTTTCTTCAGTGTATTTAATTGTTTGTAAACAGATGGTGAACTCCTTCAGAGAAAAAAGAGCACTTTGCCCAGTGTCTAGTACTTAGCACAGGGATAGGGATAGGGGTAGAGATAAGGACTGGAACTGTCACTGATGTCAGGAACTCCATGAAGAATCTCCCTTCACTAATGCTAGTTGGCACCTTCTCTACTACTTAGAGAGTCTTAAGAGAGTTGTTTCAAGCACTGATGGGTAGGGGTCTTCCCTAGAGTCAAAGAGTCAAGATATACCAATGGTGAGATTTTAACCTAGCTCTTTTAGAGGGCAACTCTAACCATTATGCCAGTAGCAGCAAGGTAGTGCAGTGGATAGAGCTCTAGGCTTAGAGTCAAGAGAACCTCGGTTTTCATTTAAAATAGCCTATCTAGCCTCAGACACTTTCTAGCTGTGTGACCCTGTACAAATCACTTAACCCCCATTTCTTAGCCCTCACTGCAATTCCAAGACAGAAAGTAAAGTGTTTTTTTTTTTTTAACTTAAAACCACGAGCTAGTTAATTTTGGAAAAACATAGAAAGACCTTTGTGAAATTAAGAAGTATGAAACAAGCAGAACAAAGAGAACATTCTATATGGAAGCAACAGAAAAGTTGTTTGAAAAATGATTTGTGTATGTTCACTTTAAGAGAAAGAACAGATAAGTAGGAATAAGTGAGATATAGTTTTATATAGATATACATGCATCTTTTTGTCAAATTAGGTCTTCTCTAACCAGGAAAGGGAAGGAGAGAAGGGGAGTTAACTGTGTATTTTAATGTAACAAACAAACAAATAAATAAATTTAAATGAAAAAAATCATGATGTCAGGCCCTGATAAATGCCTGCAGATTGATAGAACACAATGAAATATTAAACTAAGGAATCAGAAGTTTCTGTTCTTAAATAAATGTTTTGAAATGTCAGGGAATCCATGAACATAGCATAAAGCCTCTGTTCATTTGTGCCTTTTCATTCTGTGTGCTTCTTGTTATCTTTATAGAAATCCTCCAGAGATAAGCCATACAGTGCACTGGAGTTCATCTTATGACTTTTGTTGACTATCTTACAGATACCACTGCAACAATTGCTCCTACCCCCATCTTCCCTTTTTTATATATTAGTCTAAGAGGTCAGTCAACTACTACCTTAAGAACAAATCTGGCCACTGGTTTTCAAATAGACCATAAACTAGGGCTGATTTTTGCTTTTTAAAATATAATTCAATTTTATTTAAAAATATAAAATCCTTTAAAAAGGTAGAAATTATTCTTATCTCACAGCCTGTACAAAAAACAACAGTGGGTTTGGATTTGGCCCATTAGGTGTAATGGGAAATCCTTGGTCTAAATGAAAGACACATGTATTATGCCCACAGATCCTGATAAGCTGCCCTCTTGAAATGTGGTAAACAAAAAAGAACAGATAGAGTCGAACATGCAGTATAATTAATTAGTCAATGAGTATTTATTGATGTTCAGTTGGTTTTCAGCCATTTCTGACTCCAATCATGATGTGACTTCATGATCCCATTTGGGGTTTTCTTGGCAAAGATTCTGGAATGGTTTGCCATTTCTTTCTCTAGTTCATTTTATTTTATTTAAGTTTCTTTTTTAAAATTTAAAAAAAAATTAATTTTTTTAGAATATTTTTCCATGGTTACATGATTTATATTCTCTGCCTTCCTTCTTCCCTCCTCCCCAGAGCTGACAAGCAATTCCACTGGTTTATACATATCTTTTTACTTAAAACCTATTTCCATATTATTCATATTTCTAATAGAGTAATCTTCAAAAAACCACAACCCCAAATAATATAACTATATAACTGAGTGATAAATCATATGTTTTTCTCTTGCATTTCTACCCTCATAGTTCTTTCTCTAGAAGTGGATAGCATTCTTTTTCATAAGTTCCATGGGATTGGTCTTGATCATTGTATTGCTTTTAGTAGCAAAGTCTATTACATTTGATAATTCCACAACATTTCACTTTCTGTGTACAATGTTCTTTTGGTTCTGCTCATTTTACTCCATATCAGTTCATCAAGGTCTTCTCAATTCATATAGAAATCAAGCAGTTCATCATTCCTTATAGTAAAATAGTATTCCATCACCATCATATGCCACAATTTTCCTCATTTTCTAATTTTTTGCCAACTCAAAAAATACAGCTATAAATATTTTTGTAAAAACTTTTTTTATCTTTTGGAGGTACAACTCCAGCTCATTTTAGATGAGAAAATTGAGGCTAACATAGTTAAGTGACTTTCCCAGGGTCACCCAACTAGTGTCTGAAGCTAGATTTGAACTCAGGATGGTGAGTCTTCCTGACTCCAGATCTGGCTCACTGTGCCTTAGAGCTGCCTAAGTTTTCAGTACAGTAACTTTTATGCACCAGAAATTGTGATAGGCACTGGGAAAACAAGAACAAAGAGTGAAACAATCCATACTCACAAAAAGTTTACAATCTAAGACTGAGATTACAAATAATAATAATAATTGCTAGCATTTGCATATCATTTTAGGGTTTGCAAAACACTATGAATATTATCTCTTTTGATCCTCTTGAGAGCCCTGAAAGGTAAGGGCTATTATTATTCTCTTCCACAGAGGAGGAAACAGGAAGCTAGAAGTTAAATAACTTGCTTAGAGTCACTCAGTTACTAAGTGTCTGAGGCAGAATTTGAATTCCGGTCTTCTTGACTCCACAGATCGTATAACTTTCATAATTCAGTTTAAGATTATTATAATTTTTAGTGTCATGTTACAATGTGTATAAAACTCTGAATCTTTTTTCACATGAACTGTTTTTCAGCTACATCTTATATTTATTTGTACTCTGTGTACCATGTCATACAGGTTGCATCTATCCATCTGATTTAAGAGCATATCATTAAAGATTTTATAGAATACCAAGGTGTAATCTAGACATGCTGTAACTATTTCAAGTCAGTGAGGTGACACAGTGGATGGAGTACCAAGGTTGGAGTCAAGAAGACTTGTCTCCCTGATTGCAAATTCAGCCTCAGACATTACTAGCTGTGAGATCCTAGGCAAGTCACTTAACTCCTATTTATCTCAGTTTCCTCATATGTAAAATGAGCTGGAGAAGGAAATGGCATACCATACTGTATCTTTGCCAAGAAAAATCCCAAATGGAGTCATAAAGAATTGGACACAACTGAAAAATGACTGAACAAAAGCAAAGTAACTATTTCTAAGATAGAAAAGCTAGTTTTCCATGACTTGCTTTGCATTACCCCCAAATGGATCTAGAGCAGGAAAGGACCTCAGAGAGCTATCTAATCTGCTTGATGAAATTGAAGCCCAAAGAGGAGAAATTTTTTTCCAAGGTTACATTTTAGGAAGAAAATTAGAAGTGACATGTGCAACCATGTTCTCTGGTCTCCAGAGCAGAGCTCTTTTCCTTCATAGATGATCAAAATAGGGTGATGAAAGTAGAAGAAAACTAGACTTGGGTCATAAAACAACAAACTGTGGAAAGATCCTTGAAGTTTATCATTAGTATATTTTCCTTAATTTTTAGTTAAGGAGGAAAATAGGATTGTTTAAAAATTAAATAAAATTTAAAATAAACACTAAAAAGGTAATGAAAAAGGAAAATTAGATCCATGCCATAAAATAACAATAACACATTGGGGAAAGATCTTCAAAACTTTCCTTTACTATCTTTTCCTCATTTTTTAATATGGGAAAAATTAGACTCATGATCATAAAAAATTGTGAGATCTTTGAATTTTATCCTTACTATCTTTTTCTTAATTTTTGGTTAAAAGGTACAATTAGATTTATTTTAAAATAAAAATTAACAAATTTTAAAATAAAAATTAAATTAAAAACTTTAAATATTGCAGAAAATCAGTCCCATGTCATACAAGTATAACAACAACAACAAATTGTGAGATTTTTGAAATTTATCTTTACTATCTATCTTAGTTTTTAACATTAGAGGAAAACTAGGCCCATGTCATAAAACAGCAACAACAAATTGTAGGAATATCTTCAAAATGTATCTTTCCTATCTCAATTTTAAGCTGCATGAAGGCAAGGACCATGCTTCCTTTTTTACATTCTTTGTACATTAACTTGCACTTAAGAGATATAAGTGTTAGAATCCAAGCGTTGCTTCAAATTAAACTGATTTGGACAGAGTAAAGAGGTCTAATGATGTAATTGAAGACATTATTTTTCTCCTTGACACATTGCCAACCAGTGTTGATTAGGCACTTAGCTATGTGCCAAGCACTACGCTAAATGAAAATAGGGACCGTTTTTTGGATAAGTCTAGATGATATAGCGGAAAGTGCACTGGGTCAATAAACGTGGATTCTAGTCCTGGGGCTTTTCCCCTAACTGGAGGTCACTTGACTTCCTGATTTTCACTGAGGTCACTGGACTGTTTCACCATTAAGATTCCTTTCATCTATTAAAAAATGATGATGCTGATCATTTTGTAAAAGTTTCAAATGTAGAAACAATACTTAAATCAATATTGCTGATGATTCTGCCCTTGATGATGGGCCAATAGCTCATTCCCAGATTCTGGATCATGACTGGCTTGTATCTCAGCTTTGACTCTTGTAGTTTGCCTCGGCTTGAAGAATCAAGGTGGTAAAGTAAGTAGAACATTGGTCTTGGTATCAGGAAGGGCTGGCTTTGAATCCCACCTAAAACACTGACTAATACTGTGGTCGTGAGCAGATGTGTTTCACTTTCCTCATCTATAAAATACATTCTCTTAATAAGGTCTGCTTATCTCAGGGTTGTTGGGAGGACCCATGATACAATGTTTATTAAATGCTTTGTAAGTCTCAGAGTGCTATAGAAATCTGAGCCATTCCTATGATTATGTCTTTCTCAGAATTCTACAAACCTTTCCCTTGACTTTACTGATGCTATCACACTTCCTGCCACACACACTCAGGCATTCCTGGAAAAGGTTTGTTCAGTTCAGTTCCGGCCCTCATCCCACTGGCATCCACCTGGAATAGAGGTAGCAGTGCCTCAAGCCTTTGAGGAGGTAGTGGGGAGAATAGACCCATCCTTGAAGACTGCTATTCTGCAGCTTGCCATCATCCTTCATGGTTCCCCTGCTATCGGTCTCCTTCCATGGCTGGCAAGAGACTTCTCATCTCAGGGAGAGGAGGCTGGGCACAGAGTCAATTGATGCAAATTAGAGCATTCAGCCAATTGTCTGTCAACAAGACCTCACTTAGCTCCTTGGACAGAAAAGCACTCAGTACTTAAGAACTGTGAAATCATACGAGGCGTGGTATCATCCCAGACAGCCAGTGGCGAGTGAGTACAGAGGAGCAAGGAGCTGGAGAGTTGGTTTTGGCTGAGACTCAATGACTAAATCCTACTCCATCACATGCTACCTAGGGGACAGCAAGACTCTGCCTTCTTTGTCTTTCTGGGCAGAAATTGGAAACTGTGGTCCAGGTGTTCAGCTTTGGGAGATGAACTATGGCTTTCTGTTTAATTCACTGTTTCAGGGGCAAAGACCCTCCCATTGCAAATCCGCTGTGCTCCTGCTCCCCAGATGTTACTCATTTATCAGCATCTATGGGTTCCATGCAAATCGACTTGGTTCAAAGGAATACTAGGTGCTGGGGAATACAAAGCCAAAATATCAAGGTTTGTGATTATTCCTGTGTGTCAGACATTGCCTTACCCTCACAGAAAGAGCACAGAAATTTGGGAGTCAGGAGACCTAAGTTTGTTTTAGTTCTACCACTAACTGACTACATGACTTTGATTAAATTACTTAGCCTTTGGAGGCAGCTAGTTGGCTCAGTAGATTGAGAGCTGGGCCTAGAGATGGGCAGGTCCTAGGATCAAATGTGGCCTCAGACACTTTCTAACTATTTGACCTGGGCAAGTCATTGGCCAGATCTCATCACTCTTCTGCCTTGGAACCAATGCACAGTATTGATTCTAAGAGGGAAGATAAAGGTTTTTAAAGATTACTTAGCCTTTTAAGCTTCAGCTTCTTCATCTATAAATATATGATATATTTTAACATGTTATATACATCATAACATTATCCAATATTATATTGTTGTATTTTACATATTATATATCATGTTAATATATGCATATTATAGATCATAATCATATATAAAGTGGAGATATTAAGGGCTAGTCCAGTGATTTTTCTCCACTGTGATTTCTTGCCTTTGTTTACCAGGTTGGTCTTCAGCTACTCAGCCATCTATCCTTCCTCACCTCCTTCCAATACCCTCTACCCACATTTCAGTCACTTTCTCTTTTCTCTTTTTATAGTCACTCCCGACTCCACCCCAGTGTTTCTTGTGACACCATAAGCAAGGGATAGAGGAAATCTACATAGTCTTCCCAAAGGATCCCAGTTTGGGAGCAAGGGCAACACAGCTTATTGAAAGCAAGCTTTTGTCACTGTCTGCTTCTGACAGGCTACTCAAGGAGGATCCTGGGAGCCACAACTAATCCTTATGATGAGGGGAAACTGAAACCTACTGAAAAAGGCATTTCCCCCAATAGAACAAGCAACATATGAATGTGGACCTGGGCAGGGTTATCTTGTGAGCCAAATAGGGAATATGGACAGCAGATCTGTGGGCTTTTAAAATGTCCAGCTCTGTCCTCCACTGTCAGATTTTCCTAATTTAAGCAGCAGGGCAAAGTAATATGCTGAAAAGAACTGACTCCTAGGTCTGCCTCTTATTTGCTATATGATTTAGGTAAGCCACTTCATCTCTGCTTTTACATTTGTAAAAACGAAGGGTCAGACTAGCCTGGAGAAGAGAAGATGGAAGAGAGGAATCATAGCTTGATTCAAGTATCGGGAAGGTTGTCATGAAAAAGGAACTGGACTCATGGACTTTAAATTTAGAACTGAAATGGACCATAGAGTCTCTTCAGTACAATCCTTTCATTTTTACAATGTTCTCAGATCTACTTACCCAGTCATAACCTCCAGACTCACACCTTCTACTTTCTATTGGATTTCTTAAGCCAGATATCCTATAGACATCTTCAACTCCTCAACATTTCCAAAAATGAACTTTTCATTATCTTCTATCCTCCCTTGGCCAAGCCTGCCTCTCCTCCAAACTTTCCTGTTACTATTGTAGGTGCCACAGTCATCTCAGTCATCGAGGCTCATGACTCAGGCACCATCTTCAATTCCTTACTCTTTCTCATCCTCCATATGTAATTAATTTCCAAGTCCAAGTGATTTAACCTTCACTACATCTCTCTTACCTGCCTTCTTTCTGTTCTGACACTGCCACCACCTTGGTATAGATCCTAATCACTTCATATTTGGATGATTGTAATAACCTTTCAGTTGGTCTCCTCTGCCTCAAATTGCTTCATATTCTTGTTTATTCCCCAATCAGATGCCAAAATTATCTTTCTAAAGCTGACCATGCCCCTACCTATTCATTAAATTCCAGTCATTCTTTTTCATTTCCAGAATTAAATATAAAATCCTCTGTTTAGCATTCAAAGCCCTTCGTTACCTAACCCCTTTTTACTTTACCAGGATTCTTATATCTACTCATTCCTGTATACTCTTTTTTTTTGAGTTACCATTTATTTTATTACGTAATATAATAGGTAACATAACAATAATATAATACATATAATTTGTCATAAATATGTAAGATGTTATAATAAATATGCTTATCCAAAAGTAACAAATTCTTGCACTACCTATGTTCAAAAATCTATGTCTAATTTTCCCCCTCCCTCCCATCCTTCCCTTTCTTTCCAAGGAGGCATGTAATATTATATAGGTTGTACATATATTATTATATAATACATAGTTCCTTGTTCATTATACTATAAAACAAGATACATATTGCTTACACTTGAGAAAAATTAATGAAGGAAATAAAGTGAAGAATTCTGTGTTGTAATCTGCATCCAGAGTTCCTCTAATCCATCTATAGCCGTGAATTTCCTTTTTTGTCATGAGTCCCTTGGAATTGTCCCAAATATTTGCTCTATTCATGATCGTTAAGTCATTCACAGTTCATTACCATACATTATTGTTTTGACTGTGCACAATATTCTCCTTACATCACTTTGCATCACTTCATATAAGTCTTTGTAGGTATTTTTGTGATCATTTTGTTTGACCCAATAATATTCCATCAAAATCATAACCACAATTTGTTCAGTCACTCCCCAATTGATGGACATCCCTTTCATTTCCAGTTCTTTGAGCTGCTATAAATATTTTAGAACATATAGTTTCTTTCTGCCCCCAGCTTCCTTTAAATCATAACTAAAATCCCACCTTCTATAAGAAGACTTTCCTCTTAATCCTGTTATAGTCCTCCATTGATTATCTCCAACTTATCTTCTCATATCATTTATATGAAATTGTTAGAATGTTGTCTCTTCCATTAGACTGGGAGCTCCTTGTGGGCAGGGACTGTCTTTTGCCTTTCTTTGAATTCCAAGGGCTTGGCATAGTGCCTATCACACACGTTAATACTTGCTGGTTGATTGACTAAATGAGGAGTTGAGAACCAGAGAAGTAGAAAGGATGTCTATAGTTACAGAGACAGAATTTGAAACAAAGTCTTTTGGCAACAAACTTAATGCTTTTATTTTTTAAATATTTCTATATTGCCTCTGTTCTGTTTTGTCTTAAAGGACAGAACTGGGGGAGGGCAGAATGGGAGTTGAAGAGGCAGATTTCAGTTCCATGTGAGGAAAAACACCTAACAATTAGTGCTATTTAATGGGCTCCCTGTTGAGGTAGTGGGGTTCCTCTTCCCTTTACCAAACATCTTTAGAGAAAGCAGATGATTTTCTATTGGGAATGTTTTTGAGGGGATTTTTCTTTAGGGATGGGTTAGAATTCATGGAATCTCAGCTCCTTTCCAACTCTGGCAACTGTGATTCAGGGGGCTTTAATGTCCTTTCTAGTTCTGCTTATGATACAAATATGTTAGCACTTTGGACAGAGGTGATTGTGAAGTTGGAAGCAATATAAGCAATTGCAAGGGATTGCACTGAGCAGATTTCCCCCCACTCCAGTTGTTTGAAGCTGGCCAGTCTTGAAGCCTTGCCAATTTTTTAGCTTTGGGAAAATTATTTAGATCTAGGCACATGTCAAGGATGCTGGAAGAGCATGGTTACATTGGTAGAATACCTGGGAAGTTTTTCCTATGTATTTCCCTTACAAATACAATATAACACAAATCTCTGGGAAGTTTATCAGGGGAGTTGTGTGTGTTTCCAAATACAGTATTTACTTTCCTAGTTTAGACTTGGGAAGTTCAGAAATCATCTAGCACAATCCTTTCATTTTGGGCATAATAATAGCTACTATTTATATAGTACTTGCTACGTCAGGCACTGTACTAAGTGCTTTGCCATTTTTATCCCATTTGATCCTCACAGCAAACCTGGGAGATAGATAATATTATTTCCTTATTTCATCAATGAGGAAACTGAAGCAAACAGACTTGCCCAGGGTCACACAGCTAGTAAGTATTTGAGGGCAGATTTCAGCTCAGGATTTCCTGACTTCAGGCCTGGCGCTGGCACAGCATTGCCTACTGGACCCAATGAAGAAATAAAGAAACTGGACAAAGAGGTTATATATGCCCAATGCCACATTGGTAGTGAGTGGCATCTTCTAGACTGTGGCTACATTTGGTAAGCCCTTATTGACTGGAGGTCATTCTTCCAATATTAGAAGAGTGTGATGATGAGGCATTCCTGAAACAGCTAGGGGTTACATCTTTGCTATGGCACTTCTCTGAGTCCCTGCCTTATAAACACTGGTAGTTATTTGAACCCTGAGATAAATCATTCTTCCCTAAAATCTTCAATCATGTCTCATTGTCTAAGAGGTTAAGATCTACTTTCTTAAAACCTTTACAATTTGGTCCCATCTTCCCTTCCTCTCTTATTTTTCCCTCCCTTCCCAACATAAGCAATGGCTTCAGTTAAATTCATCTCTTTACTTCCTCATATATTCATTGTGTTGATGACTTTCTTCACAGCTTTATCTAGGTTATCCTGCCCTCTTTCCTCTTCTCTGTGCATCTACATCTTACCTAAGTTTTAAGCCCCAGTTAAGTGCCACCTCTTTCATAAAACCTCTTCTGACTTCTCCTGTCCACAGTTATGTATTGATGTTTCATAAATTTCCATCTTCTTTCTGGGACTTGATAGCTCTCAAAACTCCAAACAAGAGGCTTCTGGACAAAATTAGTACAAATGGCTGTGATCTCAGTTAAGCTCTAGAAGGTCCAAGGAAATCTAGAAGTTCCATTCTTTAGACCTGATAGGAGACTACTATTTTGGCAACCCTGCTTCAGAGAACTAGTTAGTAACAAGGTGCCCAAATTGGCATTATTGTCAACCAATAGGTACATCGGGCTATATACTAAGTGCTTGCTATATACCCTAAAAGGAAAAGTTCCTAGCTACACCTCTGCCAGGCAATATGTCTATGCTCCATTTCCAGTTTACTTTGGTCCTAATCTTCATACATTGCCATGGATGAGTCCATCAGTTTTCGTCAGTTTTCCCTCTCTCTAAGCAGATTGAGTGTGGTGACTATAGAAGTAGGGGAGAGAACTGTATGACTTTAGGAGGGGACTTGAGTTCCACTAAGAGGTCGATTCTTTACTCAAGATCCAGGATAAACCCATGATGGTGAGAAAGAATTCTGAGGAAAGCACAAAGGGATTTGTAACAGTGCCTAGTTACAGTGTCTAGTTGCCAGTCAAATTCACTAGGGAGCCTGAGAACCTTTGCTTAACTAACATAGAATGATTGGACTTAGGGCCAGTCATGAAGCATCCTGGCCTATCAGAGAGGTCTGGACCATTTGCTTTTGTTAATTTCCAAACTCAAAGTGATGCAAACATAGTAGGAGTAAAAAGGGTGCATGTCACAGCACTCGAGTGCCATAAAAGAAAGATGATCAAGATGTGTAAGACAAATCATTGTTTCCATTTCTGTCCCTCCCAACAGTGACTCTGGGTTTCCTTTCCCAACTTTGGTGACTGTGAAGGTTTCTCCTGGGTTATGCTAAGATCTCTGGCAAAAAGTTTATTAGGTTGATTAGCAAGGTGAATTCCTGTTGATTCTCCTGTTAGATCACAACCTGAACTAAACCATCTCTCTCCAGAAAAGTTCTTTTAGACCCAGTTAATTGGCATTAAGTATGACCTCCCACTATATGGAGGGCTATAATTCAGCAACCAAGTTTGATAAATAATAGTGAGAAAGCTGATATTCTTAAATACAAATTGTGGATGGGGAGGGAGGGTTTAAGATTAGACATTCCTGATTTGACTAATTAATAATAGATTCTAATCCCATGGGGGGAAAAACATAGCTTTGGTGTTAGAGGACATGGGTTGAAATGATGAATTATGTCAGTAAATTTCCCTGCATTTAAGCTGTCATTCATAAAATAAGGGGACTCTACTAGATGGGTAAGACCCCTTCTAGCAATGAATCCATTGCTTTTGTTTCTTTACCCATTTTTCCCTTTAGAACTCTCATTTAGTTTTTCATAAATCTTTTTCTCTTTTAAAATTCTTACTTCATTTCTTTTCGTTGGACTTTTCTCCAAACTATGTTTTTCTTTGAGGTTTTGCCTATAGATATTTTGAAATCATTATTTTCCAGGTTTGTGTCTCAGGCATCCTTGTCACCACAATAGCTCTTTTTGAAGGGATTTTTGTTTGTTTATTCTTTTAGCCCAGTGTTTGACTTTGGATTTTATATTAAAACTGAGCTCTGAGTACTTCTAGAGGAAATGTTTAGTCTGAGTTTTTGTTCTTTTGGGGTCTTTCTGCTGCTTTATTGGAATATTGACTATTGTATTATTCTAGGATTTCAGGGACAGATCAGATTAGAGACCTTAAAACTCTCAATGCTCCCAAAGTGCTTTAACCTGGGGCAAAATCTGATTAATGTCCTCTTTATCTTAATATAGCCAAGTTCTAAATCCAGATTTGTATCTGAAGAGCACTCCTATGGGCCTGGATAAAAGTTCAAATAAACTGGTAGGTTAAATCACTACCAGTTAACAGGGAAGATTTTTAGGTTGAGAGTAACAGAAGTGAAGGTTCCCCTTTGGTGGGGAATTCCTACCCTGGTTATCCCACTGTAGGCTTTAGACTAGGCTGGAGAATGGAACTGAAACCCTGCTTTCTTACTAGGGTCAGAATCACACATTTATCTGCTGCTTGTTTATCAACCTGTTCCTTGCTTAGAATATAGCCTAGGGCTCAAAGCCTCCCTACTGAATCCCAGCCCTTAAATAGATCACTTCCTCAATTTACCCTTGAACCTCTAGGTTAGAGAACAACAGGACCACCAGTTGGCACTTTTTTTTCCTGCACCCTGCATGAAGTCATGTTGGTTCATGGCTGATACACAGTCTAATGATTTTTCAGTCCTGAGCATTAGAATACTCTGAACAAATGTTTTTGACTAGACCCCCAATGTAAGTATCTACAGACTTCTCTTTCTGTCTCCCTAAGCCAACCTGGGCTGAAAAAATTACTCATTCTGATTTTTTTTCTCTTGGAACTCCCAGCCAGGACTTGACCTGGCATATTTTCTAGAACTTTGTGGAGAAGGCATGTTGGAGCAATGGAACTATACTTCTTCCTCTTGTCATCTTTGTCCGGCCCTTTCAATTAAGTTCTTTTTAATTACTCCTTTTAAAAAAATGTTACATCTTGCTCTCATCCACCATTCACTGTCCTTTAGACAATACTTATTTTTCATTCTTTAGAAACCAGTGCTGATTTACTCATAATCATACAATAATACATTTAGAATGCTAGTATTAAAAGGATGAAACTTTGCTTCTTAAGAAGTTTGGAATTTTTTAAAGGAACTTTATAATTTCAAAGGCATTCCAGCTTACTTTTCTCTTTCTGTTTAATTATAGTACTAACTCATTGTTCTGTTTCATTATGAGCCCAACTCATCTATCTTGAGTTTCTGTCTAAGATACAAACACACATACTATATATAGAGAGATATATGTAGAAATATATGGAAATGTACATATAGACAGATCCATAGATGTAATATTTTATCAGCTTTGGTACTCCACCTCATCACTTCCTTCTACTTCTCTGATTGGGTGAATCTAACTTCTAACTTCCATTTAAAAATAGAGCTCGGCTTCCGGGTAAGCATGATGGCAGTCTAGATGTGGGAAATGCTTCCTCTCTCAGACCCACCAATATAGACTACCTCACAAGATGCAGAAAACCATTTTCATGAGAATGAAGGGACTCTACAGTAGGGTGAAGCATTGAAGGTACTTGGGATTTGGGCATTTCCACACCTATAAGGGGGTGAAAAAGCTCCCACCCAAACGTGAGCTGATCTACGCTTCCCCACCCCACCTACAGAGCCAGAGTCAGAGCCAGCTTGTGCCAGAATCAGTGAGTGAGTGAGGGGCACCTCTGGAGCAAGAAAGGGGCAGCTATAGGTCTTAGGAGCTGACTAAGACCTCCAAGGACCTACCCCTGAGAGCAGTTATACCTGAAACCCCAGTGGGTGGGGGAGCATAGAACGTGGGCATCCCCAGGAAGGTAGCACAGCTGTGGAGATTTGAGAGCTTGCCTCAGGCAAAATCCTTGCTCCTTAACTCCATACACAGAGAACCTGTCCAGATTACTCAGATTTCTGACTAAAAAGGGAAGATAAATCTTCCACAGTGATGGCTAATTGCACACAGGAGCCCCAAACACCTTCCAAAAAAAGCATTGACCCTTGAAAATTTTTATGGAGGAAAAACCCAGGCTACAGAGGATATGCAGGAGGAAATTCAAGCACAAACAAAACCTTCTAAAAAATGGAAATTGTCCACAAGCTCTGGAAGAATTTAAATTGGAGCTTATGAAAAGATGGAAGCCTTCTGGCAAGATAAGCGGGAAATGGTTCAAAAAGAAAATCAAAAAATTATTGCACAAAACCAAAAAATTATAGCAGAAAACCAAAAAATTATAGCTGAAAATCAAAAGGTTAAAGCAGAAAACCAGGCCTTAAGGACCAGAATTGAGCAACTGGAAACCAATGATCTTGCAAAACAGCAAGGATTAATAAAGCAAAGTCAAAAGACTAACAAAATAGAAGAAAACATAAAAATATCTCACTGACAAGGTGACAGATCAGGAAAACAGAGGAAGGAGAGACAATTTGAAAATCATTGGTCTACCTGAAAAATCCAGAAATAAACAGAAATCTTGACATCATACTACAAGAAATCATCCAAGAAAACTGCCCTGATGTTCTTGAACAAGGGGGGAAATAGACATTGAAAGAGTTCATAGAACATCCTCTATGCTAAATCCCCAAAAGACAACCCCCAGGGATGTAATTGCCAAATTCCAGAGCTTTCAAGATAAGGAGAAAATTCTATAAGAAAGCCAAAAAGAGACAATTCAGATACCATGGAGCACCAATCAGGATCACACAAGACCTGGCAGCTTCCACACTAAAGGACTGCAAGGCCTGGAATATGATATTCAGAAAGGCAAGAGAACTGGATCTTCAACCAAGAATCACCTATCCATCAAAACTGACTATATACTTCCAGGGGAAAGTATGGGCATTCAACAAAATAGAAGGTTTCTAAGTATTTGTAAAGAAAATACCAGAACTAAGTGGCAAGTTTGATATCCAAACACAAAGATCAAGAGAAACATGAAAAGGTCAATAAGAAAAAGAGGGAAAAGGAGAATTTTTTTTTCATTTTTTGTATTCAAACTCTTTTCTTTAAGGGCAACAATTAGATCAAATTATATATATTAATATATGAGGAAAATGTTATTTTGTAACTCTCAAAAACTGAATTCATTATAATAGTAATTAGAAGAATCAATTATAGGAAAAGATTGGGGCATTAAGGGTTATAAGATGATATGAAAAAAAGAAAAAAGGTGGGGGGAATCAAAGAGGGTACAAAGAGATACTTGAAGAAATAAAATATATAGAATAATCTTTTTCACATAAAGATACACATGGGAAGGGGAGGGGAAGAACTCTCATATGAGAAGGAGAGGAAGAGAGCGCGAAGTGGTATTACTTAAACCTTACTCTCAGTGAAATCAATTCTGAGAGGGAAGAGCATCTAGATCCATTGGGATCTTGAATTCTATCTTATCCTACAGGGTAAGGGAGAAGAGAAAATTAAGGGGGTAAGGGGGAGGGAGTACAAAAAGGGAGGGAAGGAGAGGGGGGAGGGAACTTAACAAACCCTAAAAAAAAGCAAGAAGGGAACAAAAAAGGAGGGACCATAAAGGGAAGCATATCAAGGGAGGGGTATAGGGGGATTGACTAAAAGTAAACCACTGGTTTAAAAGGATATAGCAAAAGAAGAAAGGACAGAAAGAGGAGATGGTAACAAAATGCTAGGGAATTCACAAGTGACAATCATAACTTTGAACACGAATGGGATGAACTCCCCCAGAAAACGTAAATGAATAGGAGAGTGGATTAGAATCCAAAACTCTACCATATGTTGTCTATAAGAAATATACATGAGGTGAGTAGATACTCACAAGGTCAGAATTAAAGGTTGGAGCAAGACCTATTGGGCCTCAACTGATAGAAAGAAGGCAGGAGTTGCAATCATGATATCTGACAAAGCCAAAATAAAAATAGACCTGATTAAAAGGGATAAGGAAGGTAAATACATCCTGATAAAAGGGAGTATAGACAATGAGGAAATATCACTAATCAACATGTATGCACCAAATTATATAGCACCCAAATTTCTAATGGAAAAACTAGTAGAATTGAAGGAGGAAATAGATAATAAATCTATACTAGTGGGAGACATGAACCTACCACTATCAAATTTAGATAAATCAAATAAAAAAATAAATAAGAAAGAGGTAAAAGAGGTGAATGAAATCTTAGAAAAATTATAGTTAATCGATATATGGAGAAAAATAAAGAGGGACAAAAGGAAAACACCTTCTTTTCAGCAGCACATGGTACATTCACAAATATTGACCATATACTAGGTCATAAAAACGTGGCATACAAATGCAGAAAAACAGAAATAATAAATGCAACCTTTTCAGATCATAAGGCAATAAAAATAATTATCAGTAAGGGTACATGGAGAGCCAAATAAAAAATTAATTGTGAATTAAACAATATGATTCTCCAAAATTGGTTAGTTAGAGAACAAATCATAGAAACAATTAATAATTTCATTGAAGAAAATGACAATGATGAGACATCCTTTCAACAACTATGGGATGTAGCCAAAGCAGTACTCAGGGGAAAATTTATATCCTTGAGTTTATATATTAACAAATTAGAGAGGGCAGAGTTCAATGATTTGGACATGCAAATCATTGAAAGTGAAAAAATTAAAAATCCCCAGAAGAAAACCAAATTAGAGATACTAAAAATTAACGGAGAAATTGATAAAATCAAAAGTGATAGAACTATTGAACTAATACATAAGACTAGAAGCTGATATTTTGAAAAAAAACAAAATAGACAAAGTACTGGTCAATCTAATTTAAAAAAGGAAAGAAGAAAAGCAAATTAACAGTATCATAGATGAAAAGAGAGAATTCACCTCCAATGAAGAGGAAATTAAGGCAATCATTAAAAACTATTTTGCCCAATTATATGGCAATAAACATGCCAATCTAGGTTATATGAATGAATATTTACAAAAATATAAATTGCCTACATTAACAGAAGAAGAAATAGAATTCTTAAATAATCCCATATCAGAAAAAGAAATTGAACAGACCATTAAAGAACTCCCAAAGAAAAAATCCCCAGGGTATGATGGATTCACAAGTGAATTCTATCAAACATTCAAAGAACAGCTAATCCCAATACTATACAAACTATTTGACATAATAAGCAAAGAGGGAGTTATACCAAATTCCTTTTATGACACAAATATGGTACTGATTCCAAAGCCAGGCAGGTCAAAAACAGAGAAAGAAAACTACAGACCAATCTCCTTAATGAACATAGATGCAAAAATCTTAAATAGGATACTAGCAAAAAGACTCCAGCAAGTGATCAAGAGGGTTATTCACTATGATCAGGTGGGATTTATACCAGAAATTCAAGGATGCTTCAATATCAGGAAAAACATCTACATAATTGACCATATCAACAAGAAAACCAACAAAAATCACATTATTATCTCAATAGATGCAGAAAAAGCCTTTGACAAAATACAACCCTCATTCCTATTAAAAACACTAAAAAGTATAGGAATAGATGGGTCTTTCCTAAAAATAATAAACAGTATCTATCTAAAACCATCAGCCAACATCATCTGCAATGGGGATAAACTGGATGCATTCCCAATAAGATCAGAAGTGAAATAAGGATGCCCATTATCACCTCTACTATTTGACATTGTACTAGAAACACTTGCAGTAGCAATTAGAGAAGAAAAAGAAATGGAAGGTATTAAAATTGGCAATGAAGTGACCAAGCTATCCCTCTTTGCAGATGATATGATGTTCTACTTAAAGAATCCTAGAGAATAAACTAAAAAGCTAGTGGAAGTAATCAACAACTTTAGCAAAGTTGCAGGATACAAAATAAACTCACATAAGTTATCAGCATTTCTATTTATCTCCAACACATCTCAGCAGCAGGAATTAGAAAGAGAAATTCTATTCAAAATCACCCTAGACAATACAAAACACTTAGGAATCTATCTGCCGAGACAAACACAGGAACTATATGAACACAAGTACAAAACACTTTCCACACAACTAAAACTATATCTGAGCAATTGGAAAAACATTAACTGCTCCTGGGTAGGATGAGCTAACGTAATAAAAACGACCATCTTACCCAAACTTATCTATTTATTTAGTGCCATACCCATTGAACTTCCAAAAAAATTTTTACTGAACTAGAAAAAAGCATAACAAAGTTCATTTGGAAGAACAAATGATCAAGGATATCCAGGGAAATAATGAAAAAAAATACAAAGGAAGGTGGGCTTGCAGTCCCAGATCTCAAACTATAGTGTAAAGCAGTGGTCATCAAAACAATTTGGTACTGGCTAAGAGACAGGAAGGAGGATCAGTGGAATAGACTTGGGGTAAGTGACCTCAGCAAGACAGTATCTGACAAACCCAAAGACCCCAGCTTTTGGGGTAAAAATCCACTATTTGATAAAGACTGCTGGGAAAATTGGAAGACAGTGTGGGAGAGATTAGGTTTGGATCAACACCTCACACCCTACACCAAGATAAATTCAGAATGGGTGAATGACTTGAACATAAAGAAGGTAACTATAAGTAAATTATGTGATACATGTCAGACCTTTGGGAAAGGAAAGACTTTAAGACCAAGAAAGAGTTAGAAAGAGTCACAACATGTAAAATAATTAATTTTGACTACATCAAATTAAAAAGGTTTTGTACAAACAAAGCCAATACAACCAAAATCAGAAGGGAAATAAACTGGGAAACAATCTTCACAACAAAAACCTCTGACAAAGGTCTAATTACTCAAATTTACAATGAGCTAAATCAATTGTACAAAAAATCAAGCCATTTTCCAATTGATAAATGGGCAAGGGACATGAACAGGCAGTTTTCAGTTAAAGAAATCAAAACTATTAATAAGCACATGAAGAAGTGTTCTAAATCTCTTATAATCAGAGAGATGCAAATCAAAACAACTCTGAGGTATCACCTCACACCAAGCAGATTGGCTAACATGACAGCAGCAGAAAGTAATGAATGCTGGAGGGGATGTGGCCAAGTGGGGACATTAATTCATTGCTGGTGGAGTTGTGAATTAATCCAACCATTCTGGAGGGCAATTTGGAACTATGCCCAAAGGGTGCTAAAAGACTGTCTGCCCTTTGATCCAGCCATAGCACTGCTGGGTCTGTACCTCAAAGAGATAATAAGGAAAAAGACTTGTACAAAAATATTCATAGCTGCACTCTTTGTGGTGGCAAAAAATTGGAAAATGAGAGGATGTCCTTCAATTGGGGAATGGCTGAACAAATTGTGGTATATGTTGGTGATGGAATACTATTGTGCTCAAAGGAATAATAAAGTGGAAGAATTCCATGAGAACTAGAATGACCTCCAGGAAGTGATGCAGAATGAAAGGAGCAGAGCCAGAAGAACATTGTACACAGAGACTGATACACTGTGGTACAATCGAATGTAATGGACTTATGTAGACTCTGAATGAACATCCTAGTGCAAATACCAACAATATGGAAATGGATTCTGATCAAAGACACATGTAATACCCAGTGGAATTGTGCATCAACTATGGGAGGGGAGGGGATGGGAGAGGGGAGGGGAGAATAGAAAATTATTTTTGTAACCAGGGAATAATGTTTGAAATTGACCAAATTTAAAAAAAAGAAAAGAAAAATAGAGCTCAACTCAGACATCTCCATCTCACATAACTGCTCTACTTTGGGACTTGTTAGACTGACTTTTCAACCATGGAACCTCTGTCAAGTATATTCTCCCCATTTCCCACATTTTTTCAGCTTCCTTCTGTGTTTTGTCTTCCCCTATTAGATTGAAAGCTCCTTGAAGGCAGGGGCTATCTTTGTTTTCCCACATTTGTAATCCTCAGTGCTTAGCACAGTACCTAGCATACAGTAGGTGCTTAATAAATGTTTATTGACTGACAGAAATGTACATATATATGGATAAATTTATGTATATGACAGTTGAGCTTGGTAATTATCCATCTAGTTGCATAGAATGGGCCATATTTTTCATTCATATTTTTTCTTTTATAAATAATTAGGCTAAAATATTTTAAGTCATTGCAGATCTGGTTTAGAAGGCTCTGCAGGGTCTGAGTGTTTGACATAAGCAGTATCACATCATCTGCAAACAGTTGGAATAGCTGGAAGATCTAACCATCTATAGGTAGGAATCTTCACATCTTTTGAATGGGGACATTAAGATGGGCTTCCTCCTTGTCTTTCTAAGCAATTGAGTTTGGAGAGTCAGGTAACTTCCAGTTTGATTTCTAGATAATCAGTCCCTCATCTCTGGTCCACAATGAGAAGTTACTGACTCTTTAGTTTTTTGTTGATTTAAACATTTGCAGGGGAAGTATGTGAGTGCTGAGGTTATTCCTATGGGCCTAACCAGGACTATGATTGATGAGCATGGACAGTAACCAGAGATACCCCAAAGGAGAAGCCTAGTTATCAATTAGGACAATTGTCTCTTGAAGGCTTGTTTTCTGACAAAGCAGAGTTTTCTGTTAGGCTCATGTTCATGAGGGTCAGCCAAACCACCATTAGTTGGATAGTTGATTAATTAAAAGAATTTTTTTTTTACCCCTAAGATTTGTCATTTGGTTGACAGGCCTCCATTTACACTTCCCATCAAATTGGTTAGAAAAAAAAATAATCTCTTTTAAATGAAAATAAAAACTTCCAATTTAAAAAAAAATGGAGTCTTTTGCTTGATCTAAAAATCAATTAGTCAGTGGGGATTTTTATTAGTCAATCATGTAAGTAATTAAAAATATTGATTAATTACAGACAGCAATGGGCACCAGATGCAGCTTCTAACTACCCTGCCCCCATCATAGCACTACAATGGATTTGTAGAGAAGGACAAAAATGTTAAAAGTCCCAATTCTTTGTCATCCCTCTTTCCAGATAAAGAATAATCTGCTTTCACACTGCGGGGGAATCATCAGTAATGAAATGAACCATTTGTCGATACTGCCCTTGTTAGAGTTCAGCATGCCTATCATATCTGGTTTTTGTTGAAATTGTGAAATTCTGAACCTTTAGCCTCCTCCTTCTTCATCCTCAGTGTTGACTCCTCTCTAAGAATAGCCTCCTTTGACCATCCAATCTTGCTTTGAGGAAGTGCTTGGCTCTCAGGCATTTGTCCCTTGGTTTACATGTGATTCACTGGCTTCCTTCTTCTGAGGTGGCATGTTTAGGTCTCATCTTTCATAAAAGCATAACATTTGAAAGAGACTTTAGAGATATTGTGTCCAATTCCCTTATTTTTCAGATGAAAAGCTTGAGGCCCTGAAAGGTGGAAAGTCTTGTGTATAGTTACAAGGTAATTTAATGGCAAACCAAGGACTAGAATTCATTTCTCCAGATAGCTGGTCATCTTTTCTCCACTTCAGATTGCCTAATTGTTTAGTATATAATTAGGGTAATTAGTATCTGGGGCCTCCCATTGAGTATGCAGAGGGATAGATCTTGGATCTGTTCCTCTTCCAAAAATGTATATGCTCTGGCTTGGAACAGAAGAACATGTGCTTTGACAGAGCAACGTTTAGTGGTCCTCACACTTCCAGAGATAGAGTAAGGGGCAAGAGAAATGAACAGGAAAAGCTTTTACCAAAGGTGAGAAATGGATCACTCAGAAGATTTTATCTAGTGATACTATCCCATCTCTCTTGTCAAATATTTGGGAACTCTTCAAACTCTTGGAAATCTAAAGAGGGAGAGAGAATCTCTCTCCTTTCTCCAGCAGCAATGACAGCCCTAAGCACACTGCATATGCTGTTTTCTTAGGTGAATCTGGGTTAGGATTTCAAGACTCTAGCTGCCTCTTCTGCTTTATATTTAATGGAATCAAAGGAGAGTAGAAAGACTATGTAACATATCCTAGGATAACATTTAACCAAAATCTAGCCAGACATTAGAGCAGGATGACTGCTGGAAGAAAAACCTGGAAGATTTGCATGCACTGATGCAAAGTGAAGTGAGCAGAACCAGAAGAACATTGTTCATAGTAACAGCAAGATTGTTTATTGAACAATAGTGAATAATCTAGGTATTCTCAGCAATACAGTGATCCAAGACATTCCCAAAGACTCATGATAAAAAAAATGCTATCCACTTCCAGAGGAAAAAAGTGATGGAGTCTGAATATAAACTAAGACATGCTATATTTAACTTTCCTCTTTTCTGGAGATAAAGTTTCTTTCATAAAATGACTAATGTTGGAAAATGTTTTACATGATTACATATGTAAAATTGATGTCAGATTTCTTACCATCTCAGGGAGAAAAGGAGAAAGGATTGGAGGGAGGGAGAGAATTTGGAACTTAAAAAAATGTTAAAATTGTTTTTACACGTAATTGGGGGGAAGAAAATATTATTAAAAAGCCATAAAATTAGGAACAACTCTTTAAAAATATAATTGGAAAATGTTCAATAAAATAAATAAAAGTACAATTTCAGAAACAAGACCTTTCCTCCCCATGTCCTAACATCAGAAACTCAGTGGGAAGAGATTGGACTGAATTATCCTCTTGGGATATGTATTTTTTAACATTATAGGAAAATTTTGGTCATAAATTTGTTGGTTTTGTTCATGACAAGACTTGTGCTATGGATGTGGGTCACATCTTGAACTACTCCTTGCATTATAGCAATTATAATTTAGTTTACCACTAGTTTAGTTAAGATGCTTAGAAGGACCAAGGAATTTGAGGCCTGTTGAGGAAATTATCTGTCAAGTTTCTCCAATTCATGAATTCCTAGGAGAGTAAAAATCACTCAGAAGATTCTAGCAAGGACAAAGCTGTTTTTAATCTCGTTGATCAAAGTCACTATCATTTGGCCCTTAAATATACTTTGTACATGAGATCTCAGGCAACCTTCAACAGAGCCTGGTACATAAAATTTCTTTATAAACACAAGGGAATACACAATACATGGAGAAAGCCATCTAGGGTACACCAGATTCTCTCAGAGCTACATTGCTCTGCCAAGATCTGGTTCTACCTTGCTCACTAGCTTCCTCTCCTGGCAAGAAAGTCAACCCTGTTGCCACAGTAGGATAACCAATGTAGTGACTGGGCTGGAGATCCTTTCTATGTCTTACCTTATGCCTACAAGCAGTCTCAGAACAAATGAGGGCTATAGTCGATTTTCTTTACATTGTTAAATGTACCTTCTGAAGGGTATGTCCAGTGAAGAGCCATGAAATGCTTCAGCATGTTGGATATATATATAGTATTGAGGGAGAGAACTCAGAAATAAAAGTAGACTCAATTCCTTCCATTCTCCCCCCTACTCTATGTAGCCATTTAGCATGGGTCCATATGGATTTCCCACTGGCCCCTTCTGTGGTATCTCCAGAACTCCCACTCTCAAATTTAGCAAATAGTCATTGCTGTAGAATATGCAGACGAAGTCAGTGTGCTTGGTGGAATCCAAGTAGAAGATGAAGCTAGTTCTATTTCCTGGTTCAATAGATCAATGAATCTCTGAACTTCTAAAAGATTGAGGATGATGTCAGTTAGCCTAAATCACATAAGATCGTATTCATATAGTCCGTACTCATGTGTGGAAGGTTGAGTCCTTCCTTTGTCTCCCTCTCAGGTGTGTGTGTATGTATGTGTGTGTTATGTACTGGGGAGAGGGGTGATACAGTTGTAATACCATTAGCTCTGGAATCAGATGATTAGGGTTCACATGCAGCCTCTAATGCTGCTGTCCATGTGATTTTAAGTTATCACAAGCCCTCTGGATTTTCTCATCTGAAAAATAAAGGGATTAGACTATGAGATACTCTCTAACTCTAGTTCCAGAATTCTCTGAGGAAAGTTTCAATCTCATAAATATCACTGTCTCTTCAAACCATTCCATTCTAGTTCTAAATATATGTTCTAATATGAACTTCCTAATCCTGAATCTATATTCTGGAAAAGTCTTTCTCTTCAAGTCAGCTTTTGAATCATAGTGATCCATAGATACCCTGCTATGAGCCCAAACTAAATTTGACTTAAAAGTTTATATTTGCTATCCTTCCAACTCAGATCCCATCTGCCCTGGGCACGACAACCCTTCATTCATTCCATTCTAGTAGTTGCCTCGTCCCTGGTACTTGTCAGTCCTTGGTCCCCAGCAGTATTTTTCCCCTGAATGTTCTATTATTATCTGAGATTTTCTCTTTATTACATGACTTTCTAAAAGTCCTCATGGAGAGCAGAGGCCTCTATTGGAAGAGTGTACAGACAAAAATCAGGGAAACAGATATTTTGGTTTTTCTTCTTACTTTTTATTTATTTTTTTCTCAGGTTGCTCTTCCTCAGCTGAAATTTGCAGCTCCAGATCGGCTCTGTTTGCTCAGACTCCCTGACATTTCCATGGTCTTTTATTAAAAAATCCGATTAACCTGCTGAAAAAGCAGGATGTTTGTCCAAAGCTTATGGACTCACTCTCTTCTGGCCCATCCTGTGATGGAGTCTGAGTAACATCAGATCTTATAGCACTTTCCTTTGAAGATTTGGTTCACTTTTTCACAAACAGAAATACTTTCCAGTTGGAGAGAATGCTAAAAGATGGGGAAAACCCATTCCCTTCGAAGATTTGTTCTGAGAAACCCTGCTAATTTAGTCAAAGAAGGGGTCATAGGGATCCTTCTCTCTAGCTAACTGTGGTTGGTGTTCCCTTTTAGTGAAGGGAGAAGGGTACTGTGAAGCATGAAGGATAACTGCACCCACTTCTCATTAGACTAAGATCTAACCAATAGGATTCTTGGAATATCTTCTTGATATTTATTTCCTAGTCGATATTCATCTTCCGTAGGATACAATGATCTGTTTCTATTCCAGAGCAACTCACTGGTGAGCTGGGTATGCATGTTCTTGCTAAATTGATTTCTTCAGTTGCTACTAGTCTGAGGGCATTTGGTAAACTCATTTCTAATTTTACAAAGAGGGAATTATTGGGTATTTTTTCTTGAAGTGTGGTCCCAGTTTCTTATAGCCTCAGTGTGAATTCTAATATCATAGTTGCTGGTGGGTCTCAGGAAAAGAGGGCTTTATTTGGCTCAATAGGCAACAAAGGCATCAACTTCAAGAACTACAATTCATATTTCTCTTAAGCCTTAATTAAATAACACAAGGCATCTCTGGTCCAGACATGATGAAATTAATCACTTTTACTCACATGAAGGGACCCCAAGAGTCAGCTTTCAGCTTGGATGGAGATTAGTGAAATATATTTATATGCCTGGATAAATAAATATCTAACACTTCCTCCCCACCCCCCCAACTCTCCACTTCAAATATGTACAGCCTAGTAAATCACTAGGGGAATGCACATATTAATTGGCACTGAGTTCATGCAGAGACTGACTGCTGACACAATTAGTCATAATAATAATAAAAAGAAATCTCCATTTCTGCAGGAAGCAAAAATGCCTTAGGAATTTTATTAACAGTTCCATTCTCCTTCCTGTGAATGATTAGCTGGAGTGGATTTCAAACCTGAGATAGCCCTTCATCCACTCAGGCCCACAGGAAAATTGTAAGAACTAAGCAATAAGAGCTATTCAGACATCAGAAGTGACAACCAGTCGATGCCTAGAAGACATTGAATAGGGAATTGGGGATGAGCTCAGGCCAGTGCCTTAGAACCTTCATCTTGAACATCCTGCTGAGGATTTGGACTGATCCTTCAGCCTCTGCATTCCCTCTGCCTTTGACTGATATTTTCTCTTAGGACTGGTTGAGACCAGATTGGACTTATAGAATGTGAGAGCTATAAGGAACTTTAGAGATCATGTGGTCAAACTCTTTTTTGATAGAGGAGAATAATAAAATGGAGAAAGGTTAAGTGACTTAACAAGGATCTGGTGGAGGAACTGGTTATGTTGAGTCTGGAGAAGGAAAGATGGGGTGGAGTAGAGAATGAGGTCTCATCTACATTCAAGTATTTGGGTACTCATGTAGAAGCTTAGACTGGTTCTACTTAGCCCTAAAGCAAAGACCTTGAGCAATGGTGGGGGAGGAAGGGGGTGAAGGAGAGTTGCAGAGAAGCTGATTTCAACTTGAGATAAGAAAATGCTTCTTAGCATTCAAGTGGAAGGGGTTGGATTGGGAAGTAATGGGTCCATTCCATTTGTGCTCCACATAGGGGTCTTTAGGTGAAATGTGAATGACTATTTGTTGGCCATGTTGTAGTGGGAATTTTTATTCAGATTGGTCTCCATGCCTTCTAAGGCCTTTCCCAACTCTTGGGTTCTTTTGTACAATTTACTCAAAGGCACCCAGCTGATCTGAGGTTGAGCCAGAAATGGTCTCCTGACTTTAAGACTTTAAGGCTCTTTCTACCACATGATGCTGCCTCCCCAAGTAAAATCCTTTGATGTTGTGGCAAAGAAGGCTAAACAGGCTTGGGGCCCAAGGTATCTATATCAAATGAGAAGTTCCATTAACAAACTGGTTGATCTTGGTGATGAGAATCATGGGAGAGTCCTTGATAGGGTCCTAAATACCAACAGCAATAGGACTGCTGTTTTAGTCCTCTGGAAGGACTAAAATTATGGCCAAAATATCAAAGAAAATATTTTGCTCTCTTGGATTCAGTATCTCCATGAAAATGACACAGGGTTGTGGTGGGGGGAGTAGCTGTGATTCTACTTGCCTTGAGTGGGATATAGAGGAGAAGAAAGGCTCAGATATAGAAACCTGTAGCATTGCAGAAGGAGTATTGGATTTGGGTCACTAGGTTTGAAACCTGGATCTGTCATTTACTATCTACAAGATTTTGTAGATTCTGAGCTTCAGTCTGCACAATTGAAGAAAATGGGGTTGGATTACATGGAGTCCATATCAATTCTGTATCTCTGATCTTTTACCTATAACCCTTAGCAGAAGTTTTTAGTTTTGTTCATAAAACCAGAAATGATTCACCTAATATCTGAGTAGGATCTAAGATACTTTTTGGGATAAGTGTCTAGAATTTCTTGGTTTTGCTTTGGAGAGCATGTTGTTGGGGACTCTTTGGGGTAATTTGTTGCTGAAGGGAATGGGGTATGGAGGAAGGAGGGATCTGATAAAAAGACAATATTGTCCCATATCCCAAATGGGCAACTCCAATAGGATCAATCATGCCAGAACTAAGTCCTCTTTGTGCTGAAGCCCTCTATTCATTTCTAAAGTGGGAGCAGAGATCAGACTGGCTCCATGCCTTGAGACGTTTTTCCTGGAATGAGCCATGTATAAATGACAGTTCTTTTCTGCACAGATAATGCAAATGGATTTAAGGCACTTGGGGTATGAGCCAAAAGCTCAACCAAATTCCTACTTGTCCTTTCCAAAATCACCTTCCCCAAGGCCTCAAAACCAGTCAAATGATGTTCACCAACAAAATCCTATAACCTCAGGGTTGGCTCTCAGGCGTCAGATCTTAAGGAAGATATTCTTTCTAAATAGCAGGAAGGCAATGAAGACCCAGATTGCTGTGCCTAGCAAGTCCTGGACCAGAGGCTCAGCGTGTGAAGTAGGTGACTTCATCTCCCAGCTGAAAGGGAAGTAGCTGCCCAGAAGAGAGTGTCCAACATAAACCAATATGGAGTTCATTCCTGCAACAAGAAAGCAGAGACAAGATTTACTTTACCATCTAGCTCCTTCCTCTACTATTCACTTTCCAAAGGCTCAGAACCCCAGAATGGCAGCAACCTCAGCCTTGTCTCTTGTTTCCTCCCCTGCAAGCCAGGGGATGAAGGCCACTAGAGGAAGAACCTCCTGAAACTGAAACCTAATCTGCCTCTCAGAAGAAAGTAGAAGGAAAGACATGGAGCAGATAGAGCCTGAGTATTTTCTCATTTTTAAACCATGGAGCCAAAAGGATTCTTTGGACTAACAGGAGGACTGATGTAATGATAAGAGACAGAAAAGCCCCTGATCGTTCATTTTGATGGGAAAGCAAAAAATACAATCATCCAAAGAGGTAAGCTTTCCCAGAGGGGCTGCTCAGCCATAGTAGGCACCAAGCAAGGCAGGACCACTTTCAAGACTGTCCTTAAGAGATTATTCATTTTAGTGGTTTATCTAATGTTTGTGATTATCTTTGGCAATCTTCCCTTTCTTGGTTTTCCTATTACCATCAGGAAAAGCCAGGAGTTCAAAAGGGGAGTTCCTCCTTGCAGTAAAAAATCTTAGAAACAGTCTTACTTATGAATCTCTAGAAGGAACAGCCAGGGTAAAGTCCTGTGTTCAGCACAGGGACTGTGAATCCTTACTATGATCCAATGCAATCCAATCAAACTCATAAGATCACACATATATACTGGGCTTCATTTCTTCATTTGAAAAATGAAGGGGGTGAAACAGATGCCCTCTGGGAGTCTTTCTAATTCCAGATCAATATTCTCATCATCACAGCTTGAAAGGTCATCTATTGCAACCATCTTATTTTATACCTTAGAAAACTGAGGGGGGGGGGTAAAATAAGAAATATGACTTGTCCAGGCAATTAGAGGCAGTGGGTACTTGAACCCAGGTTCTCTGATTGCAAATTTAGGACTCTTTTTTTCTTTATTTAGCCCTTACCTAATGGCTTAGAATTGATACTGAGAATTGGTTTCAAGGCAGAAGAGCAATAAAGGTGAAGCAATTGGGATTGGGATTTGCCAAGGGTCACACAGCTAGGAAGTGTCTGAGGCCAGATTTGAACCTAGGATCTGAAATCTCCAGACTTGGAATCCTATCCATAGAACTACATAGCTTCCCTGAGCACTTTGTCCATACAACTTCACTGACTTCATTTATTGACTCCTAATTTCTCTATTTCTTTTTCCCCTCTTACAATAGTTTGGGTATTCCCAATAAGGTAGCCTAATGAATGCCCAGTCCCTCTCTTCTCATCTTTACTCTCTTCTAACGCTCTGCTATAAGGCTGGGCTCTTGGTTAAGGAAGCTTGCCATCTTTGGAAACTCAAATAATTTGTAAAGCCTTCTCTGACTTTTATAATCCTTAATGATATCATAGAACACATCAGAAATTCTATATCCTGATGTATCTTCATTAATATAAATCATTACCATCCCTATTTAGTAAGTATTCTCACTACTTCTTGTGACTGGATAATCTTCTGGGTAACCTGGTGATGATATTCTTCTTTAAGACAAACAAACAAACGATCCTTACCTTCTCTCTTAGAATCAATACTAAGTATTAGTTCCAAGGCAAAAGAGTGAGATGGGCTAGGTAATGAATGTTAAGTGACTTGCCCAGGGTCACACAGCTAAAAAAAAGTGTTGGAGGTCATATTTGAACACAGGTCTTCCCATCTCTAAACCTGGAACTCTATCTACTCCATCTAACTGACCTTCTAAGAATTTATTTAGGCTTGTCCTAGGATGACAGACATAATCTATAACTGGGCCCATATTCAACACTTTCCTACCTTGGTAGGACCTACAAAAACTTCCAGTCTTTGAGAAGGCAGGCATCTATGCCATAAAGAGACATCAGAGGAAGACTTTTATGGGGTGGGGGGAATATCTTTTAGCATTAACTGTGCTTTGTCTTATTTTGTTCTCCAATTACTTCACCTGTGGGATATAAGTTCCTTGAGGGTAGAAACTGTTTTATTTTAGTCTGGGTATCCCTAGTGCCTAATACTATGCCTGGTATATAATTAGAGTAAATGCTTGTTGAATTTAATTGACTTTCTCCTCCCATTAAATCATAAACCTCTTCTGGGTAGGAATATGTCAAATTTTTCCATACTTTCCCCTCCCTCCTGTAGCACAGTGCTAGGGGCTGAGTATCTTTTCAATGATTATTTATTAGGTTATTACTCACCAGTAAGGATATGATTTTATCAGTTTCATATGTGATATGTCCTCTAGCCACCAAGATTGGGCAATAAAAATTTTCTCTCTCCATTTTCTATAATTTTTTTCATTTTCACTAAATTCCAGGGGTTATTGAAGAGCTATCCCACAGATTTTAGGTCTCATCTAGAGTCAAGCTTCTGATCTTGAATTATTTCCCTTCATGCTCTACTACCCCACGGTTATGAGGTTATTGAAAACATGAGTCCTTTTTTTCAATTTGTAGGAGCTGATGAGAGACTTAGAAATTTGAGGGTATTTACCCTGTAAACTCAAGATTACATGTGTTTGATAAATCCCATCTTCAAACATCCCAAGATAATATCAAACCCTTTTGGTCCAATTGACAGCAAGTTTGACCCATTGTCTAAAATCCCATCCCTCTCTTCCTAAAAGTAGGCCAATTGCTCCATCTAAGGGGAACTTGCACATGAGATAAAGTAAAATTTTTATGCATGAACTGGAAGCCAGTGCAGAATAAATCTGGGACTTCCAAAAGAGATCATCCCCTCCATTGCTACACATGACCTAGAGGAAGGTCCTGCTGTGCCAATCCTTTTCCCATTGTAAATTTGTTTTCTACATCACCTGGGTAAATAAGAGGGCAGCCACTCCACCAACCCTTCATATCAATGATATAATACAGCAGACCCAGCAGGAAAAAGGAGAAACAGCTGGTGGTTGTGACAAAGGACAGAGACCTGTTGGGAATAGGAAATAAAAGTGTCAGAATTGGATACTACCTGGGCAAGCAGGTGGTACTTTAAATGGGAAATTGATTATGCTGCATGGTTCAGAGTTTGATCTATGTATGGATCACTCAGATGTGGGCTTGATTGTTCCAGGTTTTATTTCCTCCAGCTAGACCATGAGCTTGAAAGCAGGCTTCCCATCTTTTTGCCTTTTCTTATGTGCCCTATAGCAATTACTGTGCTTAATATATCCTTGTTTTTTGTCAACATATGGACCTTTAGTTATATGCTTCTGTCTACCTGGAATCCACTTCCCCTCTCCTCTTGGTTTCTTAAAATCTGAGCTATCTCCAAGGTCTATGTTCAAAACCAACTCCTCCATGAAACCTTATTTGATACTTCTGCTCCTGTCCCCATCCATAACTAAATATGATCTCTCCCTCATCTTAATTCTCAAAGAATGTTTTAAACCTATGCTTTCCCCCATAGTTATCTGGGCCTTTGTTTTAACTTCTTTACTAGTTATAAACTTGAAAGCAGGGATTCAACTAAATGTGATTAAATCCACAAGAATCAATGAATAGTCTACAGTTTTCAAAACACTATTCTAGACCCTGGAATTTAAAAAAAGACAAAATAAAATAGTTCCTGCCCTCCAGGAAACAGTTAAAATTCTACTGAGAGTACAATATGTGCACAAGTTTGTAAATGCAAAATATATATATTAAGTTATCCAAAAATCATTTCAAGATTGAGATGAAATCAAGAAAGACCTCTTCCAGAAGTCAGCATTCAAGCTATGCTCAGGGATGGGATCTGACTCAACTTTCTGTCTCGTTAGTTGCTTTACACATAATAGATGCCTAGTGGAATGAATGAATGAATAAGTGAGTGAGGGAATGGTGGATCCTAGGATTCTTACTGGGATCAGTGTTTTGGTACCCAAAGTAAGTTGGGAAAAGAGATGGTCTATTTATCAACCTGAAACTACAGTGGGGGGTTGGGGGAAGGAGGGAATGATCTACCTGTTGGGCTTGAGTTTGGCCTTGGATGTGGAAAATGTACTTTCTTTGATAAGGTTGGCAGTACTTTGTAGCCATTAAGCAATAACTTGGCTCCTCTCCAGAATGACTGCATGTCATTTTGTGGGGACCTCTGCAGCAAGAAGGCTTGGCTCTGATTTGTAGCCACATGTTTTGCTCTAGCTACAATTCTCAGCTGGGAATGGTCATGATTATGTGCATCTAGCGCCATGATTTCCTGTGATGTAATTGGCTTCCTGCTATCCTGAGGAAGGGCCAATCTTTTACTAACAAGGGATTAGGGATTACTAAATATAGGCTATCCTCATTCACCTAAAGATTGTGCATTTATATGTGTATATGTTTAGTGTGAGTGAAAACACCTGTAACAGTAACAGGACTTTTTCAATTCTCAAAGTGCTTAGACATTAGTTTTTGACCTTTGTAATAGCTTGAGTAAAATAGATTATTATCCTCATTTCAATATATGAAGAAACTGAGGTGCAAAGATATTAAGAGATATACCCAACGTCACACAGTCAGTTAGTGACAGAGTCAAAACCAAAAATAAGATCTTCTGATCCTGAATTATTTCCCATTATACTATACTACCCCATGGTACAAGGTAATTGAAAGTATGAGGTCTTTTTCTCAATTCATAAGAGCTGATGAAAAACTTAGGAATTTGAGTTTCTGGGAATGAGCATTTAGGCTGTAAGATTTTCCAGTTTGGGGTAGGGGAGAATACTGTGGGAACTGACTGCCTCCAGAGCCTTGAACTTTCCTGGGAGCAGGTAAGGGAGAACAATGAGAGTCTCTCATCTTCCATCTCCATTAATTTTCTCTCCTTTTCATGGATAATGTCAAACTTAAGAATCTCAGCCATCAAAGGACCTCAGGTCTCCTCTGTTCCCTACCACCACCCCAAGCTATTAGATACCCCCAGATATTAGACCATCTTAACAATGTGGACCCTGGATAAAGGAGTGCTAAACATAGTTCTGGGAAAGGGAATGGGACCTCTCCCAGTCTAAAATCAAAGTGAGGGTAATTTTCCCTTCCCTTCCATATCTTCCTTTTTGCAGGTGGTGGGGGACAGAGAGGGGAGATCATTTCCTAACCCATATGCCTCAGGAACCAAGGGACTTGTGGACCTGTTAGAGGGGCCTGGCAGGGAGGATGGAACTATATCACAGATTCAGGTCACATCAGAGCCCGAACATATTTCATTACAACACTCATCCCTGTTCTTTTTCTCTCTGGCTGCCAAATATCTGAATGGAGCAAATAGCCCTAGTGGTTTCTTGTCGGTACATATTAACACCTTCTTCCTCTCTGCTGCTCCAAAGGGAACTCATGGTTTGTTTCCCATTCCTTGCCTGGTCCAGCCCCTACCTTCTCACTTTTCTCTAAGATGCAATGATCAGTAATTGTCCCAGCTCTTCCCGAAGGGCTTTTAAAAGCAAGTGTGAATCTCACCAAAGGCTGATAGGACTTGCATACTGATCTGTCTTCCTACAAGGCCATCAAGAGCTGTGTCTAATATTTTAAGGTTCACACAGCAATATTATTCCAAGGGATGATGAGGCAGCCTAAATTCCCACGTCTTTCAAAGTAGTCCAATTTACTTTTTTGCGAAATAAGCTTTATTCCTGAAAATTGGGTTGAAATAATAAAAAAGAACTACAGTCTTTTCCAGAAGGTTGTGTTATGGTACTAGAAATCCTCACAGGTTAAACAGGACTGGAAGGAAGTTTCTTGACCTCACTTGGGTGATGTGAGGATGAATGAGATGACAGATCTGACTTTAGAAGAAAGGTCTGTGTGGATCCTACTTTTAGGTATTACTCAGAGGAAACTTGGAGTGATGGTGGAAAAGAGGCTACAGGTTAATTTTCCTTGTGGCTCTTCATAAAGGAACTTGATGCCTAGACATTTAATTATATGTGAAGCATCCAGCATAACCTCAAGAAAAACCTTATTATAGTAGCACAGCCACGGATGTAAAAGAATGACAACATTTAGCACTTGCCAGTGCTATGTAATTTGCAAAACACTTTCAAGGATACAAATAATATCCTTGTGAAGTAGACCAGGCAAGTATTATTATCCCCATTTTACAGAAAGAAACTGAGACCCAGAGAGATTGGTCTACTTGCCTGAAGCCACAGGGCAGAACTAGGAATGGGATCCATATCTCTAAGTTCTTACTGTAGCACTTTTATCTAGTTCTTGAGCAAAAGACCAGTCCAATAAGTTTCCCCCAACCTAATCTTTTCTAGCAATTAAGAAGCCAGGAACATGGCACTGTCTAGGTTATGGAGGGAGCATTGGACTCAGAACCAGGGGAGAATGCTGTAGTTATTTCAACCCTAGTTATTAACTTGATGAAATGAAAGGATGACTCCTTTGCATGGGACTATCATCCAGTGAAAGGAGGGGGAGAAACAAAAACTTAGCCCATCTTGGGGAGAGGGCAAATCTTGCATAAATAGGGGGGCAGCTGGGTGGCTCAGTGAATCGAGAGTCAGGTCTAGAGACAGGAGGTCCTGGTTCAAATCTGGCCTCAGACACTTCCCAGCTGTGTGACCCTGGGCAAGTCACTTAACCCCCACTGCCTAGACCTTACCACTCTTCTGTCTAGGAGCCAATACACAGGATTGACTCCAAGATGGAAGGTAAGGGTGTAAAAACAAACAAGCAAACAAAAAACTTGCATAAATACAAAGAATTGTGCATTGAGAGAAGATCTGGGGTGGAGGAGAATCAGGAAACACTTCATGGAGGAAATGGCCCCTGAGCTTTTCTTTAAAGCAAGATGTTGACTTAGAAGCAGAAATAAAGAAGATATTCCAGGCAGGAGCCAGTACATGTGCAAATGCAGGGGTTAGGGAAGGAAATGAATGCCTTATTCATGGGAAAGCAATAAGCCCAACAAGGCTAGAACATACCACCCATTTTTTTTCATTGCCTAAAAATCGTGATGGTCCCTCTTCTCATATGATCTCATTGGATAGATTCAGAAGCACTTACCAGAGGTTTTTATTGACTGGAATAAATCCTTCATTCTGTGTGCCCAGAGTTAGGATGGCTGAGATAATCCCCTGAGAAATCCAAAAGGAAAAACAGGTCAATAGCTGGCTTTATAGAAGCAAAAGTCTACTTCGAGAAGCATGGAAATTGGGAAGGAGTTGGGCCACGAAGAAGGTGACAGATGTCCATGCTGAATTTTAAGTGTTTTCGTTGACTGGCAAATTAAGAGTTGCATTGCTAAACAGGAATGTAAGCAGAAACATAGTATAAATCAGGGATCAACTTAAATTAAAGAATATGGTTCTGCGAAAGTCACTGCAGGTCACAAAAGGCATTCTTCAAAGAGGAAGCATATGATTTCCCAGGAATTATCCTTTTGACATTGGTGCTTCATGGCAGGTGTTTTTGATCATCCTAGAACCACTCGTTCTTTTTTTCCTTTGAGAACACTCAATAAGAGGACTTTCAAACCAAGTTGCCAAAGTGGAGAACTAAGCTCTTTGAAAGAAATGAGGGACTTGAAATTTAAGGAATATTCATGCTGTTCTAAATTATGGAAACCCAAAGAATCTTAGAACTGGAGAAACTCTGAGGATCATCTAATCTAGCCCTCTGTGGTTAAGTCCACTAAAGACTGTCTCCATTGATGTCATACTGTCCAGGGCTATCCCTATCCATGTCCTATGACCCTCCTTATGACAGGTATTGGGTTATATGTGCATCTTAGAATTTTGTAAATGCAAAGGCTATTCTTTCTCAGGAGATGGAAATGAATCGCTATCACTTGCTATTAAATATAGTCATGTGTGCACATATTTAGACACAGCTATATTAATCATTGAGGCTTTATATCTTTGTGTTAGAATTTTGTGTGTGTTGGAAGTTTATGCCCAGCCTCCTCCCTTACCCATAAAATCTATTGGTATTCATATGTAGAAACCAAAGGAGGAAAGCTAAACACCTTTCCTAAGAGCCTTTGATCTTCTCTTTAAGAATAACCCAAGGCCAACTTCTTGTCAATGAACATCACTGGCAAAGTAGAGACAGAACTCTTTCATTCTTTAACTGGTTACTATCCCGACTATCTATGCAATTATAATTGCTTATTGTACTCTTTTGCTTTCACCTCTAAACCCATAGATAATTGGGCTCAAAGAATCCCACAGATAACATTAACAAAACTCTCCTTAGCGAACCTTTAATAGATTCTAATTTTATGCTTTTCAGTCTCCTCAGCTAATTATGAGGCTCAGAAAATTCTAAAGCATACATCTGGAAATGGACATAATAGGTACACTTTGCTTCTCCACAAATTAGTATCCTAGAACCTGCTCCTCCCCTCTACAACAAAGGAGCATCTCTAACACATGTAAGAAATGGGACTTTTTTGAACAACACAGACAAATTGGGGTGAGGATGGTACTATTACCATTCTTTAATGACTTGGAAGAATCAATACCAATAAAGCAAGTATTCCTTTTTTCTTTTATCAATTATTTATTATTTTTCAATTACAAATAGAAACCATTTTTGACAATTCTTTTCTGATACATTTTAGGATTCAAATTTTCTTCTTCTCTCCCTTTCTCCCACTTCTTGAGGTGGTAAATTGTCTGATATATGTTATACCCATGCTTTCATGCACTACCTATTTCTATTTTGCTCATGCCATGATAGAAGAAACATATCACATAAATTAAAAAATCTCACCAAGGAATGAAGTGGAAGATATGTGCAAACTCCAACAGTTCCATCTTTGGCTGTGGACAGCATTTTTTCATCATGAATCCCTTTTACTTATCTTGGATACTTGCTTTGCTGATAATGGTTTAGTCCTTCACAGTTTATCATCATATAATGTTACTATTATACAGTGTCTGCTCACTTCACTTTGCATCAGTTCATATAAGTTTTTCCAGGTTTTTCCGAACTCATCCTGTTTGTTATTTCTCATGGTACAATAGTATTCCATTACAACCATATCCCACAACTTATTTAGTCATTCCCCAGGTGATGGAAAACCCCTCAGTTTCCAATTCTTTGCCACTACAAAAAAGAGCTGCTAAAAATATTTTTGTATAGGTAGGTCCTTTACCCTTATTTCTGATCTCTTTGGGATATAGACCCCATAGTGGTATTGCTGTGCCAAAGGATAGAGCAAGTACTCCTTACATTAATAAATGGATCTAAATTTTTGAGAAATTCTGTCTAGCAAAGAAAATGAAGAAAAAGTATTTCTACAACTCTGAGGATATTTATCTGAACCATTTGTCTTTTCTAAGGGACTATGAGGACCACAGGAGATGTAGAGATCAGGAACTCTGATGATTAGAAAATTTATATAGTTAATCCATCCTTGGCTCCCTTCCACAAATAATCTATAGCTTCTTCCAGTTTTGGTTCTATACTATTTTTGTGACAAAAATTGCCAAATATAATAAACATCGATGACACACATGTAATTTCAAATTTTACATTTTAAAAGAATAAAATATGACTAGGATAGAATTTTTTCACAGAATCTCTTTTTACATAAGAATATAGTACTCTAAGAACATTGTTTTCACTACCTCTCCAGGCCTCAGTTTGAATATTTGTAAAATAAAGGAATTGGGGGGGGGGCTAGGTGGTTCGGTGGATAGTCAGGCCAAGAGATGGGAGGTCCTGGGTTCAAATATGACCTCATATACTTCCTAGATGTATGACCCTGGACAAGTATCAATCTTCTGTCTTGGAACTAATACTTAGCATTAATTCTAAGATAGAAGGTGATTCTTTTAGAAAAATAAAATGAAATAAAGGAGTTAAACTAAACCTCAGAAGCCCCTGCCAGTTCTAAATCTGCCTCTAAACCTATAATTTTATGATCTTTTGAGTCCACAGGGGGATTATGTACCTAGTTGTAGACCACAAATCTGTCATTGATATTTCCATGTCATTTTCCAGGCCACACTTGATGCTTCCTGCCTTACTTAAGATGAATGGATTGATTTAAGTTTGTTTCTAATTCAAAAAATAAATCCATATGTTGATATGGGACCCCAGATCTCCGTTTATTTCCCAAAGGATTTTAGCATTTGGATATAATGTCAATATATGCTAAAATTTCTAACAACAGCAAAAGCTAAGATTTATATATATATTTTCTTTTTTAAGTGTTCATGGGTAGTAGAATAAAACAGAGTAAAAGGAAGATCTGAATCCTATTGAGAAGTGGGTTTCAATCCTACTTCTGATACTTATTGAGCCATTCAGCCATGAGAAAGCCATTTAACTTCCATCTATAATTATGGTTGTGGTACCTACCTCACAAAGTTGTTTGGAGGTGCAAATGACATCATACAAAAGAAGCACTTTACCAGCCTTAATAGCAAATACTTATACAATGCATTAGTTATTATTATTTTTCCTATGATTCTCACAGAAAGCTCTTATTATCAAGGTAGGAATTTATATCTACTTTATATATGAGGAAAGTGACATTTTATAGACTTGCCCATTTGACACAATAAATGTGAAAAAACTGGTAGTTTGATGTTAGTCTAGCCTTCTTTCCATTACATGGTGTGTATGATATAAGGATACCATCCTCAAGTGATGGAATAAGAACTGGAAAGGACCTTGGAAGCTCCTTCAGCCCAATCCCATCATCTCCCAGGCAAGGAAATCAAGGTCCAGATAGAATAATTGATTTCCCCAAGATCACCTGGGTAGTAAATAGCAGGATTAGGATTTGAACTCAGGTCTTCAGATTCTAAATCCAGCCTTTGTTCTACCACACCAGAGATGGAGAAGATCACTAACCATGTCACCTTGGAGCCTCCATCCCTTCAATTGTAGACTAGTCAATGTCACCTCCCCCTATCTCCTCCATCTCTCTGCTCCTGACACACCTTCTGGAATTATTCAAAAGCTGAGGTGTGAAAAGGAGGAAGAGTAAACAGAGCTGGTGAACTTGGAGTAAACATGGCCCCCACGAAGCGTCATTATTCCCCAAAGTGCCTTTGCAAGGCTCTGGGTTGCTTTTCTGTTTTCATCCCCTACCTGTATCTTATATCTCCCACCCAAGCCAGCTGTTGAGGCAACATGTGCTCCCCCTGTCTCTAAACCCCAGTCTCTTGAGTTTTCCCTTGGTCCTTTCCAAGTCAGCATGTTCCTTCTGCTCTTTTGAAATCTGGATTTATGAGACAATCTTTTCCAAACACCAAAAGACTGAAATGGAATAATGGCTAGGGCCAATTCAGCAAGGCCTGATGCAGCTGCGATTCTATCTCTCTCCTGGGCACAGAATGCTTCCTTGATGTAGTTAGTGCAAAGCTTTTACTAGCTCAACTTATGATGACATTTAGAGAATTCTGTCTGCCCTTCACCTTTGGTTTCTGTGGAAGGGTTGCAGCCAGCAGCTTGTCATCCATCACAAGAACTTCCAGCAGGACTGGGGTGTGGAAAGAAGGCCAGGTCCCTTTGCCTAATAGTCACCATTTTCTCCTCTTTCCTCCCATCTGGGGTGGGAGGGGGGCCAAGGCTGAGCATCCTCAGGAAATTCAAGCTGTTAATTGATTCTGCCTGCTTAGGGTGTTGGCTATTTCCCCCCACACTCCCAATACAATGCACCAAGAGTCTGGGCATGTCACAGCCTGAATGCTTAATATGCCTGTGTTGAAAACTGCAGACACCAACTTGAAACGTAAGGCTTTCATGTTTGGATGAAAGGCTGCCTGGTGGTTTGAAATTCAACCTCAAATATACATTGAAAACAACAACAAAAAAGGCGACTGGGGAGGGAAGGGGGAGTGCAAATACCTTGTAATTAGAGACTGAACAGAAACAACTGCTTGTAAGAACACTGGGCATGACCTTTATCCAACCCTTCTTCACTTCTTCAATGGACTCTTGTGAAAGCCCTAATTGGACTCCCTTTGCCTTCTCCAATCCATCTTTCTCACAGATGCTGAAATCACCTTCTGAAAGAATAGGTCTGACCATATCATCCCTTTACCCAAAAGCCTTCAGTGGTTCTGTATCACTTCTAGTATGTGGTCAAAACTCCTTACGTTGTTACTTCAAGCCCTTCACAATGTGGCTCCAGTTTGCCTTCGAGGATTATTTCACATTACTCCTCTTCACACATTCTTTGTTCCACTCAAACTGGTCTCGTTTTTCCTCACACTGGCATTTTATGTACCATCTCTCCCCTTGCATAGATTGTCCCCCAGTTCCTGCAAAGCACTATACCCTAAACCTGCTCCTTAAAATTCTTAGTTTCCTTTAAATAAGAAAGGTCTTTTCTGATTACCCAAGATAATAACTCTCTCTTCAAGTTCCCTTGTATTGACTTCTCTTGCATGTTGTATCTGCTCCCATTCCCATAGAGTGGAGGCTCCTTGAGGTCAGGGATTGTTTTTTGAAGATTGTCTTTGTTTTCCCTGTACCCAGAAGTACTTTGTATATAGTAGGTGCTTAATACATGCTAGATTTAATTGACTTTTTCATTTTGACCAATAATAAAGGACTCTGGGGATCACTGGAAAGTCACCTCTTAAAGATCTAGTTCTATGGATTTTTTCCAACCTTTACCTTGAGAGAAAAGGAATAGTGATATTAATTTTTTTCTATCAAGACCAAGATAACAGGAAATTATGGAAACAAGAAAGTATATACTTAAGGATAGTGGATATGGAATCGTAGAATCTGAGTTTGATAAAGGACCTCAGAGGGCATCTAATTCAATCCCTTCCCTGATGTACGAATCCTCTTATTGGATTCCAGAGAAGTGATTATCCAGGTTTGAACTCTTAAGTATGTCCACAGATAAGGTGCTTACTACCTCCTGAAGAATTAACCACTCTTCTGCGTTTGCCATGGCAGACTCCTTCCAGCAAAAATGGGAAATCAGAACAATTCCTGAGTGTTTTAAAATTCTCTGTTGCTTCCATTGAACCCCTTTGCTAATACCCTTCCTACTACTCAATCACCTCTTTTCACCTTGACTTCAAACAAGACAATTTGTAGAGGAGATTCTTATTCAAGTTCAGGTTGCCCTACAAAGCCTTTCCAACTCTGATATTCTAGGCAATTCTATATAAATCATTGAGCTCTGAACAAATGTATAATATTATAATGACTCATCCCAAGAAAGTTCCCATTAGAAGAGAGCTCGTGGCCTTACATCAAAGAAAACAATCTCTAAAGGTAGGAAGGATGGTAGTATTTGACAGGCAGCCCTGTCTTCTGTCCCCCTAAAATCAAGATTTGGAGGTTGATGCCTACACAGCAGTGAAAATTGCAAATCCCCTAACAGACCACTTGCCTTTGATTCTTCTAACCCTCCTAAAAGAACTTTAGACTCCACTGAGATGGAACATATAAAAAAGAGTTGGTTTTTTCTCTCCATCAATCTGAAATAATGGAGACACTTGAGAAATATCTAAGTCTGATGCCTTGATTATTTTGGCTGTTTCTTCCCAACTCAGTGTTGAGAGATAGGATTTACAAAGAGAAGGAAGAAGGATTTTGAGGCAGATCCATATACACAAAGAACTGATGAGATTCTGGTGCATGTACAAGTATGTGTGTGTGAATTATATGCACATTATGTGTGCTTACAAAGCACATGTTCTCCGGTCCCATCTTGGCACTAAAAATTGGATGCAGAATCATAGAATCTGAGCATGATGAAGGACCTCTGAGGTCATCTAATTCAATCCCTTCCCTGATGTAGGAATCCCCTTATTGGATTCCTGAGAGGTGATTATCCAGGCTTGAACTTTTAAGCATGTCCACAGATAAGGTGCTTACTACCTCCTGAGACAGTCCATTCCATTTCAGACACAAATCCTTGTATTGAGCTGAAATCTGCTTCCTTGAAATTTATGCCCAATGGTTCGTGTTCTCCCCTTTGGGGACAAGCATAAGTCAAATTCATCTTCTACACAGCAGTCCTTTAAATATTTGAAGACAGCAGATGCATATTTCATTCTAAACTTTTCCTTCTCTAAACCAGACATCTTCAGTTGATTTATCCATTCCACTTATGATATGGCATATTTATCCTTGCTGCCTTCCTTTGGACACTGTCTAGGCTGTCAATGCCTGTCTTCCAAAGTAGTACCCAGAAGAGACTACAATACTCCAGAAGTGAACAAGTGCTTGATTATCATCAAAAGCTACTCTGGTGCAAAATACATTCTCCCATTTGACTCCCACAACAGACCTGTGATGTAGCTGCTACAAGTATTACCATCTCCACTTCATGATAAGAAAATCAAGACTCAGAATATCAAGTAACTTGCCCAGGATCAAGTCAAGCCAAGGTCTTCCTGAGACCTCTTTCTACTATGTCACCTATATTTAGGGACCCATTTGAAAGGACTTTCTGACAAAATATAAATATCCACAGATTAAGAAAAAGAGCCATTACCAAATTTTTAAATAGTTCTGATATCGACATAAAGCTAAAGGGTCATGTTTGCTTAAAAAAAATCTGGGTGTAGGGCAGCTAGGTAGCCTAGTGGATAGAGTACTAGTCCTAGATTTGAGATGACTTCCATATAGATCCGGCCTCAGATACTTCCTAGTTGTGTGACTCTTGACCAGTCATTTAACCCTGTCTGCCTAGATTTCACCATTCTGACTTAGAGTTATTACTAAGACAGAAAGTAAGGGTTCAAAAGAAAAGAAGTGAAAAGCAGGGTGCTTAAATCAGTCTAGTAAAGGCAGAGGACAACTTGCTTGGGCTTGTTCTCTTGGTGTGAAAATGCAAAATTTATCAAGTTTGTGCACATTTTTGAAATCCAAACACAGGTTAATTTACTTAGATTTCAAAAAAGATAATTGATGAATTATTGATAGATTTTAAAAGAAATGCATAGTGAAAGATTACAAAAGGAAGTTTAGAAGGGGACACATTGAGACCAGAAAGGGATGCACATAAGAAATTAGCTTGTTAAATTTAATAGATATGTTTTAAAGAAAAGGCTGTATACAATAGAGACTTGTGGTGTCATAGACCCCCATTCCCTGTTTTTTGTATATTCATGTTTGTAAATATTTGTCAAGTTCATAATTTAAAAAAAAAGAAAAAGTTAAAATATATTTTAAGACAGGGATGTCAGAGGCTTGAGATTCTGGTATCCTATCAGCTTCCCAGACTAGCACCTAAAGAAGATGAGTGTTCTCTCCATCTCCAGCAGCTCTCTCCTAGGATATTCTTGGGATCTTCTAAAGCCTCCAATCTACTGGGTGAGTCTTTAGTAGAAAGACAACACTTTAGATTATGTGCTGGAATCTTCCTTACAACAAGAGAGATTATGAGAACTAACTTCTATATCCCTGCTTCCATTCCTTGGCACTCCTATAGCTTGCTGAGTGATGCCTGCCAGAGAAACAGTTATGTAATTCCAAGGAGGAGTTTAGAGACCCCCATAGCACAAGGGTAGACCTGGTCCAATTTATCCAATGGCTTCATCATAAAGACAAGGCAACCTGATCCCTGCTCATTCATCATGGCTAAGCGTTACTGACAGTCTTACTAACAACCCACTCTCTGGCTCACTTGCCTGCTCTTTCCCCTTCTGGCCCATTATGGGATCAAAACAATGGGATCTATTTTCATGGTGGGAGCCACAGCTGCCCCCTGTCAAGTAGAATTAGGCTTGATTATGGGTCATAATTTTGTGTATTGGGGGAAAAAAAGCAACTCGGACCAGTGATTGGGACAGGCATTGGGGACTTAACACCCAGTCATGACTGAATATAGCATATCAGAATTGGAAGCAAATGTCATCTATTGTTACCTACATCTGTATCTGAGGAGAAAGCCTCCCGATAGGATCCCTTTTTTGTTGTTCAGTCATTTTAGTCATGCCCGACTCTTTGTGTTCCCCTTTAGGGTCTTCTTGGTAAAGATACTGGAACGGATTGCCATTTCTTTATCCTGACCATTTTATAGATGAGGAAACTAAGGCAAACAGAGTTAACTGACCTGCCCAGAATTGCACATCTGTGACAATGAAATCACTTTAAAAGACTGATATATATTAATTTAAGGTCGCCAAGGAATTCAGCTATGTAATTCCTAAATGAAAACTCAAGTCAGCAGTCAACCTTTTATGGAGTTTAATTACAAACAGGAGGAAGAAAGGTATTAGAGATAGAGAGAGAGAGGGAGAGAGAAAGGGGAGAGAAGGGAATAGGGCTTAAATACCCCTTCTGTTTAGGCTGGGCCAAAAGGCCCAAGCCCTTAGATAGCTGAAGCAAAGAAAAGAGATCAGTCCCTATCACTCACATGACCAAAATGGAGAAACAGTCTCAGGGGCCTCCACCTCCAGCTTCCTTCCAAACAACCTTCTCAGAGCACCACCTCTCAGAGCAAAAACTCTCCAACCAACCACCCCTCAGTCCTCAGACCCCTCTCTCTTTAAGGAAACCATCCAAGTTCCCTCCCCTCAGTTCTCACATCTACCAATCACTGTCCATGTCTTCCCTGTGTCAATGGTGGCTCTAGCTTAACCCAGGACCACCCAGAGGTCTGTGGCTTTGCACATGTCTGTTGAAGGTCATATTCTCAAATAATTAAATCTTGATCTTTTGCTACAGCCCTTCCTAAATCCTGTTACCCTGAGTAGGGTGGAGATTGGAATAATTAAATTTTGATCTATGCTGCAGCCCTTCCTAAATCCTGTTAGGACTGAGTAGGGTGTAGATTGTAATTTCCAAGACCTGGTTCTGTCATTCCAAGTATCTCTATTGCATCAATTCTAAAATCAATCATGACTCAAAGAACTTCCTGTTCTATGCTTAAGCATAGGTCCAAGCCCTTTCCATTGTTCAGCAAAAGGTTTCTGTCCTAAAGTAATCTCAGGTAGGGAGGAGAAGGACCCTCTCTACCTAATGTTGGAAATGAGGAAATTTCCAACATTCATAAGTCTAAGAAATTTTAAGGTTTACACATCCCTTTACAATTGGCCATCAAACTATCTCTCAAGGCAGCCTCATCTGCTTTTGGATAGCTTTAGTTATAAGGAAGCATTTCCTTGTAGCAATTCAAAATCTGCCTTCCTGCAATATTTACCCATTGTGTTATCTTCCCCTCTTCAAATCCTTGAAGACCACTACCAGGTCCTCTCCTCTCAAACCATCAGGCATTTTTTTCTACAAACTAAACATCTCCAGTTTTTTTTTCCCCAGTGCTCATTATATGGATCAATTTCCTTTCCTTTCATCATCCTGGTACTCATCAGTATATCCTCCAATTTGTCAATGGCTTTCCAAAAATGAGACTCCAAGAACTGAACACAATACTCCAGATGTGATCTGGTCAGAACAGAGTATATACACTGGGATTATCACTTCCCTTGTTCTTGACATATGACTCTAATTGCAGCCCAAGATGACATTAATTTTTTGGCTGCCATGTCATGAAACTGGTCCATATTTGGTTTGCTAGTATTAAATGACAGAGTCAATACATGAACCCAGGTTTTCTTACTTCAAATCCAGAGGCTCCTCTTTTCTAGCTGTTTTATAATATAGCCTTTTCCTGAGGAATCAGTGGCAGGATATAGACATGGGTGATGAATCTGGGCTAATACATTCAAGGAGGCAAAAGCCTTGGGGCATCTCTGGCCCTACTTTTGATGGGAGGAATGAAGGCTGGCCCTTAATCTGGACAAGACAGCACATTTTGTCTTTAGTATTTCCACTTGCCCTCTCAGTATCCCTCTCTACCCTGAGCTACCCATCCACATTGCTTAACCAAAGCTGTTTCCACAGGGTCTTGTTCTTAGATAGCCACCAGGGAATCCCTCTAGGATATGACATTGAATTTCTTCTGGACAGGCTGATATCTCAATAGTAGACCGAAAAACCTTTACTCTCGAAAGAATGAATTTCTGAAAGAGAGAAGCATAGTGGAAAGTCTACTGGACTGGTGATTGGGAGACCTAATCCCAGCTCTGCCACTAATTACCCATGTGACCTTGAATAAGTCTTTTCATTTCCCTAGACTTTTGCTTGCTTATGTATAAAAGCAGGGTCGGGGGTGGGAGGGGGGCGTAACTCTTGTACGAAGCACATTATTAACTCAATCTAAATGAAAGCCACTTCTATTAATTCTGAAAGTGATTGATTGACCTCAGTGATTTTAAGGGTTCTTGCCAGGTCTCAAATTTTGTGTATTTTCTGCCTTTCAAGTTGTCTTACACTTTTCTCCATGTACTCTGTGATTCAGCTATTTTTCTTGGTCTATTTGCTGTTTCTCAAGCACAAAGAACACTCTTTTGCACTGGCTATCCCTCATGCCTAGAATTCTCTCCTTCCTCCCCAACCCCATCTCCTAGTTTCCCTGACTTCCTTCAAGATTCAACTTAAATCTTAATATCTTCAGAGTTCCTCCCTGGTCCCTCAGGTTCCTCCTGTCTTCTCAGATTATCTTCCATCTACTATGCATTTATCTTGGTATGCCTCTCGTTATTCATATGTTGTGCTATATCTGATTAGATTATGTGCTCCTTGGACCATTTTTCTTGTCTCTGAATCCCTAGTACTTAGCCCAGTGCCTGCACATAGTAAAGGCTTAATAAGTATTTTTCACTGAATAGATGATTGTATTTTGCGAACCAGAAAAAGATGTAGGAGAGCCATCAGGAACTCCTACATCAATGTCCTCCAAATAACATGACATATGTGGTTACTTCCTTGGCCTACATGTAAGAATTTTCTTTCAGTGCTCTCATGATGTCACTATGTCACCTAGACCTGAGTCTCGCCTCCTCAGGTTTTCTATTTCTTTTCTGGAGGAACAGTGTGGTACATTGGGCAAAGCACTGCATTTGGATGGCCTGGGTTTCACTTGATTTCTCTGATCCTCAGTTTCCTCATCTGTAAATTGAATAAAGTGCTAGACTAGTTAATCTCTCAGGTCCTTTTCAGTTCTAAGTATTGGTCACTAAGAAAGTGGACTGGAAAATATTAACAGGGCTGGTTGGGCCAGGCTGAGCTGGTCTCAGCTCTTTCTGGGATTTTTGTGGGTGGAAGTGGTGGGCCCTTGGCAAAATCTTCTCTGTATTTCTCTGACAGGCTGAGAAGAGGATTAGGATTTCTAGAAAACTGATCCTGCCCCTTGGAAAGAACAACTTGGGCCAAATGGGGACAACTGGTCTTTTAGATCCTGCTTCTTGTTTTCTCTGTCTTTCATCCAACCTCTTAATGCAATGTGTTTTTAGTCTTCATGGAAAATTAAATGAGGATGTCCAATCTCCGCCCCCATGTCCCCTGTGTCTCCCTTTGCCAGTGGGGGCTTTTGTCAGCCCACAGCTCTCACTTGTCCTCCACAAACCAAGGGCTGCCTGCAAATTTGTGCCTTGATTAAGCTGATAAAGTGGAGTCCTGTTCTCTAATCAATAAATTGGGACTGAGGAACCGCAGCACTCAATTTTCTCCTTAGTTTGCTTGATTGCTAAGACCACTAGAACTTGCCCCCTGTGGGTCCTGTTCAGGAGAGAATGGGCAGCTTAACCCTTCATGACAGGTCTTTTCTGAGTCTTAAATGAGGGCCTAGACGTGGGTCAATTATCTACCACTTAGGCTGTACAGAGCTAACAACATGGAGAGGGCTGGGCGATGAGGCAACAGGACCAGTGGGTCTCTGGCTTCTTGGAGAAGCCCTTTCTCAGATTCCAGGAACCCCAAGATAGTTCAGGGGTCCCAAGAATGAACAAGCAAAAAGCATCAGAGAATTTCAGAGTTAGAGGGGACCTCAGCAACCCTTTGGTCAAACTCAGACTCCTCTAAAGAATCCCTACCAGAACAAATATGGCAAGTGGCCATCCTGCCTCTGCTTCAAGAGCTCCAGTAATGGGAAACTCCCTACCTCCTGAGAGGGTGCAGGTCATTTTGGGTGGTTCTAATTGTTAGGAAGTTTGGCTTGACATTAAGCCCAAGTTCTTCTCTACAACTTCTAAACCTCCATCTGATTCTCTGATTCCTTGACCCCCCCCCTTTTTTTCCCTTGATGGCTAAACAGATAAGGGAAATTCTTCTTTCTTATGAAAATAACTTTGGATCCTTTTGGACGGTGATAAGGTCACAGATCATAAGGTTTAGAGATGGAGGAGATCTTAGAGGCTAACTTATCCAACCATTTCATTTTACAAAGGCACAAAGGGGTTCAATGATTTACCTGTGATCCCAGCTGCCACATGTCAGTCAGAATTCAAACTCAGATCTCTCCCAACCAAGCGTAGTAAGTATTCTTTGCAAACACATTTTTCATAGTAACACAGACTCTGAGATGGTTGTTCCCTAATCATTTTGTCAGGCCCATATTCACTCTAGTCCAGGATTAAAATTTTAAAAGGAACACCAAGGATTGAGTACTTGCCCACTATGACATCTTTGTAAATAATAGTAATAGACAGCTGAGTGGCACAGTGAATGTATCACCAGCCCTGGAGTCATAAAGACCTGAGTTCAAATCCAATCTCAGACACTTACAAGTTGTGTGACCCTAGGCAAGTCACTTAATAACCCTGTTTGCCTCCATTTTCTCCTCTGTAAGATGCTGTAGAAGGAAATGACTCCAATCTACTTGCCAAGAAAACTCCAAGAGAGATCACAAAGAGTTTGAAACAACTGAATATAATAATAATAACTTGGAAGGTATTCAAAATAGGCTGGAGGACCTTCAGATCATGGATGCCATATGAAGACTGGATGGGGGGGGAGGCATCTGGGTAGCTTGGTGGATTGAGAGCCAGGTCTAGAGATGGGAGGTCCTAGGTTCAAAGCTGGCCTCAGACACTTTCCAGCTGTGTGACCCTGGGCAAGTCACTTGACCCCCATTGCCTAGCCTTTACCACTCTTCTGCCTACCAAGATGGAAGGTAAGGATTTAAAAAAACTGGATGAAGGATGATAATAATAATAGTAGTAGTAGCTATTATTTATATAGCGCCTATTATGTACCAAGCACTCTGCTAAATGCTTTACAAATATTGTCTCATTTTATTCTCACAACATAACTTGGAGGTAGGTGCTATTACTCTCCCCATTTTATAATTGCAGGCAGAAGTTAAATGACTTGCCCAAGGTCATATGGCTAATACATGTCTGAAGTGGGATTTTACTTCAGTTCTTCCTCAATCCAGGTCTAGTGTTTTATTCACTGTACTACTTTACTGCCCAGGACTTAGGAAAATTTGGCTAAGTGAGTAGAGGTCCAGGGGAGACCTTCCGGGAGCCTCAATTTCTCATTGTAAAAGATGAGAATAAAATGAGATGAATATAAGTTAAATGTTTTAAATTCCTTAATACATTATGTAAATGTCAGCTAATATTAGTTGTTGAACTTGCATCCTCTGAAGAGAAGGTGGCCTCATCTCTTGTGGAATATTATCTCCTGGTTAATTATGGAAATTAAAGGAGAGGAAGTGTAGGGATAAGGGTGACTTTGGCCAGCATCCTGACTATGCAAACCTGGGCCAAATTTGTCTCAGGTCCCAGGATTCCCTGATGTCTCGATTATTTCCTAACACCTGGATAGTTCTGCCACATCTGGAGACAGGGTGGGAGCTTGCATACTGGAGAAATCAGTTCACATCCCATCAGTGATGGGAATGGATGACGTGAGTGCAGATTAGGCTTCCTCTTGGGAATCTCCAGGCTTAGGTAATGTGGAATGTGGCCAAGTTCCAATTACAAAGACCTAGGACATCACAAGGAGACAGACAGCTTGCCATTTCAGAAAGCCAACCATATCTTAGAGATGGCCCTCCTGTACTCAGGGGGCATTCACTGCTGGATTCTCCAACCAACAGAAGACACTTAAATGGGATTTTTTTGATCCTGTTAAAGAATACAATAGAAATAGCACTGATTTGTGCAAAACTGAGTTTTTAGCCTTGGCTCTGCCACTTATTAGCTGTGTACCTTGGACAAGTCACTAAGTCTCTTTGAGTCTCAGTTCTCTCATCTGTAAAATGGATATAATAGTTACTGCCCTATCTCTCTGGACGTTGTGTGTAGATCAAAGGAAATAAGGCATTCTGTGAGGCTTCTGTGAGGTCAATTATAACACTGTTCTTTGCCCAGGGATGGGATTGCGGTTGGCTCTCCAGGAAGCAGAAATCACTCAGATGAGTATTCAAGGACAAATGTCTTATGGGAAATGTGGGGTGCTGAAAAAATTACTGACTTTTTGGGGTCCCCTGCACCCTCCCCCTACTATTTGCTAGTTATATAAGTTGTATATCCATGAGCAAATACTTTCAACTCTCTGAATCTCAGTTTCCCCCTTTACAAAATGGGTATGATACTTATTCCATTTTCTTCCCAGATCTTCAATTAAAAAAAAAAGTGTAAATCTTAAAGCACTCTATAAATATGAACTATTATTATTGAGAGAATTTTCTACTTCTATTGATAGAAACCATGCTTTCTACTGTTCTTGGATGCCCCATAACACCTAAAATGGGTGCTTGGCGCACTATGGTTGCTTATTCGATCAAAGAACAAGCATTTTCAGTTGCCCGTAATGATTCAAAACACTGTGCTAGGTAGGCACTAGAGGTACAAAGAAAAAAGTTAAACAGTTTCTGCCCTCACAGAGCTTCCATTCTTGGCATGTTGAAGGCACTCAATAAATATTTCTTGTTTGATTGGGTGAGCATATAGGGCAGCTAGGCATTTAGAACACTGGACTAAGAATCACAAAGACATGTCATGAATTCAAATCTGGCCTCAGACAGTTACTGGCTGTGTCATCCTGGGCAAGTCACTGAACCCTGTTTGCCTCAATTTCCTCATCTTTAAAATGAATTGGAGTGCTTGCTTCGGCAGCACATATACTAAAATTGGAACCATATAGAGATTAGTATGGCCCCTGTGCAAGGATGACATGCAAGTTCATGAAGTGTTCCATATTTTTTGATCACCCCAGTGCAAACATCAACAGCATGAAAATGGGTTTTGACCAAGGACACATGTAAAACCCAGTGGAATTGCATGTCAGCAATGGGAAGGGCAGGGGGAGGGGAGGGAAAGAATATGATTCTTGTAACCCAGGAATTATGTTCTAAATTGACTAATTAAATAAATTTTTCAAAAAAATAAAACCTATTAAAATAAAAAATAAAATGAATTGGAGAAGGAAATGGCAAACCACTATAGTTATCTTTGACATGAAAACCCCAAAAGGGGTCAAAGAAAGTCAACTATAACTGAAAAATAACATTAGCATGCACATCTAAAAGATCTACAAAATAAATACAGGATGATTTATGGAGGTGGAGTGCTAGTCATTGGGAAAACTATGAAGTGCTTCGCATAGAAGGCTGAGTAGAGTTTCAAGAAAGGAAAGGATTCTAAGGGGCAGAGAAGGAAGAACAGCCACAACAAAGGCAAGGAGGTTGAAGAGAGTGTCATAGTGGCAGAAGAGCAGGAAGGTCAGTTTGTGCAGGAATTATAATATATATATATATACATATATATATATATATTATAATAAGGTTATAAAGGTAGATTTGGGTTTGGTGGTGCATAGTAAGTGGGGCATAGATATATCTGATCCTAGTTACAATTGGAAATTATTAAGTTGGGGAATAGTATGGTCATACATGTGCTGTGGGAAGATCACTTTGGTAGCTGCTTGGAGGTTGGATTAAAATGGGGAAGGGCTTGAGATAGGGAGACCAGTAATGAGCACATTGTAGTAGTCTAGGCAAGGGACCATGAGAACCTGACCTTGGGTGATAGCTATTAGAAAAGAGAGCAGAGGAAGATTGAAGAGATGTTGTTGAGGTAAAAACAAAAAGATTTTGCAACTGATTGGGTATGGAGGATAAACTTAAGAGAGGACCTAAGAACAGTGGCAAGAGTTTCAACTTGGATTACTGGATAGAAAGTGGTACGCTTAACAGAAATACGAAAGATTGGAAGAGGGATGCTTTTTTGATATATTGAGTTTGAGATTCCTATTAGATATTTAGTTTGAAATATCCAAAAGGCAGCGGGAGTTGCAAAACTGAAGCTTAGAAGAGACTAGAGCTACATTTATAGATTGAAGAGACATCTGTGGAGAAATGATAATTAAACAGGAGGAGGAGGAAAGGAAGAAGAGGAAGAAGAGGAGAAAGAGGAGAAAGAGGAGGAAGAGAAGGAAGTGGAGGAGGAGAAAAAAAGAGACCATTATTTATATAATGCTTTAAGATTTGAAAAGCAATGGGAAAAGACCTGTTTGTACAAAAATATTTGTAGCTGCTCTCTTTGTTGAGGCAAAGAATTGGAAACTAAAGGAATGTCCCTCAATTGGGGAATGGCTGAACAAATTGTGGTATATGATGGTGTTGGAATGCTATTGTGTTATAAGGAATGATGAGCTGGATGATTTCAGAAAGAGCTGGAAAGATCTCCTCCATAAACTGATACAGAGTGAAATAAGCAGAACCAGGAGAATATTGTACACAGAAACAGCAATATGGTGGAACAATCAAATGTGATAGACTTTGCTAGTAATAGAAGTACAATGATCCTGAACAATTCTGAAGGACTTAAGAAAAAGAATGCTATCCACCACCAGTGAAAAAGGTGGTGTCTGAATGCAGATTGAAGCATCACTTGTTTATTTGGATATATATTTTAGGGTTTTGGTTTTATAAGATTATTCATTTACAAAATGAATAATATGTAAACATATTTTGGGTGATAATACATGTATAATTGAGATTAAATTGCTTGCCAGCTCTGAAAGGAGTGAGGAAAGAAGGAAAGGGGACAATTTGGATTATATAACTTCAGAAAACTCATATGGAAATGTGTTATGAAAATAAAAATAAAAATAGAAGATACAGAGAAGTGGCAGATATACTTTGATAAAGGGAATTTAGTCAAGGAATTTCTTATATCATTGAACTCAGAATAATGGTCCAAAATGCCCAATACTCATGTTACTCATAGTTTGTACTAATAAAGACATATTGAATTAAAAAAAAGATTTGATAAGCACTTTATAAATATCCAATTTGACCCTTAAAATAACCCTGGTAGGTAAGTGCTAATATTGTCCCCATCTTAAAGATAAGGAAACAGGTCTTGATTTGCTCAGCAACTAACATCTAATGTTTGAGGCTGGATTTGAATTCAGGTCTTTCTAACTAAAGGTCCAGAATTCTTACTGTTGTACCATTTTTAGTGCCAGTTAGCCAAGAAAAGCATGAGCTCCATGTCTTCTTTATAATTCTAACATGCTTGTTAAACGTGGGAAATGGCTTGGCACTAATGCAGCACTTCTCCTATGTGGTCATAACATCTACAATGTAACTTGACCAATATGATATACAATGCATTTCTAGAATACTTCTATATTTTAATGGAAACATTATTAATATAATTACTTTCTTCAGCAACACAAATCAGAACCTACCCACCTTCATCCTCTACAGTTCTTAGTCATCCTTTCTCCTCCCTGGAAGACCCAACATACTTCCTAAGGGCATTCCTCTAGGTCTCTTGACATCCTAGGGGGTCCACTGATTATCTCTTGATTTTATGAGGTATCAAGATAGTTGACCCACTTCCTTACCTGTTCATACTTTTAAAAATTAATTAAATTAATTAATATTTTAAAATTAAACATTTTATCTTTTCTAACACTTCTTGTATATTTTTATTGGCAATAAGTTGGAGCCTACTTATATCTCTTTGGATCCCCCTCAGATTTTATCCTTTAGATTCTGTGACACTCCATTACCAGAAAAATACTGGCATCAGCATCTTCCCTTTCCAATCCATACTACGTTAAACTGCAAACTTGATATTTCTAAAACTCATATCTGATCATGTCATGCCCCTACTCTAAAATCTTCAATGGCTCTCTAATTCTTCTAAATTTTAAGATCACATCCTCTGTCTAGAATTTAAAACCCTCTGCAGTCTGACTCCTACCAACCTTCCTATTCTTATTTCTGATTATTTTTCTTTATATAGTTTCCATTCCAGTCAAACAGACATGCTAGCTTTTCTCTAAACACATTTTTTTATCTCCCACTTTATGACTCTGTCCAGGTTCTCTCCCATGTCTAGAATACATTCCTATTTTCCCTGTGTTTCAAAAAAATCACTGACATTCTTCAATTCACAGCAAGAGGTGCCACCTTCCAAATGAGGTCTTTCTTGATGCTCCTACAGTCATGAGCATTCACCCCCTTCATATCACTTTTTCATTATTTACTTTCTATTCATATACTTGTATATAAGTTGTATCTCTTCCAGTAGGTAAGAAGTTCTCTGAAAGCAGCAACTATTCCATATTTTTTGTCTTTCTATGCACAGTTCCTAGTATAGGACACATGTTACTATTTTTCACACATTTCAGTCATATCTGATTCTCCATGACCCCATTTGTGATTTTCTTGTCAAAAATACTGGAGTGGTTAACCATTTCCTTCTCCTGCTCATTTTACGTATGAAGAAACTGAGGCAAACAAGGTTAAGTAACTTACTTGGTGTCACATAGCTAGTAAGTATCTGAAGCCTGATTTGAACTCAGAAAGAGGAGTCTTCCCAACTCCCATCCTGTCCACTGCACCACCAAGTTGCCCTACAGTACCTATAAGAGATGCCCAATATATTATTGTTGAATCATATCATACTCAACTAAAAAGATGGTTCTTTGTTTCAAAGAGAAGTTGTGACAACATCATACAACTAGAAATATGTGCAGATCTCTGAGAATTCAAGAATTCTGGAAGATGAGAATGTCCTTGGAAGGAAGGATTCATCAGGAGAGGCTAAAAATTCCCCTGGAAAGTGGAAATGTTACTCACACATAATCTTTGATCTTTGTTATTATACCCAACAATGCCTACCTGAGTTTAAAACTCTTAATAGTCTAGCATTAACGTAAGAATACATTTTGGTATGGTGGATAGAGGATTTGAGAAAGTTCAGTAGGAGGGAAGGACCTGCAGACCCAGTGGAAGTCTTCACAATTTTGCTCCAGGTCAGCCCTCTATAATGTAATCTTGATCAGCTACAACAAATGCTTATTTTGACTGGTCTATTCCTTTCAATTGCATGTAGAAACATTTTTTAATTGCTTTCTGACCTTTTGCAATCCAAATTCTCTCTTTCTTTCCCTCCACTCCCTCCTCCCCAGACTAAACAATCTGATAATAGGTTTCTCCAGTGTACAACAGATACTTAGTGAGTTCCTACTCTGTGAAGAGCATTGTGCGAGGAACAATAGGAGTTACAAAATTTAGATGAGATTCAATTCTTGTCCTAATGGACCTATCATTCCAGTAGGGAAATGTGACACATATATTCTCAGCTCTAAAGAATATTACTGACTGGGAGGTAATAGCAAAGGCTTCTAAGGGGAACCCACATTTGATTTGGGCCTTAAAGCATGGGTAGGAAGTCAACTGGTTAGCAATTTCCATTTGAGAAAGCATTGAAGCCAGCCATCCTTCACTCCCTTCCCAGTGACCTTCCTGACTCTGGAAATTTGTACCTCTTCTCCATACCTATTTTCTGATTCTCTGCTCCTTTTTATACATTGACTTTCCCTGTTAGAATGTAATCTCCCTAAGGGCAGGAATTCTCTTTCTTTTTGCTTGTATTTGTAATCAATATAAGCCCTTGATAAATTCTTGGGAAGAATGGGCTTTCCAATGCACAATAGTCTCTGACTGCTGTGATATAGTAGAACAGAAAATCTGTTTTACTTGAAGGCAGAAGAAACCTGGCTTTAACCTCCCCTCCTAACATTCTCATCCACATTTACCAGCTGTGGCCATGGACGTCCATTAACCTCCCAGAACCTTAGTTTCTTCCTTTGTAACCTGGACATAATAATAATACCTTCATCTTGGGATTCTTGGTTCAAATGAGATAATATATGTAAGTCATCCAGCAAATTTTAAAATCCTGAGATGTCAGCTATTATTATTATCATTATCATTTCCCTAAGGGACTCCTACTCTGGGAATAAACAATTTACTCACTCAGTAGGATATAGTCTGCTTATGGACATGTAGCCTCTGTGCTCCTTGGAAAGAGACTTGGAATCAGAGAATCATAAATCTAGCCTTGGAAGAGAACTTCCAAAGTGATCTGGTCAAACCTGATCATTTTACAAATGGGGAAACTGAGGCCCAGACTGGCTAAGTGGTCTGCTTAGGAATCCACATGTAGTAAGTAGCAGAACTGGTATTTGAACTCAAGTCCTCCCACTCTAAGTCTGGCAGTTTCTACCATATCATACCTAAAGACCAAAAGATAAAAGGGTCAAGAAGCTTGCTCAGTACCAGGCATTACAGCACTAGGGTTCAAGGTCCTTTTCCTTCTGCATTAAAAAGTCAAGATCAAGGCCAAAAAAGAAGACATATTTTCAAAAAGCCATTTGCTATTGACCAAAAATTAGCCTGGCCTCAAGGTTTCTTTCCCATCTTCTGCAGCAGTCAGTCCCTAAAGACCAGGCCCTGGGTTCTGCCAAAGAGCTGAGCACAAAGGTAGTGGAGACTGATTACTTGGAAAGTGGGCACCTGGGACTTTGGGGGTATATGTAAACAGAGGGAAATTTGCATGATTTTGAGACAGAAATCAGAATAAGTGCTAGTTCTTAGTAACTGCTGAGCTAAGCACTTGTCTGAATCCAATAGTTCATTTTCATAATGGAATATTGAACTTTAATAGTAATTTACACTAGCGTATTTACTCCCCTCCTTACCTTGATCAGCAGCAAGATTATTGGTTTTTAACACCCTAAGAAGCCCCAATAAGGTCAAGTAGAAAGGGGAACAGTGCTGGTTACAACTGGAAAAATTGGCATTAAGGGTCAAATACGTTCTCCAACTAAAGCTGTTGTTTTTGAACATACCTACTAGAATCGGGCATCATGTTGCTTGGTCTAATGACTGCAAGATCGCTATTCTCTATTCCAGCCTCCTCACAACTCCCTTGTTCATCCTACCTCTATGTCTTCTCTTATGCTATTCCTCCTATGGGAATCCATTTCCCTCTCCATCTATTTGAATCCTACCAGGTCTAATCTAAGATTCAGCATCAAATCATCTCATCTAGCTCTTCTCTCCCATTTTCAGATTAGGAGGCTGAGGTCCAGAGCCAGGAAGTGATTTGCCCACAATCACATAGATGCCAAGTAGCAAAGATATGATTTGAAGCCAAACCCTTCAATATCAAAGCCACTACCTTGAGTTGGCCCTCCAGGGTCCAGGCCAAGTTCATCTTCCTCCCCAAAACCTTCCTAGATGGTTCCGGTTCACATTTATCTTGTCTCTCCCTGTTTTTCCAAGGGTAGCACTTATCTATACCATTCGACTTGAACTTGATTATATTTAACACTTTGCATTTTGTCATGCCATCCTCTTGCTCAGAAGCTTTAATAGCTGTCCATGGCACACAAAAAATGTCCAAACTCTTTAGCCTGTCATTCAAGGGCCTCCATAATTCTATTCCCATCTACCTAGTCACCTTTGCCCAAACTCAGCCCCCCATTGGTGACACAGTAAAGGTATAGACCACTGCCACTGGAATCAGAGGAATGGGACCAAGTTTCTGTCACCTCTAATGCTTCCTCCTCCTTCCCTTCAAAATCCCACCAATTAGAAGCAATCTCACCCTCCACGGACTTCTTGTGGTATACTCTGTACCTTTTCCAAGTGCTAATTGGATTTTATGTTGAATAGGTTTTGTTGATAATTTTTTACCATTGTTTGTATCCATTTCCCACTTTTCCAAATAGGAAATAATGGAACAGGAGGCAGAATACTTAAGTTTAGAGTCTAATAAGGGGGAGACAGATCCTATGGATGAGTCATGGCCAGGAAAGAATATTTTAATCTGGAAAGTTACAGGGATGGTTGGTGGAGCCATAGAGAAGTCAACTGTCATATCCTTTCTAGTAGCAGGGGCAACGTTGATTTAATTGTGGTTCCATAACTGAGTCCTAGTTCTTATATTTATTAAATCAGTTATCTCAGAAATAACATTTGAACTCTCTGATCCTCAGTTTCTCATCTTTAAGATAGAGTCAATGACAGGATTTCTTTTAATTAAGTGAATTGGATGAGTTCAATCTAGTACTGAGAGGGTGGACTAGATGATCAATAAGGCACCTTCTATCTCTCCTTCCTGAGATCTATTATAAATAAAGTCAATCAACAAGTATATTTTTTGAATACCTACTATGTGTCCATCACAGTGCTAGGTACTGGTACTACAAAGAAAGGAAAAAAACAGTCCCTACCCTCAAGGAGTTCCCAAACTAATGAAAGAGATAGTATGCAAATATGATGGCATGATCCTTTGCTTTAAAAGAATTTAGAAAATTTAAGAGGCATCAATGAAAACACAATTCTTTCCAGAGATAGGAACCAGTCTGTGCAAAAGCATGGTGTCTGGAGATGTAATCGTGTGTGGGAAACAGCAAGTAGAGCAGGTTGGCTAGAAAAGGGAGTTCATAAGAGGAAGTAATCTGTAATAAATGGAACCAGACTGTGAAGGATTTAAAATGCTAAATCAAGAGCACTTTGTTTTATCCTAGAGGCAAAAGGATACAGGAGCTCCTTGAGCAAGGAAAGGCAATCAGACCAAATTTTAGGGAAATCTCTTTGGCAACTCAGTGGAAGATAGATCAAAGAAGGGATTGACTAGGAAGGGAATACAAGTATAAGGGCAGTGTATTAGTTTAGGTAAGATGCAATGAAGTACTGAGCTGGAGTGGTGGCCATGTGAGTGGAGGGGAAGAAAAGTATATGAGTAATATTGGGGATGTCGAATCAACAAGACTTAATAATTCACTTAACAATTGATGAGAGAGAATAAAAAATCAAAGATGAGTACAGGGTTGTAAACTTGGAAAGGATGGCCATATCCTTTATAGAAATGGTGTTAAACTCAAATAGAAAGAGATCCTTGGGGTAAAAGACTTTAAAAACCACAAATTAACATTATTTTGTTGTTTTGTTATTTCTTTTGTTAAACATGTCCTGATTGCATTTTAATCTGGTTGTCTAGCATCTCTGCTCTATCTATGAGAATAGGGAAATTAGGAAGAAGAGTAGTTTTGGGGTGGGGAAAAGAAAATAGGTCCTCTTTTAGACATATTACGTTCAATATACCTATAAGACATCCAGTTGATAATGGGGAACAAGATCTGTGGAGATTGGGATATACAGATCTGGGAGTCACCTGTTCAGGAATAATAATGAAATCCAAATGATCTCTTGAGATCATCAAGCAATAGGGTGTAATGAGGAAAGAAGACTAGACAGAGCCTTGGAAGATTGCCATCCTTATCAGGCAAGGCATGGATAATGATTCAGTCAAGGAGGATAGGCGCTGATGGACAAAGTCTTTGAGCATTCTGCTGGTTGCACTTGAACTTTCCATCTTTTATTCCTTATTCTTTCTATATCATTCACCCACTGTCTACTCATTTCTCCACCTACTTGCCTACCACCTAATCATTTCCTTGATGACTTTCTACTGCCTTTTATGCTAAAGTCACCTCCTAATATCAGTATGTACTTGTGGGTCCCATCCCTATTAGAATGTGATTTTACTTGAATGAAGGTAGGAACCATTTTTTTGTCTTTCTTTGTGTCTTCAGGGTTTGGTACAGTGCCTGGCATATAGTAACTGCTTAATAATTGTTTGTTGACTGACCATCTGACTTTGCCCTAGACCAGATCCATTTAAAAGGGAAGGTTCTACATAAGCTGTTAAATCCATCCTTCTATTTGTGCTAGCAGAGAATTCTATCTGTTTCTCCCTTCCTCCCCTAAGGTACAAAAGAAATCCCTCCTCCCTACCTGAGGCCCAGAGCCCCCTGGCTCATTATATTTTTTTTACCCCAATGATTAGACCATGATTATACTCTCAGAGAGATAAGTATATGGTCTAGAGAAAAAATAAATTAGTTTCCATTTTAAAATCCTGCATGAGAGATAAAAATGATTTCTCACTCTTCTTCAGCCTATTCCAATGCCCTAAGAAGCAGTCAGTAAACAATCACGACAGCATGATTTTGTACTTATTTCATCCTCTTCCCTCTAGGATCTCTGTGTGACAAGTTTTGCTTCTTATCACTTTTATATTTTAGAAACGTAGCAAGCAATTCTTTCCCCTGCCCCTCAAGTTGATTAAGGGAACAGTCACTGGGGAGGGACCCCTGTTTGAAGGGAAGGGAAGGATAATAATATTGTTACCTACTTTTACAAGTCCTTTTTACCTATTATCTCATTCAATTCTCCAATAAGCTGATGAAGTAAGCAGGACAAAGAATGATTCACATTTCACAGGCAAAAAAAGACAAGGACAATGGAAGTCAAGTTAAAGAACAGACCTAGAACTGCCTCTATGACCCTTGATTCTTAAAGCAATGTAATTTCCACTGCCCTGCACCCCCCCTTATGGTGCATAGAATAGTGTAGTGGAAAGAGGACTGGATTTGGAATCAGAAAAATGGGGTTCACTTGGCACTTGTATGACCTTGAACAAATCTTGAACAAATCACTATTTTTCTAGGCCTGAGTTTCCTTTATCTATAAAATTAAGGGGTGGAGGCAACTAGGTAACTCTGGGAGATTTGGGTTCAAATCTAGCCTCAGACATTTCCTAAGTGTGTGATCATGGGCAAGTCACTTAACTCCCATTGCCTAGTCCCTGTGATTCTTCTGCTTTGGAACCAGTACAATGGTTTAAAAAATAAATTTAAGGGGTTAGACTATAACCTTTAAGTTCCTTTTCAGTTCTATATTTATAATTCCATTATAAAAGAAACCATTCCATCACCATCCCAATGTAAATGATTACAGACTACATTTTTGACAAGAAACAATATGAGATGTCAACAAGGAGGGAGTTGGGCTAAAAAGTTATATCTTATGCCAACAGGGTAGCTGTCTATACTGTCTATACAGAGCTTTTTAATGTAATCTCAGAAATGTATAGAGAACTAGAAACCCTCTGACTCGCCATTTATATAACCCATTGACTCATTCTTGGTTAAGACCAAAGGTAGACCTGAAACAAACTTTTATAGATGTATATATATACATATCTATCTATCTATCTATATCTATCTATACGATCTCTCTCTATATATATGTATATACATACATACATACATATATATATATATATACATATATATATATATATATATATTCCCTGTGCTGCCATGTGGCATTCTGAAAACAATATCCAAATTGGGAGTGACCCAAATATTATTAAAAATATGCATGATGGTTATTGGTGGATTATAGCATACTACTAATGATGACTTGCATCGCAAGAAATGACATGGAAGATATCATCGTGGAAATGCATGATTGGGAAAACAGGGGAGACAATCAATTGGGTATATCAGAAAAGAAAATAGATAGTTAGCCCCAGTGGTACATTGGTACCCATGACATTAATGCCCTCTTGGTGGATATGTGAACTGATCTAACTGTTCTGAAGAGCAATTTGAAACTATGACCAAAGGGCTATAACATTAACCATACACTTTGATATAGAAATATCACTACTAGGTCTGTATCCCAAAGAGATCAACAAAGGGGACAGGGGGAGGAGGATCCATTTGTGCAAAAATATCTATAGCAGTTCTTTTCATTGTAGAAAAGAATTGGGAATTGAGAGGATGCCCATATTGCTGAACAAGTTGTGTATATAATTGTAATGGAATCCTATTCTATTGTGCTATCAGAAATGATGACCAATAGGATTTCAGAAAAATCTGGAAAGACTCACACGAACTGATGCAAAGTGAAGTGAATAGAACCAGGAGAACATTATACATAGTAACAGTAATAGTTTAAGTTGAACAATTGCATATTACTTAACTATTCTCAATAATCCAATGATCCAAGATAATCCCAGAGGTCTCATGATGAAAAATATCATCTAATTCCAGAAAAAGAACTGATGGAGTCTGAATACATATCAAAGCATGTCATTTTTCACTTAATTTTCTTCATGACTTTTTTATATCTGTTTTCTCCCACAGCAGGAAAAAAATGGAAATGTGTTTTTTATTCTAGCACATGTATAACCAGTATTGGGTTACTTGTCGTCTCAGAGAGGAAAGAGGAAAGAGAAGGGGATAAGGAAAGTATTTGAAATTCAAAATTTTAGAAAATGAGAGCCAAAATTTATTACAAGTAATTGGAAAAATATAAGCATTGCTGAAGGGAAAAAAAATCTTTTGATCTAGGAGAAAGCCATTGGAATTCATGAGAGATTTTTCATGAAATATGTGTGAAAGTACATGGGGGCAGCTAGGTCGCTCAGTGGATTAAGATCCAGGCCTGGAGAAGGGAGTTCCAGTGTTCAAATCTGGCCTCAGACACTTCCTATCTGTGTGATCCTGGGCAAGTCACTTAAGTTCCACTGCCTAGCCCTTATTGCTCTTCTGCTCTGGAGTCTATACATAGTATTGATTCTAAGGTGAAGGTAAAGATTTTTTTTAAAGTATGTGAACAGAATTGCATGAAATGAATAGGAATGGAAGGCTTATATCCACATCCCTGAAGAAAATGACCTACATAGATAGGATTGCAGAAACATCGACACAGTGAAAAAGGGATGATTTGAATTATCTTATATATACTCTCTTCCTAAAGCCTTTTGCTAATTCAATTAATTTTCTTGTTGAGTCATGGATTTTCTAAATACACAATCATAACATCTGCAAATTGAAAATATTATAACTGCTTAACCAAGACTCATTCTTTTTTTGTATTTCATTGTATTTCTTGTATTATTGCTGTTTTTAAACTATGTCAAATAGGAATAGTCATAGTATTTAGGCTTATTTACTCCTCTTCTCAGTAGGAATTATGTTTCTCCAATTCCATTTCTCCATTACAAACCTACTCGTTTTAAGCAAGTCTGTTTTTAGTGTGTTGAAGAAAAACACACTTTTTAGTATTTTAATATGAATTAATGTTTCATGTTACTAAAAGTCTCGGTATTTTTTGAGATACATGATTTTTGTTATTCAACTTTTACTTCCATTTAATTAAAGACTGAATATTGAGGAATTCATTCAATACAACTTTCTTGGCACCTATTTATATTTCAATTCATTTTAATGCAAAAAAATTATACCTTTCTTTTCATTTCCTCCTCATAATTCCCCCTCATAATCTCCATCATAATTCTTTGTTTATTCCACTCATTCTTATTTTCTTTTCCTCTTATATTGCATATATATAATTTATCATAATAAATACTTTTAAAGAATTTTTGCTATATTGTGTTTACTAGTACTTCATATAAGATATTTGTTCATATTCATCAATAGCATTAGCCTATGGTTTTGTTTTGTTTTTTGCCTTTTATTTTCTAGGTTTGGAGGCCAAGATTTTATATTTTCTGGCAAGATCCATAAAGGCAATCCTTTCTCTTAATTTTTATCAGGGGGGAACAATTTGGCAAAGCTTTACAATTTTAATTTAATTAATTTAATTTAATTTATTAATCATGTCCAATAAAATATATGTGACCACAGAATGAATTATTTACCTAACAAAGAATGCAAGGTCAGTTGGATTAAAGAAGAATTCAATAATTTCCGAATCACTGAAAATAAACCAAATCAAGATTAGATAATTTTAATTTTCCATAATGATTTTTCATTTTTATGTCTCTAGATCAATATTGAATAAGAGACAGTAGCAAGTCTCCAGAATGCTATAATTCATGTGGGTTCTGGGCAATGGAAAGGAGAATACTCTAACATCCTTTAAGAAGTATCCTTTGGTAAGCTATAGGGATATAGTAGCCTTAGGTGAAGTCAGTGCTTCTGGATACTGTTTTGGTTCTGCTGCTAAAACAATTTGTCAAGTGATTTGAGAGTAATACCATCTAATGGCCAAAATATGTAAAATATTCTTGATTTTATATAGGTATTCAGAAAGAAGGACATAAATTAATTACGGGTTGCTTTGCTATCCATATCAAGTGTCACTTGGGAAAATCACCACGCTCATGCAGAAACAACATCTGAGTAAAAACTGATAAAAGTATACTTATAGATATTATATAGTCTTAGAGACCTGGTCCACCAGTGAGATGGGAATGGAGGTTAAGGGGAGGGAGAGAATTTTGAGAATATACTTTCTGCGGGGATTGATGACCACATGGAAGTAGCTAGAGGTTTTGGGGAGGAAGTCATCTTTATTGACAAGATAAACTTTGTGCAGAGTGTATTCTGATATTTCAATGATCTCATTCCATCATTAATGTAAACTCTTCCCCTTCTAGCTCCTTTTTATGTGTATAATCTACTTCTCTTAACTAGAATGTGAGCTTCTTGAGGGTAAAATATCAATGTTTTTTAGTTTTGTCATATTCCAACTTCTTCTGCCACTCCTTTGGCTTGTAGAAAAGTCTTGCAAAATTTGAGTTGGTGATTTCTATGTCATATTTTTCCTCCTGTCTCCTTTCTATTCCTCCACCATTTTTGCCTTTACCATTGTAGTTTGAATTCTAATATTGTGTCTTCATGAGATGAATTTGGGTATTTTTCCCTTTTGCTAACTTCTGAAATCTATTTTTTTGCAAGCTATCCTTAATTTTCAACACTTCTGGAAGATTTTCTTATATAAATTCCCAATATAGAGTGGTCATATTATTTTCTTCAGTTTTCTGGAAGTCTAATGCTTCTCATATTTTCCACTCCTTGATCCGTGCTCCAAATCTGCTACTTTTATGTTCATTGCTTCCAATTCTTTTTCCAGTTGAATTATTTTCTGGGCTCATTTTTCTTCTTCCTCTATTCCTTATACTATTTTGTCCCCCAGCAAAGAAATTCTACTTTTCATCACCTCAGGTTTTAATGCATATTTTTAAAATGCTGAATTTCCTCATTGTTTTGTCCCAAAATTCTAGTTTTTATCTGTTCCTTTAAAATTTTTATTCCTGTGTTATTTGGGGGAGGATAAGTCATTCTTTAAGTTTAATACCCATTTTTTCTATGTCTTGAGAAGTGTTTTATGTTTCTGATCATAATGTTGACATTTCAATGATTTTTTATTATTTGGATGCTTTTAATCTATAATGTTCTTTCATTGTTTGGGGTTTTTCAACTTATATATATTTTCCTGTTTTTTTAATTATTTTTTTCATAGACCTATGATTGTTATGCTAGTTTTGGATATGTATTTTGCTTTTATTAAAGGGCATAATGAGGGAATATACCCCTTTTTTGACCCCTCATTCTACCATCTTCCTGGAAATCCTCATTAACTTTTTACTAGTATGCCATATAACCTCATTTACCCCTTCCTTCAACTTATCCATCCTACTTAGACCTTCTTGGAATACTTCTCTTTAGTTATCATATTTTTACTGAGAAATAACCCCTGCCTCCAACACTCCCCTCCTCGTAGCATTTTAGGAGAATCGCTTACTAATATAAAGGTCAACGCTAAAGGTCCTACTTTCCAGAACTCTGATTCAATTTTCAGGATAAGAGAATCCCTGTGAAAGAGACTAATGAGAAGGATAACATAATAATAAATAAATAATGATAATGGCTAGCCTTTGTATAGCACATTCTAGTTTTCAAAAGTATTTTACAAATATTATTTCATTTGATTGTTATAACAACCCTGGGAGGTGGTGGCTATTTCCCCTATTTTAAAGATGAGGAAAATAAGACAGACAGAGATTAAAGGACTTGGCCAGAGTTACATAGTTAGTAAGAAAGAGTCTGGTGCCAGGTTTGAACTGAAGTCTTTCTGATTCTATGTCTAATATTTCATCCACTGCATCACCTAGCTACTCTATGTATTAGCCTATTATGTACCAGGCACTGTGCTACGTGTTGAGAATATAATGACAAAAATGAGATCATTTGTCTATAAGGCATTTGTATTCTAATAGGGAAAGACTGTATATATGTCTGTCTACATACTATGTGAATGTTATATAATATATTTTGGCATATATACTGTATATAGCGTGTATATATAATATATAGTGTGTACATATGTATACTTTTTAGTACATCTATATACTATATATTATAGGTATATATGTATATAGAAAATTGATATAGAGGGAAAGAAGTTCTATATATGTGTATACATATGTTATATATGTATATATTACACATACATGGAAGTTTTGGTCTAGCACATCACAAGAGGGATGAATGGTGCCACAGGGCAACTGTAATATTGATCTGATAAACTGTTTACAAAGTATTTGGTGGAAAAAAGAGTGACAGGAAAGACCCACACATATGGTGGCAGCAGAAGTGGCAAGATTCCTGGATGTTCAGGGTAGACTGCATGATGAGATGTGAGGCATAGACTGGGGATGGCTCAATAATTGTGAGTTTGTACTCGTTCTCTCACTCAGCAATCAAGGCATCTCTGTACCAGGGCAGAATGGATTAAAGCTCCCCTACAAAGGGAATAACATCTAGTGGTCCAGATGCTACTCTCAAGTGCTTTTCTAAGTAAGAAGAAAGGGTAAACAACAGGGCAGAGGGCAAGATGCCCTAGGAAGTTGCAGTGATTTATTATAATTATCTCACTTTCATAGAATACTTTGAAAAGCAGAATGGAATAGTGGATAAAGATCTAGCCTTAAGTTAGAAAGACCAGAATTCAATTCCTGCCTCTGACACATACTGGCTGTGTGAATTATTTAACTTTTCTGTGCCTAAAGAAACTATCTAAGGAATTAAGTTTAAAAGCAAGTTCCAAACTGTCCTACAAATGTTTTAGTTCTTTAAAGTTGGGAGAGCACTTTGCAAACTTAATTTATCTGGGCATTATAACATTTTTGTCAGATTAACAAATTGATTATTGTGACTCCCATTTTATAGATGGAGAAACTGAGGGTCAGGCAGTGTTCACACAACTAGAATGCTGGCAGGAGGATTTGAACCTAGGTCTCCTCACTTCAATCTTTGAACTATTCTATGATACTATTCTGTTAAAGGAATTCCAGGTACAAAGCATTTGGGAAAATATTTGGTAGAGGAGGTGTGATTACCTTTAAAACCCCTAGGATCCTAACATATATGCAATAACATACCCCCATCAAAGCCCTGATCTCCTTTCTTTATTCTCTTTGGACTCAGCTTTCTTATCCTTTGTTCTCCTTGACATTTATTCAATCATTGTTTGACTGTTAAGTAAATGTGGATGTTGAATTCAGTTTCCTAGGGCAGGCTTGTAATGAAATAGAAAGAACATTAGACTTTTCTTTAGAAAAACACAAATTCAAATCTTGCCTCTGTGTTACCTGAGTGAATCAGGGAACCTCTCTGGGCATCAATTTCCTCATGTTAAATGGAGATAATGCCCACAGCTATGACACCTACATGTGAAATGGAGATAGTAATGACCTCAACTGTACTACCTACCTCCCAGCTTAGTTGTGAGGCTCAAATCAGAATGTCTGTAAAGCACTTTATAAACTTTGAAGATGCTACATAAATGTCAGTAAATATGATGCTCTCTCCTCTTCTGTGATTCTTCCTGCAAAGCCTTTCATATTCATTCATTTGTGCCAATTCCTCACACCCAGTTCCCTGAACTGCCCTGCATTCTGCTGTCCCACCAGTTCATTATCAGATGGCAAATTCCCCTGGTCATTAATAAAAATGTTAAATGAGACCAGGCATCACATTCATCCCTCTGGAAGCCCATTAGATACCTTCTCTAACTCATTAGGCTGTTATCCATCATTAACCTCTGTTTATAGTTTGGTCAGTCATTTTTTCAATCTGTTCTCATCACCCGTGGACTTTAACACATTCTCATTAACCTCGCTGTAGCTGGCTGCGGTGCCATATTTCCCAGCTCCTCAGGGGACATGGCCCAGGGAGAGTAGCATGGCTTTCAGCATTGAGACCACAAACTTCCCCAGAGAGGTCATAGGAGCCCTAGATGTTGCTGGCTCCTGGGAGAGGGATGAAAAAGACATGAGAAATGGATCCAATAAAAGACGTTTGGAAAAGGAAGGAAGTAGAGGGTGAGAGCTTTTCTAAGGGCAAAGAAGGACGGAGTTAGATGTGGAATAGAACATCATCAGCCTAAATTCTTGCATGAGAGGAGAAACAGTAACTCTGATCATGTTTGTGGAGACTCAATGATGTGTTTATTTTGCAATTCACTAAGGGGAAAGTGGTCTTTTCTAATATATTTTGCTAAGAGCCAAAGAATTTAAACCTCTCTGCTATATCCATTTGGTCCTGTTGCAATACACTATTCTCTTTTGATATTCGCTGAGAACTTTCCTGTGAGCTGTTCTGTCCCTCAAACCAATACTTAACAATGGCTTATAGACCTCAGAGGGAGGAGGAGGGACTTGGTCAAAAACAAACTTGGAAGATAGGCATTTTCCACTTGGCATGACAGAAAGAGTACTGAATTGGTCATCAAAAGACTAGATCCCATCTCTGATCAAATCACTGGTTTACCATGCAACTCACTACAAGCCACTTAGGGCCTCTATTTCCTCTTGTGTAAAATGAGGAATTTGTGGCCATAATGGCCCTTTCCTGCTCTAGCATTCTGTGATTGCATATGATTCCCATATCTCAACAGATACATAGAATTCCATTCCTAGGTAGGACCCTCAGACCTCCCTAGCTAGCCACAAACTGAAATCCATCTATTGCATTATTGACATTTTTGATCAACCTCTACTTGAAAAGCCACTTTTGGGGTTAGCATTGACATCACTTTCAGCCTCTGCTTCAATTTTCTAGTTCTGTTAATTAAAAATATTGATCCTTTCAAGAACCAACTCAAGGCCCAACCTCTTTTAGAGAAGCGTCTATCACTGTCCCAGCCCAGATGGAATGAACTTCCTTTTTTAAAGACAATAATAATAACAGCTGGCATTAGTGTGGCACTTTAAGGTTTACAAAGCACTTTGCATAAATTATCTCACTTGACCTGAACTCCTATAGCACTTATCATCTGGACCACTCAGAGCATCTTAGAGTTGGCAGAGACCTTAGCGGTCAACTAGCCCAACCTCTTATTCAAAGTATAGATGCCCTCTGCTTGATCACTTTCAGAGGATATCATGACTTAGCTGATTCCATTTTCAGCCAGTTGTTAAGAAATGTTTCCTTATATTGAATTGAATCCTATGTCTGTGTAATTTCCATCCATTGACTCTAATTGGGCCCTCTGGGGCCAAAGAGAATTAATCTACTCTCTCCTTCCCTATAACATACCACTACAGATTTAAGGATAGCTATCACATTCCCCCAACTTCCTTGGCCTTCTCTTCTTCACTTCTTTTAAATCACTCTCATATAACATGGTTTCAATTCTGTTCACTTTGACATATCCATTGATCACTGTTCCCTTAGTATCCCTGACATCTAAAAAGGCATATTTCATGGTGTAGGTACATAATAAGTACTTGTCAACTAATGTCCTCACAAATATCCCTTACCAAGAACCAAACATAATATTGCAGATGTGGCCTCACCAGAGTAGAGCACTATGAAGTTATCACAAATATGTACTGAATATTATCAATCAATAAACACTCATAAGCACCTAATATGCAACAAATATTGCACATAACTCTACTATGATAATTGGCAAGATCAAATTATCCTTTTTAGTAAATAACCTCCTCAAAGCCTAACATGCTGTACAAGTTAAATAATAGGAGAAAGGAAAAGGCAGTGGATAATTAATTGCAAAAGGAAAAAAACACAGAAAGACATAGAGATATAGGGGGAAGAAGAAGAAGAAGAAGAAGAAGAAGAAGAAGAAGAAGAAGAAGAAGAAGAAGAAGAAGAAGAAGAAGAAGAAGAAGAAGAAGAAGAAGAAGAAGAAGAAGAAGAAGAAGAAGAAGAAGAAGAAGAAGAAGAAGAAGAAGAAGAAGAAGAAGAAGAAGAAGAAGAAGAAGAAGAAGAAGAAGAAGAAGAAGAAGAAGAAGAAGAAGAAGAAGAAAAAGAAGGAGAAGGAGAAGGAGAAGGAGAAGGAGAAGGAGAAGGAGAAGGAGGAGAAGGAGGAGAAGAAGGAGAAGAAGGAGAAGAAGGAGAAGAAGGAGAAGAAGGAGGAGGAGGAGGAGGAGGACATTGGCATTTCAGTAAATGTTCTAAAAGTTGGGCACAAAAAAGGAAAGCAAGTCCAGAGTGTGAGAAGTGGAACTGAGAGTGATCATGAATTGGTAGTCCAAGATAGGGACTCACCAATCATAAGAAACTGCTATCCTAGCCGTGAAAACATGGCAGATACTTTGAGATTTTAACCAGTTAAACTCTAGCATGGATTAATTTAGCACCCCAACCAGTGTGAGCAAAGTTATCACATGAATCTTAGCAACAACCTAGGGAGAGACATAGGCTAACAGGCTGGCCATATCTAAAACTTCTTTGCTCATCAGCTTGACAAAGGATACTCCTTTGTGTTCTGGTACCATAAAAAGGCAAGATACACCAGAACCATTTGGAAATACTAATATCCTACTTGCTGAAAAGGTTTCTATGTCATTGACTCTGACCAGTTATGTGGGCAAACCATAAGTACTTATGAAGTGGACTAAAGATTGATAAGCATTTTAGGGAATATGAAACAGTTCAAAACCCTACAGAAATACTTTTTGAATAAGCAAAGATTCACTGAGTTGTGGTAAATGCTGACGACAGGTGCATGCCATTGAACTTGCCAAAAATCAACAAAAGTGGTTGGCTTGACTCTGAATACAGTCTCTGAATGTCTGGTTTCAAAAGGCACTCCCCTCACCATGGACAGCATCCTCTTGAACTCAGCCAAGAACATGCTCATCAAGAAAGTCTGAACAAAAGGCCAGACCATGCAGATTTCCTTGTGGCAATGAAGGGGTTTGTGATGGCAATTTAGGATCAAGTCATTGCCACTGGAAACTCTAGAAGGCTTATCCATAAGAATTTTGGCTTTATCAATCAATGTTGTTTATGCAAGGGAATGATGGGAAGGGGCTGTAAGATTTTAGTTTGGATCAAATATCTAATGATCTGCTAACCAGAATTATATATCACAGATTCATTACATTTTTTGATCCTGAAGGACAGTCCAAATTCTAACTCAAGACCTCAAAATATCCTGGACAACTCAACTAAGAAAATGTCCTGGATTAGACCATTATCAAAGACTATACTGTTGCCCATGATTCAGATATAATATTGATTCATTAAAAAAAAAACCAATAACTTGAGAACATTTTAAATTGACATAGACACACTATGTCTGAGTTACCTGGAATAAATAGGTATCTAGCAAAGGAGAGCAAAACCATACAGGAACAGGAGGAGGTACATTCCAGCCCATTGTCTTTGCTACTGGAATTATTCTAAGGATGACTTCAGAGCCTATTTATTGGGCAAGAACTTAACATCTGAAGGCTTTTATTTAACAATAGGAAATAGTTATTTTATTCACATGTGCAACACTCTGTACAGTACTATAACAGTATGATAATTTACCCAGAACAATTTTTATCTGAATCCATCAAAAAAGAGGAGAATAAGATAAGAATAATATAACTACTAATGACTTTTGTTGTTTAGTCGTTTTTTAGTCCTGTCTGACTCTTTGTGGGCCTATTTAGGATTTTCTTGACAAGGATACTATAGTGGTTTGCCATTTCCTTTTCCAGCTCATTTTACAGATGAGGAAACTGAGGCAACAGATTTAAATGATTTACTCAGGGTCACATAGCCAGTAAGTGTCTTAGGCTGAATTTGAACTCTGGAAGATGAGTCTTTCTGACTCTAGGCCTGGCATTCTCTCCACAGCACCACCTCTCTGCCCTTTATATAACATTCTGAAGCTTAGAAAGCACCATTAAAAAAAAAAACAAAAAACCCTTACCGTCTCTCTTGGAACCAGTTTTAAGACAGAAAAATAGTAAGGGCTAGACAATAGGGGTTAAGTAACTTGCCCAGGGTTATATAGCTAGAGTGTATCTGAGGTCAAATTTGAATTCAGAACCTCCCATCTCTGGACCTGGCTCTATTTTTTAAAACCCTTACCTTCCGTCTTGGAGTCAATACTGTGTATTGGTTCTAAGACAGAAGAGTGGTCAGGGCTAGGCAATGGGGGTTAAGAGACTTGCCCAGGGACATACAGCTGGGAAGTGTCTGAGGTCAGATTTGAACCCAGGACCTCCCATCTCTAGGCCTGGCTCTCAATGCACTGAGCCACCCAGCTGCCCCCAAACCCTTTCCAGATATAATCTCATGTGGTCCTCACACCTAAGAATGTAGGTGTTATTATTAACATTTTACATATGGGGAAACGCAGATCTAGACAGACTAAATCACTTGGCATGATCCCACAGCAAGTTTTAAAGGCAAAATCTTAACCCAGGTCTTCCTGGGTTCAAGTTCCGCACTCTACTCCCTAGGTGGGGTGCCTCTACTTCCCCTGGAGCCCTTGCTCAATGAGGGAACACCGCAGAGAGCAGCCCCTGATCACAGCCCTCAGACCAGAGCAGGCGAAGCCTCACCAATTCCAATAGACATGGCGGCTCTGAATTCTTGGAAACAGGGAGGGAGGGGGCCGTGCTTTCCCTTGTAGTGCCAGCATGCTGTACAGGGCAAGAGCAGTGGCCATTATAAGTAATGGGACCTGGCATCTCTGCTAATTCTGTTATTTTCTCCGGCATCAGGCTTCATGCCACTCACCAGCAAGACGGACCAGATGAGAAATCTCTTCAGGATACTCCGAGGCTTAGAACGGTACATTAGGATGATCTTTCCAGCCTGTTAATTGGAGGAAAACAAAGAGGTGGGGGGAGAGAAGGAGAGAAATGGGTATTAGCAGACTGCTTCTTTCCAAAACAGAGCACTTATTGGCCCTGCTGTTTCTGAAGCTGATTTGGGAGAGAAAGCTGAAGCAGAGACTCAGGGCCTGTCAATCTGTTTCCTGAAAGGATGAAGGACCAGGGAGGGAACACCCAGGTGAGGAGACTCCCCCTACAAGGCAAAACAGCACCTTCTTTTGCAATTTCATGGCTTAGAAAATTGCCAAAGTCATTGAAACGTAAAGGGGGGAGCATAGCTAGGTGGTTCAGTGGATTCAGAATATGACCTAGAGATGGGAGGTCCTGGGTTCAAATCTGACCTCAGACATTTCCCAGCTGTGTGACCCTGGGCAAGTCACTTGACCCTCATTGCCTAGCCCTTACCACGCTTCTGCCTTGGAGCCAATACATAGTATTGATTCTAAGATGGAAGATGAGGGTTTAACCACCACCACAACAGCAAAACCATAAACCATTCTTCTTCCCTTCAGACCTACAAAAGTAGAAACTTAAATCACATTGAGGTAGGAGATGGGAATGGTGTGAGAGACCCTAATGTTCCCTGTGTGTGATTAACAGTGCACGGGCACAGTCCCCACGAAACAAATCCAGTAGAGTCAGGTTGGGTAGCCAAAAAAATCAAAAAGGTCTCCAGTTTCAATTAAACACATCAGAGCTCCCCCTCCATCCTCTAGGCAAGAATTCATCAAATGCAGCAGCCATTTTGCACTAAGTTGGAAGCGAGAAATCCCAAGTCCATACAAACTAGCTATGTGACCTTGAGTTGGTCAGTTGACATTTCTCAGTTTCAATGTTCTTCTCAGTAAAATGGTGAGGGTGTGCTAGATGCCTCCTGATGCTCCTTCTCCCTCTATAGTACAGTGATCACTATCATCATTGGCGTTATCATCTCAGCTTTGCTGTATGCCCCATGTACCCAGACCTGCCATGTTACATAGTGATGCCATTGAGGTTTTAGGTCTGTATGGCCTTCTTGACTTTCTTCTTGACCCTCTCAGGGGATTTGTATGGGAGGTGCAGCCCTGGAGAGGCCAGGGTAGATGTGGCAAATATAACCTAGGCGTTTCCCAGCTTCGTATGATCAGAAGACCTTAGGTTCAAATACTGGAAGGGACCTTTGAGGTTGGCTAGACTGACATCTTCATTTCACACTTAAGGACAGTCAAGACCAGAGACTTGCTGAAGACATTTGCCCCTACCCAGGAAGTGGCAGAGTAAGTCTCAAGTTTGAATTTGAGTATTTTGACTCCAGATCCTACATTCTTTTCATTGGGCTATGCTTGTATTTCTCTTAACTGCCATCATGATAACTTGTAGAAAAGGTGACCCTTCTCATAGGTGCCACAGATGGAAGCCTACCAACAAAATATCTCCCTTTGTCAGGCCATCATAAGGCTTGAAATCCCCCACCCTTACAGACACTGGGGGAAAATCATCACTGTGAAAAATGGTGCCCGAGAAGGTAATGGTGGCCCATTAGCTTCCATGAATACTTTAGCATGGATGAGTTTTTCAGATTAGTGATCTGCCACCAAGTAACCAGGGACAGGATATTTGACAGAGACAGACAGACAGACAGACAGAGAAAGAAAGAAAGAGACAGACAGGGACAGAGAGACAGACAGAGACAGACAAAGACAAAGACAGACAGAGAGACAGAGACAGATAGAGACAGAGAGATGGAGACAAGGGTCAATCTGACCTGCCTCACTATTCTGTCTATAACCAAATCTACCTACCTGATCTGACTGGTGCTAACTGACTAACTTACTATGGCAGGAGGGAAGGTCAACCTTGGAACCTCCCAGAGGCAAGAAACATCAAGCCACCTCAGGTCCTGATGATGCCAAACTAAAGAATTCATCCCTAGGTTTCATGCCCAGCTCTGCAAAGACTTAGGAGAGCCTTACTATCTAGGACAGTACAGCAAGGAAATGGAACAGGCTCCTCCATTGCTGGGTAGCCATAACTTAGCTTTGAGAAAAAACAATGTTCTGAGTTAGAATCATCTGATTTTAAATTGTTTTCCATGTATTATCTCATTTCATACACGTAAATATTCTTATTAGTTCCATTTTGCAGATGAGGAAACTGAAGCTGAAAGGTAGCTACAAAGTCTCTGAGGCAGGGTTTCAATTCAGGATTTCCTATCTCCAAGTCCAGAGTCCTATTACACCAATTAGTTGTTTTTAATGAGAATTTGTGACTATTTATTGACAGGAAGAAGGGGAAAAGAAGAGAATAAGCATTTATTAAATGCCTAATATGTTCTAGGCACTGTGCTCAGTGCGTTACCAATATCTCATTTGATCCTCACAACAATCATTTAAGGTAGGTTCTCTTCTACCCATTTTATAGTTGAGGTAACTGAGGCAGACAGAAGTTAAGTGACTTGCCTAGGGTTGTAAAGCTAAGTGTCTGAGGACAGATTTGAACTCAGATCTTCCTGACACCAGACCCAGGACTCTACCCAAAGTATCATCTAATAGCCTGACAATATAATGAAAATACTTACAGAAATATGCATTTATTAAGCACTGATTACATGCAATATAAGCATACTAGATGCAATGAGAAGATCAGAGTTTGAGGACCAAATCTAATATTTATTAGCTATATGGCCCTAAGCAGGTTATTTTTCTTTACTGGCATTTCCTCTTCTTTCCCTTATCTCTCCTCCTAATGTAATTAACAGTGGCTTAGCTTACCCCATCTGGAATTCAAGTGTTTGTATCTATAATGAGGATAGTGATACTTTCACAGCCAACCAGACTGGACTTTTAGATTGAAAGCCCTTTCTAAAACAAAGTACTTCATCAATGTGAAAATTTTTAATTGGATAAGCAAAAAAGAAGGTGGATGGTCATTTCTATCCAAGAGAAGGAATTTGAAGCCCTGTAAAAGCAGGGAAATTAATATCAAAAGAGAATCCTACATTTCTGGCACTAATGGGAAATTGATGGCTTCCCTGGCATCATGGGAATTCAATCAGCCTATTCTGAAGAATTTGTCTTACCCATCTGGGATTAAAGGTGATGTGGAAGGTAGAAAGGCACTGGTTTCCTATTACTCCTTGAGAATTCTACTTTCAAATGTATATTTAAGAACCTTTCATTGGAAATTAAGGGAGCACAGAATAATTTACCTTTCAGATTATGGATGAGGGAAGAATTTAGAACCAACAAGAGACAGAGGGCATTATATGATATAAAATGGATAAGTTTGATTACATTAAATTAAAAAGGGTTAGTACAAACAAAACCAATGTAATTAAGATTAGAGGGAAAGCAGAAAACTGAGGGAAACTTTACAGCAAGTTTCTCTGATAAAGGCCCCATTTTTCAAATATACAGGGAATTGAGTCAAAGTTATAAGAATATAAACCATTCCCTAATTAATAAATAGTCAAAGGATATAAACAGGCAGTTTTCAGATGAAGACATCAAAGCTATCTCTACTAACATTAAAAAATGTTTTAAATTACTATTGATTAAAAGAATACATAGTATAACTCTTGAGTACCACCTCACATCTATCAGATTGGCTGATATGACAGAAAAAGAAAATAACAACTGTTGGAGGGTATCTGGGAAAACTGGGACAATAATACACTTAGTGGGATGTTGATCTTATCCAACCAATCTGGAGATTATCTTGGAACTATGACCAAAGAACTCTAAAACTGTGCAATACCACTACTAGGTCTATATCCCCAAAAGATTTTTTTAATAAAAGGAAAAGACCTATATGTACAAAAATATTTCTAGCAGCTCTTTTTGTAGTGGTAAAGAAATGGAAATTGAGATGATGAGCATTGGTTTGGAAATGGCTAAACAAGTTGTAGTATATGATTGTGATGGAATATTATTGTGCTATAAGAAACAACAAGCAAGATACTTTCAGAAAAACCTGGCAAGACCTACATAAACTGGTGCAAAGTGAAGTTAGCAGAACCAGAAGAACATTATATACTGTAATAGCAATATTGTATGATAATCAACTATGAATGACTTGGCTATTCTTGACAAAGCTATATTCCAAGGAAATTCTGAAGGACTCGTGATGAAAAATGCAATCTGGCTCCAGAGAAAGAAATGATAGTTTCTGAATATAAATCAAAGCATAGTAGTTTTTTTAATTTTCTTAATTTTTCTGTTTTTTTTTTGTTAGTCTGTTTCCTTTTACAACATAACTAATATGGAAATGTCTTGCATAATTGCATGTGTAAAATTTATAACATGTAAAACTTATAACAAATTGCTTGCCTTCTCAATGAATGGGAAAGGGAAGAAAGAATGGAGAGAATTTGGAACTCAAAATTTGAAAAAATAAATGTTAAAATTGCTTTTAGGGGGCAGCTGGGTAGCTCAGTGGATTGAGAACCAGGCCTAGTGATGGGAGGTCCTGGGTTCAAATCTGGCCTCAGACACTTCCCAGCTGTGTGACCCTGGGCAAGTCACTTGACCCCCATTGCCTAGCCCTTACCACTCTTCTGCCTTGGAGCCAATACACAATATTGACTCCAAGACAGAAGGTAAGGATTAAAAAAAAAAAAAAAGATTGCTTTTACATGTAATTGGGGAAAAAATAAATATTTAAAAAAGATCATTGCACTGGCTCATCTTCCTCCTTCAGAAGGAGGCTGTTAGCAAATCATTTGAAACTTAAAAATGTAGAGGGCCTCATTAGAGGTGGGAAGTCCTGAGTTCAAATCTAGATGTAGACACTTCCTAGTTGTATGACACTGGGCAAGTTACTTAACCCCCCATTGCCTAGCTCTTATCACTGTTCTACCTTAGAATAAGTATTGATTCCAAGACAGAAGGTTTTGTTTTTTTTTTTAAAGAAACTTAATAGTATAACAAAAAAAAAAAACAATTGAATTAATTTAGGAAAAGAATGATAATATCAAGCTTCAGATACCGAGAGAACAAAATTGCAGCAATCCCCATCATCTCTCAATCAAAGTTGTTGTCCCCCCTCCCATTCCCCACCATGGAATCTCATATCTCTACTCATTCTCCCATTCCTTAGCTTCCTACTGCTTTCCTAAACCTCCTTCCAAGTACAATTAAAGAAGGAAAAAGGATTTAGTCACACTGTAGGGTGGTCATATAGGGTCTGAGTGAATGGCAGAAGTTTCTGGGATTCTCAGGCACAGCTGTTGATTGGGCACATACTCAAGCCTGGACTTTTCTGGCCCTTCTTCCATAGTCCCAGAAATTCCACCTTTTCTATGTATTCCCCAAGCATGAGAGTGATTTTTGGTATGGAAGGGCCAAGTCTTCTTCTTCCTGGAGACATCCCATAGGGAAGATTACTTAGATAAAAGTACAGCCAGATTCTAGGAGAATGAGGCTGTCCCCAAGGGCCAAAATTCTTACCCACTGAGGCTGGAGGTGGCATGGCCACCTTCAGGCATGTTCTAATAGCATGAAACCAATAATTACCTTCCTTTTTCCTCTCCATCTTAGTCAGTCAATAAGCATCACTAAGTTATTCTTTGTGCCAGGCACTGTATTCCATTCTGGAGATACAAAGACAAAGCAGTCCCTCTACTCAAAGAGTTTGCATTCTAATGACAAAGACCTAGACATACAAGACATTCAGGGTCAATGGGAAATAATTTCAGAGGGGAAGGCGCTAGAGCCTGGGAGGTCTTGGAAAGGCTTATCAAAACTCGCTTTGTGATAAGTCTTGAGTGACACCATGTGTCTGCCTCTCTCGTCACTTCTGTTTGGTTAAACAATCTGGCAAGGCACCAAAGCCACCCGAGATGTCCCAGTTAATGGCAGTTATTACTAAAACATCCATCAGGGACTCCAGGGTCAGTACCCTACACCAGACAGCAAAGAGTCAGGAGGGAGACCAAACAGATGCAAGCTTCTGTGGCAAGAAAGCATACTTCCTTCTCCACTTTTTTTCCACCTCCAGGAAGACCTCTAATGCTGAAGACATCCCTTCAGCAGCTGTAGGAGGGATGAATGGATACAGGCAAGACTAGCCTTCACTGGAGCTCCTCCCAGCAGAAATCTGCTCCTACCCCAGCTGCTGAGAATGGCTCCTTGATAGTTTAAGAAAAAAAGAGAAAGGGGCCCTCCTGGGACACATGAAAGGCTCTCTCTTCCCCAAGGAGCAGAGTAAAGAGGCAAAGGTCAGTGGCAAACAATTAACACGTTTCTCAATTACACCTCCATGAAAGGCTTTCCCTCCTCTGAGCTATAAAAATAGATTAACTAATTGGTTCAAGCTTGTTCCCTCCTGGCCCACATGGAGGAGGGCTGAAAAGCTAAGAGGGAGATGAAGAGAAAGCCAGAGGACTAATAAAGGCTGTTTGCAAGTGATGCTTTTGGGGTTGGGGGAGACAGGGCAAGGCCAGAGACTGGGCACAGATCTCTATGACTGGCTGTCCCATTTGCTTTCATTCCTTTATGCTCATTGCACATCTTGCTTCTTTCTACAAAGGGTCCTTCTAGATCTTTTGTGAAGTTACACATTTTGGATGTCATCCATCCAATAAACATCTGGGGATGCCATGGGGGATACAGAGAAGAATAAGTCATGGTGTCTGCCCTCTGTGCCTGCTGTACATACAGGCAAAGTTATGTAACAAGTCACCATAATATTTTTCAGATATGAATCTGAGAAACAGAGATCATAGGAGAGTGATCATTGATTGGCACAAGGTCTTTTTGACTCTGGGTCAAGCAGCAAGCACTTATAAAGATCTTACTCCATGCCAGGTATTCTGCTGAATTCTGGAGACATAACGAAAGGCAATTGGAAAGACCTACGTGAATTGATGCAAAGAGAAGAGAGCAGAACCCTGAGAACATGGTGCATAGTAACTGCAATATTGTACAGTGATCGGATGCAAATGATTTAGCTATTCTTAGCAATACGGTGATCAAAGACAATCCTCAAGGACTCGTGATGAAAAATGCCATCTACCTCCAGAGAAAGAACTGATGAAATTTGAATGCAGAGACATGCTATATTTCACTTTATTTCTTCACGTCTGTTTGTTGGACTTCTCTCTCACAAAATGACTGATATGGAAAGATGTTTTACAGTATTACAAATATAAAACCTATATCAGATTGCTTGCCATTTCAGGGGGCAGAGGAGGAAGGTTGAGAATTTGGATCAAACTTAAAAAAAACACAAAAGTTGAAAATTTGTTTTTTCATGTGGTTGAGGGAAAAGCAAAATATTAAAAAATAAAGAAAGACAACATCCTCCTTGCCCTTGAGGAGCTCCCATTCCAACGGAGGAAATGGCATATAAATATCAACTCTAGGCTTAGAATGCTACAATGCTCATGTTGGAATTGTAAAAATTAAAATTAAGTTTGACTCAATAAGAGAGTTATAAAAGTGAGATTGAGGTTGTCATTTATAAAATATTAGCCCTTAAGTCAGAAAAATTGTTAGCAGCTTTTATTTACAACAAGGTAGAGATATTGAAAGTGGAAAATGTAGGAAGGAGACAGAGCCTTGTCTAGCTTACTGTCCTAAGTGCTGTTCTGGTGAGGTCTGGCTCAGCCCCTCAGCAGGGGCTTCCTCAAGTCCCAATCTCCATGTGGAAGTCCTGGTGGTGTCTTCAGCTAGGAGTCCATCAATGCAAACCTCTTCCTTCAGCTCCAGTCACTCACATAGCAAGCCTCTCCAGAGCAGAAAGCTCTAGTCCAGAATGATTACAGGAAAAGGTGACTGCCTCCAAGAATCTCACCACAGCTCATGCTGAAGAGAGTGTCCCACTGAAGCACAAACCAAGAGAGGGTCTCCTCACCAAAGAACCAAAGAAGCAAAGAGGTCATCTTGTCCTTTGGTCTTGCCCTTTATACCCCTTTTTCCACATCACTTCCTGCCTCTCCTCTTCTTCACAGGAACCCATCAAATTCTCTCAATTTGCCTGGCACTGCACAGGAGACAGTGTCTGTGGGATCTACCTACCATCCTCTGAGGATGTGAACTCTTATCAAAAGGATTCACAAGTTCCTGACTGATTGAGTAAAAAGGGTGGAGCACTCCAAGTACTTGATTAAGTTAAGATAAAAAAAATTTCCTTTCATAGGACAGAGCTTATAGATAACTACTCCAACCCCATCATTTTAGGGATTAAAAACTATACCAACTGAGATTCAATGAAAGGAAGTAACTTGTGCAAAGTCATTGTCATGAGTTCATTGTAAAATTTAGTAAAGAGCCCAGGGTGGAAAAGAGACAGAAATATTTTCAATCTTTCAACTCATGTCTCTTGGACAATCTTCCTCCCTAAAGCCATAGAACAGAAACTGCCCCCACTATCCCAGGGTGGTGAGTAGAGTGGAAAACTGTGGCAAGAAACCTTGCTATTGATAGTAGTCCATAGAACTGTCTCCATCCTTTATGGGGAGAAACTCAACTAGTCTTCCATGGCTGCCAATGCTGAGATGGACAAACTTTGCTGATCAATGAACAGGTATTTATTAATGCTTGTGGTATGTACTGAGAATACAAAGACAAACAAAAAAATCCTCACACTCAAGAAATCCACATTCAAATAGGATCTGAGGTTATGTCACCATTATTAGATGACATCAGTACCATATTTCCAGTCTAGAGATGACCATTGAAAGTAAATGAAGAGAGAGTCCATTTGAGAGCTGCTGGTCTGGGCAAGGTCTGGATTATGCACAAATGAGAATTCTCTGTCCCTATTTTTTTTTTCCTTAATGGTCCAGAGAGATGGATGAAAGATATAACACTTTAAGTTTCACACAAAATGAATGCAGGTATATAGGAATGAAGCCTGTTAAAACATGACAAAGGCTGAAATGGATGGTTAATATTACATACAGAGGAAAGCACAATGGCCAAAGAATCCTTAAGCTGTTTGGATTTTTTTTTATTAGAATTGGCCAGATGTCATTGATTAATGTCACCATTTCTTGTTCTTTTGTCCATACAAGAAAATGCCCGCAAGGCCCATGGAAATGGATATAGTGTCATAGGCTACACCTCCATGGAAAGTCCCCTCCAGTTTCTTTCTCTCATTTCCCTAGTGTTCTGTGGGCTGAGTTTTTGAAGGAAAGCCAAAGTCATATCCCACAAGAGTGATCAGCAGCAGCTGGAATGTGCCAGAAGAAATCTGAAAAATCTTCCTTTGTCTTAAGTGGCTTCCCATCACTAAGTGACCTCAGGCATCTTTGTTTAGCATCTCTGTTTCTGCCCACCAAGACCAACCTAACCTCTATGAAGAAAGAGCCTCTTAGGAGGAGAGGAAAAGAGGAGAGGATCCTCCAGACTTGGAGCAGAGAATCTCAGAGGCAATGCTGGTCCAAGCTTGCTAAGGGAAAGAGATACTTCCTCCTTCCCCTTGCCAAGTCTGGGCAGGAGAAGTTCATCAAAAAGGCCACTTTCTGGGTGACATTAGCCTCCTTGATATGGAGTGGGCTTTGTGGTGGCTCTGTCAACTAAGGAAATGAAAGGGAGTAGGGGGCAAGAAGCACTTGTCAGCTATGGAAAAACACAGAGGGAGAGCAAGCCAAAGACAGGTTATTTTTTGAAGCAAAACTCTTTTGTTTCCAGGGATTAGAATCATTCTCAGTCACTGCTATTTTTTCCCTTTTCCCTCTGGCCTTGTTTTTTTTTTTCTTCAGACACTTTTCCAAAGACACATTCATGGACAGCCAAGCAAACAAGTCTATTTGTGCTTCCAGGAAACACCCAACTGTTCTTCATTCCTTTTCCCCTTGCACATCATTTTTAGCCCTCGTCACACCCTTTGGAGATTTGGGAAAAGGCTTAGCCATTGTCTCAGCTCCCACAACAACCTGGGAGGAGCATTGTATGACCTCTGCCCTCAACTGAAGTCCAAAGCATGGGACAAAATGTCTCACCTACTTGGATAATAAAAAGATTATTGAAGTGAGAGGACTTGAATCCAAACCTATCTCTGTCCTCAGTCCCCTGAGCAACTCACTTACTCTCTGTGTTACCAGGTAACCCAACCCATGATCTTGGCCTCCCAGTTTCACATGTGTTACCCTCTAAGTCACCTTACTCCTGCTTGGAGCTTTTAGTGTATATCTACCCCCTCTAGGACTAGTCATATGCCCCTAAATTACAACAGAAGAAGTAGGCAGGCCCTCCATTCTCAGTCCTTTATTTACTCAGCCTAAGGCTGTCTTAACCAGGAAATGTCACACCTTATAGCCTCAGCCAGGCTAGCTGGAATCTGTCAGTAGATATTCAGAGCTCTAGGTGTTATGGCTTGGCTAAGACAGGAGGCCCTGGCTGGGTGATGAGAGGCAGGCACAGCTCCAGACAGAGAACCTTTGAATGTTTTCCAGTAGACATCTAGAAACACCACTACAGGTTTAACCAAATCAAAATCAATGCCTTGGTGGTTTCATTAAATCTCCCATTCCCATCTGCCCACTCTCCAGAAGAGGCATCTGGTTTTTGGTTCTGTAATTTCAGAGTTTTCCTCACATCAGAGTTAGAAAAGTTCATGGACACACCAGAGAGTAGATGATTGGATTTGGGTCTGTGGGAGCACTTTTGATGGACTGTCAAGTCATGCAGATTTTCAGCTGAGCACTAACTGCTACTTGGCAATACTTTTATTCTCCTCTTATTGATTTCCTAGCTCATTCCAGACAGCAATTGGTCTAAAATATTTTCCTCTTTCTTCAAGCCCTCCAATACACTCAGTCCCCAGTAGATGACTTGGCTTCCTACTTCTATAAAAAAGATCACAGAATCATAGGTTTAGTGTTAGAAGGAATCTTAGTGGTCATTTACTCAATTCCTCCATTTAACAGATGAGGAAACTGAGGGGCAGAGTAACTTGTTCAAGGTCATGTAGGTTGTAAGTAGAAAAACCAGGAACCAAACCCAGGTTTTTATAAGCATTCTTTGCCCTATTTCATGCTGACCCAAGAAAAGGAAGCCATTTCGTAAGGATTCCCTTAACTCCCTAAGGCTTTTCAACATTATTGCCAGGTCTATCTCTACGGAGAAAGGAGTATCACTCCTCCTCCTTTAGACAGATGTCTCTACCTAGTTTATGCTGTCATCTATTCCTGTCTTCTCCAGAAGTATGTTTTAATCAAAGTAGGAAATCATACTTGAGAAGATCCTTAACTTTGCAAAGCACTAGCCATATATCTCATTTTTTCTCCATTACAATCTTCATTACAATACATATCTCCAATTTACAGATGAGAAAACCACGGCTCATAGTGATTAAGTAACTCACCTAGAGTCACATGGGTAATATTAGAAGAAGAATCTGAACCCAGTCCACCACACCATGCCGCCACCATCTTTGATTGTTTTCTCTATGACACCTTCAGTATCTTCCTCTTTTCTAGTTGCTTCCTCTGTTAACAGGAATGCTCAGACCACCTTGTCTTAAGAAATGTTTCCTACAGCTCTTTGCTCCTTCAAGCTTCCAAGTCTCTCTCCCGCCAAGATATAACTAGGAATTCTTGCGCTCAAGACACATAACAAAAAGCACACCCTTGGTTGAACAAGGCAGAGGATATGAGTGAAATACTCTAGGATACTGTCCACAGTCACAGGGGAGGAAGCCTGCGTAAGAATGAGTTCAGTTCAACCTCCCATCTGCTAGCTTTTTATATCAATGAATTATCCTTGCAAATTTAGCTGTTGGTAGACTGCATGTATTTATTCTTAGCCTTGACTAAATTCAACAACCTCTGGCAAAGGTGATATCTCTCCTCCTTAGTTATGGCTCTACTTTCTATCCCTTCACTGCCAAAATCCCTCAAAAAAGCATCCAATATTTGTTCCACTTACTTAGCATTCACTCACTCTTCACCATTCTAACATCATTCTATCAATAGGCACTGATGACTTCCTGATTATTCAATCCAATTGTCATTTTTCTTGACCTCAGATGCCTGGAATTCCTTGTAGCACTTGATATTGTCCACCATTCCTTCCAAGTGGATACTATCTCCTCCCTTGGCTTCTATGAGAATGTATTTCTGGATGATCAAGTTTAAGTGTTATTTAGATATTTAGAGAGAAAAAATTATTTAAACCAAAAGATCTGATTTGAATCAAGATGATCTGTTCACCATTTAAATTCCCATGTTATCCTTGCCTGTCATGATGCCTTTTTGAGGTCTGGGAAATATGGTAACAATAATAACTGACATTTATGTAACATTTTGACGTTTGCAAAGGGTTTAAAGCATGTGATCTCATTGGAGTGCACAATGAGCTCAGTGAAGTTTGTATGTATGACAATTTTATAGTTGAGGAAACAGACATTTAGAAAATGAATGACTTGCTCAAAAGTCATCCACATAATTAGTGTCAGGATCTGAGCCCAAATCTTCCTGATTCAAGATACACTTTAAAACGGCATTATAAAGGAAGACAACTTGAAAAGACTTAAGAACTTTGATCAGCATGGAAATCAACCATCATTCCAGTGGGCCAGTGATGAAGAACACTATCTACCTCCTTATGGCGAGATGATAGACAAAATATATGGAATGTGACACATCTTTGGACATAGCTAATGTGAGAATTTGTTTTGCTTAATTATGAACATTCGATATGAGAATATTGTTTCTATTTTTAAGGGAAAAGAGAGACGGAAGAGGAATGAGAGATAGAGAAAAATTAATTCTTTGTTAATTGAAAAATGTTCTTTTCAATTCTAACCACATGCAGTTTTCAAAGGAAGAAATCAGAACTATTGACAAACCATATGAGAAAATGCTACACATTACTCAACTCTAATGGTTTACCACATCCCCATCAAATTATCAAAGATGACAGAATAAGACAAAAGTTGGAAGGGCTGTGAGAAAATAAGCACATTAATGCATTGTTGGTGGAGGTTTGAATTGGTATAGACATTTTGAAAAGCAATTGGAACTATGCCACTAAAGTCAACAGACTATGTGTAGCCATTGACTCAGCAATGTGACTGCTAGAACTATATTCCAAAGGGATAAAAGAACAAAGAAAATGGCCCATTTATGATGGCAAAGATCTAAGAATTAAAAGATACCTATCAATTGGGAAAGGATGAACAAATTATGATATATGGACATTATGGAATATTATTGTATCATAAAAATATTTAAAAGAATTGTTTCAGAGAAATCTTGGAAGTCTCATATGAATTGATGCAGAATGAGACAAGTAGAACGAGGAGAACAATTTATACAATAACAAACATTATAAAGAAAAATATCTTTGAAAAACTTAAGAACTTTGTCATAGTAATGATGGACCATAATTCTAGACAACCGATGATGAAGTCTGGTACATACCTCCTGACAGAATGTTTGGATATAGACAATATAAGAATTTGTTTTGCTTAATTATATATATATATATTCACAGACATAATGAGGGTTTTGTCCTTTTTTCATTTCCAGTGGAAATGGGGAGATAAGAAGATGGGGGGGGGGCGTTAGGGTAGGATTCCCAACTCTGGTAAGAGTCAGACCCAACTGAACCACAACAAAAATCCTTTTAAATGAGAAGAGACCTTAAGAAATGACATACAAACAGGAAAGCTGTGAACATTATGAATTCAATTTGCCATACTTTTAAAGTACGATTATAATAATTCTTCTTAATTTTATAATATATTAATTAGAATTTGTTATAATTAAAAAGAAAAGCAGCCTCTGAATGATAAAAATTTGTAGATTTGTGTACAATCTTCTCTTTTTGCACAGTGTATATGGAAATAGGCATATTATTTTGTGTGTTATATTCAGAATTTTTTAATGGGAAAAAAGACAATTTCCAAGTGCATCAGTTTCTCATTAAGTTCAGCCCTCAGTGTTCTTAAAAAATTCTTAGGAAATTCCCTTTGCACGTTCCTATAATCAGAAGCAGGGTCACACAATGGAAATAATAGCACAAGCTCAGGCATCAGGAAACCTGGATTCTGGTCTCAGGTCTAACTACTAACTCACTGTGACACTTTGGACAAGTCACAGAATTTCCTATCAGCATGAATGTAATTAGCCCACCTCTTGAGGACCAGACCTTGATTTTTACTAATATAGGGAAATCCTTGGGTTGAAACTACCTCTGCTAATGTAGGTTATCATCTTATAGAATCTTGGCATGAGATGGGGTGGAGCGCTAAGTCACTGGCCCAGTCACAAAGCCTACATGTGTCAGAGGCAGGACTTGTGCACAGGTATTCCTGGCCCTATCCCAAGGCTAGCTCTGTAACCAATATACTATACTGCATTTCAGCTCCCATCTGTATAGTGCTTTAAATTTTACAAAGCACTTTCTTCACGACAGCTCAGTGAAGTAGGTACCACAAGATTTTTTATAGTGAGGAAGCATGATATAGTGGAAAGAGCAGTGCAGAGAGCATTGGATTTGGAGTCCAAGGTCCTGACTTTAAATCCCATTTCTGACATTTATTACCTGTATAGTCTTGGACATCTCTCTAGGTTTCAATTTCCTCATCTGTAAAATAAGAGGAGGAGGTTGAACTAGTGGGCTTCTGAAATCCCTTCCAGCTCTAATGCTAGAATTTCCATTTTACAGTTGAGGAAATCAAAGCTTAGAGACAAGAAGTGACATCCAACTAAGATCACACAACTTTGGGTTGGACACCAACTTTTCTGCTTCTTAGTTTAATTGCCTGGAGACAAGAAAACCAAAGTTCAGATCTGGACTCAGACACTTACTAGATGGGCAAGTCTTTTAATGCTGTTTGCCTCAGTTGTCTCATCTTGTCAAATAGGCTAGAAAGGGAAATGGCAAACCATTCCAGTATTTCTGCCAAGAAAACCCCAAACAGGGTCACCTAGAGTCAGACACAACTGAAAACAATTGAACAGTGACACACTGCTTTCCAGTGCAGCGGGTGATCTGGGATTCAGTACTTGTCCTACCTGTTTTTGAATGCTATGCAAATGAAATGGAGGCAAAAGTGCTAAATTAGTAGTTTTCTAAATAGACGGCTGAGGAGATTTTCAAGGTGCCCAAAAACCACCAGAAATGGATTGTGCTAGATCTTTGAAAAGGGTACCCATCTGTTCCTAACACAGTCAACAGTTCTAAGTTAATAAGCTTCCCAGATACTTATGTAATAAAGCATTCTTTCACTATGGAGCTGCTCTTTCTAGCTGTGTGACTTCAGCCTACTGACATAGCCTCTCTGAACCTTGTTTCCACATCTATAAAAGAAGAGTTTAAACAGCAGATCTGAGAGGTCCCTTCCTACTCTGTCACCTATGCTTCTACAGTGCACTGATATGGTGCTATCAGTCTCATTGACATACCCAGCTAAGTCCATCTCTCCTCTCATTTGGGTTTTGTGTATCTCTAGTTCATCAGGAACTATAAACATGCTCCTGCCACATGCAGCTCTTGGCATTAGAGCTTTCTGCCCTTGGGTGCTCAACCAAGAACTCTCATGGAATTAGGGAGCAATCTCAGAGATGAAAAATGCTTTCAGGCATTCAGAATGGGGGTAAATGAGTTAAGGGAAGCCTATGCCAGACTCCTTATCTGCTGCCATTCTTTTGCAAAGGGCATTTAGTCTCTAATGTCATTTGTAGCTGATGAGAATTCAGAATGAGCTATCCATAAGGTTCCTGGGAAGAGAGAAGTTTATCATCATTGCTCCCCCATGCCCTCTTGGCTTTATCTCTATTTAGCAATGCCTTGGGTTTGGTTACTTTTCTGCTGGAAGGAGGAAAAGGTTGACAAACCAAGGAGGATACTTTGCAAACAAACAGAAGCAGGGTCAGTCACCTCAGGCAGTGGTGCTCTCAATCATTCCATTTGTATGAAGTTCCATTTATAGAGGGAGAGCTGGAAGAGGCCATCTAGTCTAGGTCCTCATTTTACAGATGAGGAAACTGAGGACAAGAGAAGTTAAGCAATTCCTCCAAGGTCAAGTAGTTAGCAAGGCTCACAGGCAATATTTGAATGCAGGTCTTCCTAACTCCATGTCCAGACCTCTATCCACTGCCCCATACTGTCCTAATTAATAGGACCCAAAGATCCAATATCTCTATGTTCCTGTTTGGGATTTTAATAGTTTAAGGATACCAGATTAACAGTTAAGCTCACAACCACAACATAATTGCCCTCTGACAGCCTCATACTTCAAGAGCCCAAGGTCTACCACTGACAGGGGCATCAGGGTATCATGATAGCTCCTCCCCAATATATTCAGGGACTGCAAGGCCCCCATCATATGTGTTTTTTTTCATTATTTCCCTGGATATCCTTGATCTTTTGTTCTTCCAAATGAACTTTGTTATGGTTTTTTCTAAATCAGTGAAGAAGTATTTTGGTAGTTCAATGGGTATGGCACTAAATAGATAAATAAGTTCCTCCCCAATATATTCAATACTAAAAATTGTTCAGTCATTTTGTTGTTGAGTCATTTAGGTCATGTCCAAATTTTTGTGGTCCCATTTGGGGTTGTCTTGTCAAAGATACTGGAGCTGTTTGCCATTTCCTTCTCCAGCTCATTTTATAGATGAAGAAATTGGGGCAAAAAGGGTTAAGTGCCCAGGGTCACACAATAAATTTGGAGACCAGATTTTAACTCAGAAAGATGAATCTTCCTGACTCCAGAACCAGCAGTAGCACCACGTAGTCACCCCCTTAATGTACATAGTAGTTCTTTAATAAATGCTTGTTAACTTGTCTCAACTGGGAGAGTGAAGGACCCTGAGATAATTGAGAGGATAATTGCTTCAGACACTTATGAGCTATGTGACCCTGAGTGAGTCACTTAACTTCCCTTCTCAGTCTGAGTTTTCTCATTTGTAAAATGAGAATAATAATAGCAGTTACTTCCCAGTATAGTTGTCATGAGGATGGAATAATATACTATTTGTAAAGTGCTTTGCAAACCTTAAGGCACTATAACATACTAGTTGGATTAGGATGATGATTGACTAATGCAAAACCTCTATCTCTAACTCTTGAGCCGATAGGTGACCAAGAGCCCTGGGCCTGGAGTCTAGAAGACTCATCTTTCTGGGTTCAAATTTGACTTTGCACATTTAGCAGCTGTGTGACCCTGGGCAAGTCATTTCCCCTGCTTGCCTCAGTTTCCTTGTCTGTAAAATAAGATGGAGAAGGAAATGGCAAACACGCTCTAGAATCTCTGCCAAGAAAACCTCAAATGGCTCACAAAGAATTGAATACAACTACAATGACTGAACAGCAACCCAAATAGATAATCTATGCACTCTATTGGAATTTGTGCAATGCCGAGAGAAGGAAGGAAGGCTTTCAGAATGTTGGATGGACCATCCATCCCAGGGAGGACACTAGCAAGAATCTCATAAGGTGGGCAAACATGGCTACATTGCAATGGGCATCTTTGCAGGGAATTTGACATTAATGAGATTACAGATCCATTTGAGTATTAACTTTAAGGGGGGCCTTAGGAATATTTAGGGAGCATTTTATTATTTAATATACTTTGGGACAGTTCTAATTGCTTAAAAGCTTTTTCTTTTATTATATCAAAATCCTCCTTCCTGCAACTTCCACTTAGAACAATCTTCTCTCTTTTCTGCATGACAATCCATACCTCCCCTGGTTTCAAGGACTTTCACTCTCCCAGGCCATTCAAATCAATAAGCATTTAAAAATGGCCCACTATATTCCAGGCACTGTGCTAACTATCAGAGATGCAAGGAAAGACAAAAGCTATCCCTGCCCTCAAAGACAACACAAGCCAATGGATACTCTGCATATGCTCTATGAAAATCTTACACCTAGAAGTTTACTTTTTGAACCCAAGTAAAGGATGTTTATTTCTTTCTACAATAATCTATCAGTTATCCTTTTATCAAATCAGAAGGGCAGCATGGTGAAATGGAGAGAAAGCTGGCAGAAAGAATAGGATGCTCTCCAGCCCTTGATATATACTGGGTGTGTGACCCTGGACAAGTTTCTTAACCTCTCCATGAACTAAGCAATTCTCTACTACAATAAGTTAGAGATGGCCCTGTCCTGGACCTGAAGAGGGAGTTTCCTCACTTGGGAGATTCCTCTAGGAATAAAAATCATAGGTTCAGTCCTTATCCCCATTGTCCATCTTTTAGGATTCAACGCTAGATTCTAAGTTGTCAGGTCTATGATTTCACTGATAGATCTATTCTCCTTCCATCAATGCAATTCACACATCTTTATCTTGACCTGAGATCCCTGGATAAATTTCCAGAGAGCCACATACTTATCTGGGGAGAAAAGTTACATCTTTATTTCAGGACAATTGGTTTCCTTTTTATTCTATGTATTTTTAGTTTATACATTTAAAAATATTATTCTGTCCATAGGCTTTATCAGACTTCCAAATGAGTCCATGACACAAAACAAGGTTAAGAACTCCTGCTAGCAGAAAGTAATTCATGAACTGCTTCAGAGGGAAAAAAGTCATCTCCTGGTAGCCATCTGTCTGATGATAAACTGAGCTAGGCTGGTCCTCCAAAGAAAGACAACCAATATTATTGCTGGACCCTTAGTCAAAGTCCTACTAGGTTCCCAGAACTTCCCAGAATTTCCCCACTACTCATCCAGCCTTCAAGGATCCACAATATATTTCATTAAAATCCAATCCAGGGGTAGCTAGGTGGTTCAGTGGATTGAAAACCAGGCCTGGGGACAGGTCTTGGGTTCAAATGTAACCTGACATTCTTCCTCTCTGTGTGATGCTGAACAGGTCATTTAACCCCAATTACCCAGACCTTTCCAGGTTTCTTCCTTGTAACCAATATCAATTCTAAGAGAGAAAGCAAGGGTTTAAAGCAAACAAACAAACAATCCAATCTGAAAATTACAAGTTGCAAAAGAGAAAATCAAGGGGCAATTACTTCTTTAAAATAAACGAGGGTTTCTGAGCACATTTAAGCCTATATTTCTGACCATGAATAGGGCTTTGAAGACAGAGGAACCTAGAGCTAAAGTGTAAAATGCTAGAAACTCTGGCAATAGACATGAAGATAAAATGCCTGAGAAACTATGCAAATTGGAAAAAGAGAAAACAGTTTGCAAATATTTGACTGACAAGCCACTTTTCAGGAGCACAGCTGTTGAATAGAGCACTGATGGGAGTCACATGCCCAGATTTTCTCTGAGGACAGAAGAGATGGATGCCCCAAGAGATTTCATACAAGCAGCCTCCCCTGGTGCAGACCAATGGGTCAAAATAACATTCTTTGATCTATTCTGAAGAATTAGTTTGTGCAAAAAGCCTGGATTAGTGCTGGCTACACTTTTCAAAATGGAGAACCTTTTCAAAGTGCTTTTACTCAATCCATCAACAAATATATATTGAGTATCTATGAAATAGTCAGCCCTGGGCTAAGTACTTCAGGGGATTTGATAATTCAATTCAATTTAACGACCCTTTATCAAGTATTCACTAAAATGTGGGGAATTTTTTCTAGGAATGCTGGGAGTAGGTGATGAAATGAGATGTGCAGAGGAAAAATACAGACCTTGCCCCTCATAGTTTATAGCTTAGAAAGTGGAATAACACATATAAATAATTATGGTGTTTAATCTGCACAAAAGAACTTGAAATTTAATTGAAAATTAAGTTCTATTTGACATCTGAAGAAGGAAAGACCATTGGAGCAGAGATCTAAAATGGGAAGGCCAATATATATATATATATATATATATATATATATATATATTTTAAAGATGAAGAAACTAAGGCCCAGGGAAGTTAATTGACTTACCCAAAGTCCTAGGGATGATAAAAATCAGAAATAAGATTTGAATTAAGGTCTTCTTACTCTGTTGATTAGTCATGTCTAATTCTTCATGACCCAGGCAGCTAGGTAGTGCAGTGAATAGAGGGTTGAGCTTGAAGTCAAGAAGACATGAGCTCAAATCTGTCCTCAGATATTTACTAGATGTGTAAATCTTGAACAAGTCACTTAAGTTTGCCTCAGTTTCCTCACCTGTCAAATGAGCCAGAGAAGGAAATGGCAAACTACTCTAGTATCTTTGCCAAGAAAACCATAAATGGGGTCAAAAAGAGTCAGACCCAACTGAAAACGACCAAATGACAATATTCTCTTACTCTGGAGACAGTAATCTCTCTAATATCATTCTGCTTCCCTACCTGAAGAACAGAAAAACAGAATTATTTATCCAATGTCTCTAAAGTAGTTTGGTAGATCTAGGGCTGGACTCCAAAGCTACTACTCTTTCTACTGGCCTGTGATGGTTTTCCATCATGACTTACTGACTCAGGAGATTAGAAAAGTCTTTACAAGAGATTTGAGCTGACCCTTAAAGGACAGATAGATCATATTTCAGCAAGCAAAGATGGAAATAGAGAGATGAAATTTTAGGAATAGTTTGAATAATGATCATTTAGGAAAAGATGGGGAACTGAGATATATATGCGGGATGGTGAGTAATCCAGAGTGCATGGAAGGGATTACCATGAGGTAAAATGGATTTGAATCTTGCCTTTGTCTCTCAGTGACCTTGAGCAAGTCACTGTGTGGTTTGGGATAAGCTATTATTCCTGACATTCAGGTTCCTATTCTGTAAAATGATGGGAGTGGACTAGATGACTTCTAATGTCCTTTCTAACCCTAACTCTCTAACTCTATGATCTGAAGGTAGAGTAGTCCCAGTAGTTGAAGGGTATTGAATATAAGTATAAGGAACTTGTTTTGTTGCCAATGTTGATGTGGTTGAGTCGTTTCAGTCCTGTCCTACTTGGCTTGACCCCATTTGGTGTTTTCTTGGCAAGGAATAGTCTTCCATTTCCTTCTCCATCTTATTTTACAGATGAGGAAATTGAGGGAAACTGGGTTTGCTTGACTTGAGTTGCATGGAAGTAAAGATCTGAGCCTAGATTTGAACTCAGTAAGATGAGTTTTCCTGACTCCAAGCTCTAACACTCTAGCCACTCCCCAAGGTCATACAACTAGTAAGTGGGCTAGATTTGAAATCTGGTCTTCTTTACTACAGACTTTGTGCTCTATTTATGGCCCAGGGTTACACAGCTATTAAATATCTAGGACTAGATTTGAACTCTGGTCTTCCTGATACCAGATTTTGCACTCTATCCACTACACTACCTAGCTACTCTTTTGTGGACAATAGGAAGACATTAAATAATTTTGATTAGAAGAATATTAAGATCAGATCTATGAGTGAAGAAGACTGGGATATAGGATGAGTTAAAGAGGGAAAGACAATAGAAGTAGACAAGGGCTGTGTGGATAAATGTTTAATAATTGTCTCTTTGGGGGGGAAATGCATACAAGAACCACTTTTTAAATTAAATATGAATTGTTACCACTTTCTTAATCCAAGCCAATCAACAAAATGATAGATCAAGCCTTGATTTGTAATTTTTGTTGATTTCCAGATTGAAAATGTTCACATTAAAAACCTAACTCTAGGCCCTTATGAGAGAGGTTTAAAGCTGACTCTAGCACATCCCTGGGGGTAGAACAATTAATCATTCAGTTCAGTTCAATTCAAGAAGCATTTACTGAGCACACATAAAATATTGGGCACTGAGGATACAAAGATGAAAATGAGATAGTCCTTGCCTTCAAGGAGTTCATCTTCTAGACTGGAAAGGCTCCAGGGAAAGCCTGTGCTAGGAGTGATGGCCATAGGAATAGAGAGCAGGGGAAGAATATGGAACATATTGTAGTAGAAGTAACTGGATTTGCTGATCAAGTGGAGATGGGAGTTAAGGGAGAGGGGAAAAAAACCAAGATGGCACCAAAGTTTAAAACAAAGCAGAATGGCTGAAAGGTCTCTCTCAAACCTAGTCGTGATCTCAGGATTAGAACTTGTAGATCAAATGTGTCTGTCAACTTCATTATAAGTGCAGTGACTGAATTTTAAGGTTCCGATTACATTTGCCACTAAAAATAACTTCCAGGGATTTAGAAATCAAGGTAATATTATTAGTATTGAGGGGCAGTATTGAGAGGAATGGAGAATGGCCTTGCTCATGTAAATGCCTACATATGAAAGTTCCAGGAATATGACCAAATAGCCTAAAAGGGTATTGCTCTACACCTTTAAATTCACATCATATGGGTAATGAAAAATAACCCTAAAAACTAAATTGGTAAAACAGAGAGCTTTTTTTGCTATTTGGTCCAGACTTGTATTTTCAACAGCATGAAGAATTTCTTCATTGAATCAGACAAATAGTCTGTAATACATAGCATTAGAGAGTTACCTTGGGAGGTTAAGTGGGCTGCCTTGGTCACATAGGTGGCATGTCAGAAACAGACCTACCTCCAAGTCTAACAAATACCAAGAATGACCATCAATCCACTACCCCACATTGTTTCTCTAAGCCATGTCTGTCAATCTTATAATTTGGGGTGCTCTGGTTCAGATGCACAACTTCTTTACTCCTTTCTGCCCCATGATTATCCCTTCTGCCAACTCCTAACAAAATGGCACCCCCAGAACTCCAGTGTGGCTAGATCCTAGTTTTATTGGGGGGGGGGGAGAATTTTTAAGCTAATCCAAAAAGCATATGAAGCAATGTGTTTTGTTATGATGGGGGAGACACACAAACCCTAGTTCTGTGAAGTAACTGGGGACAGCTTTGATTTGGCAGACTAGAAGGCTGCTAAGCAGGTGGGGAACTGTTGAGTGAGAAACCATCCCTTTCAAGAAGTAAAGATTAAAGCCTAGAACAGTGATGATTGAGTCTGCCTAATGAGCTCTCAGAGGAGGGCCCCAGTTACTATCTCCTCCTTTGAGTTCAGTGTCACAGACGAGCCTTCATACATTCACATGGTGTCCCTGGAGAAAAGTTTCTAATAGGAAATTCAGCATTATTTGGAATCCATTTGCTTTCTGAATGAAAAGTCTGGTCTCAGATGTGAATCCTGCTCTGGGAAGTTTCCTCAGTTTCCCTTGTGATTTCATTTTAAATAGATTGTGCAGAAACAAAACAAGGCCATGTGCCAGATAACTGAAATGACTAATTTGGCTCTCAGAGAAGAGATAAGGAAGCATGTCTCTCCCTAAGGAAAAGAGTCAACTGGGAGAGAGACAATGAGTAGTTATGCTATGTTTACTATCAGATAACGGTACTTTCATCTGGCTTTGCTTAACTTAATTTTTCATTGTTGAAAAGGAATTCTTTGAATGGGGAAGAGAATATAGTTAGAAAAACAGTGATACTTAGAAAATGGCATCAATAAAATATGTTTAAAATGTTTGGCTTGGAAATGTGTCTTTTCCAAAGTCACGCAGAGTGTGAGGAGACAGAGGATTTATCCAGCATCACTGAAGGCATCAATGATCATGATATCTGGCCTCCAATCTGGTGACACTTCCTTTCCCTATGCTGGCCTCATGGTCCTGTCACCTTCAGTTCAAAGGCAACCTGAATAGATAGATACTGGCTTTGCCTCAAGCTGGTCCCCAGCCCCCCGGACTATATTACAGGAGGAAGGGAGGAAGATCATCTTCTGACTCTCACCTCTTCCCTGCTCATCTCTAAAAACCAATCAATCAGTAACTTATTAAGCACCTAATATTAGCATAATGCTAAGCACTGGGATGCCAAGAGGAAAAAGTAGTCCTTCCCTTCAAGAGCAGATAGGAAGCAGAATAGATAGAGCCCTGGGCTTGGAATCAGGAAGACTCATCTTTGTGAGTTCAAATCTGGTCTTGTGTTTAGGATCAACAGGAGATAATTTTTAAAAAGGGCAGCATTAGAACTAAGAGAATTTGGAAAAGGCTTCCTTTAAAAGAGAGAATTTTAGTTGAGATTCAAAGGAAGCAAGGGAAGTAAACAGGCAAGTTAAGGAAGGAGAACACTCCAGGCATGGGCAACAGCCAGAGAATGTGCCTGGATCTGACAGATGAAGTGTCTTATTTCTGTAAAAACAAGGCCAGTGCTGCTGGAAACAACTTAGTGTCATTTATAGAATCCAGGATGAAAGGACCTTGGAAATAATTTAGTCCAATCTCCTCATTTTACAGAGGAAGGAAATGAAATCTTGTCTAGCTCTAACCTTCTAGAATTTGGGGGTGGTTCTTGGAGTCTCTCACTGCTTCTGACATCTCTTTTCATTAACTGAGGCTCTTCTGGCTTATTAGAGAACCCCTTAGATAACTTGAAGGAAAAGAACAAGACCTTAGTTCATTCTGAGCAATGAGCAAAATGTTTTGTAGAGAATCACATCTGAGAATTTTAGAAAACTGCTGGATTGGAGAAGGGGGAGGGAGAGGAGCACCAAGGAGGTAAGAGAGTTGCTGCTAAACAAATCAATGAAGGTCAATTTTCTATAAAATAGGAAAGAAAACCTTGGATTAGCAATCTGCTCCAAGAGAGCCTGGCTACCTCCTACCCTCAGTTAGATAAAAGGACCTCTTAAACTCAGAAAGTATAGTATATCCCTAAAAGAGAGACCCCCTTCAATCCTGATTGCCTCTCCCTCCATATCTTCAGAGCTCAGAACTTGCCTCGGATGGGGCGAGCAGGTTGCCTAACACCTCAGTATCTTCTGTCCCTTAGGTAGGGAATAGCTTTGATTGCCTCCAGAAGCTTTCCATTCCCTCAGTCCTCATCAATTGAACCAATAAATTACAGGCAGCCAACTGCAGCAGAATGCAAGCACAAAGAGGCTAACCCACCAAGCCATGAAACCCAGAGCTACATCCATCAAGGCAGATAAGGAAGTTGGAGTCCCAGAGTTGGGCAGAACCTTATGGGTTAGCTAGTCCAAGCTCTGACTCTACAAAGATGGAACTCCCCACACTACACCGGTGTCATTCCACCTTTACATTGAGATTCTTAATCTGGACACCCTGAACTTGGGTTTTTAAAAGAAAGATAGAGAGCTATTTCAGAATAATTGAGTTTCTTTGCTATCCTCTGTTTTCTTTTATGCATTAAATACATGTTTCTGAGAAAGGGTTCATAGGCCCAATCAGATTACCAAAGGCTTCTTATGACACAAAACATGTTAATATCTCTCACCTTATTTGCTATTGCTCCCCATTGTTGGTCCTTCCTCATCCCCTTTTTATATATTTTACCTATTTATCTGCATACAGGTTGTTTTCCTCTCAGTACAAGTGTCATGAAGACAGGAACTGCTTTCATTTGTGTCTTTGTGTTCCTACGAACAACTAACTATGGGGTCTGGCACCCCAAAGTCAGTGATTAATAAATGCTTGTTGAATTAAATTGAATGGGCAGCTCACTACCACAAAAATTAGAAATCTCACTATAAAACAGATCAGACCATTTTATTCTTGTCAACTCCCATGATTCTTCTGATGCATGATTCAATAGAACAAACCTTGAGCTGAGAGGAGAGAGACCTGGGCTCTGGTCTTCATTCTGCCACTAACTAGCTATATGACCTTGGGCAAATTATTTAGCCTCCCTGAGGCTCTGTTTCTTCATCTGTAAAATGGATTTTTTAGTCAAGATAATTTAAGGATTTTTTCAATTCTGAGATTTTATTATTGTCTTGAGAATGTACAATATTGAACTAAAAATCCATCTCCGTATAACTTCCATCCATTGGCCCTTTGTGATGACACAGAATAAGTTTGCTCTTTTCATCCTGATGGTGCTTTAAATATTTAAGAACAATTTTTCATTTCCCCATAAGTTTTCATGTCTCCAGGATAAACATTTTCAACTTCTGCTATCCTTAATGTCATAGATTTTTCTCTATCAATCAGTCAATTCTATATTAATCAAATTATGAAGGCATTGCTAAGCACTGGGGATAGAAAAACAAAAATGAAGCAGCCCCTGACCTCATGGAACTTGCATTTTATCCAGAGAGACAATATTTATGATATATATAACATATATAGTATCCTCTCTATCAAATTTACCTCCCAAATTTATCTCTAGTGTAAATCCTAAATTATACATACATAAATATTTTATATATTATATATGAGCTCATATAATATAAAGAAATGTCTATAAATTTGGGGAAAATACTATATATATACTTATATATATCAAACTTATGTATATATAAATAATATAAATGTGTATATAAATACATTTGGGGAAAAGGACACTAGCACTGGGAAAGGTAGGAGTGGGATCAGAGAAGGGCTTCATGCAAAAGAGGATGCTCAAGCTGAGGATTATACTAAACAAGAGGATTCTGAAAGGCAGAGAGGTCAGGAGGGAGTGCATTACAAATATGGAGGGCAGCCAGTGGCACCATACTGGTAACTATCCACAACAATTCCAGAGACCTTAACTTCTTTCTCTCCAAATTCCCACAGTGCTAACCATCAGTTTAGCATGTTAAAGGTGACCAGAAAGACTTTCTGGAGGTTACTTATGAACTGAAAGGCTCAAGTATATAAACCCATATAGGAAAGAGGCAGCAGATAGATGTGGATGGATGAAACTTAAAGACAATTTCACTCATCTCTCACCATTTAGAGTTATAAACTTAGAGATGAAAGGAAACTTAGAGGCCTCCTGGGTCAACTCCCTTATTTTACAGTTGAAGAAACTGAGGACTAGAGGAGAAATGGTGACTTGCCTAAGGTGAGGTCACATTGGTAGAGAATGGCAGCCCTGGCATTTGAACCCCTCCAAAACAAGAGATAGGATGATTCATGGGAGGAAAACACAAATTAAAGGGTTCTTGGAGGATCTCAGCTTTGGTACCATTTTATTTGGGGATAATAATAATAATTCTTTACTTTCATGTTACTATGAAAATTTTTGTTGTCCAGTTGCTTCAGGCACGTTCATTCTTCATGACCCCATTTGGGGTTTTCTTGGCAAAGATATTGGAGTATTTTGTCATTTCATTCTCTGGCTCATTTTATAGATGAAGAACTTAAGGTTAACAGAGTTAAATGGCCTGCCCAGGGTCACATAGCTAGTAAGTATCTGAGGCCAGATTTGAACTTAGGAAGATGAGTCTTACTGACTTCAAGCCCAGAACTCTCTTCACTGAGTCACCTGCCTGCTATAATGAAAAGAACGATAATTCCAACTGACATTTATATCCTGCATTAGAGTTAATAAAGCATTTTACATACATCAGGTCATCTGAGACGTTACAAAGCACTTTTGATTATGCTATCTTCCTAAGGCAAAATCCAAATCTCTGACTTTCAAGTCTGTTGCCTCAGTCTTCCCAGGCTTATCTTGCTTCATGCTGCTCTTCCAGATCTCTACATTAGAGTCAAACTGACCTACTTGCTATTACTTAGCATTCCATCCTTTCTCTGGCCCTTTTTTTAAACCCTTACCTTCCATCTTGGAGTCAATACTGTGCATTGGCTCCAAGGCAGAAGAGTGGCAAGGGCTAGGCAATGGGGGTCAAGTGACTTGCCCAGGGTCACACATCTGGGAAGTGTCTGAGGCCAGATTTGAACCTAGGACCTCCCATCTCTAGGCCTGACTCACAATCCACTGAGCTACCCAGCTGCCCCCTGGCCCTTTCTAAAGGGTTCACCAAGCTTGGAAGGTCCTCTCTCTCCAGCCCCACCTTTAAGCATCATGGGTTTTCTTCCAAGCACAGGTAAGGGGCCCCTCCTTTTGAGAAACTTTCTCTAATCTCCCTGCCCTCTTTCCCATGTTTCAATATGTTCTCCATCTTCAAATTACCTTTAAATTGCTTCTAAAAGGCAACGAGGTATAGTGGATAGAAAACTAGCTTTGCATTGAGGAAATCCCAGGTTCAAATCCTGCCTTATCTTAGGTGAGAACCAGGCTACTTCCCTGCCACCTTCATGCCCTCATTTGGTACTATCTCTTGTACTCTCTTTATATATGGTCTTCCATCATTAAACTATAAATTCCTTGAAGGCGGGGACCTTGTTGGCTTTTTAATTTTTTTTTTACTTCCCCATCCCCAGTTCCAGTTCCTGGAACACAGTAAGCACTTAATAAATGCTCTAAATAGTATGTGTCTCTGACATGTACTAGTTGTATGACCATATACAAATCATTTAACCTCAGTTCTTCAAATAAAGTCTTTTTTTTAAAAGCCTTACTGTATGTCTTAGTAATAATTCTAAGATAAAAGAGCAAGAAGTAGGCAATTGGGGTTGTGACTTGCCCAGGGTCACACATCTAGGAAGTATCTAAGGCTAGATTTGAAACCAGGTCATTCCGACTTTAAGTCTGGTATCCTATTCACTGTGCAAATAACTCTTTAAAAGAATAATTCAGATACATTCGAAAGGAGTTTCCTCAGTGGGAGTTCCCCCACTTTGATGGAATCTCACATCCAGAACCATCAAAATAGATGCAATATCGTCCAGTAGAATGCAACATCGTCAATTTGTCATGTAAGACATGGACTATATCATTATTGTCTTTGTGTCTCCGGCACCTAGCATATTGCTTGCCACAAAGTAGGATCTAAACTATTCATTGAATGAATTCAATGAATTCAATGAATTCAACTTCATTGAATAGGAATCATTATGCCCTGCCTTTTCTACCAGGAGAAGAAAGGAATATCAGAGATGCCAAATGATTGTTCCAAGGTCCCTTGGATTGGACATGACAAAGTAGAGACTCATGTTATCTGTCATCTAAGTAAGTGGTCTCTGAACTGAATAATTATGGCTTACCTCTAAAGGGGTGTATGATTGACCAATTAGACTGGAATGAATCCCATTCTTCTAACCAGTGCAAGTTATGGACTTTATATCTAATATAATTGCACCTACCGTTAATCGCCAACATCCCTCCAAATCTACTCTCTTTCTCCATTGAACAAGTGACCATATTCCCCTTTCAGAGTTAGGATTTAACCCTTTGGAGCAATTATAACCTATGTAGACACCAGTAGGAAAACACCAAACTTCTCATCCTACCCTCCCATGCTCCCAAGAGGATAGGCTCTAGTTTGGGGAAGAGACTGGTCAAGAAGAACCCCTTCTCCTCTTTTCATTTACAGTAGGACAGAGTCTCTCAGGTGAGTAGAAATGGACTGGTTGTGATGGATTGTATTGCCTCCTTGCCTTGTCTCTGCCCTGTCCCAATCTACCTCGCTTCCAAATTTCCCCACTACTCTTGAGGGAAGCACTGTCCTTCCACTCTACTCTAGTTCGTTAGCTGAGTATCGTCTTTTAGTCCTCATTCTATCTGACCCTACCTATCCAATCACCTTAGAAGGGGACCTATGCAAGAGCTGTAAAGGTAGAAATGGCAAGGTTTGGTCATTTTTCTGGAGGTCTCTAAATTATAGTGAAATGCTTGGTTATGTGAGCCAGAACAGTGGTAAACAAAAGGAGAAGAGACATTTCAGGAAGGTTCTCAGGAACCATTTAACTTGGTTTTAGGGGAGAAGATGATAAATCTTAGTTCCCTGGCAGTTGATGGGGATGTCATGGATGAGTTTGGAGTACTCAAGTGATTTTCCACTGATTCTCATGAAGGAGGGAAGAGTAATTCCTGAATGGTCTCTAGAAGATCATTAGTTATCTAGATACAAACCTCACCTTGTTTGCTATTCTTTCCCCATTCATCTAACTGAACCTTTTGCTCATGAAGCACTTAAAGAAAAACATTTCATGCACATCCTGCCTGTTGAGAACCTTGGCCACTGTCCCCCGCAGTAAAAACCACTGGCCCTTGGACTGGGATGGAGTCTAGAGATTGAAGACAACATAGTGGGGGTATATGCTCATACCAGTTGTGCCTTTAAATCGAGTTTGTTGTTTTTAAATCAAATTAATGACAGAATTGCTCTAAAAGAGCCCCAGGGTCAATGATGCTTGGGTTAGTAGACCAAAAATGGTTCCTGAAGTTCAGCCTTGTTTGCATTAATGTGTCAGTGGTGACTGGGAGTTCTCATTGTCTAAAAGTAGCATCCAAATTTCTCATTCTGGCATTGGAAACCCTGTACCAGCCAGCAAGACCTTATTTCCCCAGCTTTATCTCCCACTATGCCTCTACTATGGGGCCTATATTCCAATTGGCTTAGTTTCTACCTTTCTCCTTGAATATTCTGTGTTCTTCTTTTCTTTTTTTTTTTTAATTAGTTTCCATCTTAGAATCAATACTGTGTATTCATTCCAATGCAGGAAGTAAAGGCTAGGCAATGGAGGTTAAATGATTTGCCCAGTGTTATACAGCTAGGAAGTGTCTGAGGCAAGATCTGAACCCAGGATTTCCCATTTTTAGGCCTGGCACTCTGCCCACTGAGCCACCTAGCTTCCCAATCTGCATTCTTTCTTGATCCTAGACTTTTGCTTGTGCTATTCCCCTGACCCACAATGACCTTCTTTCTCTCTGCCGATCCAAAAATCATCAGTGGATTTCTATTAACTACTGATAAGTCCAAACACCCTTGTCTGACATTCAAAGTTGTTTTCATAATCTGGTGTTACTTTGCCTCTCTAGCTTTATTGAATGTAATTTATACTTCATCAGAGCAGACTACACTCTCTTCCTGTGCTTTTGCCTCATCTTTTGCTTCCACTCTTCCCTATGCCTAGAGTATCTTCTCTCACTTCTTGATTCTTGGATTTCTAATGATACTTTAAATTCTACCTCAAAGGTCAATGTTTTAAAGCTTTCTCTGATCCCCTCAGTAATAATCCTCCTCCCCATTTCCCACCCCTCTCTCCAGCAAATAACACTTTGTTTTATACCTCTTTATTCAATAAACTGGATTAACATTCAGTTATTTTTTTCTCTCTACCAAATTACTGTAATTGGGGAGTGATCCTTATGACAATTATTTAAAGTGAAGGAAGACAAATCCCTATATTTAAATATCCAAAGATTTTATATCAGATACTTTTATGTTCTTTGTATAGATGTCAGCTCTGTTCTAGATTAGAAACTCTGTGAGGGCAGGACCAGTATCTTATCTAAACTCTTTGCTTTCCACATAGTTCTGACTTCAGAAAACTGATAAAACATGCTCTGCAACTCTTGGCAGAAAGGTGAGAGACTAGAAATATGCAACGAGCTTTTGGATGCAGTCAAAGCATTGTTTTGTTTGACTTCACTATTTGTTAAGAAGGAGGCTAAAGTTCTATTTGAGGAAGGGGAGTTATTAGGTAGTTACAAAAATGAAAGAAAAAAGAGTAGCAATAGATGTACAGAGAATCAAAAAAGCTCAGGAGGGGACATAAAGAGGAACATTTTGTTATGATCATGCTTGTTGACTTGACTTGGTTTATAGATGAGGAAATGTAATCTCAAAGAGGTGGATTGATTTATTCTAGGTGAAGTCCCACGGCTAGTCAGAATGAGAATGTGTATCTAGCCTTGGCACCTTCACTACTCTTTCTACTACACTGCATGTAAACAGTTTCACCTTCTCATGCAATAACTGACCTTATCTTTCTCTTACCTGAAGCCCAAAGAAAGCCATTATGATGGAGTTAATTGTCCCCAGGATGCCCTCAGGATCAAAGGGCTGTGTCGTCTTGTAGAGTTCCTGAAACACAGGAGGGAACCATTCACATCTAGGACAGGGAAGGAATTGGTTTTTCAATGAGTTTCCCTGAGCTCCACTTACTTTCCCCAGGAACATATGAACTGGTGATCCCATTAGCAGTTTCCTTCTCCACCTCCCCCCAAATCATTAACCAGAGGAGGCAGCTGCCTTCCCAAAGCAATTCCCAGTTTCCTCATTTCCTCTAACAAAGGCTTTCATCCCAGCAGGATCCTAACTAGGAAGATAACCTCTCTGCCCCCAACAGAAGGTAGGAGCAGGCACTAGCCCAAGTTAAGTCCAAGATAATCCAGGATGAAGAAAAGCAAGTTGGGAGCTGGTGGAAGTTGACATGAAACTGGCCACTGCTGGCACATTAATGCAAATAGGGCTAAACTTCAAGACCCATTTTTGGTCTACTGATCCAAGAGACATTGACCTTGGGGATCTTGTAGACCTATCCTGCCCCAGGCTTCTGTGGAAACTGACACTGGTTCATACTCTACATCCTAGCATCCAAAGGCCTCTCTATTATGGTCTAATCTGACATCTTCAACCATATATCCCATTATTCCTACTATACAAAACCTTCTCTACATTCAGGCCAGTCTCCACTTTGTCCATCAACCACAACTTATAAATGTTTCCTTCAAGTCTCTGCTAATACAGTATTATTTCCCTGGAATTCTATGCCCTCCTCCTCTACATCTTCTGTCAGGTTCTACTCATCCTTCAAAATGGCTTTAAATCCTTCCTCAGGCTCTTTTGATCTATGTGATCTGAGTCAACTAGTTAAATGGGCCTCAGTTTTCTCATCTCTAAAATGAAAAGATTGGACCTCAGAGGTCCCTTCTAGCACTGGAGCTATGATTTCCTAACTGCTACGATCTCACCTTCTCTATGGAGATTCTCCCAATGATTCTAGGCTGCAGTGAACTCTTCCTCCCTTGGAACTAAAAAATGTTAGCTATTATTATTATTAAGTACATATGCTATTTTATCTAATTTTCATAGCAGCCTTGTGAGGTAAGCACCACCATCACCATTATGTCCATTTAACAAAAGAAGAAACTGAGTCTTGTAGAGATTAACTGACTTGGCTATGATGAGGAAGTAAGTCTAGAAAGGCATTTTGGTGGCCAAATCATAAACTGCCTTGAGTTTTAGGCTCAAGAATTTGGATTTTATTTTGTAGTCATTGGGAATCCATTAAGTAGTTTAGAATAGCAAAGGGGAGTGTGTGTGTGTGTGTGTGTGTGTGTGCACGTGTGGGGCAGAGTGATGAGAATGATTTGCTGGAGAGAGTGTTGGACCTGGGGTAAGTAAGATTTGGATTTAATTCCACATCAGATTCTTACTAACTGTGTGATTTGGAGCAGTAAAATGAAGGGATTAAGAACGGTGATTTCTAAGGTCCCCTTTATATCTAAATCTATAGGTTCAGACTTGAACTTTAGGAAAATTAATCTGGCAACAATGGGCCAATGAATTAGAGAAGTGAGAAACTGGAGAGAGACCAGTAAGAAGCCTATTGATGTATTCCAGGTGAAAGAGACTAAATCAAGGTAATAGCAGAGAAAATGAAGAGAAATTACAGAAATTCTAAAATACTAGCAGGGCACTGTTGGACAGGTTAAGGTGGGAAGGCAGTGGAATAGGAGGAACTAGACTGCAGGGGAGCCCACCTGGATGGACATTGAGGAGAAGGAAACCTTCCATCTGTCAACTTCCTATTTTAACTAAATATTTTTGCTAACTCAGTGCTAATGGTAGAGGTTCCAAACACTTCTCTCCATTTCAGTACTCTAGTTTCTGCCTTGAAGTCTTCTCCTGATGGCATGCCAGATGTCCAATGGCACTGATGTGCAATCTCCCCTTTGATATTCTGCTGCTACTTAAGCTGTGATAGTCTCTCGGAGTATATAGTATTGTTGTGGAGTTTCTCTTTCTCTGAATTTGCTGATAGTTTACTTTATTTTATTTTTTATAAAGCTCTTTTCCTCCATCTTAGGATCGATATTGTATATTGGTTCCAAGGCAGTAGATCAATAAGGGATAGTCAATGGGGATTAAATGATTTTCTTAGTTCACAGAGCTAAGAAGTATCCAGGACTTCCCATCTCTAGGCCTGGTCCTCAATCCATTGAACCACCTAGCTGCCCCTTCGGCTGATATTTTTCAAGTATTTTGTAATTCCAATGCTGTATGTTTTCTGTGTATTAAATACTATTTGTTCTTCTTTTTGTTCAAGTCATTTGTCATGTTTAACTCTTCATGACCCCACTTAGGGTCTTTGTGACATACATGCTGAAGAGGCTTGCCATTTTTTTCTCCATTTCATTTTTAGAGGAAGAAATTGTAGCAATCAGAGTTAAGTGACTTGCCAAGGGTTAAATTGCTAATAAGTTTCTGAGGCCAGATTTAAACTCAAGACTTTAGCCTGGCATTCCATCCTCTGTACCACCTACCTGCCTGTGTTCTTCTTACCCTTGATTATTAAATGCCTCGCAAGATTATAGGATGTTGGAGCTGAAAGGGACCTTAGAGATCATTTAGCCCACCACACCCAGTTTACAGATGAGGGAACTGAGGTACAGGGAGATTAAGTGATTTACCCATGGTTATCAGAGATTTGAATCCAAGTCCACAGACTCTAATTCTGATTCTCTTTCCACTAAATTAAATCTGGCACCTTAACAACACAATATATCCTTTCACTTTCTTTAAATAGAAATTTGGAGAGTGGTACTTCCAAAGCTGAGATCCTTTGACTCCATTCTTATACTTGAAAATTTCTCAAATCTGGAATTATGCTCAAAGAATTCTAAAACTTTATACTACTAGGTTTATTTCCTAAGGTGATCAAAGAAAAAGGAAAAGAAATTATATATTCTAAAATATTTATAGCAGCTCTCAAAGAATTGGAAACTGAAGCCCATCAATTGGGAAATAGCTAAACATGTTGTGGCATATGATTCTGATAGAATACAACTTCACCATAAGAAATGAAGAACAAGTAAATTTTGGGAAAACATGGAGAGACCTATGAAATTATGAAGAGTTAAATGAGCAAAACCAAGAGGATGTTATATTCAGCAACAGAACTTGTTTGAAAAATGACTTGTGTATGTCTACCTCCAGAGGAAGAATTAATTAAATAGAAATAAAGAACATAGTTTCATATATGCATATATCTTTGCAAAATAATGCTTTCCCTATCTAAATTTATATACCCTTAGAAACCTAAAGAAGAACTCCAGATTAAGGACCCGTGGGGTGTAGTCTAGTCCCTTTTACTACAAATGAAATATCCTTCACCCCAAGAAGGTTGTTGACTTGTTCAGGATGATATAAATACCAGAGCCAGGCTCCAAACTCAGATTCTCTGTCTTAGATATTGGGAGCCAAGTCAGAATCTCATTCTCTCAGCATCAAATTTCATCATAGACTACATTTCTAACAATTACCTTGCAAGATGGAAAACGATATAGATGATTTTCTCCCAGAATCCACTTGTCAATATATGCTGCTGCTCCACCTGTGCAGTTGAAGTATTTACCTTCATCTCCTATCCCACCAGGGCCCAGGTAGCCTCTGTAAAGACCAAACATACAATCAGTCCACTCCATCATCTCTTCCCTTTCTCTCGCTTTCCATCTCCAACATAAATAGATCCTTTCTTTCTAATGATCAAACCTCCTCTCTTCCTCTTCAAACTTCATCTTTTCTAATGTGGACTGCCACATAACCTTTGCTATTCTTATCTGGTAACTCCAGAATGGACAGTGCTGCCCAATCAACTAACACTAATTCCCTGCTAATACCTATATCCCTCCCTATATTTTCAAATGGCTTGTAGATGAGAGGATATTAGAACTGGAAGGACTTTTATGGATAGCTGATCCACTCTCCTCACTTTACAGATAAAGAAACTGAGACTGAGTAATTATTTGTGAGCTATCTAATTGATGTGATTCTATATTATTTAACTTATAGACAGCTCCACCAAGAATGTTTCTCTGATTAGCCCTATTTAATGTCCCTGAATCTGAATTTCATCCACACCTATGGATTTAGTTTACATTACCGGTATTGATTTATCCTGATAGTTATGTTTCTTTGTATGTGTTCTTTTCTTCATTTGGTTGTATGATAATAATACTAATAATTAGTATTTTCTATTTATTTTTTAAATGTTAAGGCATTTCCATATATTATCTCATTTGAACCTCCCTTTAACCCTGGAAGTTAGGTATTATTGTCTATAATATGTGGATAAAAAAAAAAAAAGAGGTTTAGTGACTTGCCCACAATAAAACAGCCAATAAGTGCCAGGCTGAACCCAGGTCTTGCTCAATCTAAGTTCAGCACTTTGTTCAATATCATGCTTCCTCTCTAGACAGAGAGGCAGTAGATTGAGTAATTCACCTGTGACAACAGGATTTATGTCCAAGTCCCAGATTTACCACCAACTCGCCAGTGGCTCTAGCCATGCCTCACTCTTTGTACTGGCCATCATGTTCCAACAAAATCATATTCTGTCCTTGTGGCCTCTTCTCTCACTTATGAATTCCTCCTGGAACCTTCATTTTTAGAAAGAGCCAAGACTAATCATCCATCATTTTCTAGACATTGATATCACACTCCCCACCTGAGGTATCCTCTCTTGCCCCTTTTAACTCCCCTTTATATATTGTCTTCTCCCATTAGAATATAAGTTGCTTGAGGATGGAGACTATCTTGTTTATGGCTTCTATTTGTATCCCTAGAACTTAGTGCCTAGCACACAGGAAATACTCATAAAGTGCTTTTTTACTTGCTTAAACTTATTTTTGAGTAACCCTCTGAGCCTCAGTTTCCTCATCTCTAAAACAAGAATATTTATATCTGCTGTACTGACCTTGGAGGGTTATTGTGGTATTAATTGAAATTCAATTATTAATGTAAAGCTCGAAATGAAATGTATTATTAGCTGTACCTATTTCCATTTCCCTACTAAGACTGTAAATTCCCTGAGACTATGGGCTACATTTCTTCCTTCCTCACTATCCAATTCCAATAGTGTTAGACAAGGAAGGTAGGTAAGGGCTGTTCCTCAAAGGGAGATGGGAGTGGGGGAAGGTGTCCAGGGTCAATCTCTTAGATAATAATGGAGTTGGGGAAGTACAGAGGAAGCTGTGACAGTGGAGGTGTTAAAAATTAGAAAAAATTTTAATAATAGCATCAATTAATAGGTTTTTGTGAGCAAACTAATGGTTTTGATGAATTGGTGGTAATAATGATAATACATTCTTCTTTAATGAGCTCCCCTCAAAATTGCTATAAAGAGAGTAAAAAAGAGAGGAAGAATTGAGGAAGCCAAAAAGTAGACAGATAAAGAAAGAGAGAAATGGGTGCTAATGATCTGGAGAAGGAGATAGGTTTCAGAAATGGATAATAGGAAAAAGAAATCAGGGAAAGGGAGGAGAAGCTTAACACCTATATCGTGTCATTTTCATGCTAAGTCCAAGAGAGCAGAAATTAGTTGGGGTCTTAGATAAAACTGCTTCAGTTCTTAACATTGCATATTTTCTGGTAATACACAAAATATCTACCAGAGCAGCCATTGTTGCTGCTAGCTGGGAATACAGGAAGGCTGTATTGAGAAGAAACTGAGAGGTGGCCATTTGACAAAGTCTCTCATGTTTTCCTTGTTGGAGAAGAGGCAGATGGCAATACAGTTAGAGGAATTCCAATTGAATGTTTAAACCCAAAGAGTTGTCATTAGGGGGTTAATATCAGCTTGGAATGAAGTTTCCCTTGGAGTGTCCCAATGATTTTCCTTAGTTTTTGTGCTATTCAAGACTTTTATCAGTGATCTGGCAACACCATAAGGGGTATGTGCTCATCAAACAGACATGTCACACTAAGCTGAGAGGGATGACTAACATGTTGGGTCCAGTGATGCAATCAGGATCCAAAAAGATGTGAAAGATTAGAATAATGGGCCAAATCTATCAAAATGAAATATAATAGGGACAAATGTAAAGAAAGCCCTAAACTTAATCTTTAGCAGGGAAAATCAATTTTACATGGGGTAAGCATAGCTAGACAAATGTTCCTGAAGAGACGATCCAGGTTTTGTGGTAGATGGCGAACTTGAAATATCAGCAGCATGACATGCCAGCCCCCAAATTCAATGCTATCAAGGAAGGAATAGTATCCCGAAAGGATATGGCAATTCCTCTGTACCCTTCTCTAATTAATCCACATCTGGGATTGTGTATTCAGATAGAATTGTCCTGTCTTAGGCTAGAGAGGATCTAGAAGAAGACAACAAGGGTGCTGAGATGGCTAGAGACTTGGTGAAACAAAGACCATTTGAAGAAATTAGACATCAGAGAAGAGAAGACTTCTGGTGGGACATGATGGGAGTTTTAAAATAACTGAAAGTCAGTCTGATGGAAGAGTGATTCCGCTTGTTTTGCTTGATCTTCTAGGGCAAAAAGAGAAACAGTAAATGAATTTTACAGAGGGCAGATTTAGGCTCGATGTAAGGAAAAACTTCTAAATGAGTAGAACTAACCAGAACCAGAAGGTGCTACTTCAAGAGACAGTTGTTTTCCCCATATTGGAAGGAGAGGCTGGATAATTGCTTTAATAGGGAAGTCATAGAAGGGATTTTTGGTGAAATATACATTGGAATAGATGTTCACTGAAGTTCCTTCAAATGCTGAGTTCTGTGGGTTTCATCACACTTTTCCTATATAGTCCCCAAATTGTTTTCTCTACTTCTAGGTTCTTCTTTATCCGATTTGTCCTTCATTCAGTTTCCAAAATAATTTTCCTGAAAGAGTATGTTATGGGAATAGCTAGGTAATTCAGTGGATTGAGAGCCAGGCCTATAGATGGGAGGTTCTGGTTTCAAATCTGGCCTCAGACACTTCCTAGCTGTGTGACCCTGGGTAAGTCACTTACCCTCGATTGTCTAGCCTTTATCACTCTTCTGCCTTGGAACCAATACATAGGATTGATTCCAAGATGTAAGGTAAGGGTTAAAAAAATAAAAAGGTCTATGCTACTCTCTTGTTCCAGAATCTTCAGTAACTCCCCCTAGAATAAAATATAAACTCCTTAGGAAGGCTTTTAAGATGGCAAACATCCCATCTTCCACTTAAACCTCCAGGTTTAGTTCACCTTATTTCTAGTCATGTCCTCCTAGTTCCAGCCAAATTTGTCTACTTTCTGTTCAGTGTTCCATCTTTCCCAGCTCTGTTTCTTTGTACAAGCTACCCCCATGCCTAGAATGTCCTCTCCCCTCTTCTGTCTCTGAGATTCTCTAGCTTCTCTGCTCAGCTATTTCCCACCCAAAGCCACTGCTGATATTTGTGGTTCCCATTCCTATCACCACTGTTCCTGCTCTTAGTGGAGAGCACTCGCCTGTGTTATATCTTCTGGGCAAAAGGTAAGCTCCCCAAGAGCAGAAATTGATTCACTATTTATCTTTGTAACCCATGATCTATCATTGTGACATAGAAAAGCAGCATAAAGTCTGGAGCAGTGATTTCCTTGACACCAGGAATGTCTGGATGAGGAAGCTCCTTTACTGATGCAGAATGATACTTTATCTGCCATCTGTAGCCTTAGAGGATCACTTGGAGCCCTGAGAAGTTGTGACTCACCTGCGGTCATATGAATAATCTATGTCACAAACTCAACTCAGATCCAAATCTTCTTGGCACCAAGGCCAGCTCTCTTGTCTACTACAACACATAGTTTTACACAGTTTGTTGGTTATTTTTTTTTGGTCATATTCAATTCTTTGTGACCCCATTTAGGATTTTCTTGACAAAGATACTGCAGTGGTTTGCTGTTTCTTCCTCCAGCTCATTTAAAGATGAGGAAACTGAGACCAACAGAGTTAAGTGACTTGTCCAGGGTCACATAACTAGTAAGTGTCTGAAACCAGATTTGAACTCAGAAAGAAGAGTAGTCCTGATTCTAGGACCAATGCTCTCTGTACTATGGTATCATCTAACTTCCTGCTTTGCACATAGTAGTTTCCTAATAAATGTTTGTTGACTTTAATAAGCCCATTCTACCACCACACATTCTCCATGCCTGTGTCCCTCCGTGTTTAGAGGATGCCAGGGCACATCCCAGTGGGAAGCTGGGACTTCTTAGTAAGCCTGAGGGGGAAGAAGCTTAATCTAGGAAAGGGTGAGGATACAATGGTGGAATGTTTTGCCTGGGACACTGAATGGAGGTAGAGGTGAGGCAATGTGAAAAACTGTTGCTAGTATTGCTAATCAAGGCCTGCCATCTGTTTCCATAGATTCCCCTCATTAAGGTGTTAGCTGGATACTATTTATGCTGCTGACAAATAAGCAGTTCCCAAAAGATTTGTAGATGGGTGGGACTCCCCAGTGAGGAGGAAAATGGATTTTTGGATGCATAGACCACCTTGGTTCTCTCTTCCAACTCTTGGAATCTCTAGCTCCCCTTCAGGGCTCAACATTAGGCTTTCCTGGAACCCATAGTGGTTAATGCCCTCTTGCCCAAATTACCCTCTATTTATTTGGGAGGAGACTTAAAAATTATTTAATTATATCTTTATTTCTTTCAATAGAAAGTAAGTTCCCTGAGGTCAGGGAGTGTTTCATTTTCAGTCTTTGTACCTGTAATATCTAGAATAGTATATGGTACATAGTAGGCATTTTTAATAAGTTCTCTATTGATTTTCAACTTTCCCAACATGCTCATGTCCAACAAACACAGAGAGCACTTGATCCCATATTTCTTGATCCATTTGTCCTCTGAGATTACAGTTTAAAATAAGAAAGAAAGAAAAAAAAAAGCTTTCCTGGGCACTTAATGCCTTTCTGTTCCTCTCCTTTCCTAAGACCTCTTCAGAACAGAATGATATAGACATACCCGGTTGAAAGACTACTGAATTTAGAGGTCCAAGGACTTGGATTAAAATTCTGGTTCTTTCGCTTACTCTATGTATAGTTTTGATCAAGTCACTAAAATTTTAAGGGTCTTGGTTTCCTCCTCTATAAAATGAGAGTAGACTAGATGACTCTATGTTCCATTTCAGTTCTAAATCTATGATTCTGAGAGCCTGCCACAATGAGCATTGGTAAAATGAAATATCAAATCAAAGGCCCATCTACATTCCTGTGTCTTGGTTTCCATACTTATAAAATGGGGGTGATCCCTCCCAGGATATATATATATATATATATATATATATATATATATATATATGAAAGGACAAGCATTTAGCAAATATCAGCTAAGTCATTGTGGGAAATAGAGAGTAGAGTAGCCCAAATACTGGAAAAGGAAGGGGGAAGGAAAGACTTTGCCTGCCCCAAGGCAAATGCAGTGATAAGTGAATAAAACATAACAAAACGAAACATTTTTGTTTCCAGATAAGCTTAGGAATTGAAAGCTATCAGAGATGAACTATCCTCAGTCAGTCAATCAATAAGCATGAAATCTAAGACACCAGAAATACAGAAATAAAAATAAAACAGTCCTTGGTCTCTGATTATTTAGTCATTTTCAGTCACATCTGATCCTTCATTACTCCATTTGAGGTTTTCTTGGCAGAGATTCTGTAGTGGTTGGCCATTTCCTTCTCTAACTCATTATCAAATGAGCAAACTGAGGCAAATGGAGTTAAGTGACTTATCCAGGGTCATACAACTAATAAGTATCTGAGACAAGATTTGAACTCAAGAAGATAAGACTTCTGGTTCCAGGCCCAGCAGCTACACACCATGCCACCTAACTGTTCAGGAAGCTTACATTCTTTCAGATTTTTATGTTATCATCACACTTCTTGCTGGATACTCTGATCTAGGAGGTAGTTAAGAAACCCTGGACTAGGAATCAGGAGGCCTGGATTCTAGTCATAGCTCTTCCACTAACCAGCTATGTAACATGGATTAAGTTGTATTCATCACTCTGTACCTTCCTCTACAAAATGAAAGTGGGGGTGATTAGACTAAATCATTTCCCATGCCCCACCATTTCCTAAATCCTTACCTTCTATCTTAGAATTAACATTATATATTGGTTCTAAGGCAGAAGAATAATAGGGGCTAGGCAATGGGGTCCAAGTCACACAGATAGAAAGTATCTAAGGTCAGATTTGAACCCAGGATCTCATGTTGCTAGGTCTGACTTTCAGTCTACTAAGCTACCTTGCCACCCCTTCCAATTCCCTTTCTTTATTCTGAACCTTGGAGGCTTCACCTACCAATCTATTGTCTGTGCCTATTTTCCCTCAAAATCTCTTCTAATTAATCTAATTTCTTGTTTAACAAAGATGATCATCTCAGATTCAAGATAGAGAAAGACAAAATGAAGGGAGTTGCTAGTGGCCATCTCGCTACCCAGAAAACACCACTTTTCTCCCAATTCCAGGATTTCTTGAATTTCTCTAATCAAGCTATTTAAATTGCTATGTCCATTCCTCCTCCCTCCCTCTACCCTCCATCCATCAAAGCTCTTGAGTATTTCAGGAACCTGCCATCAGGAAGGCATCAGGGAGAAGTAAATCAGTGGAGCAGAAATGAAATTCCATCCCATCCCCCCATTTCATTATAAAGTTCGCAATAGCAGCAGCAGGGATACAGTCCCATGTCCTAGCAAATACAGCTGCTATTTCTGGAGGGCAAAAGAGATCAGAGTCATGGACTACAGCCTGAATCCCTGGGGAAGGGGTGGGACAGGAACAATTCAAAAAGGTAGATAAAGGACTTCAGGCCCTGACCAGCTTCTTGGCAGTGGAAACCATTTTTTTTTCCAAAGAAAAGCATCAGAAATGTTTGTCTGTAATGGCTTCTCTGTATGAGAAGGAGTGTGGTATACTGGGCTTGGACTTAAAAGACCTAAATATGAGTTCTCCTACCACTTATTGGTTGTGTGACTACAAGCAAGTCACCCGACTTGTCTGATCTTTAGTTTTCTATCTGTAAAATGGGGGTGCTGATAGAGCCACTGCCCATCTAACATGAGACTCAAATGAATTAATGTATATAAAATCACTTTTGAATCAAAAGGTATATAAATGTGACCTCGTCAGTTCAATTCAACAAACCTTAAGTAAGCACACTGTGCTAGGCACTGGGGATAAAAGAAACAAAATGGAACAATTCCTGCTCTCAAGAAGATTCCATTTCACTGGGATTGGGGTGAGAAAGGGGTGCCTGCAATGTGTATGCCAGGAGGGTTTCACAGAATTAGTAGTAGATGTGCTGAATCTGGAAGGAAAACAAAGATTCTCATGAGAAAAGTAAAGAAGAGATTGCATTCCATGCATGAAGAAGAGTTCTTTCAAATGGTTGGAGGAAGAGGATAAAGGGTCAAGTTTGGGAAAGAACTAATAATCCAATTTGCTTGGAATAAAGGGAACAGTATGATATAAGGCTAGAAAAATAGGTGGGAGACAGATTGTGGAGGGCCTTAAATGCCAGGCTAAGCTCTTATCTTAACCTAGGGAGAATGGGCAGTCACTGGAGATTTTCCAACAGTGTCACACTTGTATGGTAAGAAGTGACTTTTTGGCAGCTATGTGGAAGATTCTTGGATGAGTGGAGCTGGGGCAGGGGGAGAGAGAGATTGGAAGCAAATTGATTAAGGGGGCTACTACAAATAGACTGAATGAGAGGTGTTGAGGGTCTGAAGTTATAATATTTATTGGGAAAGGAAATTGGATAGGAAAAATGGGGGATAATGGGAGGTTTGTAGCAGGGTATGGAGGAGAGAGGGGAGAGAGGTTATATTGCTTGATGAAGCAGAGGAGGGAGATGCCCCCTGCTTAGAGGAAACAGCAGGGGTCCAATAAGGACTGCTTGTTGTAGAATGACTGAACTGAAGTTCAGCTCCCTCTATGACCAGAAAAGATAGTCCACTTATCTGACTGCAAATTCAAATAATATAAAGTTTAATAACCAGTTGGAATTGGAGTTTTTTCTTAGCTTCAGAGTATAGGGCCAGGCCCTAGAGGCTGGCGGAGGGTTCTCCCACTTCCGTCTACTCTATATCAGTCCAATTTTGCCTAATTCAGAATCTTAGCAGTAGATAGAAAGCAAACAAGAATAGGTCTAACCTTCAAAGCCTGTGTCTTCCGGCTGAACCAAGAAGATCATGCCACTCCATACTGGGCTGAATGAGCTTCCTCCTCCTCCAACCCCAGGAAGCAAGTCCCAACGGGCAGGAAAAAAGTGCTAGTCACAAGACCCAACTGCCACTCCCAGTTGCCCCTTCCCCCACAAACTGTTAGTCTTGTTTCCTTTCCACAAAGTAAGCTGGAAGCTATATGAGTAGAAGAAAATGAAAGAGATGTAAAGGTGTCATGAAAATAGAATTGAAAAGCCCTGGAAACCAAATATAGAAGGAGTGTGGTTGATAAGTGGAAAGAGTCCAAAGTCATGAACCAGAGTGAGTGGGAGGTTGATGGTGCCCTCAATAGAAATATGGAAGTTTGGAGAAAGGAATGTTGATAGCAAAGGTAATTCTTTTTTTTTTCTGGAAAGGTTGAATTTGAGGTGCCAAGGAGATATCAAGGAAGGCAACTGGTGATGAGGGATAGCTCAATCAGGCCTACATATATGGATTTGGAAATCACCTTCTTAGAGATGATAACTGAACCCCAAAGAGCCAAAGAAATCACCTCGACAGAGAGGTGTAGAAAGAAGAGAGAAAATGGCTCAATATAGGGACTTTGAGTTATGAAAGGGGAGAAGGTAAAGATACAATAAATTAGTCTAAGAAGACATATAAGAGGAGATCCAGGAGAGAACACTATCCTGGGAAACTATTATGATTATTATAGGGAAATAATAACAATAGCTAATATGTAATGCTTTAAGGTTTACAAAGTATTTTATATATGTTAACTCACTTGGTATTCATAACAACCCAATAAAGTGTTATTCTTATTCCCAGTTTAAAGATGAGGAATCTAAGGCAAAGAGAGGGTTCAGTGACTTGACCAGTCACCCCAGAAAGTGTTGGAGGCAGAATTTGAACTTATATCTATTGTGACTCCAAGTACTGTGCACTCTCCACTGTGCCACCTAATTAATGAGAATTATCTTCCCTATATGGAGGATGGGATAGAGCCAGCAGCTCAAGATTTAAAGGTAGCTAGACCAGGATCTGAACCCAAAATTCTGCTGATATTGAGTTTAACTCCTGGCTTTGTAAAATGGTCCTTTCCCCAACACAGCAAAATCTTGGATGGACTTTCTAATACCTAGCTGGATCATTAGCCCAAGTTCATTCAGTTCTGCCTAATGGACAGTGTTTGGCTGCCCAGCAACTATAGAATGTTTCCAGGATCCACCCATTCCCCTGAGTATTCCATTTCCCTAGTCAGTCATCTCTGTTTAAATCCACAACCATGCTTGCCACACCAAGGGGTCCAGAGAATGAATATAGCTGATCCAACATTCCCTAACCCATTCCCCAACACAGGATCTAGCCTTGAAAGGGACCTTAAGGATTATGTAGCTCAAGCCTAGTGCCTTTATTTATAAATAGAGACTGAGTCCCATAGAGCCAGAAGTCAAACCAAAGTCCCTGGACTGGAAACTCCTGGCTTCTTTCCAATCCATTCTTGTCTCCTTAAGTATTAGAGTATATAATTCAGATGCCATGAGACAGTGGGAGTATAGAGGCTTGGATCTGCAAAACACCTGCCTCTGCAGTGGGGAGCAGAGTGAGGATGTGGACCACAAATCAACCCCAAACCTGGATTCTTGGGGGCCTCAAAGTTCATCTGGACCCCATCAGGCAAAAAGAAGAGACTTGCCAAAACTCAGGTAGTCAGAAATGCAAATTTTTGCTCCCAATTCTAATCCCCAAACTTCCTGGGATGTGGCCAGATTCCCATAGTTGCTGTACTTTCCTCTCTCCCTCCTACACATACTTGAGTTCTTGTAGACTTGATAACAATTTATTCACAAGGGAAGAATACATAGATAACAGGGAATAAGAATATTCACAGTGCTCAAATAAATTAAGCTGTCCAGTGCACTTGCAGAGCCACTATCCCACTTAGTAAATCTATGTAGCTTTAAGTTCAATATTCCCCTGAAACTGTGACCAGATTTGGATCAGGTCCTTTGGACCCCTAGCCATTAGCCATATTCCAATCAAGAACTCAGAACTACGGTACAAATAATCTATCTTCTTAATTCAATCAAAACCAAACTGGTCCTCTTACAGTTCCCCCAACTCTATATCCCATCTCTTGCCTCTATACCTCTCCAGAGTTGTTAGTCAGTCATGTCTGACTCTCTGGGACCCCATTTGGGTTTTGCTTGGTAATGATCTAGAGTGGTTTGCCATTGCCTTCTCTGGCTCATTTTATAGATGAGGCAATTGAGGCAAACAGGATTAAATGACTTACCCAAGGTCACATAGCTAGGAAGTATCTGAAGCCAGATTTGAACTCACAAAGATTTTGGGTTTTGCTTGGTAATGATCTAGAGTGGTTTGCCATTGCCTTCTCTGGCTCATTTTATAGATAAGGCAATTGAGGCAAACAGGATTAAGTGACTTGTCCAAGGTCACACAGCTAGGAAATATCTGAGGCCAGATTTGAACTCAAAAAGATTAGTCTTCTTGACTCCAGGCTCAGTATTCTATCAACTATACCTACTGACTTTTCTCCTATGTCATCCTCTCCCACAGACATTTGCCTGGTATACATCCTTCATAGGACTGTTTTATAAACCTTAAAGCTGCCTGATTTTTCCATAGGCCATCTCCCATATCTGGAATGCATTTCTTCCTGTTCACCTCCCAGAAGCCCTAGCCTCCTTTTTGGTTCAGTTCATCTCCACACAAAAGCCTTTCCTGATCCTCTTCATTATTATTGCTAGTCCCCAGCTCAAATAAAGAATCTAAAGAAATGGTCCCATTATTCAAACCGCCACTGCCTATTTCCTTGGGGCTGGAACCAAGGACTGCATTTTACATATAATTATAACTTCAAATAGTGTGGATTTGACTAATGAGCCCACTTCACCATTGTTGGCACTAATCAGGTCCTAGTTTTCTGATTACATTGAATAGACTCCATAATTTAAATGCTTTGAAAGCAGAGACTGGTTTTGTATTGTCATTTTATCCTTGCATAGGGCCCTGCACATAGCTAACACTTGATAAATGTGTCTGGGATTGGATTGGTTGAAAACGGTCCTTCCCCAATCAGAATGATGGCTCTTCTTCCAAATACCCTTCCTGTTGGCTTGGTTCCATCCAGTTCCATCACTCCCATTCCCTGCAGAATATAGTCTATTGAAATTCAGGCCGTATATTCTGCCAATGGCTACCTCCCCTGGTAGGGCTTTGGTGCTCTATATCCCTCTTCCAGATGATCACTGACTGCCTTTCCTCCTGTGTCATCCCCTCCCAATCCTCATGTATGAGAGCTGCACATACAATGTTTGCATGCAATACCTACTTCATAGCATTGTTTTATAAAACTTCAAGTGTTTTATATGAGTGTGTGTGTGTGTGTGTGTGTGTATGATGGAGGGAGTGGAGTGGTATTTGTTTTCTTTTTACTGGACCTGTGATTTATCAGAGTAGGGAGTCCCACCAGTATATGTCAGATGTGGGACTTGAACCCAGTTCTTCCTGAACCCAACACCAGATTTCTTAGCCCCAATGTCTCCCTGATTAATTGTATTCAATTTCCTATCACTTAATACTCCCCAAAGTCTCACCAGGTCAGCCCCTTTAGTCATAAGCAACCTTTGGAAATGAAGATGGCCTGGCCTTCTCCATTACCTGCCTTGTGTATTTGATGAAACAAAATTGACCTAGCACCACAATGTCAGCACCCCAGAGCTTAAATATTGCCTGTTTATACATGCAATCACATTCTCCTTTGTATTACCTGACTGTTTGGGTAACTAAACACCGAGTTCCAAATTAGGCACATTTATATTGGAGGTGCCTGGCTGGTCTCCTCCCTCTTCTTCTCTCCTTGGGCCATTAAATACAAAGAGGCATAACTCTTGTGTCAACAACATGGAGATGACGATTGGGGCTTTCTCTCCATAGCACAGTATCCTAACTTGGTATCTATTATCCAAAAGACAGACTGTTTTATTATTTGAAAAGGTGCCACCTGTGATTTATGGCCTCATATTAGCCTCCTCGTAGTGAGATATTAGACTATCATCCTCTGTCAGGGACAATCTGAGACAGAGAAACATGCCACATTCATCTTCTTCTCTATCTAGGGCACCTCTTTCCATCTATTGGTTTTTGTTGCCATATCATTTCCTCATAATCAATTTGTTTCAAAGGCTGTAATGGCTTAGGACTAGGTGCATTTTGAGTTCTCTTTGCCTGCTTTCAAGTTGTCAGGAAGCATTGCATTTTAACTTTTTCAGGAGAGACCAACCTGAGGTGGGTTCTGACTATAGAAAGCAGCTGACACAAACAAAATGAAGGTCACTAGGGTGAACTCAAAATGGCAACACCACTTTGGGAAGTGTTAAGCCAACTTTTCACCCAAGCCAACTTATCCTGCTCCTTTCTTTTAATTTTTAATTTGGAAAATTTTATTTATTTAATTAATTTAGAATATTTTTCTATGGTTACATGATTCATGTTCTTTCCCTCCGCTCCTCCCATCTCCCACAATTCCTCTGGGTTTTACATGTGTCATTGATCAAGACCTATTTCCATATTATTGATATTTTCACCAGGATGATCGTTTAGAGACTACACCCCCAATCCTATCCCCATCAAACCATGTGATCAAGAAATTGTCTTTCTTCTGCATTTCTACTCCCACAGTTCTTCCTCTGAATGTTTATCCTGATCCTTTCTAAGTCCCAAAGACATGAATGCTGCCTGTAAGAAGTAGAAAGGTAGGCAAATATCATATGGGGAAAGTAGGATCCAAGTTGGAATCAAGAGAACTGGAACTAGTTTGAAATCCTAGATCAATCATTATTTGAGTAAACATGGGTAAGTGAATTATGTCCTCTGATCCTTTGTTTCCTCATCTGTAAAATAAGGATAATAATACTTTTACTCTCTCTCTCACAGGATTAAAATGAGAAAAATGTTTTATAATATTTAAAGCATGAATTGTGGGGTATCTAGGTAGCAAAGTAGATAGAAAGCCAGGCCTGCAGTAGGGAAGACTCCTCTTCCCAAGTTTAAATATGGCCTCAGACACTTACTAGTTGCATAATCCTAAGTCATTTAACCTTATTTGCCTTAGTTTTCTCATCTGTCAGATGAGCTGGAGAAAAAAATGGTAGACCACTGTAATAGAAATGATAATCTGTGTGACTATTTCTTGTTGTTGTACTGAATACTCTGTTTTGGGATTAGCCAACCCCCCAAGGGTCCTTCAGCCAGCTTCAACTGCCTCTCCTCCTGGGAACATTCTGTTTGAAACCTTCTCCTTGATTTGCAGACAGGTCCCCAGGCTCGGTTCTTGCATCTTGGCTTGTCCTGCAAAACCTCTCTCTCTTCATGTCTCTACCACACCACTCTAGTATCTTTGACAAGAAAACCCCAAATGGGGTCAAGAAGAGACATGATTGAAATGACTGAACAATCACCAGTATAAATGTGAGTCATTGTCATCATATTACATCTTCTGCTACTCTTATACAAAAGGGACCTATCCAAAGGATATCATGGAATATCTATGGATTATCTGTAGCCCATGTAATAACTTCAGCAGCTTCCCCACCTGATTAAATATAGATCCCTTGAGCCACCTTGTCAAAGACAAGCCATGTACTCCTTGATTTTCCCCCTGGCAATATAAGTGGCATATAAGGGAGATTGCTTCCTATTCTCTTACTGTACTTTGGAATCCCAAACCTCACTCCAACGATATTAAGATAGTCCACAATTGATTTATATAGTTTTTCTAGATGCCATGCCCTTGTTGCCTTGACTCTTTCAGCTTGGTTATTCCTTTCTATCTTACTGAATTTCTGTTTTCTAGACATTTAGATTGCTTCAAAACTGTAACCCCCCACTTCCGGGTAAGCCTGGCAGCAATCTAAACATGGCTTACACCGACAAGGACTACCCCAAAAGACCTTAAGAATCATTTTCAGAGGAGCGGAGGAACTGTAAAGTGGGGCACAGCATTGAAGGTGCATGGGATTGGGGCTTTTCCAGTCTATATGAGGGTGAAAGGGCTTCCACCCAAATGTGAGCCGATCCACCCTCCCCCACCCCCACCTACAGAGCCAGAGCCAGTGCATGCCAAGACAAACGAGCAAGGGGTGCCTCTGAAGTGAGTAGGTGGCACCTCTAGGTCCTTGGGAGCTGACTAGAACAGCAGGGGACCCACCCCTGAAGGCAGGTAGGTGGAAACTCCAGCACATGACAGAGCACAGACATTAGGTGTCCAGAGCCAGCTTGCCTGCCAGAGACAGAGAGTGAGTGAGGAATGCTTCTGGAGTGAGCAGGGAGCACTTCAGGGTACTTGGCAGATGACTAGAACCCCCCCTCCAGGGACTTACCCCTGAAAGCAGCTAGACCAGAAACCCAGCCGGGCAGAAGAGCACAGACCCTTAGCACCCCTGAAAGGGTGGCACCAAGAAGACCTGCAAAGGACTGTGGAAAATCAAGAGCTTGCCTAAAGCAAAATCCTTGCTCCTTAACTCCATACACAGAGAACTTGCCCACTTGACTCAGATTTCTGACTAAAGAGGGAAGGAAAACATCCAGGAAAATGGCTAATCATGCACAGGAGCCTCAAAATCCTTCCAAAAAAAACTAAAAAGAAGGCTGTGACACTCAAGAATTTTTATGGAGGAAAAACCCAGGCTACAGAGGAAATACTGGATGAAACTCAAACAAAGGAAAAAAAATGGAAATTGTCTACAAGAACTGGAAGAATATCAAATGAAGTTTATCAAAAAGATGGAAGCCTTCTGGAAAGAGAAGTGGGAAATGGTTGAAAAAAAATGAAGAAATCATAGCTGAATACAAAAAGGTTAAAGCAGAAAACCAAAAGATTTTAACAGAAAACCAGGCCTTAAGGACAAGAATCAAGCAACTGGAAACCAATGATCTTGCAAAACAGCAAGGATTAATAAAGCAAAGTCAAAAGACTGACAAAAAAGAAGAAAGCATAAAATATCTCACTGACAAGGTGACAGATCAGGAAAACAGAGGAAGGAGAGACAATTTGCGAATCATTGGTCTACCTGAAAAGCCAGAAATAAACAGAAACTTTGACACCATACTACCAGAGATCATCCAAGAAAACTGCCCTGAAGTTCTGGAATAAGGGGGCAAAATAGACATTGAAAGAGTTCATAGAACACCCTGTGCACTAAACCCCCAAAAAAACAACTCCCAGAAATGTAATTGCCAAATTCCAGAGCTTTCAAGCTAAGGATAAAATCCTACAAGAACCCAAAAAGAAAAAATTCAGATACAAAGGAGCACCAATCAAGATCACACAAGTCCTGGCAGCTTCAACACTAAAAGACCACAAGGCCTAGAACACGATATTCAGAAAGGCAAAAGAACTGGGTCTTCAACCAAGAATCACCTATCCATCAAAACTGACTATATACTTCCAGGGGAAAGTATGGGCATTCAACAAAGTAGAAGATTTCCAAGTATTTCTAAGGAAAAGACCAGAAGTAAATGGAAAGTTTGATATCCAAACACAAAGATTAAGAGAAACATGAAACAGTAAATATGAAAGAGAGGGAAAAGGAGAAAATATTTTTCTTTTTTTTAATTCAAATTCTCTTCTTTAAGGGCCATAATTAGATTAAATTATATATATATATAAATATATATATATACATATACATGTATATATATACATTATATATATTATATTATTATATATAATTATGTATATAAATATATGGGGAAAATATTATTTGTAACTCTCAAAAATGTTTTCATTATTATAGTCAATAGAATAATCATTCATAGGAAAAGATTGGGGCATTAAAGGATATAAAATGATATGGGGAAAAAAGGGGTCAGGGGGAATTGAGGATGCTACTAAGAGATACCTGAAGAAATAAAATAAATAGAATAATATTTGTCACACAAAGATACACATGGGAAGGGGAGGGGAAGAATACTCTTATAAGAGGGAGAGGAAGAGAGTGCTAATAGGTAATACTCGAATATTACTCTCGGTGAAATCAATTCTGAGAGGGAAAAGCATTTAGATCCATTGGGATCTTGAAGTCTATCTTATCCTACAGGGTAATGAAGAAGGGAAAACTAAGGGAGGTAGGGAGGAGGGAGCTCAAAAAAAAGGGAGGGAAGGAGATGGAGGAGGGAACTTAACAGACCCTAAAAAAAAACAAGAAGGGAAAAAAGGGAGGGGCCAGAAAGGGAAGCATATCAAGGAGGGGTATAGGGGGATTGACTAAAAGTAAACCACTGGTTTAAAAGGATATAGCAAAGAAGAAAGGTCAGAATTAGGATAGGATATCAAAATGCTAGGGAATTCAAAAGTGATAATCATAACTTTGAACATTAATGGGATGAACTCACCCATAAAACGTAGACGAATAGGAGAGTGGATTAGAATCCAGAATCCTACCATATGTTGTCTACAAGAAACACACATGTGGCAAGTAGATACTCACAAGGTCAGAATTAAAGGGTGGAGCAAGACCTATTGGACCTCAACTGACAGAAAGAAGGCAGGAGTTGCAATCATGATATTTGACAAAGCCAAAGTAAAAAATAGACCTCATTAAAAGGGGTAGGGAAGGTAAATAAATTCTGATAAAAGCGAGTATAGATAATCAGCAAATATCATTAATCAACATGTATGGCACCAAATGACATAGCACCAAAATTTCTAATGGAGAAACTAGTGGAATTAAAGGAGGAAATAGATAGTAAAACTATACTAGTGGGAGACCTGAACCTACCACTATCAAATTTAGATAAATCATATTAAAAAAATAAATACGAAAGAGGTAAAAGAGGTGAACAAAATCTTGGAAAAACTAGAGTTAGTAGATATATGGAGAAAAATAAATATGAACAAAATGGAATACACCTTCTTTTCAGCAACACATGGCACATTCACAAAGATTGACCATATACTAGGTCATAAAAACATGGCATACAACTGCAGAAAAGTAGAAATAATAAATGCAACCTTTTCAGATCATAAGGCAATAAAAATAATGATCAGGAAGGGTACATGGAGAGATAATAAAAAATTAATTGGAAATTAAACAATTTGATTCTCCAAAATTGACTAGTCAGAGAATCAGACATCTTTTCAAACTCTATGGGATGCAGCCAAAGCAGTACTCAGGGGAAAATTTATTTCCTTGAGTTCATTTATTAACAAATTAGGAAGGGCAGAGATCAATGAATTGGACATGCAAATCAAAAAACTTGAAAACGAACAAATTAAAACCCCCAGAAGAAAACCAAATTAGAGATCCTAAAAATTAAGGGAGAAATTAATAAAATTGAAAGTGATAGAACCATTGAACTAATAAATAAGACTATAAGCTGGTATTTTGAAAAACAAACAAACAAAATAGACAAAATATTGGTCAATCTAATAAAAAAAGAGGAAAAAAGAAAATCAAATTAACAGTATTGGGGATGAAAAGGGAGAACTCACATCCAATGAAAAGGAAATTAAGGCAATCATTAAAAACTATTTATATGACAATAAATTATATGACAATAAATATGCCAATCTAGGAGATATGGATGAATATTTACAAAAATATAAATTGCCTAGATTAACAGAAGAAGAAATAGAATTCTTAAACAATCCCATATCAGAAAAAGAAATTGAACAGGTCATCAAAGAACTCCCAAAGAAAAAATCCCCAGGACCTGATGGATTCACAAGTGAATTCTATCAAACATTCAAAGAACAGCTAATACCAATACTACACAAACTTTTTGACACAATAAGCAAAGAGGGAGTTCTACCAAATTCATTTTACAACACAAATATTGTACTGATCCCAAAGCCAGGCAGGCCAAAAACAGAGAAAGAAAACTATAGACCAATCTCCTTAGTGAACATAGATGCAAAAATCTTAAATAGGATACTAGCAAAAAGATTCCAGCAAGTCATTATGAGGGTTATTCAGTTTGAGCAGGTGGGATTTATACCAGGAATGCAAGGATGGTTCAATATGAGGAAAACCATCCACATAATTGACCATATCACCAAGCAAACCAACAAAAATCACATAATTATCTCAATAGATGGAGAAAAAGCCTTTGATAAAGCAACATCCATTTATATTGAAAACACTACGAAGTATAGGAATAGAAGGATCTTTCCTAAAAATGATAAACAGTATCTATCATCAGCAAACATCATCTGCAATGGGGATAAACTAGATGCTTTCCCAATAAGATCAGGAGTGAAACAAGGATGCCACTTATCACCTTTATTATTCAATATTGTACTAGAAACACTAGAAGTAGCAATTAGAGAAGAAAAAGAAATTGAGGGTATTAAAATTGGCAATGAAGAGACCAAGCTATCACTCTTTGTGGATTATATCATACTCATCATATCATACATTATATCATTAATGAATCCTAGAGAATCAACTAAAAAACTAGTAGAAATAATCAACAATTTTAGCAAAGTTGTAGGATACAAAATAAGCCTACATAAGTCATCAGCATTTCTATATATCTCCAAAACATCTCAGCAGCAGGAATTAGAAAGAGAAATTTCATTCAAAATCAGCTTAAATAATATAAAATACTTAGGAATCTATCTTCTGAGACAAACACAGGAACTATATGAACACAACTACAAAACACTTTCCACACAACTAAAATTAGATTTGAGCAGTTGGAAAAACGTTAACTGCTCATGGGTGGGACGAGCTAATATAATAAAAATGACCATCCTACCCAAATTTATCTATCTATTTAGTGCTACACCCATTGAAATTCCAAAAAGCTTTTTTACTGAACTAGAAAAAAACATAACAAAGTTCATTTGGAAGAACAAAAGATCAAGGATATCCAGGGAAATAATGAAAAAAATACAAAGGAAGGTGGGCTTGCAGTCCCAGATCTCAAACTATATTATAAAGCAGTGGTCATCAAAACAATCTGGTACTGGCTAAGAGACAGAAAGGAGGATCAGTGGAATAGACTTTGAGTAAGTAATCTCAGCAAGATAATCTATGACAAACCCAAAGACTCCAGCTTCTGGGTCAAAAATCCACTATTTGATAAAAAAAAATCTGCTGGGAAAATTGGAAGACAGTGTGAGAGAGATTAGGTTTGGATCAATACCTCACACCCTACACCAAGATAAACTCAGAATGGGTTGTCGACTTGAATGTAAAGAAGGAAACAATAAGTAAATTATGTAAACACTGAATAGTATACATGTCAGACCTTTGGGAAAGGAAAGATTTTAAAACCAAACTTGACTTAAAAAGAGCCACAAAATGTAAAATAAATAATTTTGACTACATCAAATTAAAAAGGTTTTGTACAAACAAAACCAATGCAACCAAAATTAGAAGGGAAGTACCAAATTGGGAAACAATTTTCATAACAAAAACCTCTGACAAAGGTCTAATTACTCAAATTTACAAAGAGCTAAATCAATTGTACAAAAAATCAAGCCATTCTCCAATTGATAAATGGGCAAGGGACATGAATAGGCAGTTTTCAGTTAAAGAAATCAAAACTATTAATAAGCACATGAAAAAGTGTTCTAAATCTCTGATAATCAGAGAGATGCAAATCAAAACAACTCTGAGGTGTCACCTCACACCTAGCAGATTGGCTAACATGACAGCTATGGAAAGTAATGAATGTTGGAGTGGATGTGGCAAAGTCGGGACATTAATTCATTGATGGTGGAGTTGTGAATTGATCCAACCATTCAGGAGGGCAGTTTGGAACTATGCCCAAAGGGTGCTGAAAGACTGCCTACCTTTTGATCCATCCATAGCAATTCTGGGTTTGTACCCCAAAGAGATAATAAGGGAAAAGACTTGTACAAGAATATTCATAGCTGCACTCTTTGTGGTGGCAAAAAACTGGAAAATGAGGGGATGCCCTCCAATTGGAGAATGGCTGTGATATATGTTGGTGAAGGAATACTATTGTGCTCGAAGGAATAATAAAGTGGAGGAATTCCATGGGGACTGGAATGACCTCCAGGAATTGATACAGAGTAAAAGGAACAGAACCAGGAGAACATTGTACACAGAGACTGATACACTGTGGTACAATCGAACATAATGGACTTCCCCATTAGTGTCAATGCAATTTCCCTGAACAACCTGCAGGGATCTATGAGAAAAAACACTATCCACGAGCAGAGGACAAATGGTGGGAACAAAAACACCAAAGAAAGGCACCTGCTTGACTACAGGGGCTGAGGGGATATGATTGGGGATGTAGACTCTAAATGAACATCCTAGCGCAAATACCAACAACATGGAAATGGGTTCAGATCAAGGACACATGTGATACTCAGTGGAATTGTGTGTCGGCTATGGGAGGGGTGGTGGGAGGGGAGGGAGGAAAAGAAAATGATTTTTGTATTCAATGAATAATGTTTGAAATTGACCAAATAAAAATGATGTTTAAATGGGAAAAAAATAAAAATAAAAATCCAAAGGCAAAAAAAAAATCTGTAACCCCACTAAGGAGGCAACCTCCTGGCTCACTGTTACCTGATACTGGACCCTGCCTAGCTCTTCCCAGGTCTGAGCCTTCATTAAACCAGCCCCACAGCCAGTCCTAGCATGAGGAAGCTCTAGATTTTGTCCCAGGTGGTGACAAATGGGCAATCTTGCCTCCTCTTGCCCTGCCCCTAGCTTCATGCTTTCTGAGGTCTGCAGCAATCACCTCCCAGGCATCTTCCTCCCTCCAGTCCCAACTACACAAATTGCCACCAGGCCTGGGGAGTTACATACTACCAATAAGAAAATAATTACCAATAGTGTATTACTGGCTACAGTACCATGGTGACTGGTTTCCTCATTAGCACAGAGAGCCCAAATTCTAACCATCCCTATCCTCCTCTGTTCATTCTTTCTACTGTGTGCTCTGAAACCCTCCTCCACTGTCAAATTCACCTTCATGTTGACACGTAGAAAGGACTGGGTTTTGTTGCTATATCATTTTCTCATGATCAATTTGCTTATTATATGCCAATTATAACATTGCTTTAGAGCTAGAAAGGATCCTCCTGCCCATCTTGTCCAGTTGCCTCCTTTTACACACAAGGATTTCAAGATTCAGAGAGGTTAAGTGATTCAGATAATGTCATTCAGGTCAAAAGTGAGATTTGAACCTAAATCGCCCAACTCCTGACTTAGTACACTTTCTACTTACTTCACTCCACTCTGGCGCTCACTGAAACTGAGCTTTCTCTTTCAGGAGTTGCCTCATCTCTGGGCACCCCTCACCAGCTCTGTATTGGGGTCCTCACTGTCATCTCCCTAAGACACACAAGGTCAAGAGGAAGAGTTGGCATATTTCTCATTCACTCCATTTCAGATTCTCTCTCTGCCCCCATCATTTAACAACCACATCTCTTCCTTTAAAGTTCACCCTATCTAGTTCAATTCCTTGTCATTGTCATTATAACTTCAGCCTCATTTTCCCTTCTCTCTAAATCTTTTGTTTAACTTGTTTCTTTTGTTTTGTAAAGTTTCCAAGTCTCTCTGTCTCTCTGTCTCTGTCTCTGTCTCTGTCTCTGTCTCTCTCTCTCTCTCTCTCTCTCTCTCTCCTCTCTCTCTCTCTCTCTCTCTCTCTCTCTCTCTCTCTCTCTCTCTCTCTCTCTCTCTCTCTCTCTCTCTCTCTCCCTCTCTCCCTCCCCTCTCCACACTAAAAAAGGTGCTATTTGACTCCCCCCCCCAAAAAAAAATCAGTCATAAGGGTAGCTAGGTGGTTCAGCAGATAAAGAGCCAGTTCTGGAGACTGGGAGGTCCTGGGTTCAAATTTGACCTTATAACATCCTAGCTGTGTGACCCTGGGCCAGTCACTTAACCCCAATTGCCTAGCCTTACCACTCTTCTGCCTTGAAACCAATACTTAATATCAATTCTAAGAAGCCAAGGGTTTATATATATATATATATATACATTATATATGTGCATATATATCTATATATATAATCTATTTGGGCATCCAGATAGAAGCATATAAGAGAATATTTGATTCAATAAACCTTAGCAAGTATTGTTTGAGGATCAGCTATATGCATTGTGCTAGTCATTTTGGGAGATGCAAAGATGAGTAAAACTTAAAGAATTCTTAGGTGGGTGAAGATAGCTCTTAGGGAGGAAGAGGAAGGGAACTAGGGAGTCAGCATGTGCTCTATCACAAACTTGGAGGCCATGTCTTAGTTTTTCAATGTGATTCTCCTGGCCTAATCCCAGATGAAATCCCTCCATGAATAAACCATCCCCCAAAACTTTGGAGACTCCCATGACATCTCTAAATCTAAATGTTGTCATTCCCACTCTCTACTTCCTTGTCAAGTCTTCTTCCTCTGCTAGCAACTGAAGGTGACCTAGAGAGGGAGAAAGGGCCATTCCCTGAAGTCTTGTGAGAACAGGCAGATGGGCACCAACTCCCTCCTCTAGCTTTCTCTCACAAAACATCTTTTTATTTTCTTTTCAATCCCTCCAATTAGCACTTGATTCTGAGAAACATCTGCTAATGCCCATTTCTTTTGCTGTCTCTCTCTTTCTTTTCTGCCTTTGTTTTTCCCCCAATTAACAGATTCGAAAGATTATCCTCAGGTAGCTTAGAAAGGCCTGGTATACCTTGAAGAGGTTTCTCATCTAGGCTGTTTTGCTGTTGAGTGCCTTGAAACCTATGCACAACAGGTGGGAAATGATTATAAAACTGCCTCACAAAGAGGCAAATTACCATTATTCTCCTTTTTCTGAAAGCAAGGGAGGGCTTTTTTCTTCTGCAAAAGCTACCATCAAGCTAGCCGTGGAAAGATGCCCTCCCTGAAAATAGGCCAGTATTTGGAAGAGAGTGAAATGAGACTTTCTCTCTCAAGCAAGTTGGGAAAAGTAGATCTGCTGGAGAAAATGGCTTATCATCCTCAATCTGCAGTGATTTATGAAGTCACCCCATCATTTTCGTAAGCTCTTCTCTTTTATCAATAAAATCAATGAAAACAAATCTGAAAACAGGATGATTTGAAATCTCTGATGGAAACCCACCCATTTCAAAGTCCTCACTCTTCAAAGAACTGCTTCTAAAAGGAATTAATGGCCTTTGTGTCTGGGCAGATGCCCTTGGGGGAATAAAAAGATATATGGGGCTCAGAATGAGTAGCCTACTTTACCCAGATCTCTCACTTAGTCCCCTTTACCACCCCTATGGAAAGCAGGCAAACAACATAAGTGAATTTGAGTGGGGGCTAGGATGGAAACTGAATACTAAAAGAATGACCAATACTATTCATGGAGGAGAGATGGGCATCCTTTCTTCACATAAACAACCAAAAAAGAACATTGGCATCTTATGAACTGATCAAAATAGGCTACCCTTTGGTTGTGATTCTAAAAGTTTTAGCTGGGGGCAGAGAGGTGGCTCAGTAGATTGAGAGTCAGACCTAGAGATGGAAGATCCTGGATTCAAATCTGGCCTGACACTTTCCAGCTATGTGACCCTGGGCCAGTCACTTAACCCCCATTGCCTAGTACTTTCCACTCTTCTTTCTTGGAACCAGTACACACTATTAACTCAAAGACAGAAGGTAAGGATTTTTAAAATAAATGAATAAAATAAAAGTTGTAGTTGATATGCTCTCACAGTCACCAGTCACCTACCTTTCCACAACAGTAGCTAACAGTGTTCCAACAGTACCGAAAAAGCTTAGAGCTTTACCACTTCCAGCTCTCACCTGGCCCATGTATTGGCAAAGCAATTACCTCAAGAACAAGACAACCATTCTCAAAAGAAAGGTCTCACCTCTCTTTATGCTACCTGATGGCAAACCAAAGCACCTTTGGGTGTAAACATATGTCAGTCGGTGAGTTCATACGAAGTATAAGCACCTGATACAGTGTTGAGTGGTGGGGGTAGAAGGAGAGACAGAAAACCGCCCCTGCTTTCGAGGAGCTCAAGATCTCATGGAAGAGTCAAAGAGCAAACAAATAAGTACAAACAAACTATAGATAGAATGAAAAAGAAATAATAGACTTAGGGGTTTCTGAGATTTCTTCTTCATTGATAGTAGAATGAATACTGTTAGTTGGCTGTAGCCATTGTGAAAGCCAATACCATCATAGGGATAGGATTAGGTCCAAGACCTGTGATTTCCTTGGTATAAGGAACTCCCAGGTAAATAAATACTTTTTATGATTGCACATAGGCACCTTCTTTACAAGTTATAGTGTTAGAGGAGAAATTCTTAACCCTTTTGTGGTCTAGACCATTCTGGTAGTCTAATGAAGCCTATGGACCTCTTCTCAGAATATTTTGTTGTCTTTGTTCACAACTAAAAGTAATACAGAACTTCTCTTAGAGGTTAGTGAAAAGAAATCTGCTATTTTCTTGTTATCTGTGGTCAAAAATCTGCTTCCTCCCTCTCCCAGGTCCTAGGGTTAAGAACACCCATCATAGGAGTTGTCTTGTAAAATGAGAGACTGAGGCAGCTGGGTGACTCTGTGTATAGAGAGATAAGCCTAAGGATGGGAGGTCCTGGATTCAAATTTGACCTCAGACACTTCCTAGCTATGTGACCCTGAGCAAATCACTCAACCCCAATTACCTAGCCCTTGCCACTCTTCTGTTTTAGAACCAATACTTCCTATTGATTCTAAGTTAGAAGGTAAGAGTTTATTAAAAAGGAATTGAAAGGTTAAGTGATTTATCCAGCAATACACAGATTGTAAGAAGCAAGACTTGAATCCAGATCTCCATGATTCCAGGACCAAATCTCTCTCTAATACTCTATGATGGCTCTCATGCTATATACTACTACATCACAGTAGATGCCATAAGAATCCTCATCATTGTTTGTATGACATGGTTTCAAATTACTTTATGATGAGCTCCAGCCTTACAATATCCCCCTCAAAATGTAGATAGATGCTCCAAGTGATCACAACATACTTTCTAATTCTAAAATCCTATGATTCTAAGTGAAAAATGTTTTTAAAAAGACTAGAGCCAAGGACTGAGTCCTATGGCATACCACTGGAAACTTCTTTTCAAGTTGTCATTGGTACATTAATCAATAATCTTGAAGTCTGGGCATTCAATCAGTTATGAATCTACCTGAGCCTACCATTATACTTTTCATCATGTCCACTGGATTTTAATAGACACCTCATCAAATGTTTTACTAAAATCCAAATTTCGGGGGCCGCTAGGTGATATCATGGATTGAGTATTGGGCATGGAGTCAGGAAGACCTGAGTTCAAATCTGACCTCAGATACTAGTTATATGACCCTGTGAAAGTTACTTAACCCTGTTTGTCTCAGTTTCCTCATCTATCAAATGAGCTAGAGGAGGAAATGGCAAATTACCTCAGTATCTTTGCCCAAAAAAACCCAAATAGGATCATGAGAGTTGGACATGATAAAAACAACTGACCAACAACAAAAATCCAGATGTACTATATGTGAGAATACTAAGACAATGATGGTCCAAACTAGAGACCCTGTCAGGAAAGAAAATGAGATTGGTTTAGCCCACCCACACCTGATCAGGTTATCATCACTTTCCTTTTAAGGAATTTGCAAAGTATCCATGTAATAATCCAGTTTAGCATTTTTCTAGGGATCATAAAATTACAGAATCCGAGAATCTAAGGTGGAAGAACTCCCAGAGATTATGATCCAAGCAGCACCTGAACAAGAAACTCCTCCACCACATTTCTAAGAGGGCATTCAGCCTTTGTTTGGAGGCTTCCAGGGACAAGGAACCCACTATGTCCAATGGCAAATCATTCCACTTTTGGATAGCTCTCTGGGTTAGGAAATTTCTCCTTATGAAATCTGTGCCAGAGAAACATCAACCCATTACCCCTAGTTGTACTCTGTGAATGCCAAAAATCTACCCTCACTTCCACATTAAAGTTTCTCAGATACTTGAAGTGGACTACAAAGCTATGATATCTTAGTGGGTAAAGTGCTGGTTCTGGGACTTTGGAAGACCTCAGTTCAAATCCTACCTCAGACACTAACTATATAAGCATAGACAAGGCCCTTGGCCTCTTAGCCTCATCTAGAAAATGGGAATAATATGAAATGGTAATAATATGAGCTTCTATCTCCCAGGGTTGTGGTGAGAATCAAACAAGACATATATGTAGCATGTTTTGCAGCCTTAACGTACTATATAAAATGTTAGCTAATATTAATATTAAATCATTTTTGTGTTTTTATTGCTATCATATCACACTGTTGCCTCAAATTGAAGTTGAAGCCTGTTAAAACCAATTCTTTTTCAGATGAAATGCTGCATAACTGTGCTTTCTCTGCACACTGTATTTTGCTTGTGAGATAGATTTTTGGCCCAAGGTATAAGGATTTACATTTAGTCCTACTACATTTTGTCTTATTAGATTCAACCAAATGTTTGAATCTCTTGATTTTTCAGACTCCTGATTCTGTCATCCATATGATGTCTTCTTTCTCCCAGTTTTATCATGTTCAAGTTAGATAAATTTGCCAACTATTTCTTCATCCAACACATATATTTAAAAGTAAACCAATCATTAAGCAGTACCCAGGACAGCTCCCCTGAATCACTCCAACAGAGACCTTCTCCTTCCAAGTTGACTTTCATTCATTAATGACTACTCTTCAAGTCCAGTCAATCAACCTGTTACAAATCTATCTAATTGTACTTTGTTAAATGTTCTACTAAATAAATGTACCTTCAGCATTTCTCTGATCTACCAGTCAAGAGACCTGTCAAAAACAAGGATGAGGTTAGTCTGGCAAGATCTGATTTTGATAGAGCCAGCCTAGTTCTTTGTGACAAACATTTAACTTTCAGGTATTCACTAACCATCCCACTGAAATATACTGTAGAATTTTTTCTAGCAGTTAAGAAAAAGCTACTGGTCTGAGGTCATCAGTAACTATTCTTTTCCTCTTAAAGATGACAGGAGAGCATCTGCCCTTCTCCCCTCCTGTTGACCCTTTCCCATTCTTGAGTCTTTCAAAAATATTGATGTTGTACAACTTTTCATTAGTTTATTTGAGTTGGGGTTTTGGAGTTGGGGCTTTATAAGATTATTCACTCATAAAAATGAAAACTATGGAAATATGTTCTGTGTGATAAAACATGTATAACCCAAATTTAATTGCTTGCCAGCTCTGGAAGTAGGGAAGGACAGAGAGAGGAAGACAATTGTAGATCCTATAATTTCAAAAAACTTACATGGAAATTTATTATATGTTAAGTGGTAACATTTTTTCTTATTTAATTTTTTAAAAGATATTGATACTGGTTTCAGCAGTCACCTCTGCCAATTCTTTTAACACATGAAAATATGCTTAATCTGGCCCTAGTGACTTGTATTCACTTAAGGCAGCTGGAGGCTTTCTTTCCTCTTTATTTTGGGCATCATCTCCAACATGAACATAATCCTTCTTGGCAGAGAAAACAGAAATGAAATAACAGCATAACATGTCTAACATCTCTGTCATCTTTTATCATAATCTCCATATCCACTGTGAGTAATGTCCCCTTGTTTATTTACTATTCAATCATCCCCCCCCCAATGCATCTAATATCTAATGTGACCAAGCTACTATGTGAGGTGCTGGGATGCCTCTAAAATAATGGGGGGTGGGGAATAGCCACTGGCATTAAAAAGACAGTTTTCTACTGAAGGATGAAATATTTATACAGTGCAAGGTAATGGTCAAGGTATTTTGAAAAGGGGACAAATGGCTAAAAATTAAAGAGACCCAGAAAGGTTCCCAATAGGAGGTGGTACCTGAATTGAGCTATTAGTGAATTAAAGATTCTAAAAGGCAGAAATGAGCAAAGAGTATGCTTTAGTTATGAGATAGACTGAAGAGGCATAGGAGATAAGGAGAACAGCCAATAAAACAATGTCACTAGAACTTAAAAATGTATTTAAGGGAATCATGTAAATGCCTGGAATCTTTGAAAGACAAAATGATCAGCACCAGGATTTTATATAGTATACTAGAGGCAATAAAGAGCCACTGAAGATTCTTGAGAAGTACTCTGACATCTTCACCTTTGCTCCAACGTCTTAAAGAATCTTTTTTGTATGACCTGAGCTCAATTCCTACTTAGTTTTAACACAAAATATCTTGTTGGTGTAACAGGCAGGAAGCCAGTGTCACTGGATCAAAGATATATATTGAGGGGTAAAGTATAAGAAGACTGGAAAGGTAGAGGGGAGCTAAATTATGAAGGGACTAATTACCAGTCCATGTATTTTGTAATGGATTCTTGAGGCAATAGGAAACCACTAGATTTTTGAGTAGATGGAGAAACATAATTGGGCCTGCACTCTAGGAAAATCACTTTAGTGGCTGAGTGGAGGATAAATTAGAGTGGAGATTTGAAGCCCCCAGCACTTTTGCAATAATCTGGATGTGAGGTGATTAAACTGGTGGCAGTGCCAGAAGAGAGAAGAACAAGTATTGGAGAGATGTTGCAAAGATGAAATCAATAGACCTTGCCAACAGATTGAAAATGGGGGATGGGGGTGGGAGAGAATGAGGACTCCAGGATGACTCTTGGGTTGTGAGCCTGAGGGCCTGGAAAATATGGTGTTACCCTCTCCAGCAATAAAGAATGTAGGAGGAGGAGAGAGTTTAGGGGAGGGAAACTAATTATGTTTTAGAAATATTGAGTCCAAGATATCTACTGGATATTTATTTTGAGATGTCTGAAAAGCATTAGGAAGTATGAGATTGGAGGTCAACAGAGAAATTGAGGAACGAGGGATAGGTATGAGAATTATCAGCATGGAGATAGTAATTAAATCACATTACTTCCTCAAATAAGATAAACAAATGAAGTAACATACAGGGTGAAGAGGGCCCAGGACAGAACCCTGAGGGCCTCTTATGGTTACAGGGCATAATATGGAGGAAGATCCAGAAAAGGAGATAAAAGAATCATCAGAAAGGTAGGAAGAGAACCAGAAGGGAGATATCCTAAAAATCTATAAAAAAAAGAAAGTAGCATAGAGAAAAGAGGGCTCAAAAGTGTCAAAGGCTACAGAGAGGTCAAGGAGAATGAAGATTGAGAAAAGGTCATTGGATTGGGCAACCATTAGTAATTGGAGAGAACAGAGTATAGTAATAATATGTCCCTAGTCTTGTACACTATTCTATGCTTCTCTTAATGTAACCTAATATTGGATTTGCTGGTTTAGCTGACAAATCATATTGCTGTCTTGTTTATCTTATACTCCACAAAACTCTCTCCCATATCTTTTTCAGACAAATTGCCACATAGCCATTTATCTATCATCTACTTTTGACATTTATTTTTTAACTCGAATATAAGATTTTGCATTTATCTGAATTGCATTTCATCATCTTAGATACAACTCAACATTCTACCAGATGAGATCTTTTTTGATTCTCGTTCTTTAATCCAGTGAGTTAGCTATATTTCTTGACTCTGTTTAAACTGCAAATCTGATAGCTAAATCAGCTGCACCTTTGTTCAGGTCATTGCCAAAACTGTTATATAGCACAGGTTTACTCCATTAAAGGGCAAGCCTTCATCTTCAAGGTTCAGTTCCTTTAATTTGCCTAAACTAGACAACAATGGGAACACACATTGCTTTTGGGGTAAATTTCTCTGCCTTCCAGGTCTCAGTGTTCCTCATCTGTAAAATTTGATGATATCTAAGGTCCCTTCCAGCTCCAATGTTTTTTGATTCTCTGATTTTAGTTAACAAGCCTAAGAGAAGTATCTAAGAAACAATAGGATTATTGCTGGTATGGGGAAGAATTTCAGCATTCCACTGTGGTCACAAAGGGGATTTATACAACCTAAGAAGCAATGTGGATAGAGTCAGCTGGAGGAAGGAATTAAAAATCCATTGCTTGAAAGTTGCTTTCTGGGATGGGGTAGGAGGTAACGTCTATATGAGGATTCACTTGGCAACAAGGTACCTTGGGTTTGGGAGGCATTTTTTTTTTTCCTGGGGAAGGTAACACCTCTTGTGCACCTTTACCTGTAGAGATCTTTTTGTTGTGAAATCAGACTATCAACAAATGCTTCTTTTTTTTCAATTCCTGTTAACTTGACCTTCACTAGCTCTAGGTGGCTGCATTCTGGCTGCTGCATGAGTTCCTGCCTGGCTGGAGTTTACCTGGGACAGCCAGGAACAGGGAGTAGAAAGGTGAGACACAACCAGATGCATTCCAAACCAATGATGATGATCCACTCCTGCCAGTAAAGGACAATATCTCTGAATGGAGCCCACCAGACACCAACCTACACAGAAAGAAATAAACACAGTTAAAGGGATGAAAGGTATGTTCTGTGGGTCATCAGAGTGATTTTACCAGGGAAATAACAGGAAGACAGATTTAGATTTGGATGAGACCCTAAAGACCATCTAGTCCAACCTCTTTGGGAAATTACCCAAGTTAACAGAGATCATAATAGGATAGTCAAAGACTTACATCCACATCTTTGGACCCAAAATCCAGCATACTTTCAACTGTAATCAATCAATCATCATTTATTAAGTACTAAATTCTGTGCCAGGCACTGAGCTAGATTCTGGGATTACAGAAATCGTGAGAAATGCTTTCAACTTCTTACTGAACTATGGTGAAATACTATAGCCCATTTGTATTAAAACTGAAATAAGAATATACAAGCTTCTTTTTAAGGGCAGGGACTACTTTGAACTTGAATTTGAATCCTCAGGTTTAATGAAGCACTCAAGAAGTTAGATGGAGCAGTAGATAAGAGAATCAGAGCTGGAGTCAGAAACCTCTCAGTTTGAATGTGACTTCAGATACTTTCTAGGTGTGTGAACTTAGAAAATTCACTTAATGTTAGTTTCTTCATATGCAAATGGATATCATAATAGCACCTCCCTTTCAGAGTTGTGAGGATCAAAGAAAATATAATTGTCAAATGCTTCATAATAGTAGATGCTTAATAGATGCTAAATGAATAAGAGCTATCTTTTCAGATAGTGTGTTATCCTTTATTGGTAGTCTTTGTACAGAAGTTAGATTATCACTATCTGGTAGATTGCATTGAGGATTCATTTGGGGGTTTGAGTTGGATAACAGATCTATTGAGTTCTGTTGATCTGTTATTGATTTGAGATCTATTGAAATTCTGTAATGATCACTTAAAATTCTTTTCAAAATTGTTTGTCCTGGAAAATGTATCAGGCCTTGAAAAAAATTCAGATAGAAGTTGAGATTTATTTCAACTCCAAACTCTATTGAAGAAAACACGTGTGTCATATATATCTTCTGAGAACCGTTAGATGAAAATGTTAGTTTGCCAAGAACCAGATAAATTACTGATCAAAAGGGAAAGAACTATTGCTCAGAAAGGAGATGAAAGGTTAGAGAAAGAGAAAGAAGGGAGGAAAAGAGGCCAGGGAAAGGGAGGAAAGAATGGGAAATAACAGAAGTATTACATATAGGACAGTTAAATGGCAGAGTGGATAGCATACAAGGCCTGGAGTCAGGAAGATTTGAATTTAAATCTGAATTCAAACATTTACCAGCTCTGTGACCCTGGGACTCCGTTTGCCCCAGTTTCTTCATCTGGAGAAGGAAATGGCAAGCCATTCTTTGTCAAGAAAACACCAAATGGAGCCATGAAGAGTTAGACATGACTGAAACTTCTGAATAACAAACTGAGTATAGAGAAACCTTCTAATTGGAAAAAACAATTTAGGGGGGAAACTGACAGTGCTGATACAGAGATACATAAAATTTGTCTATAATATCTTTCTTCTGCAAAATGAAGACTCCAAGGACCTGTTAGACTTTTGGAGAAACTTTTTTTTTTTAATGGGGATCTTTGTCTAGCCCAGACTGGAAGTATAAGAACTACTCATAAGGCTGATCTCATTACTCAATTGGTATGAAAGATTTGATCTGCTCCATTTCTGATCTGAGCCCATTTACTCCTCCTTAGGCAAGCTGTCATTATCCTTCCTTCCAAGGATTCATCATATTGATGCTGGACTTAATGTATAGCCCATTACAGCTCAGAACTCCTGAGCTCAAGAGATCCACTAGCCTCATCCTCAGCCTCCCTGGAAGCCAGGATTATAGGAATGTCCTACCATGCTGAAGGGCAATTCCTGGGCACAAGATAACATATATGTATATGTGTATATACGTATGTGTGTATATGTATTATGCATGCATATGTATGTGTGTGTGCGTGGTCTTTCCTGTTGGAATATAAATTCCTTGAGTGTAGAGACTGACTCATTTTTGGTTTTGTATTCCCAGGGTCCTAGCACAGTGCCTGGCATACAGGAGGTGATTAACAAATGCTGATTGATTGACTAGTTGATCTAACAATCCAGGTAAAGACATCAGGGCCACCAGGTACATTGAGTCAAAATGAGTTCAGACAGGAAGAGCTGTTCTACTCACCTGGTACTTCTGCATATCTGCCACCCCAAAGGCAATCTGCATCAGGGCCACAATAAAATAGGTGAAGCCAAGCCTCTGAAGGACTCCTGGGAGCCTTGCCCAACTCCAGGACACTGGAGGACAGAAGAGTGGATAGGAGTCAATTCAGTCCCAGTTCTGCTGTTTATTTACAATCAAATCATAATGCAAAGGTGATGCTCCTGACCTCAGAAAGGATGGATACACTCTGAGCTGAGCCTGTAGTAGTGGGAATGGGGGAATGAAGACACACACACTTTCTTCCCTTCTCTTCCTTAAGACCAAATTCATGTGTTTTGGGAAAAATCTATATCAGAATAGGGGCAGCTAGGTAGCTCAGAGAAGAGAGAGCCAGATCTGGAGATGGAAGGTCTTGGGTTCAAATCAGTATCAGGGACTTCCCCGCTGTATGACCTTGGGCAAATCACTTAAACCCCAATATCTAACCATTACCATTCTTTTACCTTGGAACCAATATTTAGTATTGACTCTAAGACAGAATGTAAAAGGTGTTTTTTTAAAGTCTATATCAGATTGCTTGCCATTTCAGAGAACAGGGACAAGTGGGAAGAATGAAGGGGAGAGAATTTAGAACTCAAATTTTTAAAGAAAAATTAATATTTTAAAATTGACTTTTCAGCTAATTGGGGAAAAATAAAATATTATTTTAAAATATAACAAAGTCATGTGTTTGGGGAGAGAGGCACATATGAGTGGCACAGAAGATAGAGTACTGGGTCTGGAGTCAGGCACCTTCCTGAGTACAAATCTGGCCTCAGATACTTCTAGTTGTGTGACCTTGGAGAAGTCACTTAACCATATTTACCTCAGTTCATCTATAAAATGAGCTGGAAAAGGAAATGACAAACTCCTCCAATATTTTTACCAAGAAAAGAGTTTTATATGAATGAAGCAACTCAATAACAGCAAACATGTATGTCAAGCAATTTTTTATGAGACATTATCTTGCTGAACTTTCCACACTCATGAACCTTCAAAATTATCTCATACTTTCCTATCCCTGCACTTTTGCTCACATCCTTCCTACTCATTGAAATATTCTTTGTGAGAAAAGGTGTATCATTTATAAAATCTAGGAGATACTCTAGGTATTATGTAGTAAGATATTTTGTTTCTCTGTGTTGGTGTTAAATGCAATAGTATCTTTAGGATTTGGAGTTGAAACAAACATTAAACATCTTTTAATCCAGGCTCTTCATTCCACAGAAGAACAAATGAAGCTCAGCAACATCAGACAAACTTGCCACTTGTCCAAGGTCACACAATTTATAAGTAACGAGTTAGGGTTCAAACCCAGATTTTCTGGCTCCAAGTCTAAAACTCTTTCTATTGTATTAAACTCTTTTATGAAACTATTTTTCCACTTCCCTCTTCGGGAAGAGAAAGAAATGGTTACTAAGTGATTAAATAGAAATGTGTGGTTACAAGAAACAGTAACTCATGAGCAAGAAGAAGGGTCCCTGATTGGCTGGGAGTGATCCTGAGATTCTTGAGGAGATTAATGATTTGGATTGAGTATCCAGGGCAAATTGTCATTGAAATTAGTAAATGGAAGAAGAGTGGAGAGATTCTGATAGGAGAGCTGACATTCTTGGTTTAGAACAAAATGAGGCTGAATTGTGTACTAGTTTTAGCTTCAGGGGTTCAGCCATAGGGTGTGGACTGAAGATTTAACCAGGGAATTTGAGATTCAGTTGCTTTTTGGAAATTGGGGCACCAGGTTTCTCTGGATAGTTTCCTTTCATGGGCATTTCTGATTGTCTTACTTTTGTGAATTTTAAAAAATAAAACCCTTTATTCCTTGTAAAATATATATAAACGTGTTTAAACTTCTAACCACTTGCACGTGGCAAGGGGGGAGGTGGCTACTGGGAATTGCAAGGCAAATGTCTTTGGATATAATAAGGGGGGAATATGAATAATGGGAAATTCAGGTAGATCTGATGACTGCATTTGGATATGGGGATCCCTGCTCCACAGAGAATGGGGTTTAAGCACTCAGAAATGCAAATCACTACCATGGAAAGGCAAGTCAGTCTGTTAACAAACATTTATGAACTGCTTGCCTTGTTCTAGGCACTGTGCTAAGGCACTGAGACAGCAAAAAGAAAAGCTGTCCCTGTCTAAAGGAACTTTCATTGAGAGTAAACAACGTATAAAATGAAGCTGAAGGAATGGTGGCATAGGGAGCAATTGGAAGAAGAGAGGTAAGGACATGGTGGAGAAAGAAGTCCTAGGAATCAAATGCAGACCTTGGAGAAGAAAGAGAATAAATGTGACTGGTCTGAGCATTTTCTTTAAAATGGAGGCTCCAAAAAGAACCCATCAATCAGAGGAAAAGGTTGCAGGAGTGGCATGATCTTCTAGGGTGAGAAGATGTCTGAAGCATGGCAGAAAGAAAAGTATGAAGAGCACAGGGAAGAACTCAGAGAAGAATGAAGGGACTACTGAAGCAAAGTAAGAAAAGTAGGGAGAGAAAGGGCTGACATTTATTTATAAAGGGATAAGGGCTTTATGTCATCAACTCACTTGGGCCGCATAATTCCTTCCATAGAATACTTTGTTAATATTGTATAACAGTGCCCTTCAGTGGATCTTCAGTCTCATCAACATGAGTCTTCATTCACAACTCAGCTATACCGTCTCATCTTGTGTAGCCCTTCTCATTTCTCTAATAGTTCCATAGTTCCTTAGATTTGTGAGCTCATTGGTGTGGACAATCCCTCCAGAGATGCAGATTGCACTTTGTCCATACCTTCGGCTCCAATATGAACTGTGTCCATATGGTCCTATAAATCCTCTCCAGGGGTCCACTCATCTTCTTGGGAGCCTACTTCAAGATCAATTAATGTTGCCTGGATATTCACAAAGGTTTGAGACTGTGCAATGACTATGCCTCAAATAAGTGGCATTTGATTGCATAGCAAGACCACCCACTTTTCTCTTCCTACTTTTCTCTGATGACAGACTTCATGCCACTTCTTCCATGCAACTCTTAGCTAATACTACATTGGAGAGTACTCATGCATATCTCTCTCTCCATTGCCCTTTGAGTAGCTTACAACTTTAATTTTTTAAAGACAGTGAATTTACTATTTGGCAAAAATCTGAAAGCAATCTGGCAGAAACTAGATATAGTCCAATATCTTACACTATTTGCCAAGATAAGACTAAGATGGATTCATGACCTAGGCCTAAAGGGAGATATAATAAGCAAATTAGAAGAACAAGGAATATATTGTCTTTTAAATTTATGGATAGAAGATTTTGTGAAAAACAAAAAATAGAAAGCTTTATGAGATGCAAAATAGATAATTTTGAATGCATCAAATTTAAAAGGTTTTGTACAAACAAAATTAATATAACCAAGATGAAAAGGTCTCATGTCTAAAATATATAGAGAACTTTGACAAATAGTAGAATTTGAGTCATGCTCCAGTTTATAAATGGTTAAAAGATATGAACAGCTTTTAGACAAAGAAACCAAAGGTATATGAAAAATGACCTATCTTTATTAATTAGAGCAATGCAAATCCAAACAACTCTGAGATATCTCACACCTATCAGATTAGCTAAAATGATAAAAGGGCAAAATGACAAATGTTGGAGGAGATATGGGGAATTAGAAACACTAATACAAAGATGGCGGCTTAGAGAAAGCTGAAGTTCAGATCTCCGGAAAACCCTTCCCGACCGATCTCAAACTAGAAGCTCCTAAGGCGCCGAAATTCAAAACGATCAACAGCACAGACCCTGGGAACCCTCCTCCTGGACCTGGACCCGGTTCAAAAGGTACGGCTCCCCTTAAAAGCCAGAACCCGAGATCCCTCGGACCTCAGGGGTAGGAGCGCAGAGTCCAAGGCTCCCGGAAGCGGCAGCCGTGCCGGGCTCAGAGAGCAGGGTCTGAGGAACAACAACCCTCAGGGTCTTCTACCCAAGTCCCAGTCCGGGTGAAAGTTACTGCCTGGGGCCTCCTCTGCAAAGAGCTGGTCGGTCCGGGTGAAAGTTACTGCCTGGGGCCTCCGCTGCAGAGAGCTGGTCAAAACAACAGCAACCCTCAGGGCGGGCAAGACAGCCTCACGGGCTGGATCCTGCTATCCAAGTCTCAGTGAAAGTCTGTGCTCTCGGAGCTTGGGGAAGCGGCAGCCCATCCCCCCACAGGCCGACGAAACAGCCTCACGGCCAGGGATTCTGAAGGCAACTTCTGGAAATCGAGCCAGGGGGAGAGTGTGGCCTCGTGGTCCGACCCTTCCATTCCAGTTCCAGTGAGGCATATTCAGTTTAACCCAGGGAACGCTCATAGAACCAACATCTGCCCAGGACTAAAGCCTCTGATCACCAGACAAAGACAAGAAAAGCCAATCCTCCACGTTCAGAGATGACAAACTCCACAGAAGCACAGAAGCCCCAAAATACCAAGAAAAATAAGAAGAAAGGGGCGACTCTGGACACATTCTATGGAGCCAAAATACAAAATACAGAGCAGATAGAAGAAGATATACAAGAAAATTCTCCAAAATCTTCCAAAGGAAATAGAAACTCTCCACAAACCCATGAAGAATTTGAATCAGAAAGGACCAAAAAGATGGAAGCCCTCTGGGAGGAAAAGTGGGAAATAATGCAAAAGAAATTCACGCATCTACAAAACCAGTTTGACCAAACTGTAAAAGAAAACCAGGCTTTAAAGCAAGAACTAATAAAGCAAAGCCAAAACACCAAGAAATTAGAAGAGAACATAAAATATCTCACCGACAAGGTGATAGATCTGGAAAACAGGGGGAGAAGAGAAAATTTAAGAATAATTGGACTCCCAGAAAAGCCAGAAATAAACACCAAACTGGACATGGTGATACAAGATATAATCAAAGAAAATTGCCCAGAGATTCTAGAACAAGGGGGCAATACATCCACTGACAGAGCTCACAGAACACCTTCTACACTAAACCCCCAAAAGACAACTCCCAGGAATGTAATTGCCAAATTCCAAAGCTATCAAACAAAAGAAAAAATCCTACAGGAAGCCAGAAAAAGACAACTTAGATATAAAGGAATGCCAATCAGGGTCACACAAGACCTTGCAAGTTCTACGCTGAATGATCGTAAGGCATGGAACATGATCTTCAGAAAGGCAAGAGAGCTGGGTCTCCAACCAAGAATCAGCTACCCAGCAAAACTGACTATATACTTCCAAGGGAAAGTATGGGCATTCAACAAAATAGAAGACTTCCAACTTTTTGCAAAGAAAAGACCAGAGCTCTGTGGAAAGTTTGATACTGAAAATCAAAGAGCAAGGAATACCTGAAAAGGTAAATATTAAGGAAAGGGGAAAAATGTTATCTTCTTTTACTCAAACTCTCTTCTATAAGGACTACATTTATATCAACCTATGTATACTAATATGTGGGGAAAATGTAATGTATAAATAGGGGGTAAAGAAAGACCAAATAGAATAATGGTTCTCACACAAAGATTCACAGGGGAAGGGGAGGGGAAGAAAACTCCTATAAGAAGGAGAGGAAGAGAGGGGGGGGGTTACTTAAACCTCAATCTCAGGGAAATCAACTCTGAGAGGGAAAAACATCCAGATCCATTGGGATCTTGAATTCTATCTTACCCAACAAGGGTAAGGAGAAGGGAAAACCAAGGGGGGAAGGGGGAGAGGGAGAACAAAAAGGGAGGGAAAGAGAGGGGGGAGGGGGAGGGAACAAAAAGGGAGGGACTAAAAAGGGAAACATCAAGGGAGGGGACAAGGGGGACTGATTCAAAGTAAATCACTGGACTAAAAGGTAGAGCCAAAGAAGAAAAGGTTAGAATTAGGGAAGGCAATCAAAATGCCAGGGAGTCCACAAATGACAATCATAACTTTGAACGTGAATGGGATGAACTCACCCATAAAACGTAGACGAATAGCAGAATGGATTAGAATCCAAAACCCTACCATGTGTTGTCTTCAAGAAACACACATGAGGCGGGTTGACACCCACAAGGTCAGAATTAAAGGATGGAGTAAGACCTTCTGGGCCTCAACTGATAGAAAGAAGGCAGGAGTGGTAATCATGATATCTGATAAAGCCAATGCAAAAATAGACCTGATCAAAAGGGATAGGGAAGGTAATTATATTTTGTTAAAAGGGACTATAGACAATGAGGAAATATCATTAATCAACATGTATGCACCAAATAATATAGCACCCAAATTTCTAATGGAGAAACTAGGAGAATTGAAGGAAGAAATAGACAATAAAACCATACTAGTGGGAGACTTAAACCAACCATTATCAAATTTAGATAAATCAAATCAAAAAATAAATAAGAAAGAGGTAAAAGAAGTGAATGAAATCTTAGAAAAATTAGAATTAATAGACATATGGAGAAAAATAAATAGGGATAAAAAGGAATACACCTTCTTCTCAGCACCACATGGCACATTCACAAAAATTGACCATACATTAGGTCACAGAAACATAGCACACAAATGCAAAAAAGCAGAAATAATGAATGCAGCCTTCTCAGATCACAAGGCAATAAAAATAATGATTAGTAATGGTACGTGGAAAACCAAATCTAAAACCAATTGGAAATTAAACAATATGATACTCCAAAACCGTTTAGCTAAAGAAGAAATCATAGAAACAATTAATAATTTCATCAAGGAAAATGACAATGGCGAAACATCCTTTCAAACCTTTTGGGATGCAGCCAAAGCGGTAATCAGAGGCAAATTCATATCCCTGAAAGCTCATATTAACAAACAAGGGAGAGCAGAGATCAATCAATTGGAAATGCAATTGAAAAAACTCGAAAGCGATCAAATTAAAAACCCCCAGCAGAAAACCAAATTAGAAATCCTAAAAATTAAGGGAGAAATTAATAAAATCGAAAGTGATAGAACTATTGATTTAATAAATAAGACAAGAAGCTGGTACTTTGAAAAAACAAACAAAATAGACAAAGTACTGGTCAATCTAATTAAAAAAAGGAAGGAAGAAAAGCAAATTCACAGCATTAAAGATGAAAAGGGGGACAGCACCTCCAATGAGGAGGAAATTAAGGCAATCATTAGAAATTACTTTGCCCAATTATATGGCAATAAATACACCAATTTAGGAGAAATGGATGAATATATACAAAAATACAAACTGCCTAGACTAACAGAAGAGGAAATAGAATTCCTAAATAATCCCATATCAGAAATTGAAATCCATCAAGCCATCAAAGAACTTCCTAAGAAAAAATCCCCAGGGCCTGATGGATTCACCTGTGAATTCTATCAAACATTCAGAGAACAGTTAATCCCAATACTATACAAACTATTTGACATAATAAGCAAAGAGGGAGTTCTACCAAACTCCTTTTACGACACAAACATGGTACTGATTCCAAAACCAGGCAGGTCAAAAACAGAGAAAGAAAACTATAGACCAATCTCCCTAATGAATATAGATGCAAAAATTTTAAATAGGATACTAGCAAAAAGACTCCAGCAAGTGATCAGAAGGATCATTCACCATGATCAAGTAGGATTCATACCAGGGATGCAGGGCTGGTTCAACATTAGGAAAACCATCCACATAATTGACCACATCAACAAGCAAACTAGCAAGAACCACATGATTATCTCAATAGATGCAGAAAAAGCCTTTGATAAAATACAACACCCATTCCTATTAAAAACACTAGAAAGCATAGGAATAGAAGGGTCATTCCTAAAAATAATAAACAGTATATATCTAAAACCAACAGCTAATATCATCTGCAATGGGGATAAACTAGATGCATTCCCAATAAGATCAGGAGTGAAACAAGGATGCCCATTATCACCTCTACTATTTGACATTGTACTAGAAACACTAGCAGTAGCAATTAGAGAAGATAAAGAAATTGAAGGCATCAGAATAGGCAAGGAGGAGACCAAGTTATCACTCTTTGCGGATGACATGATGGTCTACTTAAAGAATCCTAGAGATTCAACCAAAAAGCTAATTGAAATAATCAACAACTTTAGCAAAGTTGCAGGATACAAAATAAACCCACATAAATCATCAGCTTTTCTATATATCTCCAACACAGCTCAGCAGCAAGAACTAGAAAGAGAAATCCCATTCAAAATCACCTTAGACAAAATAAAATACCTAGGAATCTATCTCCCAAGACAAACACAGGAACTATATGAACACAATTACAAAACACTCGCCACACAACTAAAACTAGACTTGAACAATTGGAAAAACATTAACTGCTCATGGATAGGACGAGCCAATATAATAAAAATGACCATCCTACCCAAACTTATTTATCTATTTAGTGCCATACCCATTGAACTACCAAAATACTTCTTCACTGATTTAGAAAAAACCATAACAAAGTTCATTTGGAAGAACAAAAGATCAAGGATATCCAGGGAAATAATGAAAAAAAACACATATGATGGGGGCCTTGCAGTCCCAGACCTCAAACTATATTACAAAGCAGCAGTCATCAAAACAATTTGGTACTGGCTAAGAAACAGAAAGGAAGATCAGTGGAATAGACTGGGGGAAAACGACCTCAGCAAGACAGTATACGATAAACCCAAAGATCCCAGCTTTTGGGACAAAAATCCACTATTCGATAAAAACTGCTGGGAAAATTGGAAGACAGTGTGGGAGAGACTAGGAATAGATCAACACCTCACACCCTACACCAAGATAAATTCAAAATGGGTGAGTGACTTAAACATAAAGAAGGAAACCATAAGTAAATTGGGTAAACACAGAATAGTATACATGTCAGACCTTTGGGAGGGGAAAGGCTTTAAAACCAAGCAAGATATAGAAAGAATCACAAAATGTAAAATAAATAATTTTGACTACATCAAACTAAAAAGCTTTTGTACAAACAAAACCAATATAACTAAAATCAGAAGGGAAACAACAAATTGGGAAAAAATCTTCATAGAAACCTCTGACAAAGGTTTAATTACTCATATTTATAATGAGCTAAATCAATTGTACAAAAAATCAAGCCATTCTCCAATTGATAAATGGGCAAGGGAAATGGATAGGCAGTTCTCAGATAAAGAAATCAAAACTATTAACAAGCACATGAAGAAGTGTTCTACATCTCTTATAATCAGAGAGATGCAAATCAAAACAACTCTGAGGTATCACCTCACACCTAGCAGATTGGCTAACATAACAGCAAAGGAAAGTAATGAATGCTGGAGGGGATGTGGCAAAGTAGGGACATTAATTCATTGCTGGTGGAGTTGTGAACTGATCCAACCATTCTGGAGGGCAATTTGGAACTATGCCCAAAGGGCGACAAAAGAATATCTACCCTTTGACCCAGCCATAGCACTGCTGGGTCTGTACCCCAAAGAGATAATGGACACAAAGACTTGTACAAAAATATTCATAGCTGCGCTCTTTGTGGTGGCCCAAAACTGGAAAACGAGGGGATGCCCATCAATTGGGGAATGGCTGAACAAACTGTGGTATATGTTGGTGATGGAATACTATTGTGCTCAAAGGAATAATAAAGTGGAGAAGTTCCATGGAGACTGGAACAACCTCCAGGAAGTGATGCAGAGCGAGAGGAGCAGAACCAGGAGAACATTGTACACAGAGACAAACACACTGTGGTATCATCGAACGTAATGGACTTCTCCATTAGTGGCGGTGTAATGTCCCTGAACAACTTTCAGGGATCCAGGAGAAAAAAAACACCATTCATAAGCAAAGGATAAACTATGGGAGTGGAAACACCGAGAAAAAGCAACTGCCTGAATACAGAGGTTGAGGGGACATGACAGAGGATAGACTTTAAATGAACACTCTAATGCAAATACTATCAACAAAGCAATGGGTTCAAATCAAGAAAACATCTAATGCCCAGTGGACTTACGCGTCGGCTATGGGGGGTGGGGGGGAGGAAAAGAAAATGATCTATGTCTTTAACGAATAATGCTTGGAAATGATCAAATAAAATATATTTAAAAAAAAAAAAGAAACACTAATACATTGGGTTTTTTGTCATTTTTTTTTCAAATTTTCAAATGTGAATTTATTGCATCTGTGGATCAAATCCTTCTGCAGGAAACATGTCTAATTTTCTCAAAACAATCCAAGGAAAAATATAATACACTTAGCAAATTTTGCTGCAATGTATTCATTCAATCATTTAAGGGCTATCTATATTCTATTTGACTATAATGTGCTTTCCAGGTGTTACCTGAATGGTAAACCAGTCATTTATCCAATGAGTTCATAGGATCATGTAATTTAGAGCTAGAATGGATCTGAGTCCAACAAATTCATTTTACACATAAGGGTGAAATCAAAATTGCCCCCAGTCCATTCATTCAGTTCTTTTTTTTTTTTTGCTCTTACTGTGTACAATTTTATTGTTCTGCTCACTTTACTTTGCATCATCTCATGCTTTTCCAGGTTTTTCTGAAATTGTCTAATTCTTAATTTCTTTTTTTCCAATTTAAACATTATTTTATTTTGTTATTTTCAAACAATATTCCTTGGAAACAAAGATCATTTTCTTTTCCTCCCCCCCTCCCACCACCCCTCCCATAGCCGATGCACGATTCCACTGGGTATCACATGTGTCCTTGATTCAAACCCATTTCCATGTTTTTGGTATTTATATTAGGGTGTTCATTTAGTCTATCCTCATTCATGTCCCCCCAACACCTGTAGTCAAACAGTTGCTTTTCTTCAGTGTTTTTATTCCCACAATTTGTCTTTTGCTTGTGGATAGTGTTTTTTCTCATAGATATGTTCAGGGACATTGTATTGACACTAATGGGGAAGTCCATTACATTCTATTGTACCACAGTGTTTCAGTCTCTGTGTACAATGTTTTCCTGGTTCTGCTCCTTTCGCTCTGTATCACTTCCTGGAGGTTGTTCCAGTCTCCATGGAATTCCTCCACTTTATTATTCCTTTTTGCACACTAGTATTCCATCACCAACATATACCACAATTTGTTCAGCCATTCCCCAATTGAAGGGCATCCCCCTCATTTTCCGATTTTTGGCCACCACAAAGAGTGAAGCTATGAATATTCTTGTACATGTCTTTTTCCTTATTATCTCTTTGGGGTACAAACCCAGTAGTGTTATGGCTGGATCAAAGGGCAGATAGTCTTTTATCGCCCTTTGGGCATAGTTCCAAATTGCCCTCCAGAATGGTTGGATCAATTCACAACTCCACCATCAATGAATTAGTGTCCCCACTTTGCCACATCCCTTCCAGAATTCATTACTTTCCTTTGCTGTCATGTTGGCCAATCTACTAGGTGTGAGGTGATACCTCAGAGTTGTTTTGATTTGCATCTCTCTGATTATAAGAGATTTAGAGCACTTTTTCATGTGCTTATTAATAGTTTTTATTTCTTTGGCTGAAAACTGCCTGTTCATTTGCCCATTTGTCCCTTGCCCATTTATCAATTGGAGAATGGCTTGATTTTTTTTTGTACAATTGATTTAGCTTTTTATAAATTTGAGTAATTAGACCTTTGTCAGAAGATTTTGATGTGAAAATTGTTTCCCAATTTGTTACTTCCCTTCGCATTTTGGTTACATTGGTTTTGTTTGTACAAAACATTTTTAATTTGATGTAATCAAACTTGTTTATTTTACATTTTGTGACTCTTTCTATTTCTTGCTTGGTTTTAAAGTCTTTCCCTTCCCACAGGTCTGACATGTATACTATTCTGTGTTCACCTAATTTACTTATAGTTTCCTTCTTTATGTTCAAGTCGTTTACCCATTCTGAGTTTATCTTGGTGTAGGGTGTGAGGTGTTGATCCAAACCCAATTTCTCCCACACTGTCTTCCAGTTTTCCCAGCAGTTTTTGTCAAATAGTGGGGTTTTTGTCCCAGAAGCTGGGGTCTTTGGGTTTATCATATACTATCTTGCTGGGGTCACTTACCCCAAGTCTATTCCACTGATCCTCCTTTTTGTCTCTTATCCAGTACCAAATTGTTTTGATGACCACCACTTTATAACTGAGTTTGAGATCTGGGACTGCAAGCCCACCTTCCTTTGTATTTTTTTCATTATTTCCCTGGATATCCTTGACCCTTTGTTCTTCCAAATGAACTTTATTATGGTTTTTTCTAAATCAGTAAAAAAATTTTTGGAAGTTCAATATGTATAGCACTGAATAGATAAATAAGCTTGGGTAGGATGGTCATTTTTATTATATTGGCTTGTCCTACCCATGAGCAGTTAATGTTTTTCCAATTGCTCAAGTCTAGTTTTAGTTGTGTGGAGAGTGTTTTGTAGTTGTGTTCATATAGTTCACTAATACATTGTTAGTGGAATGGTGAACTGATCCAAACATTTTGGAGGATAATCTGGACTTCTGCTCAGAGTTACCAATCTATGTATAGCTTTTAACTCAGCAATACTACTATTAGGTTTATTTCCTAAGGTAATCAGGGGAAAAGGAAAAGAATCTATTTGTTCTAAAATATTGATAGCAGTTCTCTTATGGTAGCAAAGAACTGAAATCCAAGAGATGCCCATTGATTGGGGAAAGTTGTGGCAAATGATTGTGATAACATACTACTCACTGCACCATGAGAAATGACCAGCAAGTTAACTTTGGAAAAACATGGAAAGACCTACATGAAATTATGAAGAGTTAAATGAGCAGAACCAAGCAAACATTATATATTGCAACAGAAATATAGTTTGAAGGATGACATGAGTATATCCACCTCCAGAGAAATAACAGATAAATAGAAATAAATAAGATATATTTTTATATGATACATATGCCTTTTTGTCAAATGATGCCTTCTCTAATGAAAGAAGAGAAAGTAGGGAGGGAATTAACTGGGTCCTCACACCATCTGAGTTCCACTCCTCTTTCTGATCATTCTTTTCTTGGATACCCTCTAGGAAACAAGATTCTTTGTGGATGACAAGGTACTCCAAAAGTTCTCATTTGCAGATGACATTGCTGATTATATTAAGGCTTGTTATACCTCAGAGTCTCCTGGAAGTGATCTGTAACCATTCAAAGTAGATTGGCCTGACCATCCACAGAAGAAAGAGCAAATGTATAAGAATGTTTATTGCCTAGATTACAATACATTTTTGGATGGACAATCAGTCTACTTTATTCCTTATGTCCAACTCTTTGCCTGTCCTGTTATACATGCATACATACAAATTTGGCCTCATATTTCCTAGCTGTGTGATCCTAGACAGGTCATGTAATACCCATTGCCCAGCCCCTATGACTATTCTGCCTTGGAACTGATACTTAATATTCTAAGATGGAAGGTAAGGATTAAGAAAAAAAGAAAAGAAATAGCCAGGCTCCTTTAGTGACCTTATTTGAAAGTAAAAGTCCATTTTAAAAATACCAACATTCTACTGGTGGTGTTCTATGGCAATGAGATATGAAGATAATAGCCTAAGGAGAAATTTAAAAATGATTGGCACACACAGGACAAGTATGAGTGCATAATGGGTAAGAGTAGGCTGCAACCCACAGCCAATGAGAAATCTTGAAGAGGAATAGGCATAAATGATATCATTAGGAAACTGTATGATGGGGGGAAAGATAAGGTGATCACATGGCAAGGGTAAAGGATAAGTAGACAGCCAGAGAATTCCACTGATGCTCACACAATGTCTGGTAAAGAAGAACTTCTGCCCATTAGGCAAACTCCTTGTAGAGAACTTATGGAAGGATATGGACAAGAATCACACAGGATGGATAGGTCTAGATGCAGGAAAGGAATTCCTTTGGGAATCTTCAAATTTGTGAGATCATAAAGTATCTTTTGCACCACTTTTTGCTCAAAAGTCATCACTGAATCTGTGGGTCCAAATTACAATTACAAATCTTGCAGCAAAGTGATTGTGTTCACCATGCTTCACTTCATTGTCCATTGGGTCACCAGAAATCATCATTCTCTTGGTTAGTGTTATCTACATTTGACATTTAAGCAAACTGAAACACAAAGAAGTTAAATGATTTGAGTCAGATTCACACAGCTAATTAAGTGTGGGCAACAGGATCTTTGAGCCCAGATATTTCTTGCTTCTGAATCTGGGCACTTTAATGGAAAGTGCAAGCTTATTGTAGGTTTGGGTCAGGATTCCTTAAACTCTCCCCGATTATCTCCAGCTATTGAAATCCTTCCCATTCAAGCCCACCTCAGATGCCACCAGCTCTGGGAAGTCTTCCTTGAATACATCCCATACTTCCAGGAATGAAGTGACTGATTTCTTTTCTAATATTTTTTAACTCTTTTGTGACCCATATTCTGCCATGTATCACAGTTATTTTTATACCTGTCTCATCCTCTTATTAGACTATGATTCTTGAGGACTGGTCCTATTCATCTCTGAATTTCTACCAATATCTAATGCTGTACTTTGTAGCCAGTAAGAGTTCATACATGTTTGTTGAATAAATAACAAATAAGTGAGTCAGTATTGTGCTATAACCAACTATATTAAGGGAAGAAGAAATGTTCCGAGCCTTTTTTGCCTGATCTAAGACCTGTGAGACAGGAAGCTGTTGAGAATTAAATAATACTTGGAGGCCACATGTGAACTGAACTTAAGTTCTATAAAACAAGTTCTATGAGGTTGGCAGTATCACTATTAATATTCCCATTTTTTGGAACTGAAGCATAGTTTTTTTTTTTTCAAGTTTATGTTGTTTTTTTCCCTGAAACTTTTTTTTTAAATATATTTTATTTGATCATTTCCAAGCATTATTCGTTAAAGACATAGATCATTTTCTTTTCCTCCCCCCCACCCCCCATAGCCGACGCGTAAGTCCACTGGGCATTAGATGTTTTCTTGATTTGAACCCATTGCTTTGTTGATAGTATTTGTATTAGAGTGTTCATTTAAAGTCTATCCTCTGTCATGTCCCCTCAACCTCTGTATTCAGGCAGTTGCTTTTTCTCGGTGTTTCCACTCCCATAGTTTATCCTTTGCTTATGAATGGTGTTTTTTTTTTCTCCTGGATCCCTGAAAGTTGTTCAGGGACATTACACCGCCCCTAATGGAGAAGTCCATTACGTTCGATTATACCACAGTGTATTAGTCTCTGTGTACAATGTTCTACTGGTTCTGCTCCTCTCGCTCTGCATCACTTCCTGGAGGTTGTTCCAGTCTCCATGGAACTTCTCCACTTTATTATTCCTTTGAGCACAATAGTATTCCATCACCAACATATACCACAGTTTGTTCAGCCATTCCCCAATTGATGGGCATCCCCTCGTTTTCCAGTTTTGGGCCACCACAAAGAGCGCAGCTATGAATATTTTTGTACAAGTCTTTGTGTCCATTATCTCTTTGGGGTACAGACCCAGCAGTGCTATGGCTGGGTCAAAGGGTAGATATTCTTTTGTCGCCCTTTGGGCATAGTTCCAAATTGCCCTCCAGAATGGTTGGATCAGTTCACAACTCCACCAGCAATGAATTAATGTCCCTACTTTGCCACATCCCCTCCAGCATTCATTACTTTCCTTTGTGAAGCATAGTTTTTAAAGTGACTTTTCCAGGGTGAACTAGTCAATACTTGTGTCTGGGAATTGAAACCAGTCTCCTCAACTTCATATTCAGTTCTTTTTCCAATCTGCCTCTCCAATAAAGAAGTGCTCAAAGGGAAGAAAGTGGGAATCTGAAATCAAGCTGGGCTGTCACTTAATTTACAAATGAATCAAGTTCTTTATCTTTTCCATTGTCCTGAGCCTCATTATTTTCATATCATTGTGCTGTTTGTGTTATTGCTGTTGTTCCATTGAGCCTTAGCATGCACTCGTGCTTTCATCCCATTTAACTTTTCCAGTCCCTCTTCTTCAAACGATCACTTAGGGCCTTCAATTGCAGAGTTATTGGCTGAGAGAGCCAGAGGTTTCATCCTGGGGCCTTAGGTCCAGGGCCTCAGGGCTCCATCTTGATTGTGTCCAACTCCAGTGGAAAGAGTCCCATCAGTACATTACTGCCATTCATTCTTAATGCATTCTCCTTCATCTTTTGTTAGGCAAGCAAAAAATAAAGGGGGAAGGGGCCAAGAGGTAGGAGTTGATGCTTTTTAAGAGCACTCTATTTACATGCTTCTCCTGCCCATCTTTCCATTTGGCCTTTCCAGCTGTGTCCAGCATGGTGATGATGATGAAGTGCTATAATCTAAAGTGAATAGGAGGGAGCATTGTGTGGTGTAGAGGACACTAGTCAAAGAAAAGACTCAGATTTTGTAGCTCTGGCCAAATTATTTCAATCCTCCAGCCTCAATTTACTCATCTGTAAAACAAAAGAATTTAAATGATCTCAATCTATCTACCACCTTCTGACCCCTTTCTATATTTTTAAGTGTTATCAATGACCATTTTTAATAGTTCAATGATGTCTTATAATAGAATGTAATTTCCTCCCTCCTCCATATTGAATAATCCTTTATGATAAAGAATAGTTAAACAAAATGTATCAACTAAGCAACTACATCTGACATATTGTTCACAAAACATTCTGTACCTATATTCCCAACTCCCTCTTGAGGGGAGAGAACTGCATTTTATGAACAGCTCACAAGGACCAATATTACCCCAGGTTAGGCTGCTTTTAAATGATAGTTTTATTTACACTATTAGAATCATTGTGTACATTATTCTCCTAGATCTGCTTATTTTGCTCTGCATTATTTCATAAAGTCTTTTCAGTTTTCTATGAATTCCTAATATTTACCATTTCTTTAGCACAATAACATTCCATAGTAGTCTTAATACTCGTAGGTGATGAAGAATACTACCCATCTCCTGAGAGTCAATCAACTAAACATATAGAATAAGACACACATTGTTGGATATAGTCAATGTGGGAATTTGCTTTGTTTAACTAGGCATATTTTTATAAGGATTTTATTTCCCATCTCTAATAGGGATAAGAAGAGAAAGTCTATGCTTGCTAGTTGAAAAAACTAAAATTTAAAAATATATTCTTCTGGGACAGCTAGGTGGCTCAGTGGATAAAGAGATGGGCCTAGAGATGGAAGGACCTGGATTCAAATAAGGCCTCAGACATGTCCTAGCTATGTGATCCTGGGCAAATCACTTAACCCCCACTGCCTAGTCCTCGATGCTTTTATGCTTTGGAACCAATATTTAGTATCAGTTCTAAGAAGGTAAGGGAGGGAGACAGACAGACAGACAGACAGACAGACAGACAGACAGACGGACAGATAGATAGATAGATAGATAGATAGATAGATAGATAGATAGATAGATAGATAGATAGATAGATAGATGGATGGATAGATGGATAGATGGATGGATAGATGGATGGATGGATGGATGGATGGATGGATGGATGATAAGATAGATAGCTATAGACATAGAAGTAGATAAATATGTAGCTACTCCTTGCATTCTATACTATCCCACTCAGTGTTCTAATCTCAACCATGGATTCAGTGATCACTTCTATATGGTGGCACTATATACACCTAGCTCTAACTTTTCCTGTTAGTCTTACATAACTTGGTTAGCCTTTTGGAATTCTCAAATAGAATGTCCTCTGAACAGTTCAAACTCAACATGTTCAAAATAAAATGCATTTTCTTGTCTCCCCAAATCTTCCCCAACTGTGAACTTTCCTATTGTTGTTTAGAGTACCACCATGTTCCCAGTTACGTAGGCTCACAATCTCAGCATGACCCTTACTCTCTTACTCTCATTACATGACCTCTTACTCTCATTCACCCCACATATCTAATCAGTTGCCAAATCTTGTCATTCCTACATTCTCCAATTCTCCTGCATGTGTCCTTCTCTAGGTTCACACAGCCACCACCTGAGTCTAGAACACTCTCTCGGGACTACTGTAATTTCATTCTAATTGTACTCCTTATCTCAAATCTCTTCCCACTCCAATACATCCTCTAATCAGCTGTCAAAGTGATTTTTCTAAAGGGTTGGTCTGACCCTACTCAGTAAACTACAGAGGTTTTGTAGTATTTCTAGGATCAAATGTGAAATCTTCCATTTGACATTTAAACCTCTTTATAACCTGTCCTCTTCCTACCTTTCCTGACTTCTAACACTTTAATTCCCCTAGACACTCTATGATCTAGAAGGACCTACTTGCTGTTTCTTACACTGGTTCCTCATTCTCTCATCTCCACGCCTTTGCACTGACTGTTCCCCATATCTGCTAGGCTTTCTCTCCTTGCCTCTAGGCCTGGCATCCTTCAAGATGTGGCTTAAAACTCACCTTAAGCAGGGGAATATCCCCAGTCAGGGGAAACTCAGAGATTCTTGAAGTTTGTACATGCATACAAACATATGTGCAGGCTGTAATGGAGGGTAGTTGGGAGTTGGTATTAGATGGTTCAAATAGGGCCAGTATCAGAAGATTTAACTAATTTGGGAAAGCCAACAGAACCAGTGTCAGTAGGTTGATGGGGGGTTAATAGGCTAACAGACCCAGTCCAAGCAAAGCCTGTCCTGAGGTAACAAACACAGACCACTATATAACAGGGATGGATGTTGGATTTATTATGACAAGGAAAGGTGAAAAGGGAATTTGGATAATCCTAAACTAATAACAACTATCTAAACCTCCCTCCCAGATCTATATGTCTCATCACTGAGAGTCTTCACAGATTTGAGCTAACCTAATCCTTTCCTATCTGTTTGAAGACTCCAGTCCCTACTATAGATAAACCTACACTAACCCCCCCCCACACACACACACTTTTGATGGTAATAGAGGTAGTGAGTTTTGGCAGTATGGCAGGACAGGGCCCTGGGAGAGGTCCTGGATCCAGAAGGATCCCAGACCTAATCTTACAGACAGATGGCCCAGATGGTTCAGGATCATACCAGGAAGCTCAGTAGATGACAACAAGCTAGCAAGTAAGCAGATAGGATGGGAAAGACAAGATAGAAACAGCCACAAAGGGAAAGCAGTCAGTCCCTTCAAGTCAAAACCAGAGAAAGACCCAGCTCCAATCTATTAACTGTCTCCCACTATCCCCCCCCACATTCTAGAATATTTTCTCTGCATCTGTATCTCCCTGCAGACCCACCTCATATGCTCAAATCCTCTCTTCCTTATAATAAGGCATACATATATATACATACATATGTATGTATATATAGACTGTATATGTAAAATCATACTTCAATATAATTAGTTTCCTTTCTAATCATATGTTTTATTTAATGCGCTTTAAATCACTATTTTGAGAAACTTCACCAGCCTGCCAAAAGGTTCTATGACATAAAAACCTTAAGAACTTCAACACTAGTTTCTAGTGCTTTTCCCTCTCTGATTACCTTCCATCTATGTTGAATGCACCTAGAAGTATCCCTTCCACATCATGGGGTTTGGGAGTATCCCCCTGATCTGGAAAAATCCGTGTAAAATTTTTTGGCCCTCCCAATGAAAAAATCTGAATTTTTTCTTTTTCTTTTTTTGGGTATTTACAGTACCTATAGCAAAATGTGGGTTAAATATTTGGTCATAGGCTATATGTAGGTCAATGTTGACATTTTGATCCTTTGTGTGTCATCTGCTGATTTTCATGTTCTTTTTAAAAACTTTAATTTTTATTCATTTTAACTTTAAAAACAAAATTGTGCATATTTACTGTATTAAAAGAGAAAATATTTTTATATTATATAATACTATGCATTTATTTTATGCATTTTTGAGGTTCAAATCTTTTCCATGTCATCTGCTAGCCTTCGTGTGTTATATATAGCTTCTGCAAAACTCCACAAAAATTCCCATTTAATTTCTTATACCAACCTGTGATATATGTAAACCATTACGGGGAAAGTTGTGAGATAGGAGTGAATTGTTCCCTCTCCCATTAGAATGTGAGTTCCTTGAAGATAGAAACTGTCTTTTGATTGCTTAGCTTGGTGCCTAACATATATAGGAAACACTTAATAAATTCTTGTTTACTGTAATTTGTTCAACCTTTTCCATATTGATGAACACCTACATTATTTCTAGTTCTTAACTGGCACAGAAAATACTGCTATGAATATTTTGGTATATGTGGGACTTTTTTTTGTTTCTGTCTTTCACTTTATTGGCATATATACCTAGTAGTGAAATCCTTTTATCAAAGGTATGAATATCTTTTCTAGAATAACTGTGAATTGTCTTCCAGAACCATTGGATGATTTCACAACTCCCCAACAATGCATTAGTGTACCTGTTTTCCTCCAACATTATACGTTTCTCTTGCTTATCATCATTAACACCTAAAATCCTTTTCAACTTACTGTTTCTCTGTCTATCTCTCTGATGGTTACATGGACAGTCAGTCAATAAACATTAATTAAGTGCCTACTATGTTTTAATGTGCTAATCACTGAGGGTACAAAGAAATTAAAAAGACAATTCCTGCTCTTCAGATCTGATAGTCACAGGGGAAGACAACATGCAAAGAACTATGTTTCTAATAATATATGTAATATATTATTGTATTTAATATATAATATGAAATATATAATAACACACTTCTGGTAATATATGTAATATATTATATTTAATATGAAATAAATTATAATGTACTTCAAATGATACACAGGATATATTATTTATAATATGTAATAATATACTTCCAATAATATATATGCAATATATTATCATATAAAATATAAAGTTGGAATATACAGTGTTGTATATCATATAATATTTACTATAATAAAATATTAGACAGACAGATAGAGATAGAGAGAATAACCTTTACCAGAGAGAATATCAATTAAGGAGAATTATAAAAGATTTCTTGTAGAAAACAAAATTTTCCTGGGACTTGAAGATAGAAATCCAGGAAAGTCAAGAGGCAAAACTAGAGAATTCCAGGCATGGGAAATAGCAAGTAAAAATTCAAGAAAGCAAGAGATGGAATTATCTTGTGTGAGGAATATCAAAGAGGCCAATGTCACTTAATTATCCATGCTCAATAGCTTAGTGTGATAGAACACATGGAAAATTGATGTCTGTTATCAAAATTATTTTAGTAAAAACTTGTAAGGTACATGAAACAAGTGTTGGATTTAGATAGAAAAGCTATATGCAAATCAAAGCTCTGTCATTTGCTCTGACATTTATATAATATTTTATAGATAAGTAGAGTGCATATAAGACAAAACTGCTATTTACATATTGTATTAAAATTTGCAATGTACTTTATATATCCAAACTCATTTAAGTCTTATAACTACAAGTCTTATAACTATAGGCTATATACTATAAGTATCATCACTCCCATTTTGCAGATGAAAAACTGGTTTAAAAAGATGATGTAACTTGACACTAGTCACCCAGTTAATAAGTATAGAGTTGAGAGTCAAATCCAGGATTGGAAACTTTAGGATTCCAAATCCAATACTCAGACTATCAAATGGTTGTCTGTCTGTACTAGGATGTAGAGTAGAACTGTTATCCTTTTGGTGCCAAGGGACATTTCCTTACAAAGTTAAGAAACTTAGAAAGTTTGAGATTTCTAGTGAGCGAAGTTATTTTGGGAGATATATATCCCAGAAGCTCTCTACACCCATCTAGCTAGACTTAAAAATAGAGTTCTATGTATAGATATATAAAATTCATTCTGTGTTTAATGAGTTTGGGGTTCAAGTCTGTGATGTCTCATATCACTTATATCACTTCTTAAATCTCCCAATAACCCTTGCCAGGCAGGAGCAGCCATTTTGTGGTAATAATAGTAGGGTTTGAATACAAAGAATTTAGATACAAAGTCCACTTCAAAGCAATGGATATGAATAAATAGATCAGCCCTGGCCAGGGCATCTCAGAAACCTTTGCAGGGTATATAAACTTACCTGCTTTCCATCATATCAACAGATTCCTGTCATTATCATACTAGGTCTGACCCCATTGGTATTGAATGGAATCATGCAATACATAATATATAGCTCCTTGGGTCATTACCCCAAGGAGTCTAGAAAAGCAGGAAGAGAGAAATGGGAAGCCTGACCCGCCCACCCCCAAAATACTTGGCTTACTTTTTTCTAGAACCCCATGGACTCTCCAACAAGCCTTCTTTCCTAGGAATATTGGAGAAACCATAAACCACTCTTGACAACCACTCATCCCCAACCCACCAAAACCTTTGAGCTGCATCATTGTGTTCTGTGGTCTACTGAGGCTTATTGGACCTCAATTAAATACTAAATGAATATAAATTGATATTATTTTCTCTCCTAAACCTTAACCTCACTTCACTAATTCTGTTGGTGGCTCAGATCGACCAGTTTCCCATAATCAAAATTCTAGTGTCCCCCTTGATTCTTTTTTCACCTGACCTCTCATAACCAACCAAATTGTTTATTATTAGAACTGCTAATGCATGGGGCTGATTCTAAACCCACAATCCCATGCAACTATCTGACTGCCAGCCCTGTTAGCCTTTCAGTTAATTTTGAAAAACCCAACATTTTATAATCTAAGTCTTGTGACAACCATTAAAAGTTGGAATGAAAGAGGGGAAAAGAGTGAGTTTCAGTTCAGAAAGGCTATTTGCTTATTTACCTGTCTATTTAAGCACAGTAATATAACCTTCTATTCTACCTACTCTGCAGTTTTTTGTTTTGTTTTGTCTTTTTGGCCCCTGAGGTCTTTAGGCTGAGTTGGAAATATCCCCGGAGAGTATATCAGAGCAGAGATGAGGCCTAATCCATTTGTGCTTCCTGTTCTCCTGCCTCCCTTTGAAAGTAAAACTTAATTACATAACTGTAAATACATACGCATTAGGTATGTTATATATACCCACACACGTATGGCACTACATATTTTATGAGACTATCTCGCTGATGATACGCATTGAAGACTTGCTTACAGTCAACACCATTTTTTGAACACAAATTCTTGATGGATTTCATTAGCTCGAACAGAATAGATCAATAAAACTCTGTATGAGAGAATAGCCCTGTGAGAGACATTTGCTTGCTGCTGACCAACCTTCCCTCAAACCTTCTTGATAATAAGAAATAATAGTCACTAGCAATTATATGACGCTTTAAAATTTGCAAAAAGTGCAAATTACTTTCCACATTCTATCTCATTTGATCCTCATAACAAGTCTGGGAGGAATTATTATTATCCCCTTTTTACAGATGAGAAAACTGAGGCAGAGGTTAAGTAACCTGCCCAGGGTCACACAGTTAGTAAATGTTTGTGGAGGAATTTGAAATGAAATCTTTCTAACTTGAAATCCAATACTCTGTGCCACCTATCTGGGCCCGTCTGAGAATGCCCTCTTGGATGTAAGCCTCCAGAAAATCTAGCCCAGATTCAAGGTACTCTATGAGTCAGCACCCATTGACATGTATGGGCTATATTCTCCCATAAGTTATGACATCACCAGTGGTAAAGAGCCATATGCAAAGAATACCTGGAACTGGGAAACATTAAGGGAGGGAACCCATGTCAGGAGCAGTTAAAGGAACAAGGAACATAAATTAAAAAGGTATGTTCTAACAACCCATGTGATCAGGGCAACTTATATCTCTGACACTGCAGGACTGTTTGTTTATGGCACGGTCATAATCACTTGTATTTGTCTCCCCAGTGCCTAGCATAGTGCCTTGCATATAGCTAACACTTAATATATGCATATCCATCTATCTATCTATCCATCTATCAATCAATCAATTTATCTATCTGTCTGTCTGTCTGTCTGTCTATCTATCTATCTATCTATCCTATATCACCTATCATGTATCTCTTTGTCATCTCTCTGTTATCCTTTGGTAATATCACATTGCTTTCTACTGCTCTCCATTGGGCATGAAATCTCTGCAGGGCATTTGAGGGCAACTTTTTCCTGTTAGGAGCTTCTAGGTTTCTGCTCTCCCAGATCATCTGCTAGGTCCTCCATTCCAGCTGACTAGAAATTCTCTCCTTGATAAGGGAGCTCTTTATTCCATGACTGAAGCTAAGAACCACAAGTTAAATAAGAGAAAACAATAAAAGTCAGTCAAAGTGCCCCAAGCAAAGATCATATATTTAGAGCAAGGAAGCAACCCATAGGACAGAAAATCCAAAAGTTAATTTCACAAGTGAAGAAACAAGCCTAGAGAGGTTGTTTAAGGTTATTTAAACAATAAATGGGAGACCCAGGATTCAAACCCAAGTCCTCTGAGGGCAACTTTTTTGTCCCCAAAAGTTGCCCTCCAAATCTGGTCCCCTTTTCCATTTGCTTCCCATAGAGCAGTGATGGTAAGCCTATGGTATACATGCCAAAGATGGCATGCAGGGCACTCTCTGTGGGCACACATGCCACACCCCAACCCCAGAGTTAATTACTAAAAAGGCAGAGGGACTCAGGTGGAGCTGCTCCCTTCCCACTCTCTACCTCACCTGATGACATTTTTTTCACATCACCTGTCCCTTGGCCAAGTAGCCCAAAGAGAGCAATTCCTCCTCCCTGCCCTGTCTGGGATAAGGTAGGTGGCTCACAGGCTGAAGAGCTGGAGGGGAACTGAGTGCTCAAGCCACTGCCCTCCCGGTCTCTACACTCACTGAGGACATTCCTCACTTCAACTGCCTCTTTGCCCAGCAGCCCAATGGGAGTGCTTTCTTCCTCCCCTGGTAAGGGGGGAAGGGTACAGCACATGGTCTGGGGGGGGGGCAGGGGGCATGGCAGACAATCTCTAAAAGTTCACCATCACTGCCATAGAGGATATAGTTAGAATTTCTTAGAATGATGAGATTTATCAATACAGAGACATTTTGACAGAGATATTTTCAGGGAAAAAAATTAGAAATAACCCCTAGAACCTCTTAAATAGTAAAGAGAATATACTCATGTGTGCCTATTGCCAACCAACAGATATGGGGGGTGGGCCTTCCTCTTCTCTTAGAAAGATAGTTCCAGTTATCTATAAAATTCTTTTTTTTAACCTTTACCTTCTATCTTAGAATCAATACTATGTCTTGGTTCTAAGGCAGAAGAGCAGTAAGGGCTAGGCAATATTGATTAAGTGCCTTGCCAGGGTCACACATCCAGGAAATGTCTGAGACCAGATTTGAACCCAGAATCTCCCATATCCAAATCTGGCTCTCACTATACTGAGCCACCTAACTGCCCCCTTTAGAATCTAAAGAATCCCTTTCTTTAGAGACCAGAAAAAAAGCTTTCCAATAAGGAGAGAACTTGGGAATTGTGGTCATAAGACTTGGTTCTGTGTAAGAAATAGGGTCAACCTCTAATCCACACTTTGCCTTGGTTGATTAATGTCATCACTCCTGTCTCTATGCAGTAAACTCCCAAATCTATATTTTCAGCCCCACCTCTTAAATGTCTATTAGGATATCCTTACATGGATGCTCTGCTGACACTTCAAACTCAATATGTCCAAAACTTATATTATTGTCTTTACCTTAAAGCTTTGTCTCTTTTTACCATTTACATTAGTGGTATAATATCAAACAGTCTCCACAATCAAAGTATTGGTATTACCGTTGGCTTTCCTTCAGTCTCACTTCTCAATTAGAAACAGAATATTAGTTTGACCATGTATGGTGGTGATTCTAAGTGCATGGCTTCAGGCAACGGTCTGACTTAGAATTAGAATTTCTATATTAAAATCTCTGTCTAACCCCTCAAGAAAAATCTGCATCACCAAAACTCATTTTTGGACTGTTAAAAAAAAAATACACTACAGGAGTTGTGTGGATTTGGGAGTTATAAAAGTCATTTCTTCCCAGAGTCCTTCCCAATACACGTACACATGAAGTTTGAAGAAGAATGAAAGGTAACTAAAGAGGACAAAGTCATTTCCCTCTGTCCTTCTGGTATATATCTTTATCTTTATTTTGAAAATCTGCCATCTACAACATCGAAAACTCTTATTTTAAAGATATTTTCATTTTTTGTTTTCTTTTACCATAGTAGCCCAAGACATAAAAGTCAAATGAGCCTCTTTTCTTGCCCTCTCCTCCTTAGAAGAAGGGATAACTGAACCAAAGAGCCAGTAAACAAAATGAAGAAATACTGTAATACCACCACTGCCTTCCCAAAACATCCCTAATCCCTAGATGATTCTCCATGGGTTTGTGGAAACCAGACACCAGACAACAGCCTGGTAATGGTGAGGAGGGGGTCAGTCTGATAAGCCCTTTGTTTCTAAAAGTCTCCAGATCTGATTATTGTCACTAAAAGTATTGCTATATTTTACTAAACTGAATTAGAAAGCCATTCATGATGGAAACAGCAAAGTGCTAATAGCTGGTCATTATGACACTTTCAGCATAGACGCCACAGCCTGACAGACAGCAAATGGCTTGGATTTTCTGGTAAGTGACTAAGTGCAGACCCTCACTGATTGGAGAGTCCAGGAAAGAGGAAAAAAGAAAAATAGCACCACCAATGATCATGCTATATGCTATTCTTTAAATATAAATATAAATATCATTATTATTAATAGCCACCAGAAATTTCAAAGGATCCCAGATTTATTAAGCAATGCAAATTATGTGAGAAAAATCATAGAAACAGTGGACCATGTGATAGGATCATAGTTTTAGAGCTCAAAGTACCTCCTTTTACAGATGAAGAATTAAGGCCCAGGGGGAAGAAGAGAATCAATGACTTGCCCAAAGCCACACAAGTAAATGGATATCACCATAGATTGCAAAAATTTAGTGCCCATAAAATACCTAGAAAAACAAAACCTCCAGCTTAGAATTATCCATCAGAAGCTTGGCATTCTTCATAAATGAATAGATAATAAACCTTTGTAATACAAATATAGATCCCAAAGTTCCCTAGGAAACTCAACCCAAACTGGATTAGAACCAAAACATTATCACAGACAAAACAATGGCCCATAATAATCAGAACATTAATCCACAAAAATGTAAGAACAATGTTCTTGATAAATGTCACCACACCAAAGACTCATGGTCTTCAAACTATGTAGAAGGAAAAGCTCTCAAAATATAGACATGTAACAGAAGAAATCAAAGTGACATGGGAACAACATAAAGGTTATTACCCCACCATCTTGTCTGCAACTGGAGTTTTCAAGGAGTCTACTAAAGATGTGCCTGCATCCAAATATATTCATTCATTTATAAAAATTAATCATTTTACCTACCTGGGCATTATTTAAAAAAAAACTATAAAATTAAACATTAAAGAATAATAGCTAGTCTGTGATAAACCAGGACTGTTTTTTCTGAGTTCCAACAAACAGAGATTAGAAAAATTAACTGATGAGGAGTACGATAATATTCAATGAGCTTCAAGGATTGCAAAGTCATATAAATATGCATGCACACATTTCTATACACACTTGGTACTAGTAACTATACACTAGTACCTATATACTGGTAACACTAATAAGCATCTGAGGTTGCATTTGAAACCAAGTTCCTGATTCCAAGACCATCTACTCTGTCTCACAGCTTTTAACATTAATTAGAAATGCAGACCAATTTGCATTGTTTCTCTAATGAAGTTTAAAAACAGTTAGTAGTGTAGGAAAAGTAGAAAAGCCTCTCAGCTGGGAGTCAGGAGTCAGAAGTCATACTAACTTAATGTAGGATATTGGGCAAATGACGCAACTGCATGTGTCTCAGTTTCTTTCAACCTATACTTAGCTATTAACCTCCAACAGCTATAAATATCAGATCCCCTCTCTTACTTCCCTATCAGTGGATCAGCCCATCACTCAGATCCTCCACTATTGACACCCAGCTACCCTCTGTCTCAACTTTCTGTTAACAAGCTTGCCTTCAGAATCACTGGCTTGAGAGAGCCAAGAAATTTTATTTTCTTGTCCTAATCACTCCCTTTCAATGAAGCTCAGTCTTTAATCATGAATGGAATTTCTCCCAAATGGCCCAAAAACTTCCTGTGGGATACTCCATCTGTCAAGTCCTTCATTCTTTTAACCTGGTTCTCTCCAATTCTCACAAGCTTAAATAGACAAGTAAGGGAGTGGATGGAGGAATACTATTTAAGGGAAAGCAACTCACTTTCTATTCCTAGACTTGATCTGTAAAACAGGATAGCAAAACCTATCTAACCACCAGGTTATTTTGAAGAGAAAGAGACAGAGACAGAGAGATAGACAGACAGACAGACAGACAGACAGACAGACAGACAGACAGAGAATATACATAAAGAGTATTTAAAGGAGATAGATGTACCTATCAGACATGGTTATTCCAGTCACCAGAAAAATATACACAGTGATGGAACTGGAATAATTCTTTAGGCTTTCTGATATCCTATATAAGAATCAATATGGAAGCAGCTAGGTGGCTTACTGGATAGAGAGCCAGGCCTAGAGACAAGAGGTCCTAGGTTCAAATCTGACCTTGGACAAGCCCTAGCTGTGTGACCCTGGGAAAGTCATTTAACCCCAGTTGCTTAGCCTTTACTACTTTTCTGCCTTGGAATCTATATTTAGTATTGATTCTAAAACAGAACATACGGGGTTTTTTTAAGAGTTAATATGGTACAGCACAATAGTTCTCAAAGTATGATCCAGGGACCTCTGAGAGTTTCTAAAACCCTTTCAAAGAATTCATAAGACAAAACTATTTTCATAATAATACTGACATTTTTAAAATTTCTGAGATGGAAAATATTGATAGATATAATTCATATCAACAACAATTCTTTAGAGCTACCCAATAATTTTTTAAGTGCATAAACAGAGCCTGAAGCCAAAACATTTAAGAACTTCTGGTGTAGAGACTAGAGGACAGGATATGGAGTCATGAAGATCAGATTTGGAATTCCTTCTCTGACATGTAGTAGCTATGTGACCCTGGGCAAATGACTTCTCCACTTCAACATTCGGTTTCTTCATCAATAAAATGAGATTTTTGGACTCTGAGACTGTCAATTCTGAAGCTATGATCCTGAGTATCCCATAACATTATCCAACCTTTTTTGCTAGGATCTTTCAAACAAGTATTCTTTTAATTATGAATTCCATTTCTGGGTGGCTGAATAAGGGAAAGGAGAAGCCTACACAGTGGACACTAGCATTCTTGTCCCTGAAAAGGGACACTTTGCATCATAAATTAACCAGCTGGAATTTTGGTTTATCAACCAGACTCCTATGAGTATGGTTCTGATTCAGTTCCCTAAAGCCCCAAGTGAACTGGTAAAATCTAATTCCTATAGCTGCAAAGTTGAGTGCAAATCAATCCCAGAGCAGTGATGTTGAGACTTAGTCCCTTAAGCCCTGCTTGAAATAGCCAGTGACTTCTCATTTCAGTTCAATTAAGTATCTATTTAGCAGCTACTAGAGCACCATTGCCAGGCTTTGGGAAAGTGACAAAAACATGTAAAATAATGTAAGTGCCCAACCACAATGATCTGACTAGCTAGCAGGAAAGACATAATTATACATATAAATGCAAAACTAAACAGAATCATGTATTTCAGGATTAGAATGGACCTCAATAGCCATCAATAATTTTTATAATACCTACAATATATGATCATCCAGACCCTGCTTGAGGACCCCTAGTAGGGGAGCCCAATTTCTGTAGTTCTATTCATTGCAAGGGGTGTATGGGGTGCTCAGGGAGGAGTAGTATCTCTGGTATGGAGGGCTTGTTGTGCCCTCCTAGGGCAGCTCTCCAGCCTCTGACCCTCACCTGACACCCAGTTCTCACTTGTGGCTCCCAGTAGCTGCTAGCATGTGGCAGCGGCCACACCCCGGGCAACGGCTTCGACAGGCCGGCTAAACCTTGTGAGGGTAGCCATCGGGTCATCAACTCAAGGTGAACCAGGGCTTTGCTCACCCAGCATGTGAAGACTGCTTTGGCCGAACAGACGGAAGAAACCAATAATAAGGTTCAACGGCTGAGAGGGCGACGCAGCAAGGCACTGTGGAGTGCTTAGGGTGTGTTGGAGCACAAAGGACAACACAGTCACCCAATGCAGCTGAGGAAGTCTCCAGATGTAACAATTTTTCATGCCAATGGACCCAGGCTTCCAACACTAAGAGAGTGGGACTGTCTCTGTGCATCAACTTTTCCACTTAAATCTCCTTTACGCACAAGTGTCTTTGTGCACACTCATCTATACACCATAGATGAAAACGCACAGACAATCATCATCCTCGGTTACCGAGAGACTACTACCATTCATTGCAGTCTTTCCTTGCTTAGAGCCAAAATCTGTCTCTAAACATGTTGTGTCTATTACCCTTGAGTTCTTTTTTCTAGAACCAGGCAAAATAAACCTAATTCCCTTCACTGTAAGAACTATCCAAATGCTTTAAGATACTTCCCACATCTCTCCTACATCTTCTCTTTTTCTGGCTAAAAAAATCGTATTCACTTCAACCAATCCTTATAGGGCATAGATTTCCATCTTCCCATCATTCTGATTATCCTTTCTTTGACACACCCCAATTTTTCAGTTTTCTTCATAAAATGGGGTACATTTAGGTGAATGTGATATTCCAGGTGGGATCTGACCAGGGTGGAGGATCCAGAGATGGTCATCTCCCTTGTTTTTGATCAACAATTCATAAACCATTCTTGTGCCATGGATTCCTATGGCAATTTCTTGAAGCCTATAGACCCCCTTCTCAGAATAAGCTTTTTAAATTCATAAAAAATAGGATTATAAAGGAAACAAAGTACGTTGAAATACAGTTATCTGGGCAGATAGGTAGCACAGTGGACACCAGGTCAGAGTAAGAAGGAACTGGGTTCAAATTTGGCCTCAGGCACTTCCCAGCTGTATAACCCTGGGTAAATCACTTAACCTCAAATGTGTAACCCTTGCCATTCTGTCTTAGAATTTATACTGAGACAGAAGGGGAGAAGGAAGGAAGGAAGGAAGGAAGGAAGGAAGGAAGGAAGGAAGGAAGGAAGGAAGGAAGGAAGGAAGGAAGGAAGGAAGGAAGGAAGGAAGGAAGGAAGGAAGGAAGGAAGGAAGAGAGGAAGGAAGGAAGGAAGGAAGGAAGGAAGGAAGGAAGAGAGGAAGGAAGGAAGGAAGGAAGGAAGGAAGGAAGGAAGGAAGGAAGAAGGAAGGAAAGGAGGGAGGTAGGGAGGGAGGTCACACTCTGAGGTCACACTGTAGATTTATATTGAGCTTGAAGTCCATTAAACCCCCAATTTTTTTTTCATGAAAATGGTTGTCTAGGCAAATTTCCCCCCTCCTGTGTGTAAAAGAGATAAAAACAAAATAGTATGACAGTTCTGAGGAGGAAGGTGCCAGTTCTGGACATAGGGAATAGAAAAGGTTTTATGGAAGGAGATGCTTTTATGATCAGAGTTTTGAAGGAAAAGCAGAATCTACATAAAGGTAGAAATATGTGGAGCAAGGCTTTTCAAATCCAGGGGTCAGCATTAATTAAGACATACAGACCAGAAAGAGGATTCAGTACGAAAGGTATTGCTCAAAGGCAGTACTTACAGGGTCCATCTACTGGTCCATAGTTAAGAAATAGGGCTCCAATGGCGATTAAGACACCAGTTCTCCAGGCTACCTTACGGAAGAGCTTGAACTTCTTCACTCCTTTCCTTTGCATAACATGAAATGCAAGACCCACTGAAGTGCCAAGGATGAAAACGAACCTGGGAACAAGAAAGACCACTATCAGAGCACAGCTTTATTTATTTTTCTATGTAGGTCTTCCTTTTATAAATTTGTTATGAGATCTTTATTAAGTACCACTTGAAATTTTAGAATTTAGAAATTGGTTTAAAAGGCTTTTTGAGTCCCTTTTTTTCATATCTGTAATTAAAATAAGCTCTAAATAATTGAATGCAGATATCACCTTTGTAGTTTATTATATGTGGCTTTATTTATCTTGATGAACCTACATGGGCTATTCTTTGGTGCCTTTTCTCTGCTGCCAGACAGAGCATGTGCAAGGAGAGAGAACCTACCATCCCAAGGAAGTCAAGGCTGCTTAGAAGGAACAAAGGATACTTAGTATATATCTGGCTCTCAAATAGCATTTCCTGTCACCTCAGTGCAGAGAATACTAGACAAAAAGTCAGAGGGACCTAGGTTCTTGTCTTAGCTCTGACATTTGCTAGTTATATGACCTTGGGCAAATCATTCAGCCTTTAAAAGTCTGAAATTTCTCATCTGTAAAATAAGGTTAGACATGATTTCTTCTTACTCTTACATTTGAAGATTTTTATTTAAAGAGTCTATATTTTAGTATGTTCTATAATATTAAGTTCTATTATTCTGAGATTCTAGATCCTGAGATTCATATAAACTCTTGGGATTTTTGCCTTTGCATCATTGCATTGCTTGGATTGACCCAAGACTTGGGCATTTAAAAAACCCTTTCTTTCTGTATTAATAACAATGACAACTCTAAGACAGAAAGGCAGGGCTAGGCAAGTGGGGTTAAGTAATTTGCCCAGGGTCACACAGCTAGGAAGTATTTAAGAACATATTTGAACCCAGGTCCTCCCAACTTCAGGCCTGGTACTCTGTCCCCTGAGCCACCTAGCTGCCTTCACTTGGGCATTTATTAGCCACCCTTATAGGAGGAAGGGTGAGAAAGTCTTAGACATCCTAGTGTATCAGCTAATGGATCAACTCAACTATTATAAGGGAACAAAGTTATATGAACACTTTTAGAACATGAAAGCACAGATTATTAGGGGTAATGTTTCTTCACTTATTTAGTGATCATTTGGGTTTTAAATTTTGTTTTTTAGTTTTGCCCCTTCTCCCCTCTCCAACTCCCTTTCCTATTTTCTTACTTCCTGTTCCTTCTCCATTTCCCTAAGCCTGATACAAAACCACAGTATCAGAATGTTAGGGCTAAAAGGACCTTTAAAGATTCAACTCCTTTATTTTGCAAAACAGTGCTTTTCATATAATAAATACTTAATAAATGCTTTTTTTCCATTCATGTATTCATTTTCCAGATGAAGGAACCATCTCCCTAGGTAATCCATCCTACTTTTGTACCATTCTGATAATTAGGAATTTTCACCCTACTTTAGCTTCTCTTGTTCCATTCCCTGGTTCTTGGAACCAATCAAAACAAATCTGATCCTACAACATTATTTAAGGACAAATAACCTGCCCCTTCCTCCCTGCCCTACCCTCTCTGCCATATACAGACTTCTCTTCTCCAGGCAAAGTGCCTCCAGTTTCATCAATAACCTGGAGGCTAGGGTATTTGCCCAAAGTCTCACAGCAAGTTAATGGCAGAGATAAGACCAAATTCTGTCCATGATATCAGGCTTCCTCTCAGTGATGGCGAATCATGGAGTATTTAAAAGAGATCATCCCAGTACTTGGAGGTTTACAAGACAGAGTTGGAGATTTTAAGAGTTAGCATGTATTGGCACACATCGTCCAAACAAAGGGAAGGTAGGTAGGATACCATAATCTAATCTTCTATAAAGGACGTAAACCACATGAGACGTAAAGTTATCAAGCACTAAATTCTGAAGATTAAAACAAAAATGATTTCCTTGAGGAAGAAAAAGGAGGGCTATTGAAAGAAATCATTGTGGATACATAGGAAACCCAATGATCACCTTGGATTTTAAAGATGTAAAGAAGAAGGAAGGCCAAAAATAAAGGATGAATATAAAAGAGAAGTAGGGACATGAGGATGTTGTTAAGCCTGCTGTGCTCAAAGGAATAATAAAGTGGAGGAATTCCACGGAGACTGGAACAACTTCCAGGAAGTGATGCAGAGCGAAAGGAGCAGAACCAGGAAAACATTGTACACAGAGACTGATACACTGTGGTACAATGGAATGTAATGGACTTCTCCATTAGGGACAATGCAATGTCCCTGAACAATCTTCAGGAATCTAGGAGAAAAACACTATCCACAAGCAGAGGACAAACTGTGGGAGTAAAAACACTGAGGAAAGGCAACTGCTTGACTACTGGGGTGGAGGGGATATGATTGAGGAGAGACTCTAAATGAACACTCTAATGCAAATACCAACAACACAGAAATGGGTTCGAGTCAAGAACACATGTGATACCCAGTGGAATCATGTGTTAGCTATAGGAGAGGTGGGGGTGGGGGAGGAAAAGAAAATGATTTTTGTTTCCAATTAATAATGTTTGGAAATGACCAAATAAAACAATGTTTTTTTAAAAAAAGAGCTAAACATAGTCTGGGGTTGATTATGTCTGCTAAAGCCAAGAAAAGAGCTTTTGTATTTCTTTTGGAACAAAGAGGAAAATCAAGGAAAGGATAAATCCCACTACTCAAGGTGGAAGGGCCAGAGATAATGTATGATGAAGAAAAAGCAAAACTACTTAACTGTTATTAGTCTTCTATAGTTCAACCTAGGAAAATTATCTTCAGGTCAGGAATGCTAGGACATAGTTGACAGAAAATTGAAACTAATGATACAAGTGATGATAAGAGAACAATCAGCTGCCCTTCGTGAAGGAGTATACTGGAGGCAATTGCTGATTGTTAAATTTTAGTATGAGCATTCACACTACAGAAATCAGCAAATGCTACAGATAAGGACTTGGTTTATTGCTTTGTTGGTTGTGTAGGCTTAAGAAAATGATGGAGGAAAAGTGTCATGGGTACAATTCTTTCCCTCAGAGAGTGGGTCATTAAACATTTGGCAGCACATGGCTGACTTGATGAGACAAGTTCAAGTTACCAAGCCTGAACAAGCTATATCTCTGGGTTGTGAAAGAATAGAGGAATGTGATTGCTGAGCAGAGGTTAATGATCTTTGGAACTTCTTGGAGAATAGAAGTAATGCAGAAAAGTTGGATTATTCTTGTCCTGATTTTGAAAAAAAAATGTGAAGAAAATAGAGTCAATTTGCAATTATACAAATTTAACTCGGATTCTTTTCAAAATTGTAGAATTTGTCATTAAAATGATGATTTCTAAGCAATTAGAAGTGGTGATCACTAAGGGTCAATGGGGCTTCATTAAGAAGTTACTGCATTTGGACAGGTTTATTGGACTGAGTGATGTGGAGGATAGAATAGATATAGTTTACTTAGATTTTATTTAACAAAATATCAAACAAGTGTCTTGTTGCAATCCTTAAGAACAAAGTAGAGAAATATTGCCTAAATGATAGGTAAATTAAGACCTGATTGAATGACAGAATAAAGATTAATGCATGAATGTCATTTTGAAAATGGTCTCCAATGGAGTGCCCCAGGGATATCACCTTCACCTTGTACTGTTCAACACTAGTCAAAGTATATATAGTATACTAAGTGGCTTTGTGAAAAACAAAAAAAAAATGGGAGAGATAGGAAATATATTGGCAGGGTCAGAATTCTAGTCCTCCCCAAAAGAATCTAAACAGGCTAACACAATGGGTCAAACCTAATGGTATTTCTTAAAATTTATATAGTGCTTCCTTCTAAGTTTATAAAAGATCTTTTATATATTAATTTCATTTGAATCTCACAACAATCTTGGGAGGCAATTGCTATAGATGTTATTATAACCATTTTACACATGAAAAAACTGAGGCTTAATGAGGAAAAGCGACTTTCTTGTGGTCACCTAATTAGTATTCCGCGTAGGGTTTGAACTTGAGTCTTCCTATCTTCAAGTCCAGCATTCCCTCTACTCTGAGATGTACATCTCATCCTCAAAAAGTTAACAAAATAGAAGAGGTATGGCTAAATCCAAACAAAAGCAGTGGGGAAGAGATCTGGAGTGTCACACACACTGCTAGTTTAAATTGTGACATAGTAAGCAAAAAAGTTCATTGGACCTTAAGCTGTGTAGTGAGAGTGGCCCAACTAAGGGGTGGGAATTCTACTCTGTTCAGACTATGTCTTGAGTACTGTGTTCAGTTTGGAGCACCACTTTCCAAATGATATTGGCAAGCTAGGGCTTATAAAGAGGAAGGCGAGAAGATGGTGAGAATTCGTTATAAAAACTGGAAGTCGTTAGCCTGGCCAAGAGATGAGATGGGATGGGAAAGGGGGAAAAGATATGATAGTTGTCAATAATTTTAAGGGCTGTGATATGGAAGGGGAATTAAACTCATTCTTCTTGATGAATGAGGCAGAATGAGTTGGAATGGGAAGAAGAATGGGAAGAAAGGGGAATTTCAGCTCAATTTAAGGGAAAATGTCCCCAGAATTAGAACTATCTAAAAGTGGAATGGGCTGCCTCCAGAAGTGGGTGCCATCTCCCTGGAAGTCTTTGAGCAGAGTTTAGATTGCCATTTACCAAGAAGTTTGTAGAAGTGATTTTTATTCAGATGTAGTTTGAATTAGATGGCTTTGAAGGTGTCCACCCCTCCTCCAACTCTGAGGTTTTGTGAATTAAAGAATCAAGCACAGCCAACTGTTTCTCATGCCCTTCCCCCTCCACCCACCCATCTTCATTCCTTTCTTTTATTTTATCTTCTTTGTTTCTCTCTGTCTCTGTTCCTCTCTATCTGTCTGTCAGTCTGTCTGTCTCTCCTCTCTCTGTCTCTTTGTCTCTCTCTCTCCCTCAGAGGTTACCCTTTAGAGAGTAGTTTATTTCGACCTCCTTACTTTAAGTAAGCAAGTTTTAATCTATCTTGTACACTCCTGAAATCTATGTCTTGATGTTAATGGGTTGTAAAGTGGGTAATAATTTTCTTAGTGACCTCTTCAATCAGATTAGATCATATTATCGACCACGCTGTTTGTTTTATAACCACAGTCACATTGGGGAGCAACAGCTTCTGCAGGTTGCACATTTGTAAGTGCCCATTAAGGGGAAGGATGACAGGTCGGCAGATTTGGCATATGTTTGTTTGGTTGTGTTATTGGTTTTTTTCTCATCTTTTTTTCCTGCCTTCCCTGCTGCTCCTCCTTTCCCTTCAATCCCCACCTCCCTGGCTGGTGGTTTTTCCATCTGCATCCTGAAGACATCCTTTCACATGCTTCTGAGTCCTCAAGGAGTTGTGAAGAACATCTGTGTGGTGGGAGGAAGGAGGATGGCCAGATTTCGCAAGGGGTTTCAAGCTGAAAGGTGGGGCCCAGATTGTACTGTCTTTTTGCCCCTGGGATCCAGGAACATCTCATCTTGGGTAATGACACTCAAGCCCAGCCAGGTCTCTGTCATCACAGGAATGAGTCAGCTTGTCCCATACTTTTTCGTTCTTGAGTTTAATCAGTATTCAAAATGGCCTTAGGAAAAAATATGCCTTATAATAATGTATTGTTAACGGAGTTGTGAATGGGTCCAATCATTCTGTAAAACAGTTTGGATATTAGAAGGCTTGTTAAACAATAAATAACGTTTGCCCCCAAAATACCACTACTGGATGTATAACTCCATTGAAGTCAAAGACAGGTTCAAATATACAAAAAAAATTTATACCATCACATCTTTGGTAGCAAAAACAAATAAACCCAGAAACAAATTGTTCATTAGTTAGAAAATAGCTAGATACATTATGGCATATGAATATAATGGAATATTACAATCCCATAAGAAGTCAGTATAAATATGAAGAATTCTGAAAAACTTGGATGAAACTGCATCAACTGATACACAGCAAAACAAGAACAAGAGGACATAGACCATGGCACCTGCCATAATGCAAAGGAAAGCCACACTGAAATCCATCAGGACTCTGGCCAACACAGTAGCCATTATTGACTCCAAAGGACTGATAGTGAAACATACCTCCCTCTTCTCTTCCAAAAAATCAGTCTATGCCCAGATTTACTTCCCAAATTTGGGTTCTGAGACCTGAACACAATACTCCAGATATAATGTGAACAGGAAGGGTCGAATGGGGCCATCACCTCTACATTCCAGACACTATCCCTCTCATTGCAGCCTAAGAGAGCCGCCACATTGCATCTGCCAAGTTATCACACTTAACTTAGCATCCAAATTCAGCTGGTGCTTCCTGGGTCTGTCTTCCAACCAAATGATCCTCAGGCTTGTCTACTCCTTGCCCTTGGTGACTTCTGACAGTTTGACCCCAAAATCAGAATTGACACAACTGTTTGACTTCTCCCTCTAGTTTTGGATCATTCATTTAGGACTATTGTGGGCACTACCAATCCTTTTCATCATCTCAAGATGCCTATGGACCTGGCCCCTCTGGGAAAGGCTGAAAAAAGGACTATGGCATTCTCTCTTTACTCCTTAGAATTATAGAATAATTATGAGTTTGTTGTGGGTCTTAGCAGAGCTGATTTATTCTTCAGATAAACTTGGGGATTTGGAATAGGGAAGACTTGGGTTTGAATCCTGCCTCAGATAATTCCTGGTTATGTAAGAGAATATTTAATCTCTCTGATACCCTCTTTTCTCATCTGTAAAATGAAGCTAATAATTATACCTGCCTCTCAGCGTTGCTATAAACATCAAATGCTACCATTTATATAAAGCACTTTGCAAGCCTCAGAGACCTATATAAATGTCAGCTATTTTTCTTCTTATTCTGTCTAAATCAAAGATTCCAAACTTGTTCCAGTATAAGGACTCCTTTTTAATGTAAAAAATGTCATAGAGTCCACCATTAATAATTGCATGCATATCCATTGATCAAGAAAATACATAATGAAATAAGCTACAATGAATGCAGTAATGCTTTTAAGAGAATTCATATTTTTCTAATGAGTAGTATCTATATGCATTTGAAAAATAGCATTTCATATGTGTGGGAGACATATTGTTTATCGAGTTTATGAAAGGAATGCTTCTTTATTTATTATTCCAAGCCATTTAATGAGATTGGCTCTTCCAATAACTCCTCGGGAGATTGGGAACCATTGGACTAGATGAGTACACACAGACTTAGAAAAATATCTGGAGATCAGAACAGCCTCTGAGTATTTTCTAATGTCCACTTTGGGCAAACACCAGACACACTTATCTCATTTGGCCCTCAGTGAGCAGTTCTACTGCCCCAGGGCCCATCATTCGGTGATAAACAGCTCTGTTTTCAGGGTTGAAATACCCTCTAACTGCATTACCTAAACTACCCTTTAAACATGAGATCGTGTTAATTCAACAGGAAAAGCTATTGGGAACTGAGATGGTTTCTCCCTACTGGATGCTGCTGCCAGTGTTCTCAGATTATGAGGCCTGACAGCATGGTAATCCATCCCATTCACTCGCCTCAGTCTCCTGAACTGAGAAGGAACCCTAGGGTCCAGCTGAATGCTTTGATGTCTTACCTATGTCTCTGAAAGCAGAGGTTCTGGGCTAGACATTGGAGAGCATCCAGAGAGTCTAACATATTGCTATTTCTAATCATTAGTGGTAGAAATGATTACTTGCTTAAAGCCAGGAACCATTTCTCCTGATTTCAAAATTTTAAATTCCATTATCCTTTCTATTTTTTGATATGTATGTATGTGAGAATACACACACACACACCTATCGGGGAGAAGGAGAAGGGGAGAGAAAGAAGGAAACTCCCTCAATATATAAAGCTTTCTGGGTTTGTTGTCCTAATTCATTAAATAGAAAGGCAGACTATATCTCCAGCTCTCTACTATTCTATCCCCTAACCTGTCATATTGGATATTTAATTAAACCGACCAGTTAAATGAACAAAGGTATTTATTTATGATGTATTTTTATAAGAAATATCATGGCCTTGTTAGTTTTATCCCCAAATCGGTGTGTACTCATTTTGAGTATATATACTGCTAGAAATAGAAGCCAATAGGTGATACAGCAGATTAAGCACTGAGCCTAGAGTCAGGAAGACCTGAGTTCAAATCCAGCCTTTTATACTTACTAGCTGTGTGACCCTGGGCAAGAGAAAGGGTTGACCTACATTGTTAGAGGGAGTTTCCTCCCCTGGGAATTCCCTTTCCTTATATGATCCTAGGTCAAGCCTCTTATTCTGTCTCTCTGTCTCTGTCTCTATCTCTTTAGGTCACTTACTCTCCCCTTCTCCCTTTTATCTGTATATGCATGTATATGTAAATATATTTCCTAATGACCTAACTCTATAGAAACATCAACTTTGTTTTTTTTAACTCTAGTTATTAATCTCCCCATTTTCCAGATGACTTTGAGGCTCAAAGAAGTTAAGGCGAAGTTTTACATGTAGAATGTCCTTTCTACTATCCCATTCTTCTCCTAAAGAAAAGCAAGAGAGTATCCTTCCTCATCGCAGGCTTAGAGCCTGGACCCCCTGAAATTTGTGGGGGGGTCAGCCTGTCAGTCTTTAGGAACTCCTGCTACCCACTTTCCTTACTCAACCCTTCTATTTCCCCTTCCCTGGGTGATTTTCTATTAAAGGGTTATTATATAGACCAGGTCTGCCTGCATTCTGACACCAAAGAAGGGGACTGAAGATTTGGGGAGAATCACACCTCTCCTCAAGGAGGAGGATTAGCTCAAGACTTGAGTTGCAGAGTGAACCCAGATATCAAAGGGGAAATGGTAGCTGGAGTATTGGGAGGATGCAGAAGCAGGACACTCTATCCTGTCTCTCAACAAACGCTGAGATCCAGTAGGGAAGCAGTGGGTCATTTCTCCAAAGTCCTCAACCTCTGCCTCCCAAACCAAGTCTCTGAGGAGATGTACATACTCTGTCCCTCAGGGAAACAAACTCAGCTTGTCTTCACCAAGGGGAAGAGAGGGGAAGATCAATCTCTTCTCCCCTCTCATTCTCTCAACCCCTTCTCTCCCTCTCCCCTATTCACCAGTGTAGGGGGCTGTAACCTCCCTTATTGGCTTATATTACAAATGTTAAGTAAGGGAGAGAGCTTCTCTTCTTGGTATATCTGTGAAGCTATCTCCTTAAGGGACTCATCTACATCAAAGGTACTATATCTTTAAAGAATATTACATTAGAAACATCTGGGGGGTGGCTCAGTGGATTGAGAGCCAGGCCTAGAGAAGGGAGGTCCTAGGTTCAAATCTGGCCTCAGACACTTCCCAGATGTGTGATTCTGGGCAAGTCACTTGACCCCCATTGCCTAGCCCTTACCACTCTTCTGCCTTGGAGCCAATACCCAGTATTGACTCCAAGATGGAAGGAAGGATTTAAAAAAAAAACAGCTAGGTAGCTCAATGGCTAGAACACCAGACATAGAGTTGGGAGGAACTGAGTTCAAATATAGCCTTAGATACTTCTTAGCTGTGTTACCTTGGGAAAGTCACTTAACCCCCATTCATTGCCTTGCCCTTGTTCCTCTTTTTTCTTTGAATTGATACAAAGACAGGTGGTAAGGATTTTAAAAAATAAACAAATAAAGAATATTACATACAAAAAAAAACTACCCAAATGTGAGAATTGTTCGATTCATATGAATTTGCTGCTTGTAAGAACTTTAAAGGGAGATTTCAGAGCCCCATGGGAGCAGGTTGTGCTGGAGGTCATGAAACATGTTTTGTTCCTCAGTCTTCCCCCAATTCTGAATACCTAAAATCAAGTCAACAAGCATTTATTAAACACCTTCTATGTGCCACGCACTGTACTGGGGACTCAGAGAAAGTAAAGAATGGTCTCAAGAAGCTCACAATCTAATGGGGCAAACCAACTCCTTGCATGACTTAAATGGGGAATCTTATCAATAAGATTAGAACCCAGGTCTCCTGATTCCCAGTTCAGTATTCTTTCTACTTCATCACTCTAAATATGATTTTTTGGGGGGAAATTTTCAAGAAAGTAGAACCAAGAAGGCGTCATCTGTGACATAGCACCATCTATCCAGGTATCCCCTGATTTGGATCGATTTCTGTTTTACTTACCATGGCATGACCAGGTCAGCAATTGTAAGACCTATAATGAAAACAATAACAAAGAGAAATGAGACAACTTGGTTAAACATTTCTGGGGCATAGGTCAGGGCCAAAAGAAAATAGAAGTAAGATGGAGATAGGGAATTCCTTTCTCCTTAAAGACCCTCCCCCCAGTCCTTGAATGTCTTATTCCACATGGCCTGGCAGCAGATTCTTCTGGTAGGGTCAACACAAAAGATCAATGCTTATGGTCACTTGATCTGTGATGAAAAGGTGTTCAGGTGTTAGAACCTTACCTTCTGTCTTAGAAGTGATGTTAAGTATCAGTTCCAAGGTAGAAGAATGGTAAGGGCTAGGCAATGGTGGTTAAATGACTTGCTCATGATCACACAACTAGTAAGTATCTGACTCTCTGAGCCACCTAGCTGCCCTTACTGCTTGTTTTTTAATAACAATTTTAGTCCCTGGAAGTACATTGCTTTTGTGAAAGGAACTTGGCTTTCTTGGAGGAATCCTGCCCTTTTTCTAAGAAGCAGACAAAGGAGAGAAGTCAGGCCATTATGCTAGCCCCAGAGAGTTCCAATGCCCAGAGTACCAGAAATATCAACAGAGACATGAGACAGTCCGTTATTGGTTTTCTGGTATGGATTGATGTTCACATGGAAGGAAGACGTCAGGCAAGAATAGCCCATATTCACTTCTGGTAGCACCAGCTCTTGGCCAGCCACCTGGGACTTCCAGAGAATGAAACTTGCTGGTAACTAAAGTGCAGACTGTCAAGAGGGCCATGGATTGATTGGCCAGTCTAAGTACAGGTGCCAAGCAGGTATGTCTTCCTCATCCATTTAACAAGAAATCCCTGTGGTGAGGCTGTGCCATTACAATTAACTTGGGCAAGGGCTCAGGTAACATGATCTTAAAAGCTCCTCCAGTTCTCTCCAGAGTCAATATGCTGGACTCGATGAAAAGGAAAAGTCAGCAAAATCAGGTAGTTATGGGCCTTGCTGAAACAGAGAGAAAACTGCCTGGGTAGACAACAGTAAGACCATAAAATTAAAGGGAGAACCCTGGCTAAATAATCTAATGGTCCTCCAGTGGAAAGCCCAAATACAATTAGCATTCACATACTTATTTTAAGATCAATATTTTTCTGCTGATTTGCTGAAGAGGCTTTTATGAAGTTTAAGCAGAGTTCATTGTTAAATACTCTTACCTACAGAGGATATGGGAGGCCATATTAATTCCTTTTCTCTTAGAGATCAATAATTACTTTGCTGATTTGCTTAAAAGGCTCAGGCTAAAGTTGAGGGGAAAGAGATTCTATACAATACCATTCCATGGAGCATGTTCAAAGAACCAGTAGCCACCTCCACCGTAGTTAACAAAAATCATAAGTGTCAGTGACAAGCTGGAGAAGCAAGAAAACAGAGGGAAAAATCCATTAGTGTTTCCAGAACCCACAGAAGCATAACTTTGAAATGGAAGGTATTTGGGAGGCCACTGAGTTCAAATCTCACCGCATTATTTTACAGATGAATTACTTGCCTAGGGTCATACAGCTAGGCAGGATTATGAACCTGGGTCTTCCTAATTGCAAATCAAGAACTCTATCCATTCTGACACACTGCCTCTCACATAAAATGAATAGAATTGTAACCCTGGTAGGCACCTTAAATGTGACCCAATCTAACTCCTTTATCTAATGGCTGTGCTGGAAGGAACCTTAGATTCTGAGTGCTTAAGCTTAAAGTATGTCCTGAACCTCTTTGGTAGTATTTTGTGAAGTCCATTGATCTCTTTTCAGAATAATGTTTTTAAATGTGAAAAACAAAATACATAGGATGGTAAAGAAAATCAATTACATTGAAATACAGTTATAAAAACAGGTTTTTAAAAATAAACTCAGATCCCAGGTTCTTTACCCTTGAATCCAACTCATATATCACATAATTACTGAATCTGAGTGTTGCAAGGTGTAAACCTCAAAATTCCTTAGACTTATAAATGTTGGAAATTTCACCATTGGGATATTTCATACTTGGAAAATTTCTTACTGATAGTCTATTGGAATGGGAACCCAATTGGCATGGGAGGTTCCTTCTCCTTCCCTTCTTAAGATTACTTTAGGACAGAAACCCTTTGCTGAACAATGGAAAGGACTTTGACCTATGCTTAAGCATAGAACAGGAATTTCTTTGAGTCATGATTGATTTTAGAATTGATACAATGGAGATACTTGGAATCAATCTCCACCCTATTCAGTCCTAACAGGATTTGAGTAAGGGCTGCAGCCTAGATCAAAATTTAATTATTTGAGTCTCTACCCTACTCAGGTTAACAGGATTTAGAAAGGGCTGTAGCAAAGGAGCAAAGATTTAATCATTTGAAAATATGACCTTCAACAGACATGTACAAAAGCCAGAAACCTCTGGGAGGTCCTGGGTTAAGCTAGAGCCTCCATTGGCACAGGGAAATTGATGAACAGTGATTGGTAGATGGGAGAACTGAGGGGAGGAACTTGGATGGTTTCCTTAAAGATAGGAGGGTCTGAAGACTCGAGTGTGGTTGAGGAGTTTGTGGAAGTAGTGGCGGTGTGCTCTGGGAAGCCTGCTCTGAAGGAAGCTGAAGGTGGGGCCCTCTGAGACTGTTTCTCCATTTTGGTCACGTGAGTAATAGGGACTGATCTCTTTTCTTTGCCCCAGCTATCTAAGGGCTTGGGCCTTTTGGCCCAGCCTAAACAGAAGGGGTATTTAAGCCCTATTCCCTTCTCTCTCTTTTTCTCTCTCTCTATCTCTAATTCCTTTCTTACTCCTATTGTAATTAAACTCCATAAAAGATTGACTGCAAACTTGAGTTTTCATTTAGGAATTACATAGCTGAATTCCTTGGCGACCTTAATTAATATATATATCAGTCTTTTAAAGTGATTCCCTTGTAACAAAGGGACTACAATGACCATCTTGGCCAACCAACATTCCCAAAAGACTCACCACTACAACACACCCAACAGATGATCACCCAGCCTTTTGGTTTCCCCTCCAGTGAAAGAAAGTCTCCTACTTCCTGAGATAGCCCAGTAAACATTTAAATAGCTCTTGTATTGAGAAGATATTCTATCAATGAAGTCTAACTTTGCTTCTTTGCAACAGATGAGAAAATGGAAGTTGGTGGCCAAGAGATGACTTCACCTCTGTTTGAGATTTTATGGGTAAGCTTGTTCTAAAACTATTTGGAAAGCATAACTATGCTTCCAGGAAAGAAAAATGAACAGCATTGAAATCTTAGCATCCCAGATGAAGGAAGGAAAGAAGGATGAACTCAGAAGACAAAGAGTTAAAGGCAGGGACAGAATTCCAGCTCAGGCTTCTTGGAATGTCTAACCCAATGCCTGGCACTCAGAGTCATTGTAGTTTGACCCACTGGCAGTGAAACCAGTTCATAGTTTTTTCATGCTGAGTGATGACTGGTTAGGTAATCAGATGAACCTGGCCATTTCACCCCAAATATGCCATTCTCTTCTCTTAGCCTGGAAAACCTGAATCCTTCCTCTCTAGCCACATCAATCTTATTAAACTCAAATTACATCTCTTCCTTGAAATCCCATTAGTTCAAGTGATCCCTCTATTTGTTCTTAAGACATCTTGTAACTTAACCAAAGTTTATTTTCTTAATTCATGTTTCTTAATGTGATTACTACCTGAACTAAGTGACCTCTCTTAAGTTGGTGCTGGGCTCATGGTGAGGTACTCACTAAAGACATGAAACTGGAAATATCTTCTCAAACAAGAGAGAACCCAAGAAAATTACCCACAGGTAGGTGGGAACTAAGAACAGATGACTTGTCTTTTTCCTTGGGCTCCTTAAGTAAGACACTAAGGCCAGTTTAACCATGCAATCCAATGGTATTTTCTGAACAAGAGAGAATTCATCTTCTTTCTTTTCTTAGTCAAATGCTTAAGTGATCAAGTTCATGATAAAGGCTTTGAAAATCCTACTAGCCTTGACTAATACACAATTTCACTGGAGAAGGTGATATTTTCTCCCTCCCCAAATTTTATTTACTTTGATAAATGGTCAGTATGAGCCTTAGAAAGAAGTCTCCAACTCATTTTCCAGCAATTGCATTGACTTGATGCTAGTCCTATCAGCAATAGTTTCTAACAAATGCAGATTGTGCTTGGAGAGAGCAACCCCACCACCCTCCCTGAGCCTGGCATAGCCTAGAATGAATGGAGTCAATGCTCTAGTGAAACATGGGGTGCTTCTTCAATATTTCCAAAAAGTGGAATCTTGAATTCTCTTCTTGAACAGTCTCAATGGTAAGTAAAATAATAGCAAAGGTCTTTATTATATTGGGACAAAATCTACCTCTTCATAACTTCTGCCCATTGATTTTAGTTGAGGGTAAAGTGATTTTTGTCATTGTGGGTACTCCATCCAGTTATACAGATGGCAACCTCTCAATATCTTCTCAGTCTAGTGGACTCTGGGCCATATACTCCCATAAACCTTTAGATGGGATGGGATGATCAAGCCCCTGTTGGCAATATGCTGCCAAGTGACTATATATTTTATGGAAGAGGCTTCACAATGTTCTGGGACTTGATGCAATTAGTCCAATGTCTTCAAATAGGAGCATCTAGTGAACTTCATTATCAACGGGGAATCCCCTTTTCTGTTAAATTTTCATGAATATTTTATCATAGATCAAGAGTTATAAGTAATCTTAGAGGTCATCTTCCAGTTTCCTCGCTTGTTAAACCCTTTCTTTCCATCTTAGAATCAATACTGTGTATTGGCTCCAAGGCAGAAGAGCAGTAAGGGCTAGGCAATGGGGGTCAAGTGACTTGCCCAGGGTCACACAGTTAGGAAATATCTGAGGACAAATTTAAACCCAAGATCTCCTGTCTCTAGGCCTGATTATCAATCCACTGAGCCACCTAGCTAACTCCACAGGGCTGGAATTTGAACACAGATAGTCACACTCCAAGCCCAGTGCTCTTTCTAGTAGTCTACTGTGCTCTCTTGTTGAACTTCACCCATAGTTCCATCGCACTAACATTTTTTATATCGCCTTTTCACATAATATGGTTGTGGAACTGGGCCCAACTCCCTAGGTTTGATTAGGAATGAAATATAACCTTGGCCTGTCCATATTTGCATAAATAAAATGCCTGGCCCATAATCAACTAGGGCATAGAGAAACCAGTGAATGCTCCCAGGGCCGGAAATTGATAATTTTGCCCTTGTTGTTGAGGATGGAGGCATCAATTCTGGGGCTGCTTTCATTCGCTTTAGAGCACATGGTGTATTGCTTCTAGCATCAGATAAATTCAATGGAGGCAGAAGAGATTAATTAGTTTTACCTTACAGCCTGCCTTTCATTACTGCTCTTAGAGAAATGCTCCCTCACCCAGGGCAGGAGAAGCAGCCATTGGGAAGCATGGAACTCTAATGGACAGAGAGCAGTAATATGCGGTAGGACTGTGACACAGGAGAGGAGACAGCTTTGGGGAAAGGGAGGCCTATTGTAAATACCAAGACAGGACGGGTTTGGGGATGTTAATTAAACAAGGGCTCCCCTGGCCCTTCCAAGGGGAGCTTGCCAGTCGCTGCTGAGTGCACAGGTGCACAGCTGCTCAGGAGAGCAACCATTATGAATTTTATTTCACATAATAGCCCAAGCAGGAAATGGAAGGTTATATTACAGATCAATAAGTGGGCTAAGGGAATCTGACAACCTTTGGTCAGAATCGGGAAAATAGATGGCATTAATTAATTTGCTGGCTTGTGGAGGGGAAAAAAATCATCATTTAGTGCAATGACAGACTGGGGAAGTGTCTCTCCTCTCTCCTTGTTATTGATTAATAGGGAGGAACAGCCATCAGCTCCTTTCAGTGATGGAAAGGCACCAAAGTTCTTCCAAACTCTGTAGCCTGGGCCCCTTCCAAATAGATGATCCAGTGGCTTACTTCTTTCAACCTACTGTGCTACTTATTCTTGGAGGTCTTTTGAATGGCCTTTGGGCCCTATCAGGAGGATACCATTTGTTTCAATTCTCAGTCAGGAAGCATAACAAAGGGCTCCCATTGGATGACACAAGGAAGAAAGAGTATAGCCTCTAGATAAAATAATAGTACAAGGAAATGGGTAGCAACTGAACTCTAGATATGCCCTATGTGATGATGGGTTCTGGGAAACATAGACTGTAAATCAAGCTATACTAAAGAAATAATAATTCTTAAATTAGATATTTTCTTGATTTTTTCTATTAAACTTCATGAAATACTTTTGTATATTTTTTTTAATGAAACTGGTTTCAAGTTTCATTCCCTTTTGATTGATTTTAAGGTTTCAGACCTTTTCAGGTTAATCAAATGACAGATGGCCCATTGCCATTCCAACCTTGAAGACTTTTCAGCTTGGAAGGATCAAGACCAAGAAAAAGTAAAGAGGAAGAGGACAGCTAGATGAATCAGTGGATTGAGAGCCAGGCCAGAAACAGGAGATCTTGGGTTCAAATTTGGCCTCAGACACTTGCTAACTTGTGCATGTGACCTTTATTAGAATAAGAATATAATTCTAATAACCAAGGAATAATGTTCGAAATTGACTAAATAATTTTTTCAAAAAAAAAAAAAGAGAGAGAGTAGCCTAATAATCCAAAAAGCAAAAACTAAACAGTTGAAAGGTGCCTATTTCCCAGACTCCCAGACATGTAATTCCACTGAGGCACTGAACATGGACATTGAATGGGCCCATAAATGAATAGGAAGGAAACTAGATTGTATTAGGAAAACTGAACCCACTTCTAACAACCCCAACCTTCTCCCCAGGGCAAATATCCATCCTGGCATTACAGGGTGAATGTGAATCTTGTAATACCAAAATCTAAAAACAAAACAAAATAAAACAAAAACCCATAAATTACAGGTAAATGAAGGAAGAAAGGGAAGATGGAAAAGAAGAAGGAAAGAAATAAAGGAAGAATAAAATAAAGAAAAAAGGAAAGAAAGAGAGGAGAGAGAGAGAGAGAGAGAAAGAAACAAAGAAAGAGAGAAAGAAACAAAGAAAGAAGCAAAGGAAATTAAGTTAACCCCTGCAAAGTTAACAAATGTTAACAATGAATACTATTTTTAACTCCTCCCAAAACCTCTTCTCTCTAGACTGACCAGCTCATCTCTTTCTAGACAACCATGTTCTAAAATTGGCAAATAATGGATTATGAAATGGAGCTGTCTCGATAGGATGAGCTTCTATTTCAAAGGAAAACACATTGTGCTCAACCCCACTCCCCCAAAGTCCTTAATATACATGTACACTTTATCCATTAGTCCAAGCATACTGCTTTCCTAATGGAATAATTTCTTTCTTTTTAAAAAAAGTTTACCTTCTGTCTTAGAATAGATGCTAAATATTGATTCCAGTGCTTAAGAGTAGTAAGGGCTGGGCAACTGGGATAAAGTGATTTATCGAGGGTCACACAGTTAGGAAGTACCTAAGGCAAGATTTGAACCCAAGTTCTCCTGAATCTGAGCCTAGCACTCCAGCTATTGTACTACCTAGCTACCCCTTCTCTTGGAATAATTTCTCCCGGACAATTATCATCTGAAAAAAGAGCCACAAGAAATGAATAGAAGATGTAGTGAGAAGAGGAGGTTGGAGAAAACCAATTGCACAAGCACATCTAGAAGGAAATCTCATTTAACTTTTGATTCATGTTATATATAAAAACGGAGATTTTTGATATGTTTCCATGTACTTTCCTTTCCTCCTCTACTTCCTCACATTACCCACCAATCCTTGAAGAAAATAGAGCACTTTGTAATAATCTTGGAGACATGAATGGAGTCAGGCCAAATTCTGAATGGTAATAAGATCAGAGGCAATGTGACACCTGGAAGAAGTTTGAGTCCTGTCCCTGACACAAATTGCTTATTACCGTAGGTGAGTCACTTAATTGCTCAGGGGTCCCAAATGAAAGGTGTCATTAACAAGAAATCCTAATTACAATTTAGGATACAATTGACTAAAAGGTTTTATTCTGTCTCTAGTGACATGCCAAGGCAAAGGGAAGAACTATTTGACTCACAGAGAAGAGAGGAAGAGAGAGTATATATAGCTAGCACCTACTATGTGTCAGGAACTATGATAAACTCAACAAATATTGTCTCATTTCCTCCCCACAATAACACTGATGATAGTCTTATCTTCATTTTATAGTTGAGAACTGGACAGATAAAGGTCAAGTGATTCCCCCAGGGCCACACACAGCTTGTAAGTTTGAACTGAGGTCCTCTTGGCCCCACCCCAACACTCCACCCACTGTGCCATCTAGCTGCCTAGCAGCATCCTTTGGGCTAATTGACTTCTTTATATGGGCTACATGAATATGTAATTACCACAAGGTATCTATAATGTCCAGAAAGTATAGACTCATATCAGGTTCACAACTGGTCAGCCACTGGTCTTAGGGAAAGTTTATGGTATTTCAGGGGAAGGGATAGAGACTAATCCAGGAGACTATTCTTCAGCTCATATGAGACTTTTGATTATCACTGCACAAGAAGATGCAAGAGGAAATCCAAAACATAGAAGTTAGACATGATTGTCCATTTAATTTGAAATGGAAACCTATTCCAAAATTGCATTAGTCATGTCAAAAAAGGAAAAAACAGGAAACTAGGTGGCTAAGTGAACTGAAAGCCAAGCCTAGAGATAGGAGGTTATGGGTTCAAATCTGACCTCAGACACTTCCTAGCTGTATTACCCAGGCAAGTCACTTAACTCCCATTGCCTGGCCCTTACTGCTTTTCTGCCTTGGAACCAATATACAGTATTGGTTTTAAGATTGAAGGTAAAAATTTAAGAAAAAAAGAAAGGAAAAACCCATTGTTCATGCAAGTGAGGTGCTGATCTGTATGAGTAAAGAGAAATTTCCTACCAGGAGTTCTTCCCACTAATGAAAGTCCAGGTTGAGGGGAAGCTAGGTAACTCAAGAGATAGACAGCCAAGTCTGGAGTTGGGAGGTCCTAGGTTCAAATTTGACTTTAGACACTTCTTAGTTGTGTGACCCTGGATAAGTCACTTAGCCTCTCAATCCCTTAGCCCTTATTGCTCTTCTGCCTTGGAACAGATACTTAGTATTGATTCTAAGACAAAAGATAAGGGTACAGTTTTGGACCAGAACAAACAAATCACAAAGTATAGGAACTCTCAAAAGGGTCATCTGAAATGGTGACTGCCTAGAAGAAAGCCCAGAAGGTGAAAGCAAAATGGATGTTGTCCAAAGAATAATTGAAGAAAATTGAAAGCTTGGAAAGGAAGTATTGTGTGATGGAAAAAAAAAACCCTAGTTTTGAAGGCAGGACAGCTGGCTTCTGGTTCCAGTTTTGACAATAACTGGTTTTGTGATCTTGAGCAAACCTTTAGACCTTGGTGTCCACACTTTTTAGGTAAAGGGGTCTGTCTGCCCCTCTGTCTGTCTATCTGTGTAGGTGAGTTCTTAACATGAACTTATGGGCTGATCTCAGGAAATCCATGAACTTTTAAAAAATTATTCGGATAACTATTTCAACATAATGACTTGTCTCTTAATCTTGTGTATTTCTGGGCATTGAAGAACATGATTCCCCCTACAAATAAATAAAATAAAAACATGATTCCAGTTGCACTGGACTGACAAAAAATTTTAAGAACTCCTGGGCTAAACAATTTTTAAGTCTCTTTATAATTCTAACATTCCTTGTGGAGTAGGGGGAAATGCAGTGGGCAGGAAGGTAGTAGAGATATGCTCAAATCCGTCTTTAACTTTTATAGTTGTAGGACCATGGACAGATCTCTTTGACCTTCTAGAACCTCAATTCTCTCATTTGTAAGATGAGAATAATAGTATTTGAAGGCTTTCCCTCTCAAGAGGTTGCCACAGAGATCAAATGAAACGGCATATGTAAAGCATTTTGCAAATGGACCACAGAAGTCTCAGTTATGATTATGTAAATACGGCATTATTAATGTCTAACTTGAATCTCCACTCTGGGTCTCTGGTTTCCTCATCCTGCCAAGTTCTTTGCCCTTCTTTTAGGTGGTCAAGTGTAAGAACTAACTCAGGCCTTTTTTTTCTAGGAAATCCATACATTTAACTTTATAATTCCTGAAATAAAACATGGGACCTCTTCCTTGGAGGAGCCTTGATTCTCATTTGCCTTCTAGGTCTTGACCCTTCTCTTTGATTTCCTGAGCAGTGGCCATTTCAATTGCCTCCCTTTGAAAATCAGGGCTTGTTCTTATCTCGTTACCATTCATAAATCAGCTTGGCTCCACTTATGTCTCAGACTATGATTCAGGGCTCTATTATCTGCAAGGGGGTGGGGCACAACATTACATACAAAAGAAAGATACAAATCAGCACTAAATATCTGTTTTATTATCATTTTGCTCCAGTGCCCATGCATACAGGAATGATGTATTGACTTTTCAACTGCTGATAAGGAACACTTCTCAATTTTTACCAGGCTTCCAGCTACTAGAGCCGTCTTTAAGGGGACAGAGACATTGGGAGTCTGAGCAGCAAAGCTGGGAAGTGACCTGTGCTTCTCTGCAGGAAGAAAACAAGAGAGCCACATCTATCTTGCTAAGGTTCTGTGACAATAGTAAAATTAAAATAGCAAGAAGAATGGTCCCAATACTGCCAGATGGAACTGATTCCACTACAGTCTCCTCTCCATCATTTATTGTCTGGACAAGGGGAATGCTGTCCACAGTTTCACAATCTGAGAATAGAGGAACAGTAGGCTTCCTAAAGTTGTCTTGCTGCCTGGATCAACACACATTAAACAAGCAGCTTCTATATGCCCAGCCCTGTTTAAGGCATGCTGAGAGAGATGGAGAAAAAACAAACAAACAAACAAAAAACAACAACAGGGTCTGTGCTCAGAAGCTTACAATCTACGTCTCCATTTCTCTAATGCAATACTCACTCCTGTGATTAGGAGAACTATTTTTTAAACCCTTTCCTTCTGTCTTAGAATCAATACTGTGTATTGGTTCTAAGGCAGAAGAGTGGCAAAGGCTAGGCAATGGGGGATAAGTGACTTGCCCAGGGTCACACAGCTAGGAAGTGTCTGAGGCTAGATTTGAACCTAGGCCTGACTCTCAATCCACTGTGCCACCTAACTGTCCCCAGGGGAGCTATTCTTAAGTGGACTTTCAGTGTGCTTTTAAGAAGGATCTGTGCTGGGATGTAATCAAACACATTTCTTCTCCTTCGTATGGTGGGTCTTATCTGACAGCCCTCCTATGCCAACTTTCTCATTTTCTTCTCCTAATCTATCATGATCTATAAGATCAGATAATCAATTTGGGACAAATATTTCAGGTCTTGTTGATTTCTGATTTGCGGGGCTGTGATTCTGAGAGTTGAAATTGTCCAGACTTGACTTTTGGAGAAATTAAGTATTCATAGACCTTGAACCCAGACCTAGATTTTCCCTCTCTTTCACTCCCTTGACTTTGCTCTGTCTGTCTCTCTGAGAACATTTTCTACATCACATATATTTAACATGAAACTATACTGGAGTTATTTCTGTATTGTCTCCCCTTTTAGGCTATAGGCACATTAGGGCAAAGAGCCTTGTCTTACTTAATTATCCCTCACAGTGTCTAGCCTAGGGCCTCTTATGCAATAGAAAGCCTAGAAATATTCAATGGACTGAATCTCATCCTACCTAGACAAAATTACTTCTGGTTCAGTGTCATCGCCTATCCTCCAGTTCTAACTGCAATAGAACCAAATAACAGGATTACACATCTAGTAAGTGTCTAGAGCATGATTTGAACTCAGGTCTTCCTCACTCAAAGTTCATCACACTGTCCTACACTACATGGAAATGTCTCTATACCTCTCAGTTTCCTAATTTGTGAAATGGAGATGATAATAGCACCTATCTAATAGAACTATTTTTATTCATTCAGAAAAAAACATTTATCGATCATCGATGGATGATGAGACTCAAATGAGAATATTTTTCAAGCATTTTGCAAACCAATAAAGGCTATATAAAGGTTTCCTTTTGTTAGGTTATTATCGTAATAATATTGCCAGGCCCCTCAAAGGAGCTTGATAAAAGCTTGTTAGATGACTTGTTAAGTGCCCACCTGTGTATCCTTGCTGTTCAGGCATTAGGCAGAGTAAGATAAACAGACATGGTCCCTTCCAGCTGATCTTACCTTCTGAAACTGCTGACAGTTCCCTCACTGCCAGCCCCAGACTGGAAGAAAATATCTATTCAGAGCAATCATGGTGATAATAGCTCATGCTCTGACAGTGTGCACTTTAATATTTACCAAGTCTTTTCCTAATAGCAACCCGATGAGGTTAGGGAGTGCAGGGATCATCAGTCCCATTTTATAGATGTGGAAGTTGAGGCTCTGAAAGATTAGGCAGTTTGCACAAGACCACACAACTCTTAAGTGTGATACCTTAGATTTAAACCTAGATTACTCTGGGTCCCAAGACCAGTGCTCTTTCAACTACACCAGAACAACCCCTCAAGATTCATTAGATTATACCAGATCATCAGGATACTAAAAGGCATAGGACAAACCTTTTAGGTAAGTGCTTGTGTCTACCGGGGGGGGGGGGGTGGACTATGAAGATTATAGATACATAACTGGGCAGAGGTTATTGAGTTGAACCCCTCATTTCACAGATGAGAAAACAGAAGTCCAGGGAGTTTAAGTAACTTGACCAACGTCACATTGTTAGTATCTGAAGAATAATTTGATTCAGAACTTCCTGCCTCCAGAAAAGTGATGTTTCATTTTTAGTCTCTGTCTATAGAGCCTGAGTGGGTTTCATCACCTTGTGCAAGATACACTCTGGTACAGTGAACCATATTTTTTAGAATCAAATCATTTTGGAAGGAAGTTCATCTAATCCAGCCCCCCAGTCAATTACTGAATCGCTTCTATCTATGCTACTACTAAAAGACTGGTGTTTGGTCTCTATTAGAATGCTTCTTAAAACTGAGAGCTCACTACCTCACAAGGAATTCTATTTATTTTAGATGGTTCTAATTGTTAGGAAGTTCTTCCTTATAGTCACTGACATTTTCATAGTTTCCAAGTCCTTTATGCTTTCATTTACTCCTCACAAGCAATCCATGAGAGATTCAGTCAATCAGCAATTATTTTAGCATCTACTATGCTCCAGGCATTGTGCTAACAAGACAAAGGCATACATAAGCATATAGAAAGAATAGGAAAGCAAAAAAAGTCCCTGATCTCAAGGTACTCATAATCAAATGAGAAAAACTACATACAAGTAAGCTATATAAAGGATAAATTGGAGAAAATCAACAGAGAGAAGACATTAAGATGAAAGAGGACTGGGAAAGAGGAATGCAAAAGTTACAACAGACACTATCCTCTTTTATTTTGAACCAAAGCTCAGTGAGGTTAAGTGATTTGTCCATAGTGGTATAATTCACATGTCAAAGAACTTGAACTCGGGACTTCCTGGATCTAAGTCCAACCCTGTGTCCACTATTCTACATAGTTGCCTCATTATTGGGTGCCTGTTTCTCATATTGAACAAAGCTCTATCTTCCTTTATCTTATAGTCACTGGTTCTGGTTCTGTCATCTGGACATACATACAATAAGTATCATTTCTCTTCCATAAGGGTAATCCACCTAATATTTCTACAACAAAAAAGCCAAAACAGGAGTAAAAAAACCTTAGTTCAAATTCCAGCTTTACTTCCTATTATCTGAATGACCTAAGACAGTGATGGTGAACCTATGTCATGGATGCCAAAGATGGCATGCAGAGCACTCTCTGTGGGCATGCATCCCCCACAACAGCTTGTTACTAGAAAGGCAGAGGGACTCAGACAGAGCTGAGAAAATTTCTCAATTCACCCACCTCTCTGCCTAGAAGCCCAAAGGGAGTGTTTTCTCCTTCCCCTGTGTGGGGTAAGTGGGGAGTAGGGCATGCCTGGCAATCAGCTGGGGGAAGGGGAGGGATATGGCACATGGTCTGGGGGTGAGGTGGGGATGGGGCCCAGCACTCCATCTCTAAAAGGTTCATCATCACTGACCTAGGATAAGTCATATGACCTCTGTGGACTTTAATTTCCTCACCTGTAAAAGATGGGAATTGGACTAAATCACCTCTAAAGTTCCTTATAGCTCAAAATTTAGAATCCCATGATATTAAGTTTTAGTCCTCTCTTTGTCACTAAATAACAATGGAATTGTTAACTAGCCACTTTTTTCCTCTTATCTTTTCTTTATTCATTTGTAAATGAAGGGTGGTGGTACTGGATGTTCTTTGAGGTCCTTTCTATTACTAACATTCTGTTTTTCATATAATCATCATCAGTTCTTACCATGAACTGTCTCTAGGAGTCTTCTAACCATTCTCCATTTCCCATCCTTTGAAAGAAGGTTCTCAGAAATGGAATACTCATTCTTTAAATATGGCCTGTTCAATTCCAAATGAAGGCACTAAGGTCAGATGAGTTACATTTATTGTCACCATAATGTGGTGACCACTATTTATGGGCTCTAGGTCTCTAATGCAATAGTCACCTCAGCGATTGGGCAAGCTACTTTTTAAATGGACTTTCAATGTGGTTTTAAGATGAATTTGTGCTTGGATGTAATTAAACAAATTCCTTTTGATCCCAAAAGGAGAGCTTTGGCAATTGACAGACTCCATCATAGGCTACCTTACAGATATTGATGGATTAATGAACCCAAGTTAAGTATCAAGTCATGAAGTCATATAAGATGATCAAGAAGACAGACAGATAACACAGTGAGATAAAACTGTCAGCCTGTGATCAAAAGAGTAAAGGGCTTTTGGACACTGATCTTGCATTTTAATCTTTTAGCACCATCCTACCAGAGTCATTTTTTAAAATAAAGCTTTACGTCTCTACACATATTCTGTCTCTCACACACTGGTACAATTACGTCCATTAGTTGTCATAGTAACCAAGACAGAGGTTAAGTCATTTTCTAGAAGAGGCCCAGTGCAAATTATGGCATTATACCAACTTATTGCCAATCTTTTTAATTAAAACATTTTGCTTTCAACTTAGCTAATGGCAGAGATCAGTAAACAAGGTATATTGAATTACTGCTATTTAAACCCTCCCATCTTTTAAAAGGTCCAGTGAAGCTTAATTACTGGTAAAATAGCAATGTGTTGGAAGGAATACTTGCTAACAAGCAGGTAGAGTTAATACACAAAGGGTGGGGCCTCCTGTAATGCTAATCAAATGGAGTATGAAAAGTCTGAGATTAAATAAATTATTTAAATTAAGAAGATTCAAAGAACTATATACAAAGAACTGTTAAATTGATTACTATAATCCCAGGAGTTGTGAATTCACATGACTGCAACATGTCCAACTTCCATTTAGTAGAATGACAACCTGAGTGTAGTGTCAGGGGGGTGGGGTGTAGGAGCTAGGATCAGACATTTGCTGTCCAGTAAATGGATCCACAAATTAAATTGTCTCTCAAAGCAGCTCTAAGATGGTATCTTCCTCTTTAGGATGCTCCATCCTTTCATATAATGTGTTAGAAAATGAAATTCACAAAAACTCTATCCCTAAAAGACTAGGGATTTTGTTTCACAAAAATTTTTGGAATCACAGGGTAACAGAGTTGCCAGAAGGGACAATATGATATTAGGCTTCTCTTGTTGAAGATCATGTTCAGAACAAAGGAGATGACAGTTCCACTGAATCCTGACCCAGTTGCACCCCATTGGAAATATATCTTCAGATTTGGGCAATTCATTTGAAGAGAAACACTTATAAATCAGGTCAGACCTGTTGGAATATGACCAAGATGTTTGAAACCATATTATATTAGACATTTAAAGGAACTGGGAAGGTTTGGGCTGAAGAAGAGAAGACCTGGAAATGGGATCAGGAGAGTTATCTTCAAATATTTAAATATTTTTCAAATTAGAGAGGATTACCTTTATATTTCATAGTCCCAGAGGAGATAACAAGGAGAGAAGGGGATCAGATGCCTGAAAATTAGATTCTGACTCATTATAAAGGTAAAATGTCTAATGAATAGAAATTTTATAAAATGGAATGAGTTATCTTTTGAGCTGGTGAACCATCATTAGTGGAGGGTTTAAGCAGAGGGTAGTTAACCAGTTAGAGATGGGGAGTCATGTATCAGATATGAATTGGAAGAGGTGCTATTAAGGTTCTTTCCAACACTGAGATTCTAGAAGCCATGAAATCTATGTTTGATGTTGCAGCAAGAGGAAAAATGTATTTCCTTCTTAAAGAAATAAAACAATAGGGACAGCTAGGTGGCTCAGTGGATAAAGAGCCATATCTGAAGACAGAAGATCCTGTGTTCAAATCTGACATCTGATACTTCCTAGCTATGTGATCCTGGGCAAATCACTTTATCCTAATTGCCAAGGCCCTACCACTGTTCTGCCTTGCAATAGATAATTAATATCAATTCTAAGAGAGAAGATAAGGATTTAAATAAAAAGAAAGAAAACAATAAACAATTATTACATGCCTATAATCTTCTAGGAATTAGATACAGTTCTAGGAATATGAAGACAAAAACCTCAAAGAGTTTACATTCTACTAAAGGAATATAAAATATATGAGAGAAATAAACATGTGGTAATATGAAAAGGAAATAAGGGCTAACAACTGATTAGAAAGCCTTTATGTAGAAGGCAACATCTGAACTTAGTCTTTGAGAAATATAAGTACATGTGAAGAGAAAGTATATTCCAGGTATGTAAGACAGCTTGTATGGAGACAGAGACAATTGAATTCCAAGTTCAAAGAACTTGACTAATTTTACCAGAAAGAATATAGAGTACATGAAGAGGGTTGATATGAAATAATTCTAAAAAGGTAAGTTGGAACAAGATTGCGGCTGCCAAGTGGAAAAGCTAGTATTTTATCCCAGAAAAAAAAATCAGGAAGACATTAAAACTTTTAAAGTGGAGAAATGGTCCATATAATTAAAATAATTTCACATACTCTGCAAATTAGCAAAAGTGATAAAAGACGGAAATAGACACTGTTGGAGAGATTATGTGAAACTAATGTTTTGTTGGTGGAGTTTTAAATAAGGAAAATAATTTCAAAAAGCAATTTGGAAATATTCAAATACAGTGACTAAAAAAGGCTCATACCCTTTGACCAGATAGTCAGTCAACTGTTAGAGTTTTATCCCAAAGAGGCAGTTGGTAAGAAGAAAATCCTCATTTGCAACAAATATTCATAAATGTATTTCTGTGATAACAAAGACATAGAAATAAAGTGTATGCCCAATAATTGGCAATGGCTAACCAAATCATGGCACACAAATTTAATAGAATGTTACTATGCTATTAGGTATGATGTAAATGAGAAATACAAAGGAACTTGAAATATCCACATTAACTGATGCAGAATAAAGTAAACAGTTCCAATAAAGCAATAGGCAACAAAAACTATGATAATATAAATAGAAAAAACAAACACACACACAAAAAAAACTCCATCAAAAGTGAAGGCTTAAAGATAAGAATTTTGCAAGGATGACTCCAAAGTAGACATAAGAAGACACTTCCATCCATATCCCTTTGTAAAGATGGGAATTCCACACATATGGTACATTGCATATATTTTCAGATGCTTTCAGTGTATTGATCAGTTTGGCTGATTTTTCTTTTTCTTTTTAAAAAATTATTTGTTCTTTAAATTGGCTCTCTAGGAAGTAGGTTGAGGAAGGATTCTGGGGGAAATACTGGTGGTATAAAAAGGCACCCATATTTTTTAAAATATAATATTTCATCAGTTTATGGACAATGTACTAGAGAAGTAAAACCTTTGAAGTATGGAGACTGATAAAGAGAAAAGAGTAGTCCAGGCAAGATATAAGGAGGGCCTGAGCCAGAACAATGCCCATGTGAATGGAGAAAAGGGGATAATTGTGGAGGTTATTTCAGAATAAAATTGGCAAAATATGACAACTAATATAGGAAATAAAGGGAGAAGGTAGACTTAAGTATGAACCTGAGTGACTAGAAAGATGTGATGATCCCTACAGAAATAGGGAAGTGTGTTTCTAATTTCAACAGTAATCTCTAGAGAGAGGTGTGTTTAGATGGATAAGTAATATGTTCCATTTTGGAAAAGTTAAAATTAAAATGTCAATGAGACATAGAGATAGAGATGTCCAGAAGTCAGTTGTTGGTTAGGGACTAGAATTCAGGAGAAAGGTTTGGGATGTATATAAGGATGTGGGGATTATCTGTATAGAGATGATAATCAAATTAATGGAAAGTGATGAGATTACCTAGAAAGTACAGAGAAATGAAAAGACAATCCAGATTAGAGTTTTAGTGGAAGTCCATGTTTGCAGATGATTCTTTAGGCTGAGTTGGGATATTGAGCTGGCCCTAGTCAAATCTGCAAAGGGGATTTATGGGCTTGATCCAGTGGGGTAGAGGCTGGTTTCAAGTGGGATGGCAGTGGATGTTATCATCTTAAATCTGATATAGTGTAACTGAGAAGAAAGAAAAATAGTGAGAGCATTCAGGAGACAGGGACCAAAAATCAGGAGGAGGAATATCATCTTTAAAGGAGTCAGGAGGGGGTCCAGGATGGGAAATAACCAAGAATTACATTGGGATCTCGAGTTTTCAGGCATCTTTTCCTTTGGCACTTTGCTGACTTGTTGTAGGTGCTCACAAGATGATGTGGACTCTGGGAAGAGCTTGCAGGGAGTTTTGATGATATGGATTAGACTTGCCCCACCCTTCTGGAGATACAAATTAGTGGAGCTGGAGAGGAATCTAGTGAAAGAAACTAAAAGTAGTGTCTGATTAGACAGATTTAGAGAATTAGGAAAGAGCAGGGTCTCAAAAGCCAAGGGCATCAAGGAGGAGGGGGTACTCAATAGGATCAAAAGTATGGAGACCAAAAAGCAAAAGAACTGAGAAAAATTATTGCAATAGCATAGTTAAGAAATTATTTGTAATCTTAGAGAAAATAGGAAATTATGCAGTTGAAAGTCATACTGTAAGGATAATAGGATTATAGAGATCATCTTCTTATTGAACCCAATTTTCTTGCATATGAAGTCATCGATATACAGAGAGGGAAGGTCTCTTGTCCAAGGACACATGATAATTGACTGCAAAACTATAACTAGAACTCAGGTGTTCTGATCACCAATCCTGTCCTCTATTTCTTATACTATTCCACCTAACCTGGAATACCTCCTGAGAGTTGAAGAGCCTTACATATAAAGTTTAAATATATTCCTCTATGACATTAGTATTATGGATCACTAAGAAAACTAAGATGCTTAGAGAGGTCCCTAACCTTTCAGGCTGATGTCAAAGAAGAAAACCATGACTTTCCACTTACTTACCAATATATCCTTTTTCAGAACTAGCTAAACAATGGGTCCAACCTAACCTGAACAGTATATATTCTAAACATAGAAATAGAATCACAAAATCTCAGATTTGGAGCCATCTAGTCCAAAGTATAAAAGTAATTCCCTCTGTAACATATCCAATAAATGGTCATCCCACTCCCTCACCAACTCTGCCCTTACTCAATGTCTTCTCTTCTGCAAACTAAGTATCCCTCAGTCCCTTCTACTAATTCTCATATAGCATGATCTCTAGGATCTTAGCCATTCTGTTGACCCTCTTCTTGATGCTATCCTGCTTATCAATGTCCTTCCCAGAACATGGCAGACAGAACTGAAGTGGATATTACAGACAAGACCTGAGTAGAGCACAGAAAGCCATATTTTTAGTTCTGGACATACATCCTGATTCTCAGCTTCATCAAGAAGAGGTCATGCTCAATGATTTGGCAAAAAACTGCAAGAGAGCAGGAAGGACATAGCCAGTCATGTAATTTCCTTCCAGAGTCAAGCACTGGTGGTATCCTAGTTATTAGAGAGAAACAGAAGTTTTGCTACTTGTAAAATGATGGAACCAAAACCATCCCTCCCCTAAGAAATTAATCCAGGCATATCCACTCACACTTAGGAGGATATTTTTAAATTAAGAGCATATACTCCCATTGTTGCATTTGAGTGAGTTATTTATTTTTGTTATTATTTGTTTTTGTTGTTTTTTTAAATAATTTAGAAGGTGATTATTTTTAGGATGGAAAGGGATGATAGGAATCATTGTGTTCAGCCCCTTCATTGTAAAGATAAGGAAACTGAGCACTGAAAAAGGGTTAGGTGTTTTAGTGGCTATAGTCAACTAAAAATCTGTCAACAATGTGCTTTGGTGTCCAAAAACACATTAAAGTAATTCTTGGGCTGCTCTAAGAGAGGCAGGAAAAAAGAGGTGTGTTCTGCTCTGGTCAGAGAACATATGGAAGGCTATGTTAAGTTCTTTTGTTTTGTTTTGTTTTGTTTTGCTTGTTTGTTATATTATAATTTTCATGTGACTCCCTCTCTCCCCTCCCCTTCTTGCACTAAAGAAAGCATCATTTAACAAAAAGATATGTATATCTTAAACTATGTTTTTTCTTATTTCTATCTATCAGTTCTTTCTCTGGATATGGATAAGCGAAGATACCATAGGATACTGGCTAACTGGATAATACTCAGAGGAAGGCAACTAGAATGGTGAAAGAACTTGAGTCACAGGGGTAGGCACTGAAAGACCTGAAGAGAGGAAAAAGAAAGTGAGGACAGTAGTTGTATCTCAGTATTATGATTGTCATTTGGAGGAGAGATTAGAATTATTTGTCCCCAGAGGGAAGAAGTAGGAGCAATAAGTAAAAGCAGAAAAGTGGAAATTTTTAGGGTAATGTCAGAGAAAACTTTATAACAATTAGAGCTTTCTCAGAATGGAATGGGCTGCTTGGAGTGGACTCCCCATCATTGGAGGTCTTCCAGAAGAGGATAGATGATTGATCATTGGGCGAAATGTAAAAGGGATTTGTTTTGAATAGACTGTAAGAGGTTCCTGAGCTCCTTCTCACACTCAAATTCTTGGATTCTTAAATGCCTTGGAAGGGGTTCTAATTTGTCCAGGGCAAAGTGAAGGACCTAGAATTTATGATTTTTAATCTAGTGCTCTTTTCCCTAGACCACATACAACTTGGATGTGTGGGGGGAGACCTTTGGTTGAAAAAGCAGACCCTGAGGAAGAGGGTTAAAATCTAACCCAGGAAAAAAACACCAGAAAATATCCATTAAGAAAGGTACATTATTACTTCACTAATTGCTGTGGCAATCTGAACCATTAACATAAGTGAAAATGTAAAAATGAGGCAAGACAAGTCTCCTCACCTCAAACACCCAAGAAATCTCTTAACAGCCTGGATTCAATGACCAAGACCTTCACATTAGACAAGTTTATGCCCTGACAAAAACACTACTTCCTGGCTAGTGGGAATTGCGAAACTAAGTCTTCAATCTAGCCTGGAGTCACAGGAATTCTGCCAAAAAGATGAATTTCCAAACTACTTCTAAGCTATATTACCTTTCCCTCTCTCCATCTTCACTGGTTTGCATCTCTAACAGTGTCCCTCCCATAGAGGGTGCCATGGAGTATTCATGAGGATAGGCCTGAGCTCTGAACATTTTCTGTGATGTGTTCTGCCTGGGGACCTTCTCATGGCATTCAAAGCCACCCCAGTCCCTTCTGAGGATATATGTGCTCAGAATTGAAGGACATGGTGCTTCAGCATGAAAAGGCAATTCCCTCTGTGGCCCCTTGGTCTCTTCCTACCCCATCATGTTAGTGGAGGAGAAGTGTGCCAGAGCTGAATCAAAGACTATAGCTCCCTGAACCCAGGAACACACAAACTCTGGAATTCACTAGGTGGAAATCAAGGCTAGCAATGTCTATCAAAGGATTATATTTCAGTTACCTATGCTCAAGGAAAAAATATATATCTCAAAAGAGGTAAACAGAGGCCCAGATTTAAATTCACTTAGCTGAGCTCTCACTGCCATGTTCAAACAAAAGCCATTTCTTCTGGGTGGAGAAAGATATACCTCCTCCGTTCTTTATAGCGAGTACCAGAGAGAAAGCTATATGCTGCATGTTCCAGAGAGAAGAATGAAGAAAGAGCCACAGGGGAGAATCACTCTTTTTGAATAAATGTCTCTTCTTGGTTCAGTGGCCAGGCCTCCCTGACATAATTCTGGTGCAGAACCCACTTGTAGGAAGGTAGAAAGTAGAAAGAGGGACAACGGGACCATGCAGGAGTTTGCTGAATTATCCCAAAGCATCCAAAGCAAATCAAGTCCTTCAGTAATGGGAACATGTCTTTGGAAATGGTCAAAGACAGGTCTATCCCTAGGTATTCTCTATGGGATGGCTACATTTACACATGCATCAATGCCTGATAGCTGGTGGTCTTCCCTAGTCAATTCAATTCCATTTATTAAGTTACTATTATGTGATTGACATTGTGTTAGATGCTAGGGATACAAGGAAAAAAAATCAAACTCTTCCTGCCATCAAAGAGCTTACATTCTCCTGGGAGGATACAACATGTGCCCAATGATGTAAATACAAGGACTACAAAGGAATTTCAAGAGGGAGAGAGAGCTTATAACTGGGGAGAATCAAGAAAAGCCTAGTGTGGTAAGGTAGTCTGATATGGAGGAATTTTACCCCATTGCACAGTTGAATATTACCCTAGTGCACAGCTCTACAATTATCATTTCTGGAAAGTCAGTGATGCTCAGGCCTTCCTGACTAGTTGAACATTCCCCCATTACACAAAACCTTCTTTTTTTCCTGACTCTATACTCTTATATAAGCTACCTCTCCTAACTCATACTCTTCCTATTCATCTCTTAGAATCCCTACTTTCTTTTAAATCTCAGCTAAAATGCCACTTTCTCCAAGATTTTTTTTCTGATTCCCACCCCCATCTATTAGTGCCTCTTCCACAAAATTCCATTATTTTGTATTAACTTATATGTATACACATTGTCCCCTCCAATAGAATATTAGCTCCTTGAGGGCAAAGGCTGTTTCATTTTAGCTATCCCCAACCCCTTACTCAGAAACTGAATAGAAGGATAGGAGTAGAGACTAGACTTGTGATCTCATTAGTAGAGCAAACTACCCAGTAAGGAAATATACTCTACCATGCAAATTGTTAATTTCTCTCAACTTATCCAGAGTAACCCAGAGTATTAAGAAGCTAAATGACTTGTCCAGAGGTCCACAGCAAACCTTGAACTCAGGTCTTTCAGGCCACAGCTTTCTATCTAATATACTACCTCTCATCTGGCACATAGTAAGTGTCTAATAAATGCTTGTTGATTAATTGACTCATTGACCTGTGAAGTTACATGAGGATGAGAGAAATGTGCTCCACTCTTCCTGAAAACTGTATCTACTGTCCCAGCATCATGGAAATTAACTGGGACTACTTTGTTACTTCTTTCAGTGAATCACCCTTTAGAGATCTTTAGAGCTCTCACACAAGTGATCAACTGAACTATGAGACTGTAAGGAAGTTATCTAACTTTTCTGGATCTCAGTACTTTAATTTACAAAAATGAAGGGGTTGAGTAAAAGCAAAGAATTTGAGAGTTTAAAGGGATACTAAAAACCAACTGAGGAACAAAGAGGGAAGGGATACGTCCATTGTTAAATTCCACAAAGTTCCTGATTTCTAATCTGTTTCTCTTTCATAAAGATCTTTATGGTTCCTTCCATTAAAAACATCTTTAAATCATACAATTTTATGATTCCATGATTCTACAATGTCCTGTTGTTTGATTCCTTCCTCTCAAGCAAGGGCAACAAACACTCAGGCAGTTGTCTTTGGAGGCTGGCTATTGAACATTGCAGCAAATTCCCTCAAGTGGCTACAGATACAATTTGTATTCAATCCTTCCCAATCTAGACCCAAACTATCCTTCTACAGTTGTTTCATATCACTCTCCCTTCATATTCTCAGTGTTCCAAATAAACTTATTGAACTTGAAGTTTTCCATTCTTAGCATTATAATGACTTAACTCCATGCCTTTGCATAGGTATAGCCTGCTTTTGATGCCTATGGTTCATCCCATGCTCATCTCATCCTCTTAGGATCCTTGGATTACTTCAAGGTTTAGATTGGTGCCATCTCCTATCTAAAGCCTTTCCTGCAAACCTCCTCTCTCCCCAGTTGTTAGTGTCACATTGTTAGTGCCCTCCCTAAAAACAAAACAAAATGAAACCTTTCTATTTATCTTGTATGTATATTTGTATTGATATTTGTTTTGTATAAGGGATCTTCTCTTGCCTACTTACCAATAGAATATAAAGAACTGTTTCTTTTTTAACTTTGAATCTCTAGGACCTAAAAAAGAACTATGTATTTTTGTCTGGAGCTTAATTGCTTGTTTAATTCCTAAATATAAAGCATCAGATATAGCTGACTCCACCATCATGGTCACTCCAGAAAAATCCACCATGAAAACTAGAATGTGAGATTTCAAAAAAAAAGGCTGTGTGATTTAGTCAGAAGAACATGAGTTCAGACTATCATAAGTTTAAAGTTGAGCATGGATCTCATAAGCCATCTAGTTCATCCTTCTCCTTCTACAGATGCAGGATCATGAAACTAGAAAGTAGTGGTGCTAAAGATTGAACTCAGATCCTTTGATTCCAAATCCAGCACTTTTCTTACCACATCATACTACACCATCTCTCACCACTTAGCTTTACCATTAAATTGCTCTGGGATTTACTATGTCTGTATTCCAAAGTGATTAAAGAAAAAGGAAAAGGGTCTATTATACAAAAATTTAACAGTTCTTTTTGTGGTAGCAAATAATTGGAAATTGAAGGAATGCTCATTAATTGGTGAATGACTGACAAAGTTATGAAATACAATTGTGATAGAGCACTATTATGTTATAAAATGGTAGAGGAATGGTGGTTTCAGAAAACATGGGAAGACCTATATGAACTGATGCAAAATGAAGTAAGAAAAACTGGGAGATCATGGTGCACAGAAACAGCAAGGCTGTAATGATGATCAACTATGAAAGACTTTACAATGATCCAAGACAATTCCACAGTACTGATAATGAAAAAATGTATGCAAATTAAAGTATAATTTTTTAATTTTATATTTTTTTGCTTTTTAAAAAATAAGGCAAATATATTTTGCATGATTTAAATCGCTATGTGGTCCTGCATCTATTGCTTCATCTTTCTGTGCCTCAGTTTCTTCATCTGTCAAATGAGGATACTCATACTTGCTTTGCCTATGCAAAAGTATTCTTGTGAGGATCAAATAATACAGAAAATGTGAGTGTGCTTTGAAAACTTAAAAGCACTTTGAAAAATGCTAAGTTTAATCATTATATACTCTGTCAAGAACTTACTATGTGAGCCTGGGAAATTAATTTAACTTCTCTGGGGCTCATTTTCTTTATCTATAAAATAAATCTCACAATCATAGAATTAAAGCTAGAAGGGGCCATAGAGCCAACTAGTCCATTCTCCTCATTTTAGAGATAAGAAAACTGAATCTTCATCTCTGACTCCAGAACTCTTGCTCTTTCCACTGAACTACATGACCTTTCTACTACTGGATGCCCTATAAGTTCCATTTCATGCTCTAGTATTAGAAGGGCATTTGATCACCTTCAAAGTCCTCTCATATGTATTATTTCATTAGATCCCCATAAAAAACTACCAGGGAGAATTTCCATCTTAGATTTGAGAAAATTGATCCTCAGAGAAATTGTGTGATTTGGCCAAGGACAGACATCTAGGTACAAGTAGAGTTCAGATCAAACACAGGTTTTTCTGAATAGTAATTGCTCTTTCCATTCTCCTATGCTTTTAGGTCCAAAATTCAATTACTCTATGTCCTTTGAATACATTTCCCCCACGACAGTTAAAAAACCAAAGCTTTACCTCACCCTCTCAATTTCTGACATTGCCAAAGTAATAATGAAATTGAAGAATAAATCTTAAGATGACCAATAGATGTCTGCTATTCTATGACTCTCGATTTCCAAAAAGTTCATTCAAGTCCTCTGTTCTGTTTTAGTAGTAATGATTGCATTTAATTGCCTTCCAGTTATATACATTATCTCATTTCGTCCTTGCAACAATTCTATGAGGTAGATAAGATGGAGCATGAGTTCAGAAGGATTCTGGTCAAGGTAAACTATTTCTCTAAGTCCCTCTTGGTCCTAGAATTTAGTGATATGAACTCCTCTATGTCTAAGAAGCATACATAGCCTAGTAACATAACACTGTCAAGGAGCTCCTTCTTCATTCTGGCTAGGGAAACTTGGATGAGAAATAATTTCTCTTCCTCCTTGCCTTCTTCCTCTTCCTCCTCCTCCTTCTCCTACATCTCCTCAATTACTCCCCTTATTGATGCCAGTTTTAATCCCAGCTTTGTTGACTCCTCACCACTCTGCCACTGCCACCATATGCTGTCAATTCTGGGAGTACATATCCCAGAAAGAGCCAGGGGACCGACCACATAGGTTTCCTCACAGAGAACCAGAGTCTGTAAGGATATGATGGGGGGGGGGGGGTTGCATCTATTTTTCCTTTTAAAAGTCAAGTCCAAAGGAAGGTAAGAGATGTGCATGCCTAAGAGCATGACTAGTGATGACTCAATTATCCTTAATGTGGCATCGATGGGCCAATGGCAAGACAGCTCATATTTTATTAAGGAGAGATAATTAATCCCAGAGAAAGGTCTCAAATGTAGTACCAATAGGAATGTTTGCAATTTGTAGGGGAAAACATCTTCAATATTGGAACAAAGAGTTCATCCTTTAAACCTCTTGGACCATGTTAAAAAGTCTTGAACCTTGTCCAGGATGCTCCAGTGCATCTTCTCTATGTTAGCATCGTTATCTTTATCCCTGTTTCAAAGAAGAGGAAGCCATGATTCCCAGAGGCTAATAACTTCTAGAAGGTCATGTGGCTCAAAAGTCAAGATATCATCTTTGGTGCTGTCATCATCATCGCTGGCAATTTTGTAATGATTTTAAGTTGGTAAAGTACTTTGGATATCTTTTCTCACTTAATCATCACAATAATTCTATGATGTAGGTTATTTTTATCCCTATTTTAGAATTCATGAAACTGAGGTGGAGAGAGATTCAGTGACTTTCCAGGTTTGCATAACTATAGTAAGTGATTTAGATAGAATTCAAGTCTTCATGAATCCAAGTCCAATCTATGTCTTCTACCTGCAAGTCCTAGTATATCTGTATTACAACATACCTCATCATTCAATTAGATTAGTAAGCATTTAAAGGACTACCACCAAAAAAAAAAACCAGATAAATTGTTCATATCAAATATTGGCTACTTATGGAAGACACACTCAAACCAATCCACCCCTGTAAGAGAACGCAACATATTTGAAAGATAGAAGAAGCCTGCTTTTAGCTGACTAGTAATTAAAGCTAAGCTGTTGGTTTTCAAGAGGAAGAAAAGGCAAAAGCCCCTGAAATTTATCACAGTTAAAGTGCTCTTTGAAAATGCAGCAGTAAACAGCATGCATTAGGGGTTCAGAGAGCCAGGGCAGAAATTGTGCTGAATACACAATTCCTTATCCTATAAAAGCCCCAAGGTGATTCCCTGGACTCCAAAATTTCCTCCCATTTTGGTAGCAGGAAGCCTACTGCTCCTTAGGGAGGACTTCAGTATTGATAGCCAGAGTGATCCAAGAGCCAGGAGGAATGGCTGCTAAGTCATTTGATAGACAATGACTGGTCCCTGAGGCTGGTAGTGGCATTGGAATGAGTTGGGCCAGTCTCCACTACAGAGGATGACAGGATGGAGAAGGCAGTCCCCACAGGGCATGAATATTTCTCTCCTCACCTCTACTTCTTGGAATTCCTGGTTTTCACCAAGAGGTCGCTCAATAGGCACCTTCTGCTTGAAGTTTTCAGTTCTGAGGTTATCTTGTATTTGTTTTATATAAAATTATTTCTATGTGTGTTGTCTTCTCCATAGAATATAAGATCCTTGAGGGCAGTGACTAGTTAATTATTGTCTTTTTAACCATAGCACCTTGGACAGTACTTGGCATATGTCTTCTAGAAATACATGCAGATTGATTAACTCATGGAAGAGAAGGAATGCTGAACTTGGAAATCTGGACCCAGTGGGAATCTGAGTTTTAGTCCCATTTCTGACACTTAGCAGGTACTTTAAGCAAGTGGCTTACCTCCTTTGGATTTCAATTTTATCATATGTAAAATGGGGATAATAATGGTGGTATCTATTTCTCAGAGTTGTAGGCATCAAATAAGACCATTGTAAGAGTACTTTAGGACTTTAAAACACTCTTTACATGTTAGCTATTAAGATTTATTTGTGCAACATTCCTGAATATAAGAGAAAATTCATTGTACTCAAAGATAAGAGAACATAATAAGAGCAAGGACAGCTACTAACAAGCTAGGAGTTATTGCTCTGTATTTTACCCACCCCATCTCACAGGTTGGATCTTAGAGAAGTAAGATTTATGCAGGATTGGTTCTTGTGTGTCTCATCAACATTAAATACCCCCATTTTCTGGAAGACAGACCTGTTCAGAAGCATTGCCTCCTCCCCACAAGGGCTTCACAGAGACAAGTGAGTGGCTCCCCAAAGAAAGTACACTTATTCAAAAGCACTTAGGATATACAGATCCAAAACTTGAAGCAGACGAGAGTGAGTTTGAAAGAATGGGCAAGAATTAGAATCTAAAGTGAAACTCATTTGTCCTAGGTGAGTTCATCTGTTGCATCAACAATCTGAGTAATGCTCTCAAAAATCCCTGGGTAAGCTGAGAGAGTGGTTAACGCACATAGGACTAAAGCTGGCATAACTCTAATCAACATAATGACCAACCTTGATTCCAGATGACCAATAATGAAGAATGTTATCCAGCCCCCCTGAAAGAGAAGTGATAGACTAAACATGCAAAATGAGATGTCCTTTTCTTGATTAATGTACTCATTTATTTTTCTTGACTAGGCATATTTTAAAGAGTTTTATTTGTAGGGTAGAAGATGAGGAGAGAAAAGAAATACTAATTTTAAAAAATGAATTAAAAAAAGAGGTGATTGGTGAGTCTTACACTCCTCATGGAGCTCTTTTAGTAGTGGCACAGGCTATTGGATGGGTGAAATTATACCTAATGTTTTGCAGCTGGTAAGTGAGGGGGATGGGAAAGACATGCAACTATTATAAGCATGTGCCATTTTTAGCTCAGTACAGAGAGGCCCTACGCTCTGAAGGATGTGAACCATGGACAGCACTCAGCTGCTGCAACAGTGTGGCCTTGTGTCACTCCACCTTGTTATAAAATTAGGGGGTTGGATTTGATGATGATTAAGATTCATTTAGCCAGGCATGGTGGCACATGCCTGTAATATAATGCCAGCTACTGGGGGAGGCCAAGGCCAGTGATCTGTTGATTCGGGGAGTTCTGAAGCAGATGATAAAGTGTCTGCACTGTTAGCACTAATATGGCGAGTCTCTGAGTGTGGAGAGCCACTAGACTGCCTTTAGAGAGACAAACAAGTACTGGTCATAATAATGGAGCAGCTAAAAGCTTCTGTGCTAAGAAAATATTGGGATTAGGTCTATGAATGGCTGCTGCTCTTCCAGACTGGGCAAGAGAAAGAGACCAAATATTTTTTTTAATCATCTGCAATGGGAGCTCCTTGAAAACAAGTACTCTTTCATTTTTGTTTTTGAATCCCCAGCACCTAGCAAAGAATCCATCATGCACGTAGTGGGTGCTTAAGGAATATTTGTTCTTGATTCGAGATATTTCTGTAGACTGTGAACAATGGAAGGATCCATGGACTCCCCAGAGATTGTTTAGCCCAACTATATCATTTCCTCAAGGCCACAAAGCTATTGGCAGAATAAAAGCTAAAGCTTAGATCTTACAATTACCTCTATGCTATGCTTTTTCTACTATATCACCTTTAAATAAAAATCCCCCTCCTCAAATCAAGCAAGTGGAAAGAGCAGTAAAATGAAATTTAGCTGTGAATGGTTAGGGGACAGCAAGAAAGTAAAGACAGCACTGGGGTCATTTCCCAAAGTTTAAGCAATACATTGCCAAGCTGTAGTTTATCTGGAAGAAAGCCACCAAGATGATAAGGGCCTCCTCCAGGCCATGCCATCTAAGGATCACCTGAAGAGAATAGAGATTTTGGCCTAAAGAACAGAAGAGATTTATGGGGTAAGAGGGAAGGGAATGATAGCTGTCTTGAAAAATTGAAAGTATTGTCATTGTTTGTACCCAGAGCATAGTTTTTGTGCTGTGTCTGACAGACTGGACAATAAAAATATGGAGTTTTATTAGCAAAGATGCTGGAGCAGTTTGCCATTTCCCTCTCCAGTGGATCTTTTTATCAGGCAATCAGAGGTTAAGTGACTTGCACAGGATCATACAACTAGGGAAAAGTATCTGAGGCTGGATTTTAACTCAAGTCTTCCTGAATCCCAGTTCCCTATTGTAGCCACTGAGCCATCAGCTTCCTCTAATTAGTAGAAGCAATTAGTAATACCAGTTCTGTCATCTTTAAAATGAGGATAGTAATACCTTCTCTTCATTCCCAAAAAGAATAAATGAGATTGTGGTTATTAACCACAAAGCACCATACAAGTGTAAGGCAGTTTCATAATTATTTTTTAAAGCACAAAGAAATAGGTGGTTTTTCCTAAGGGTCAGTGTCATAGGTCACTACTTATGAATATAAAAAAAGAATTTTGTGCCTCAGTGTTTCACCAGGTGCCTGGCCATCTCTTACTGTTCAGACTCCTCAATTAGAAGCAGGGCCTCAATCTGGCAGCTGGCCCAGCCTTGAGTCTGATTTCTTATTTCCATATTATTAGCATCTCCTCATCTCCAGTGGCTCTTCTCAAGCCATCCTACCCTAAAGCTGCCACTGCTATTGCTAAAGGGAAGTCTTTTGCTGGGCAGAATTTAGCCTGGCAAGGATGAAATTTAAAAAAAAAAAAAAGGAGAGAGGTGGCATGCTTAGGGTATCAGAGAAAATGAATGGGAACCTCTTCTCCATGCAATCCAGGGTAGAGTTTATTTTTGCTTCTGTATGCTGGTTGGACAGAGCTCTGTTATAATTACTTCTGCTGTTGAGGTGCCAGCTTATTAGCAGCAAGGTGTAGTTAAGAGATTTTTAAAAGAAGTGAGTGAGTTTCTGATTTTATATCTGTTATTCTCTTCTACTTTATGACCAGCCCCTTACTCTAAGCAAGTATGGGCTCCATCCAAGGCCACTGCTGTGGTTTTCATTTATTCTCTAAATCAACAAACATTATTCAGAAGCAGCTTTGGATGGAGCCAGTTGAGAGACAAATGGTCCAATAGATATAGAGCTAGCTTCAGTCATGAAAACTTGGGTTCAAATTTCACCTAACATATGTGAATGGGGGGAAGTGGAGGAAGATTCTTGGATTTCAATGTCCCTAAGAGTTTGATCCATTTAAAAACATTTATTAAATGCCTGTTATATCCTAGGCACAGAAGATATAAAGGCGAAAATGAAACTGTCCCTGCTCTCAAAGACCTAAGAAGGCAAAGGTGAGAAATACCTACATAGAAAACAAGTACAAACAAAATAAACAGAGACCATAGGGTACAGAACAGAAGCTGACTGACATTGAGTTTCCTCACCAGAATTCCCTATATAAATGAACAATAGGTCAGGAGGAAAAAGGTGGTAGGGAGTGGTCTCTAAAAGATTTGCCATCACTGTACTAGGGATAAGATTCTATGCATGTGTTGATATGTTCCCTTCCCCTCACCAGGATGCAAGTTCTTTGAAGTCAGAACCTGTTTCATTTTTGTCTTTATAACCCTAGGTCTACCAGAGTGCCTCCTACATTGGACTGGACCTCTGATTGCTTGTTGAATTAATTAATCCTGACTACAACATGGATCAAATTTTAATACCAAAGAGATATCATCATACATCAAACAGACTGCCAAAGCACACAATACTTATTAAATTTATTAACCTCTTAATATGTGCCAGTCATTCTGCTAAGTACCAGGATATAAATTCATGCAAAAATAAAGTCATCTCCTACCCTCAAGGAGCTTATATTCTAATGGAAGAAGGCAACATGTGAAAAGGAACAAAAAACAAAAAACCAGAGTGGGACAAATGGAACATGGTGGCAAAGTTTGGAGACTTAAAGGCAGAACCAGGAAAGAAATGAAGATGGCTATCTATAATAACTTCCTCAAAATGGATTTTTCTGAAAGAAACCCGCCAATGTGAGAAAGGAGTAATGGGGATCTTCCAGCGTGATATTGAGTAATTTTTAGCACTAGGATGTGAGCCCCTATCTGGTTCCTAAAGCAAGCCTCTTTTGCTCTATACCCATTCTGCCTTCTGTAGGATAGAGAGATGAAGGAAAAAATAAAGAGTACATTTCTAGAAGTAAGAAGGAATAGTATGAACAATAGAATTGGGATATGGAGTGGTGTGGCAAGGAGGAAAAGTGTGGGGGAGGAGGATATACAGAGTTCAGATACCAAGAAGGAAGCCAGATTGAGCAGGAACATTTGGGAAAATACTAAAAGATGAAATCAGAGATGGTAGGGAGATGTTAGATGTTAGATGTTAGAGAGCATTAAATTTCAGAATAAAGATTGAAGCAGAGATGTATGTGGTTAGAATGGGCATTCCTTTTTTGTATGAATTGGACTAAAAGGCTTCGGAAGTCCCTTCCAACTCTTAAATTCTGAAACTTTGTTTTGTTACCTATGAGGAACCACTGTTGATTCATTTTTCACACGACAAATATCAAGTTTTTAGGAATTTGAATCTTGAATTTCACTTCTTTTTTCTTCCTTTCAAAAAAAGAATCATGACTTTCACCACTTTGCTGTCCAGAGAAAAAATCATAAGACAATGGAAAGAGATTCAATGAATCTAGATTCTGAGGATCTGGATTCAAATCTTACTTAATACCCATGTGACCTTGGAAAAGTCACTTTACCTCTGGGGCTCTCAGTTTTCCCATCTGTAAAATGAAGGGTTGTGATTAATTGACCCCTGAAGTCCCTTCTAACTTTAGTGATGATCCTTCACCTGTCCCCTTCTAACCTGAACACACAGAAGCAGGAACACACAGCTGACTTTGTCACCCTGCTTTCCTCCCTTCACTGAGCCCTTCAGAGGCTGCACTAATAATCTTGAATTAAAATGGCTTTCTACTTCATCGAGTTAGACAGCTGCCTGCAGAGAAGTCAGCCTGCTCTCTCATTAATCACCAGCTACAGCCTCAATGCTGCAAAGGTACATGATGCAACAGGAGGGACCGGTGGGGAAGAAGCAGCACAGCAACCATGAACGCACTAAGGCCAAAATAGAGCAAGAGGACTTCAGCTGCACCATTACCTCCATCCTCTGCCCCCATCATCCCCTATTGTCTGCTGTCCCTCTGGGAGCCATCCTTAGATAACTGCCTTATGCCTCCCCACCTCCTCCTCATCAAGCTGGAGAGGATTTGATTGCTGCATTCCAATAAATATTACAACTGTATTAATTTAGATGGGGCAATTAACACCCAGGCCTGACACTTTTAGTACCTCTCTTTTAACTAGTCCCTAGAGACTGGGGACTGACAGGGGCTCTCTCTCCTCTGACAAATATTGAACCATCGGAAGGACTCATCTCCCAGGAACCCAGAGTGCTACCTATGAGTCCTCATTACAGATCCATAGACATTCTCCAGAAATGCAAGTTATTCCCCTGCTCAGTAATATCTAATTCTTCTCAGCTCCTCAAATGGCCCTTGATTAAGAAGTTAACTTTTGTCCCTACAAGCTCCCTCAGAATCACAGCATTTGAATGTTGGGAGAGACCTCCAAAGCCCTCGTCCAACCCTGCCTAGAAAGGAATCCTCTGGACCATAACAAACGTCTACTTGAAGACCTCTAAGGGACTGCCCCAATGCCACTAGAGACATCCTGGTTTCTCTGCTTCTCCCCAAAATTTGCCTCTCTTAGCTTTGACCAACCATTCCAAAAGGACACAAATTTCCCTGCCTAATGTCTTGGCAGAGTCGGTTAGTGTTAAGATTATGAGAATATAGTTGTACCAATGAGAACCAACTGATATGAAGATTTCAGAGAAACTTGGGAAGACCTATATGAATTGGAGCCAGGTAAAATGAGCAGTACCAAGAACATGGTCTATATAATGGCTGCAATAATGGAAAGCAACATTAGAAAGCAGAATTCTGAGCCATGCAGTGACCAAGCTTGATTTAGGAGGATTAGCAATGAATTATTTGTCCCTCCTACAGCCACATCTTGGAAGAAAGAGACAAATAGTTCGTTGATAATTCTCCTAAGTCAAGCTTGGTCACTGCATATATCAAAGTTCTGATAATCTATGCCTCACTCCCTTGCTATTGGGCAGTGTATTGGTTTGTTTTGTTTAACTATAAATTCCATTACAACAGAGGTTTCCTTGGTTAGTAAGCTGTGGGTAGGACATTGGGAAATGGGGAAAAATTGGGAAATTGGGAAAAAACAGCATTTTCCCCCCAAAATGAGAGGACAGCTAGTGATTCAGTGGATAGAGAGACAGGTCTAAAGGTGGGAGGGTCCTGGGTTCAAATCTGGTCTCAGATACTTTCTAGCTGTGTGACCCTGAGCAAGTCAGATAACTTCCATTGCCTAGCCCTTACCACTCTTCTGCCTTAGAACCAATACACAGTATTGATTCTAAGAAAGAAGGCAAACTTTTTTTTAGTGTTGGATTTTGAATTAGAGGACTTAGATTCAAATCTCTACTTTGTCACCTTTTCTGAATATGACATTGAGCAAGTATTTTTTTCTATTCTAGATGATAGTTTCCCCACCAGTAAAATGAGGACATTGAACCAGATGACCTCTGAGATCCTTCCAGCTCTAAATCTATGATCCCATGTTCCCACGTGGGAGGTTTTGCCCTCAAGACATAAATCTCACTGATCCATCGTGGAGTGTCTTGCAATCACTTTGCCCCATAGACCTGTGGTCCATCAATCAGTTGATCCCATCCTGGAAATGCAAGTCCCAATATGACCAGAGTTTCTGCAGAGTGGCTTCTAGGGAAGAAGCAGTTCTGAACCCTGGGCTGCTTCTGTCTTTTTTCTTACTTTTTTTTTCAGCTCTGTGCCCCTGCTTCAGTGGCTCAAATAAAGCAGCCAGCTACAGATGTTTTCATGAGATTTTCTTTCCTTCATCACTCTCACAGAGAAGTGTGATGGGGTGCTGATTAGACTCTAAATTCAATGATGTGGTTAATTTGAGGTGGTGGTGAATAGGTGACTGGAAATGTCTGAAATCAACTGATAAGTCAACAAAAGTTGATAAAGTACCTACTATGTACCAGGCACTGTACTAAGTGCTGGGGATACAAAGAAAGGGGAAAACAGTCCTTACTCTCAAAGAGCTCCCATTCTAATGGGAGAATCTAAATGCAAATAACTATGTACATGCAAAAAAAAAAATACAGAGGAAACTGAAATCTCTGAGGGAAGGGACCCAGGGAAGTACAAAGGGAAGGGAAAAGACTAAGAAGGCTTCTGGAATAATGTGGGATTTGAGTTGTTTTGAAGAAAATTAGGGAATCCAGGGCAATTAGGTGGTGGTATGCCAGGCCTTAAATCAGGAAGGGCCATCATCTTGAGTTCAAACTTGACCTCAGACATTTATGAGTTATGGCCCTGGACAAATCACTGAACCCTGTTGGCCTCAGTTTCCTCCTTTATAAAATGAGTTGGGGAAGGGAATGGCAAACCATTCCAATATTTTTTTAAATCCTTACATTCTGTCTTAGAATCAATACTGTGTATTGGTTCTAAGGCAAAAGAGCTATAAAGGCTAAGCAATGGCAGTTAAGTGACTTGCCCAGGATCACACAGCTAGGAAGGTCTGAATCCAGATTTAAACCAAGGACCTCCTGTCTCTAGACATGGCTCTCTATCCATTGATCCACCCAACTGTCCCCCCCCCCATTGTCTTTTCCAATAAAACCCTAAATGAGGTCACAAAAAGTCAAATGACTGAAATGACCAAACAACACCAAAGGGAATCTAGGATGTTGGATACAAGATGGTATGGGGAAAGCCACAGAGTCAGGAGACGAAGCATCTTGTTGGAGGACTGAACACCCAAGGAGACCATTGTTGTTGGATTGTACAATACATAGAGAGAAGCAAAATATAAAAAGACTAGAAAAGTAGTTTGGGATTGGTTTGAGAAGAGCTTTAAAAGCCAAACATAGCGTTTCATATTTGATCCTGGAGACAATAAGGAATCACTGGAGTTTCTTGAACAGAGGAAGGAAATGACCTAGACAGATCCACAATTTAGCAAGATCATTTTGGCAGCTGAGTAGGAAATGGACCAGAGTGGGGAGAGATTTGAAGGAAGTGAGAGGCTATGCTCTAAGTATAATCTGTCATTCATTGATTCAAAATGTGTCAAATATGTACTATATGTAGTCTTTGTTGGGGATATGAAGAAAAAATGAAAAACAGTTTCTCCCCTTAAGGAGCTTACATTCTACTGGGAGAAAAAAAGAGAGGGAGGAGAAATGTTCAAGGATTAAAATGATTGTGTCCTAAAGACATCAAACTATTCAAGAAAAGTAGGATCCAAAGAAATACCCATTCCCTTGTTTGAATGTGATTCTATTGATGTCTCCTGGGATGAAAAGAGTTCTGGGAGAAAACCTTCTCCATGAGCCTTTAGATCGATTGATGAGTTTCAAGTTGTTGTTGGAGGGATGGTTCTGTCTGTTTCTGCCAGCTACAAACTTGAAGCCTCTGCTGGCAATACCATTACCAGGATTGGGAATAGGCATGGCATTGAATGAATCAACTGGACATGGGAGTGAAACAAAATCAGTTTTACACTTGGCAAACCCTAGCTACCGAGCATGGGATTTTGTTGGTGCCCCTGCTGCGAACAAAATGACCACTAGAAGTGTAAAAAGGGGAGGCAGCCAAGAGGTTTAGTGGATAGAGAGCCAGGCCTGGAGACAGGAGGTCCTGAGTTCAAACCTGATCTCAGACATTCCCTGGGAAAGTCACTTAACCTCTGTAGGTCTTAGGAGGCAGGCAGCTAGGTGGCTTAGCAGATAGAGTGCTGGGCCCAGAATCAGGAAGACTTGAATTCAAATACAGAAAATATTCAGAAATTCATACTTAACCCAACATTTACAATAAAATACTGTAAATACCCCATAAAAGAAAAAGAAAAAGATCAGACTTTTTTCTGTAACAAAAGCAGAGCCAAAAAGTTTAAAAGGATTTTTCAGATTGTGGGGGTACCTTTTCCCTAACTCCCATGATGTGTAAGGGATACCTATATAGCCCTTTGGGTACCAGTAGGTACCCTGGAGCAAAGTCTCCTTTTCTTGGGCTAATTTTGTCTCATTACTGAGATAAGAATATACAACTTCTAACTCTAGTTTAATGTTTATCCAAGTACATGATATAACCCAGTCCTGCAATGCAAGGACTATGTCAACCTGTTTAATAAGTTTTCTGTGGTGCCTTTTCCTAGTTTTTCCATCTCAAATTTGTCTGTGGACCTAGCAAAAAGGTGTCCTACTGCTGGCTTGACTACTGCTGGCCTGGATTTGACATGGCCACACACATCCATCAGAGCTTTCCAACTTGCAGAATGTCCTTCCTTTCCTCAGGCTGGGCTTCTTCCAAAGAAGTCTTTTCCCTGATGCTGGACTTTGTTGTACCAGTAATAAGTGTCCATAATTCAGGGCTTTTACTGAGCTTGTCAACCTAGACACCAAGTGACAGAATACTTTATGGTTAACACCATTGCACTCTGCATTTCTAACGTGGAGAAAACACATCATAAAATGCTATTTAAAAGGGACAATAAATAGTACCTCCATCCCCTGCTGACACCTAATCCATCCTGACATCCTCTGGGCCTCTGTCACTGGCCCTGCCCATAGGGAAGGCCCAATATCCTCAATCCCTCCCCATAAGTCATGAACCTCAAGGTTAGGAAGAATCCATAGTGATGCCTCTGCTCCATGTGGGAAAAGAAATTTAAAGAAAAGATCATGTCTTTTAACCCCACTCCAAACCCAAACCATATTCCATTTGCTTTTTTTTTACTATAATAAACCACTTGATTCAATTTCTTAATCTCTCTTCTAATTCTACTTTGTATATAACTCAGTAAAGAAAATGGTGGGAAGGATTGCTGACAATGTACATACTTGAATCTTCATTGTTCATGACAATAATACATCAGCATATCAAGGATCTCAAAATAAGTGATCTAGAGGATGAAGGGGTCTCAGAGACCATCTAGTCCAACTTCCTCATTTTGCAGTTGGGGAAACTGAGGCTCCTGGAGGTTGAGAGGTTTGCCAAAGGACAAATAGGTGCCAGTTATCAAAGTAGATCTTTGACTCCAGACTGGATTCCACAGCTCAGGCTCTTTCCACTATGCCATAATGAAGGGTCTCAGATTTTGTCAGTGTGAAAAATGCTCTCTACCAAGCCACCTGTAATTTAGTGGTAAGTCTTAGAGAATTGACTGAGTCTTAGAAAAGTTAAATGATTCACCCGTAGTCATACCATTATCAAGTTAAGTAGCAGTATCAGGATTTGAACTCAGACCTTCCAGACTCCAAGTCTAATACTCTATCCACTATGTCACACTGCCTCTGGAACAGCAGTAATAAAAATTATCTGAACCTCCCCACTTCGGAAAAGCAAGGTCTAAACAAAATTATTTCCTATGCTGAGGTTCCCCAACATCTTCTCTTCACAGATGATATCATGCTAACTGCATCAAACCAGAGAACACTGCTAATCTTCCCATATGATAGATGTAGTAATGCAAAGGATATTGGCCAAACTATCCACACAGGGAAAACAAAGGGAGAGAGAAGTATGTGCTTTTTATGACATCCCTCTTATCATCAACTACAGATGAATCATGAACTGAGTCTAGAATTGAATGGGAGAAGGAAGGAGGCAAGATTTGATTGCATTTTGGAAACTGTTTTGTCTTCAATGATCCCAAACTGCTAATGAATCTGAAAGTCCATTTATTAAATACAGATATTCTCCCCATGATGCTATCTGATTGTGACTCAGAGCATCGAATGATCTCAGAAGAATTTTAAGCAACAAACGACCCCCAAGGACAATAAAAGGTTGCACTGTAGGTATAAGCCTGGGAAGATGGTAGCTTATTGCCAGCAATGATTCACTTTAAAGAAGTGAATTAAAATGTTATCAGTCATGAGCATACTTGTAAAAGAAGGCAAGCCAGTAATGAAGTAGTGAGTAGGAGACACATGAAACAAACAAATCATTGAGACCCCCTCCCATCCCAAATACTAAAAGAATAAGAGGAAATGCTTTCAGGAGTTAGTCTGTAGAGGCTTTAAGGGAAAACATGCTTAAGAACTGTATAGCAACAATGACCAATATGGAAGTATGTTTTGCATGATAATATATGTACAACTCAGATAAATTGCTTACCATCTCCAAGACAGGAGAGGAAAGGAGGGAGGGAGATAATTTGGTAATGCAACTAGGAGTCTTATAATTTCAGAAAACATGTTGAAATTTGCTTTTACATATAATTGGAAAAATAAAATCTTAAAAAAAAAGAATTGTAGAAGATGAATGAAGGGGGAAGCAAGACAATCAGCTTTGATCTAGGCGTATCCAAGCCAGTGAAATCTCAGATCATTCAAGGTAGAAGAATTTTCATGGATTACCAGCAACATTTATATGAGTGTAATGGAAAATGATTGAACCCTTGTTATTGTTCAGTTATTTTTAGTTATGTTTGACTCTTTGTGACCCCATTTGTAGTTTTCTTGGAAAAGACAATGGAGTGGTTTGCCACTCTATTTTATATATAAGGAAACTGAGGCCAACAGGGGTAAGTGACTTGTCCAAGGTCCCAATGCTAGTAAGTTCCTGACATCAGATTTGAACCCAAGAATTTGAGTCTTCCTGACTCCAGACCTGGCATTCTATCCACTGTATCACCTATTGTACTCTAAGAAGTACAAATGTGGCAGGTGCCAAGAAACCTAGGAAGATTTATATGAACTGATGCAGATTATACAAAGCAGACATTTTAAAAATATATGTTGAATTGAACATCACAAAATGCAGAAGTGACTACCCTGACAAACAAAAAATGAAGAGTTACCAGTGCGGGAGTCATTTGCAAATCAGGTGACTGGGTGCATTGGCTAATTAGAACAAAAGTCAAAATTCACACCAAACATAAAGACAGAATTAAGATGAAGGCATTGTAGGCAATCATAGTAGAATCAACTGACCCTATTCAGACCAGCTATTGATGCAAAAAAAAATGGAAAATAGATGAAGGAAAATGTATTAACCTAGATTATCACAAATTCCTACAGAAATTTAACAGCTATAGATCAGTTACCACAAGGAAGAGGCCAAAATGGCCCCCAAATCACCTCGGCCAGCTGACAATTAATTTCATTGCTGAACAAATGAATATGCTAGCTGTAGAGACATAGCCAAAGTCAATGACATCAAATCTTCCCAAGAGGACTTATAGGTGGAGCTGGAAGAACAACAAATAAAGGGAAATGTAGCATATCTGCCAGCACTTGTAGCATAATCTGTTTTCCAGAGCCAATTGACAATGTAACTATAACATGCTGTTGCTAAATCAGGAAGTGGAAATGGTACTTAAGGTAATGAAGTCAGAAAGAGCAGCTGGGCCAGATCAAGTACCTACAGGAAAAAAACAGAACTATGTTGAAGGTGATATAATTGAAAGCTTCAAGGAGTTAATTTACATCATTATCAAAGAGAGAAGAATAAACTATGTATGAAAATTACAGATGATATTAGCTATCATTTCAAAAATTATTATTAAAAAGGCAAATGAGGGGACCTCAGGAACGAGCAACCCATAATCAACTTTTTCACCTTTATAAAATCCAGGTAAAAATGGATACAGTGCTGTACTGGTATCCAGGAAGAGCCAAGCTCAGATCTAACCTCAGATACTTATTATGCAGCTGCATGATCTTGTACAAGTCATTTAACCTTTGTCTTCCTCAATTTTCTCATCTGCAAAATGGGGATAATAATAACACCTACCTCATTTGGTTGTAGTGAGGATAAAAGAAAATAATAATTATAAATTCTCGCAAGCCTTAAAGTACTATATAGGTAATGCCTATTATTATTTTGTACATATAAATATCATGGATATCCTCAATAAAAATATGAGAAGGAACTAGGAAGGCTTTCATAAACAACAGCAGTCACACTTCACAGTCTTACAATTAAATGAAAGATTAATAAATTCCCACTGAGTTTATGATTTATGATTATAAAATAATAAGGCAAAAGCATAGCCTCAAAAACTCTTCCCCATGTATAACCCAGATAAAATTGCTTACCATCTCCAGGAGTGGGGAGGGAAGGAGATGATTTGGACCTTATAATTTCAGAAAACCTATATGGGAAATTGTCATTTCATGTAATTGGGAAAATAAAATCTCTTTTAAAAAATTCTTCCCCAACAATGTATCTCTAATGTTTACTTTGACAGATGAAATGACAAAGTCAAATGGTTAATAAACCATTAATTAATAATTTATATATATAATAATTAATAATTAAATGTCTACTCTGTGCTAGGCAATGTACTAAGCACTAGAAATGTAAATAAGGAAAAGAAAAACAATCCCTGATCTCAAGCATCTTATAATCTAAATGTAGCAGTAGGGAGGATACAAACAATTGTCCAGGATTTTGAGAAATTGAGTGATTTGCTTGGGGTCATATAGACATTGTGTCAGAAGTAGGACTTGAATTCAGGTCTTTTGTCTCTTCACTGCCACCGCCTCTGACGAAGTTATCATCCAGAGCAAATGTCTGGTCATAAAAGGAGATGGGTTGGTCATAGGCTGAGAGAAAAGGATAAAAGGTGTCAACCCCAATGCTTTAATGGCATTTATTGACAGAGTTTTAGAGAAGGACCTCCAGTGTCTTGGGAGGATGGATAGCCATGAAGGATTATGGTAGAATATGGACAAAAATTCAGAAGATGAAAAAGTATAAATGAGTTTGCAATGGTAATATATACCAAGAAAGCATCTATATAAATAAGATCACACAAATTATTGCAAAGTAGCAATAACAATGGGACAGCTAATGGGGCATAGTAGATAGAACACTGACCCTGGAGTCAGGAAGACTCATCTTCCTAAATTCATATCTAGTCTCAGACACTAGCTATGTGACCTTGGGCAAGTCACTTAACCCTGTTTGCCTCAGTTTCTCATCTATAAAAAAGATGGAGAAAGAAATGACAAACTACTCCAGTGTCTTTGCCAAATGGATCACAGAGAGTCAAACATGACTGAAAAATGACTTAACAAAATCAATAATAATGATGATAACAATAATAGCTACCATATAACTCTTTAAAGTCTGAGAACCCCTTTACAAATAGTATATCATTTGTTGCTCATAGAAACTTTGTAAGGTAGGTACTATGACTATTTGCATTTTGTGGATAAGAAATCTGAGATTGAAAGATTAAGTATTTTTCCCAGGGTCACACAAATAACCTGGGAAGAATTCAAACTCATGTTTTTCTGTCTCTGAGTCTCCCTTTCTACCCTTTATATTACCTAGCTGTCTTAATAGTGTTGTAATCCACACTGAATATACACCAACAGATGTCAATGAAGTTTTTCCAGGCTAACCCCAAACCCTATTTTATTCTCAGAAAAAGTGAGAATCTGAGGGCCAGAGGGAGGACAAGACCTGGAAGGGCTAGAGAACTAGCAGAAGGAATAAGAACAGGAATGAACTGGAAGAACTTTTTTGATTTGGGTGCATTATGAAAGTAAGCAAGCAATAATAACTGTCCAAAATTACAGCATTTTTTAATAGAACTACAAAATCCTGTGCTATACATACCCTTCTCCCCACCTTAACCCCTGGGCTCTATGTATCAGCTAACTATTTTCCTGATGTCCTCTAAAGGTACTAGAAGATTTATACCAAATGGAATAAGAAAAGAATTAAAGCATCCCAATTCTTTCATTCTGCCTCCTTTCTTTTCCCCTTACTACTCTATTTCTTCTCCAACATACATCTGGGCACCTTTGATCAGAACTTAACTAGTGCAGGGCAAATAGAGGTTTTCTCCAAAGTAAACAACAGATTCAGAGGACACACCTCCTCTCAGGGTCCTCTGCCAGCTCTGCAAAATAATATGATCACCATGTTTGTTTCATCCCCCAATATCAGTCTCCACAGCAGCGGCCTCAGGACTCTCCTCAAGGGAATTTGTTCCTGAGAGGTTCTCCCCTACTTTTCCTGGAACCCCCATATTCACACTAGCCCCAGGAATCAGAAGTACCCAGCCATCCACCCTGCTTTCTGCTGTTGCCTGTTTAGCAGTACAACACAGAAGTTACTCCCCTCCCAATTAGAACACTAGAACCAATGGGAAATCCCCCCCCCAAAAAAATCCCCAAATACTTCCATTCACTTTGATTCCATTCTGCAGGCAGCAAACAAGTGGAACCAGCCAAGGAGGCCACATAACCTAACTTGACTATTCTGTTGTCATTCCTCAATCTTGTGACTCTGTATCTCAGGGCACCTATTACTCTAAATTCAAATCACCTTTTCTGAAATCACTATCAATTGTTAAGTCTAGTTCTTCTCCTGAACTGTCTAATGAGAATCATATTTTCTTTATTTTCAATTCTGCCTCCCTGTCCTGCTCCCCTCAACCACTCCTCATGCCCTCCCACCATCCACCCCCATTTTTTTAAGGCATGTAGCTCCCTCCTATCCATCTTGTCTGCCAGCAGAAGGGGATAACCTGAAGTTGAATTACAGAAAGTGTATTCCCCCAGTGGGATTAGAGATAAGACGGACTGCATTAACCCCAAGATTCATTTCCCAGCCAGGAATTCTCTCTCTCTGTTTTAAGGCAATCACAGGAAGCAGGCCGGGGTAATGGTCAGGACAATCTATCAATCGCACTTTCAGCAGCAGCTGTCAGAAGGAGGAAAACAAGCCACTCCTGGGCAGTGGGAAAGCCTTCAGTGAGAAGGCATCCATTTCTTCCTTTCAGTATGCTGGTATCTCCCATTTGATATATGGTGTAATGTAGACCCCAGCCATCAAGACATCTGGAAATTCTTCATCTGCCCAAGATTTATCCCCGGTGAGAATTTTAATCAATATATCCAATTCACTGAACGCATCTGTACAGTCAGGCTAGGTAGGGGGAAAAAAGCTCTTCTTCATTACACACAGAAATAAAAGTTTCAACATTACTACTGCTACTTAATAAAGCCAATAAAAAGAAAATCCCTAATTATTTAAAGCCTTTAAATGTTGGGCATCTTTTCCCAATATTTTCTCTTAGTGGCAATCTGCCATCCGCAATGCAGAACTGGGGTAATAATACAAGACACATATCAACGGAGAGGTACCATATACCACAACATGTATGGGGTATGATATACATGTATAGAATCTCAGAGTCAGAAGTAATCTGAGATACCATCCAGTCCAAGCACTAGATTTGGAATCTGAATCTGAAGACCTAAGTTCAGAGCCTATGTCTTCTACTTACTTTCTGATTGACCTTAGGCTAATTATTTAAACTCTCCAGGTCTCAGTTTCCTCATTTTTAAAGTGAAAAGGTTAGGCCAGAAGACCACTTAGGTCCCCCCTGCCCCCATCTCTAGTTATATATTCCTATGAGAAATTCTTGTCGAAGAATGGGGAATGAAGAAAGACTAAAAATCTAACCTGGCCCCTTCTTTTCCAGTCTTCCAAAACTTTATTCCTCGATGACCTTCCTTATCTTCAATCCAATGACTTCACCTTTTGCTGGTTTTGAAATAAGATGCACCACCTCTAGACCCTGGGCATTTTCACTGGTTGTCCCTAATGCCTTGAACTCCCTACCTCTTCATATCTGTCTCTTGGCTTCACTAAAATTGGAGCTAGAATCCCATCTTCTATAAGAAATCTTTCCCAGTTCCTCTAAATGCTTGTGCCTTGCTTCTCTTGATTGTCTCCAATTTATTCTGTCTATATCTTGTTGGTTTGCTTGTTGTCTCTTCTATGATATTTTAAGCTCCTTGAGGACAGGGTCTTTGCCTTTCTTTGCATCCCTATCACTTAATACAGTGCCTAGTCCACAGTAAGTGCTTAATGCTTGTTAACTGTTGACTGACAGACTAACCAAATCGATAGAATAGCAAAGAGTTCATTGAGTACATTTTTGACACATTAAAAATCTTGTATTTACTTGTCTTTGGACTTTATGTCTCTGAAATACAAATGAAGTAAGAATAAAGCTAGAAAGGACCTTGGGAGTCATCTAATCCAACTGCTTCATTTTAGTAATGATCTCTTCCATTTGTACAGCACTTTATTCTTCTTTCAAAAACCTTACATGCCTATTTTCTCATTTGTTTCTTATGAATCCTTAGATCAATATCCTTAAGAAATTGATAGGGCAGTTCCAAAATCTTTTGCTGTTGGAGCTCAAGGGAAAGAACAAGCATAATTTATCCCGAGAGGCATTCTAGAGGACAGAAGCAGAGGCTTAGGAACATGGAGGACAGAAATTTGATTGAAAGCTTCAAGGCAGAAATCACTTGCTCCATCTGTCTGGACTACTTCACAAACCCAGTGACTGCCAAATGTGGGCATAGTTTTTGCAAAGACTGTCTCCTCCTGTGGGATAAGCAAACTGATGCTACACTAACTTGTCCTCAGTGCAGAGCTGTCATTAGATTCAGTGACACTGTGCCCAACGAGAACCTGCAGGATTTGTCCATCACTGGCAAAACTCTCATACAGAAATTATTGTTGAGCCTGGAGCTTCTGACAACCTGTGAGCAACACCAAAAACTAATGTGTGAGTCCTGCTTATGAACTAACCCAAGAGCATGAGGATCACCAAGACATTGTATGGACATGATTCACAAGACCAGCCTGACAATCAAGAAAGGTTTGATTATTTTGTTACTGTGTTGGGAGCTCAGACCTTTGACAGTGGGACACACTACTGGAAAGTAAATGTGGAAGATCAGACAGAATGGGTAATTGGCATCTGTGAAGAATCAGTCAACAAAAATGGGAATGTCTCCATATTTTCTCAGGATGTAGGAGCTTTCATAGCCTTAAAACTTGAAAATCACATACTTTTCGGGTGTCTTTCAGATTTTTTTAAATAAGCTACCTACACAGAAGGTGGGCATTTTACTTAAGTATGAGGAGGGTCATGTTTCATTTTATGATATCAAAGACAAATGTGTTCTCTTTAGTTTCCCAAATTCAGCTTTTTGAGGGCCTGTTTGCCCTTTCTTCTCTACTTCTCTTGTTAAAAAAAGAATTACCTCTTAATCACTCATTACCTACCCTAGCAATAATCAGAAGACAGAAACTAATTACTATTAGAGACATTGAATGAGAAGTAAATGCAATGACAATGACAATGTCTTTCTATTAATTAGAACTTATTGAAATGATGGTGTGATGTGTGATTTTCAAAAGCAATGAAAATAAAGTCTTTTTTTGTTTCTAAAAAAAAAAGAAATTGATAGGGCAAAAGTTCTTGTCCCTTTTTAAAAAATAAAATCCTTAGTTTCCACTTTAGAATTGATATTAAATATTGGTTCCAAGGCAGAAGAGTGGTAAGGGCTAGGCAATTGGGATTAAGTGACTTGCCTAGGATCACACAGCGAGGAAGTATCTGATGGCACATTTGAAGGCAGGACCTCCTATCTCCAGGCCTGGCTCTCTATCCACTAAGCTGCTGACCTGTCCCAGAACTTCCCCTTTTGACAAAGAAATACAATTATGAAAAACAGGCACATTGACCTGCCTCATTCTTCTGCCATAGTCTATCACCTCTCTACCAAGAGAAAGAAAGTTTATTTCACCAGTAGCCTTCCAAAATTTATTGTTTTGCATTATCTGAGTTCTGACAGCTTTTTAGCATTATTCCCCTTAATATTATTGTGGTTGTTGAGTATTTTGTTCTCTTGGTTCTACTTAATACACTCTGCATCTTTGCAAACATGTCTTCCTTTATGTCCTTGAAGTCCTTATATCTTTCAGTTCTTATGGTACAATAATATTCCATTAGGTTCATGCAATATAATTTTCTTAGGTAGTCCTTCCAGTTGATGAGTACCCCTTTTGTTTATAATGTGGGGAGGTAGAGCAAGTTTTCTACCACAAAGAATACTGCTATGAATGCTAGCTAAAAATTTGAACTTAATAATTATAAGAGAGCAATCTGCAGGGTGATTTGGGAGTAAACCAACCACCATTTTGCCCAGTTCACTTTTCTTGCTTTCAGTCTTTTAGAATCAAGAATTACTTATTCTAGCCTTGCCAGTTGGATATCCAAGTAAGACAAGTGGTTGAGAACCCCAGGTGCTCTCCAAGGGCCAATTAGAAAAGGTGTTTTGATTAACGATGGTGGTGGCAAGATTCCCTGGATATTTCCAAGTCTTCCCTTATAACAGGAATGGAACAAAGATCAATTTTACTCCGAATCAGGTGTTACCTGGTTTAAAGACTTAACCAGTTCCATACCCATCTTCCAACACATGGGAATCTATCATGAGTCACAATGCTAATCACCTTCTGCATTGTCATGCTCCCTTGCAAGCTGGTGAAATGTCATTAAGCAATTGTAATTGAATATAGTCTATGATGCCAGTCACACAGGAGATGAATCTGGCCAGTAATCCAACGACATAAACCTGTCATTCTCTATTACTGTTCATCTTCCTAAGCAAAAGGGACAGGCAATTTGGCTCCCTCGCTGTCCACCAAAGAGAGGGGACCTGCCTCCAGGCAGCAAGTGAACATTTATGTCATGGCGGAAATGTTAACTTCCTGAGGACTCTTCCAGTGCTTAGCACAGTGCCTATCTTGGCACATAGTAGGCACTTAATAAAACAAATATTTATTGATAGATTCCAGCAAAGGTTGAAGGAGGTAACAATATTCCTATTCTCTTCAACACATTATCAGAATATATGAGCTAGAGAAAGAAATAGCCACCTTATGGCCCATCTTCCTCTTCTTCCTTGAAGGATGACCTGGTTATACTCTTGCATGGAGGGATTGGGGAAAAAATAAGATTGTCTTGACTCCGAGATTTATTTCCCAGCCAGAAATTCTCTCTGTATTTTAATGTGATCATGGGAAGAGACCTCTCTCATCTCTAAGCTCCTCAAAGCATTTAACTTCACCATGAACTGTAGCTCTTATGCCTCATTCCTAGTTCTAGGCTTTTTTGGTAGTTCTATACCCACATGTATGCAGGGATGTGACTCACAAGGATCAACTTCAGTGTATTTACACCTCAGATATTGGCAAATTCTACAAAGCAGGGCTTGACTCATTATATTGTAGTGTCTAGCCTGAAGAAAGTGATTGATAACATGTTAATAATACAGATTGAAATTTAAAATGTATTGTTAGAATAGTTTTTCTCCAAGAGTCAGTTGTTAAATATTCCCTGCTATGTGTTTATCAGCTCCCCAACTAGAGTATAAGCCCCTTAAGGGAAGAAACCGATGGCCCTTTCTCTTAACTATGTATTAACCAACATGAGCTTCAGGTTGCTCTTGTAGCACCGAAATCACAGGATTGCTATGAAACTCCAGTGAGATATGAACATAAATGCTTTATAAATCAATCTTCAGGTCTTATGTCAATATAGCAATACATACATATAAGTTATTGCTGTCCTTATTATAATGCCCTAACAGAAACTAGGATGGACTCAGCCACACAATAGGGAATCAATAAATACGCGTTGCCTAATTAATAAGCAAACAACCTCTCCCTGACTTCTTACTTTCTCACTTTTCTAGATCTAATTTCCAACTCACTATGGGTTCTACATTTTTCATCTCATATTTTGCAACATACATTCTCATTCTCCTCTTCCTCTCTCACTCTGTCTCTCTGGCTCTGGCCCTTCTCCATCCCCCCCCCCCCATCTATCTTTCTCCCTCTCTCCCCACCTCTGTCTTTAGCCCTATCTCTCTTTGTCTCTGTCCTTCTGTCTCCCATTTAGCAGACTATCTTCATTAACCAGACAGCAATGAGATAACTCCAGACCGCACTGAAACTTCCCAGAAGCAGCTTCATTTTCAGGGTTCTTTATTTACCCTGAGTTTTCCTCTCTTGGATGCTTCTCCAGTGCTGATGTGTGGGAAGCAATTTCAAGGTGCCTGTGGACACAGGATCTCTCCCCAAAGGGTCTCTGAGGGCTTGGGAAACTAGCATCTGTCACTCCCACACTGGGTTTCAAGGGATTAGGGAATGTGTACAAGGATTGCAAGGAGAGAGCTTCATTTGGGGAATGCTGAAAGTTGAAAAAATTCCAAGTCATAGCAATAAGTCATGGCACCATGTAGTCGACAGAGCCATAGAACAGTGAGAAGAGGATGTCTCCACTGTTTAAAACCACCATAATACTAAGCATGAGACCAAGGTGCCTTCAGATCTAGCCCTCTCACCCTATCCCTAAATATTTTTGTTGCTAAAATAACCAACTAGAAAGATCATTTCCCAATAATCCTACCAGGAAAGAGTAGGAAAGGGAGGTGAATGTTCCCTTTTACCTTTGGCCTCTGCAAGAGAGAGGGAAGCACCAGCTCAGCAAGCAAAACTTTCCTGGGAATCTGCTATACATTAGTCTAATCCAACAAGCATTCATTAAACACCTTTTGTATATAAAGCACTGTGCTGGTGAGACCAAGACAAAATGAAAAATAGCATCTGCCCTTGAGAAGCTTATTCAACTCCAGGGAGACATCAGATAAAATGGATAATAGATACAGATACGTAATGAGGGGCTGGCCAAAGAAGGTCCGGGCCTTAGAACATGGGTACTATGCCTTGCCTGTTTTCAATTCACATGGAGGCTTGTATGATCCAAAGACAATAAAGAAAAGAAAAAGACAATTAATAATTTAAATAATTGTTTCCTCTTGTAAAAGAAACCTAGTCCCTATAAAGTTTCCTAAAACATTTGAGTCTCTCCCATCAGGATTTTAGGACCAGGAACCAACTGGAAGTCACTGACCTCTCTTGGGTAACAATTCTTCTGATTGCCTCAGAGTAGAATTGGGGTCCAGACAAAAATCTCCAGATGTCTCTTTCTACCCAGACAGAGCATGCCAATATTCCTCTAGGGTTCTTGGCAATCTCCTTGGAGGTCCAGGCAAATTTCTTCTGGGTCCTTTAAGCCAAAAAGCATCTGAAATTTCTCCTAAAGCTCCCTACCTCGAAGTACAATCCAAGTGTAGTTTCTAATTTACCCTTCTTTAAAACAAACAAGGAAAACACTCAGAAAGACATTCAAGGAGGTACAGGGCTTCCAAAATAAGATTTGAGCACTCTGGGTTGAAAGTGAGGGTTTCTAAGCCTAAACCTCATCCTACAGACTTTCAAGTCCATAAAGATCTCAGACAAGCTATCTAGATTCATGTGACAGATAAATCAGAGTCTAAGACTACTTACAAGGAAAAATGAACAATTAGCACAGTATTCTAGGCTAACTACAAGGCACCAGTATTTTAGTAATACAAAAAATCCATATTGCTCCTTCACAATATTTTTAAATGATTCAATAATACAGCTGATGTCAGAGCTTAGGCATTCAAACAAGTGAGTGGCTAGGTGGCACAGTGGAAAGAGTACCAGACCTGGAGTCAAGAAAATATGAGTTCAAATCTGGCCTCAGATACTTACTAGTTATGTGACCCTGGGCAAGTCACTTAACCTTGTTTGCCTTGGTTTTCTCATTTATAAAATGAGTTGGAGAAGGAAATGGTAAACCACTACAGTATCTTTACCAAGAAAATCCTAAATAAGATCAAGAAGATTTGGACACAACTGAAATATGATAACAAAATTCAAACAAGCAAAGGTTACCTCCAGGAAACAAGTCTGACTTGTAAGGAAGAATACTAGGAATTTAAGTACTGTATAATTACAGTGTAAAACAAAAGAAGGCAACAAGGAACTCTTTTTTTTCTTAAACAGATCTTGAAAACTAGAGTACCTAATGAAAGAATCCCAAGTAGAGAATCTCTCCAAAGGATCTCCACAAAAGTGAAGAGCCCAATATTAATTCCACGAGTCTTCTATGTGCCAGTCACCATACTATGTGCTGAGGATACAAAAAATCAAAGACAAAAAATAATCCTTGCCTTCAAGGAGCTTACAATTTAATGGGAGAGACAACCTGCAAATAAATATACAAAAGTCAAGATTATTAACAAAGAGAAGACACCAGAATTAAGAGTTGAAAAAAGCATCCTTTAAAATAAGATTTTTAATTGGAATTTAAAGGAAACCAGGAAGGTCAATAGATGGAGTTGAGGGAGAACATTCCCAGTGTCTTGTTCATAGAAAAGTCAGGATTCTAGGATTGAAGAAGAAAAATAGTTATAGCTTAGATTGTCAGGAAAGACTTCTCAAAGGAGATGGACCATGAACTGAGCTTTAAATGAAACTAGGGACTCTAAAAGGCAGAAGTAAAGTGAAAGGGCATTTGGAGGTGAGGAGAACCTGGGCAAAGGAATAGAGATAGGAGACCATACCTGATTCAGTTTGACTGGGATAAAGTGGGCACAAAAGGGAGTGATGTTGCATGAATTTGGCATTCTTAATTCTATCCTTCTCTTTGTTAATTATCTCCCATTTATCCTGCATATCGCTTGCCATATATATTAATATACATGTTGTCTCTCCCATTAAATTGTAAGCTTCTCAAGGGCAAGGATTAGCTTTTTGTCCTTTTTTTGGGTGTGTCTCCAGCACATGGTACAATGACTGGTATATAATAGACTATGGGCCCTTAACTTTTGTGAGGACCCATGGGAGTGATGTTGAAATAAGCCTGAAAAGAGAGGTTGAAACCTACCATATATCCAGCCTTGTGCTAGGTGTCATGGGTACCCAAAAAGAAAAATAATAGTAAATGGCATTTCTATAGGCTTCGAGGTTTGCAAAGCATTTCACAAAACGAACTCATTTAATTCTGGGAGTTAAGTGCTGTTATCAGTCCCATTTTACAGATGAAGAAATTGAGGCATTGTAGAGGCTAAGTCACCTGCCCAGGACCACACAGCTAGTATCTTATGGTGGAATGCAGGTTTTCCTGAGTTCAGTTCCAAAATTCTATCCACTAGCTATCTGAGTGACACTGACTAATAGTTCTTAAACTTTTTAGTCTTTGCCCTTTTTACTCCTAAAAATTATCGAGAACCCCAAATTGCCTTGGTATATTTGAATGATATGCTCATTGATATTTACTATATTAGAAATTAAAATAAACACAAAATATTTATGCATTTTAATGTAACAATAAAAGCAATTATGTTAACATGTAACCTCTTAATGAAAAATAACTACATTGTCTAAGAAAAAATTAGAATAGTGACATTGTTAACAGATAACTGGATTCTCATTTCTGTAGCGGTGGGCAAGAGACTTGGGAGTGGGAGTTGACTTATACTGCTTCTGCTTAGTTGGGATCCTGCCTTGGGGTGGGTAACCAGCTCTGGGATAGCTCTCAGTCTATACTCTTAACTGGCTCCTCAGTCCCACTGAATGGAGCACATTTGGAGGGTGGACAAATCCCACACTATATTAGCCATAGCCAGTTCTGCCAGTGGGGGCTTCTCTAGGCAGACTTATGTTGTGATGGGAGGAACCTGGCTCCATCCCTGCTGGCCCCTCCCAAGCTGACACTCCTGGAATTTAAAGGTGCCCTGGGGATTTCATCATAACTAGTGCCCCAGAGTGCACCTGAGGGATAATAAAACAAGTTGTAAATCATCTCTATAAAACCTCTAAGCTGCCAAGAGCTTTCTCTCCCTCCTACGAAAACGGGTGCATTATCAAACCTGGAATCTCCTGGGCTGAAATAACTCTTTGTGTCCCTAATCACTCCTTCCCATTCTAACCAGGTAGGTCTTCTTTCTATCCCCTCAATTTAAACTCATCTTTGTTTCTGTGCCTTTGGTTAAGCTAGTGGAACTAGCAGTTTTGAAGCTTGGGACAAATAGGAAGAAACAAGAGTGTAATCAACTTTGCAATTCATTTTAAGAAATAAAACCAAGAAGTAATTAAGACAAATTCAGTTGGGCCTGAGCTAGGATTAATTAGTACTGTGGCTTCTATTCTACATGTTATATTTTTGCATCCTCTAAATTTTGGCCCCCTGGGGCAAAGCCCCTGTTGTCTTTCCCTAGTTATAGCTCTAATTCTTGTAGTACTTTCTCTCACTGTTTGACTGGCCTAAATCTCCTTTCCTAGCTGTCTCCTGAATAAAATACTTCATATTCCTTCTTGTGCACAAGGCATCAATGGGAATAAAACAAATGGGTTAGACTAAATTATCTCTAAGGCCTCTGGTTTGCACTAACATTCTTTTATCCTAACCAAGGAAAGGCAAGATAAACCAAGAGTCAAAAATTAGACAAGAAGTGGAAATGCTAATTTCCCCCAAAAGGAAAGATTAACTCTTTGGTTTGCCTTAAAATTGTTGATTTAGAATTTAAATTGAGCAAAGCAGGGCTAACTTTAGTCTCAAATAAGGAAGGCAGTCCCCTACATGGTATGATTTGAGGGGACCATGATACCCCCCAATAAAATGGATATCTCCCATTTATGACTCAATTTCCACCATTAGTATCCTCATTCCTTTGGATTAGAAAAGGCACCCTTCAGTTTCTTCCTATAGTCTAGAAAGTCCTGTTTGCCAGATCACACAGTAAGTCCATAATATGGTCATTCTATCAGGTCGCTTTCTTCTCTGAAAGGAGTGCCAGAGTCTGAAAACCTTGGGAACATTTGAGGATGGGCAAAAGTCAGAATGAAAGCCCCTCAGGCAAGGAGACAAAGTCAGAAGTCAGAGAAGGCTGGGGGAGTTCCCAAAACCAATCCCATCAACCTCAACATTTTGCTAAGTACAACTGGCTCTTTTCTCTATTTTCTCTAGCTGCACCACCCCCATCCTCGTCCACTAGTAGCCTCTACTTGGGTCAGTGTTTGTCTATTTGCTTTTGGCTGTATGAGCCAAAGATTACTTTGGAGAACGTTAATAACTCCAGGCAGTAAATGCAAAATAAATCATCTTCTCCACACTCCTAAGCCTGGATCTGAGGCTGGCAGTCTATTCTATGTGGGCCCACGGAGACTCATCCATTTCCACTCCGAGTATGAGATGATGTATTGTCAGCCAGAGTCGGGCAGGGCAGAAATGATGGGCTTGAGGGGACCAGGGACTCTGAGTGGAATCAGCTCTGGGGTCTCCAGAGCTACAGGACAAAAGCAATTCTGGAATGCAGACAATCTGCAGCAGTTGCCTACAGCCTAGAAGGAGATGGAGGAATGAAGCTTAGGCATTCAGCATTGGATCCAAGTGAACTTGGAGCCTTTCAAACTATCTTGGCCTAGGAGGCATAATGAGGGGAAAGAGGAGAACAGTCATCAGTTTGGACATAATCCAAAAGGGAAAAAATGCAGATGAGATGAACGGGTGGGAGAGAGATTCATGTGAAGACTCGACAACTCACCCTCACCTCTAGCCCTTGGAACACACTAAAAAATGTTCTATTGTCCTGCGCATGACTTCAGAGTCTTCTCCTTCCTTGTTAGGCTGGTAAGATTTCTTTCCAGTAAAGACAACAATCCAGGTGTGACTTAGATACAGACCTACCTGGAGTTTTTGTTTCCTTGTTCTCAAATAGAAAAATAGCCTCCAGAGTTGCCCAACTGGCAGGCACTGCTGTCTCTTTTCCATTGTCACTTACCCCCTGGCTGGCCCTAGATTTCTTCCCCAAATTCTTCTGGTTTAACATGGACACTCCTCTTTTTTCCCTTTTGGGTAAACTGAGGCTGAGGTTGGGTTTTACGGAGTAAGGATGCCACCAGTATCTAAGGAAAAGAGTCAAATAAATTCAACTTACAGAGTTCAGAATTGCTGAGGGACAGAACACTATAGCTCAAAACTAGTCATAAATAGCCGCCATTGGTGTGGGTACCAATGAGGACCAACCTTCAACATTAAGCATATCCGCCATGCTTACTCAGAAAAGAAATCTGGGGATGGTTGTTTTTTCTCCCAAGAAAGGTTGACCCCCTTGTCCCATATCCTAGTCATAATGAAAACCAGGTCAAGAATGTCTTCATGCTCACTGTTCAGGAAAGGCAAAAAATGGAGGAGGTTCCGAATATCTCTCTATTACAAAGTGGTTGCTTTTCTTTCTTTTGAAGCAGCTTAAATGTGCCCCTAAAAGAGTTAAGCATGGAAGAAAATGGACTTTAATTTGACATGGTTCTTGTGGGGCATGGAAATGAGAATCAAGCATAAAGTAGCTTCATTGCTCATTAGTGACCAGGGAGTTTGCAGCCCAAAAATCCCAACCCAAGCTGGGGAGTCCAGTTACTCATCCCTCAGCGGACAGCAAGAGATCAATTCCTAATATAAAATGATCAGCCTGTACCTTTCACAGTGGTATTTCCAGGCACGGTGAACACCTGTTCACAACTCCAGATGCCCAGGGGATCAACAGAGAGAAGTTCGTTTCTAGGCAATATACTATTCATTTTCAAATGAGATAATGTATGCAAAATATTTAGCAAAAGAAATGAACCACTACATAAATGTGTGCTATAATTTTTACTATTACTAATTGGACACTAAGGTGCCAGTCTAAAATAACTAACTCGTTTTTGTATGCTGATGTGTACGTGTTTTCTCTTGAGAAAAGGAGCTGTTTTGGCTTTGTTAAATCGTTGTTGCCGTTATCCCCAGCTATTGGTTAAGGGTCTGGCAAATAGAAAGCACTTAATAAATGTTTGTTGATTGATTGACTGAGAATGAATTAGTCATAGAGGATGAGTCAAGTGCAAAATGGAAATCAAAGGACTCATCCTTTCTCCATGAATGACTCTTCCCCCCCCCCACCAAGATCTCTTTGACTCTGCAAAGTTAAGCCATATTCAAAGATCATCTGATGCCTCTTTCCCTTACCGACTCCCTATGTCAAGAGCTTGGCCATTTGTTATTGGAGAGGAGGAGGACACCTAAGGGAGAAAGGGAAACTAGCCCTTCCCTTTCTTTTCCTCCCCAAATTCTCTTCTATCTCATCTTTCCTCCATGATAATTTTTGAGATGGAGAATCTATAAATAAGTCAAAAGCCCTGGGTTCAAGTCCCTCCTTTGACACTTACTAGACGTATGGCCTTTGGCAAGTCTTGTAATTTTCCTGGGTATTAGATTCCTCATATGTAAAATGAAGGGATTTGGACCAGACAATCTCTAAGGACTTGGAGTCAAGAAGACCTGAGTTTAAATACTGCCACAGGCACTTACTAGTTTTGAAATCTTGGTCAAGTAACTTCACCTGTCTGCCTCAGTTTCCTCAATTATAAAATGGAGGTTAAAAACAATACCTCTCTCACAGAGTTTTTGTGAGGATCAACTGAGATAACCAATTAAAAGTTCAAACCTTAAATGTGATCTGTTGTTTTTATTACCTAAGGTTCCTTCTAGCTCTGGCCCTTTGATTCCCCTAGGATTTCCTAGGCTTTCCATTGGTCCTACAGCTGAACTCATAATTGTGTTGTTGTCTCCTAATTAAAGTATGAGCTCTTTGAGAGAAGGTACAGTTTTGCCTTTTCTGTTTGTATTCCCAGCATTTAATGTTGTACTTGGTACATAGTAAGCACCTAATAAGTCCTTTTTAATTCATTCATTCATGAAACTATGATCATACTCTCCAATCAATGATTTATGTTTAACTAGGACTCTGACCAGCAGGTAATGGAGAATGGGACCCCTCACAGTACATTCAGAATTAAGAGCTCATTTGTATGCCCCTATTATTTTTTTATTATATGTCAGCTTTGGTTTTTGCATCATTAATATTTTATTTTTCCCTCATTACATGTAAAAACATTTTAAACACCTTTTAAGATTTTTGAGCTGCAAAAATCTGAATAGTCAATGGAGAAATAAAACCATCACTCCTTGCAAATGATATGACAATATGCATATTCCTAAAGGTTCAACTAAAAACTACATAACATGATTAGCAACTTTAGCAAAGTTAGTTACAGGATATAAAGCAAATCAACATAAATCACCAGCAAAGAGAAATAGAAAAAGAAATTCCATTTTAAGTTAACTGTAGATGTTATCAAATACTGGGATGTCTACTTGCCAAGACAAACCAAGGAATTTTTATGAACACAATTACAAAACACTTCACAAAGTCAGATTTAAACAACTGGGAAAATGTTCATTGTTCATGGGTTGGTTGAGCCAATATAATTTTTAAAGTTTGTTTTTTCTTCCTTTTAATTTTGTCAGACTAATAGATGATGGCCCACACAAAATCCTACTCTTATGTCCCATTCTGATATAGAAATTAGTATTTTCAAAAACTTTGCCAGAGAAGCATAAGTTTTGACAGGTTCTAATAAGCTGGAAACGTTTATGGATTCATAGATTTATAGCTGAAAGTCACCTTGGAGTTTACCTTATCCAAGTCACTTCTTTTCTCAGATGAAAAAACCAAGGCCCAGAGAGAGACTGTGACTTCCTCAAAAACATTAAGGTAGTGAGTCACAGTGCTAAGATTTGAACTCAGATCCTTTGACTCAAAATCCAAAACTCTTTCTACTATGTCACAGTGCTTCAGGCATATTCCTGGCAACACATTGTATCCTCTTTCATGTACTGTGCTAGAAAAATATGGAGAAGCTCATCACTAGTAGACTAGCTTTGATGATAAATGTTTTAGCCATGGTGATGCATGAAATAAAGAAAAATATAGTATGGTCCTCATTTCTATGTATTCAGTGGCAATGATGGTAGGGAAGCAGAAAAGGAGGCACAGGGTGCTAAGAATAAAATAAAGTTTACACTCCCGGTGAACATTAACTTAACTGTTTGTGATCTATGTGGGATCTTTAGGGGGGGGGGGGGCGGGGAGAAATAGCTTTCATACAACTGGAGGAACTGAATCAATACAATCTTGACAATCTATGAATGAAAGTAGGACACAAAAGGAAGTTGCTCCTAAGTGGAAGGTTGGCTCACTAGTTCTCCTTAGCAATGCAAATAAAGGAGTTGGCAGAGTTGGTTTTATGATGTGTCAAAAAAAAAAGACAACAACCAAATATCATTTAATGGGACATCTGGACAGCTTGGATTGCAGTGCTCATAATAATCATTTGCAAAAAGTCTACAGTATAAATAATTGCAGCCTAGGTGCCAACATCTGTTACAAAAGATGATGGGGTAGAAAATCACAAAATTTCCAAATTAAATAATACTTAAGCCACAATCTACTCAAACCCTTACTTGCAAAAGAATTTCCACTACACACATAACACTTAACAAGTGGCCATTCAGTTTCTACTTGACCTTCAGTGATAAGAAATATTCTACCTGGTAGGACAGATTATTGCACTTTTGGAGAGCTCTGAATATGAGGAGTGGGGAAATTCTCTAAACTTATCTCTTTACAACTTCTCTCCACCTTTCCTACTTCTGCCCTCTGGAGTCAGGCAGAACATTCAAGTTCCTCTTCCACAGGACAGTCTTTCAAATGCTCAAAAATAATTAGCATCTTCCTTTGAGTTTTAACTTCTCCAAAATCAAACATCCCCAGATTGTTCAATTGGTCTTTATAGTCATGAATTTAAGGTCCTTCTCAGACAGAGGCTTTGTTTAAAAACCAGGCAAAATACTATATTTCCTGTAAAATTGGTCCTCAGAAAAAAATTATGAAGTGGTTTGCTTTCAGAGCTTCTATCCTCCTTTTGACCTGGCCACATGTACTCTCCATGCTCTACACATTCTCCCTATGAAGGTCCTCTCTTTCATGTGAGCATGGGTATATTCATATGAGCATTATCTTGAGGTTTAATGAGGTTCGGGGGCGGGGGGAGAATATTAACTCTGTTTGCATTATTATTTAATGAAAATACCTTTGTTATGAACTAAGTATGTTATCTGGCAGACTAGTAAAAAGTAAATGTCTTGGTGGGGGCTCTTCAGCTACAATTTAAAGAAGGTTCTGATTCCACAAAAAGATTTAGAATTTGGAATGGCTAACTTCAGAGTGAAAGGGACCACATGGGCTTTACACAAAAAAATGACTGAGAAAATAACAGGAACTACTGTTCCTATTTTCTCATCACTACAAAATCTTTAAGGGAGCTCTCTACATATTAATGAAAGTGAAATATAGTATGTCCGACTGCATTCAGATGCCATCATTTCTTTCTCTGGAGGTGGATGGCATTTTCCATCATGAGTCCTTGAAAGTTTTCTTGAAATACTGGAGTAGCTAATAAATGTTCATCTTATAATATTGCTATTACTCTATTCATTGTTCTCCTGGTTCTTCTTGCTTCATTTTGCATCAGTTCATATAGATCTTGTCAGGCTTTTCCTAAATCATCCTTCTCATCATTTCTTAGAACGCAGTAGTATTCCATTACATTCCTATACCACAACTTGTTTAGCCATTCCCCAATTGATACACACCCTTCAGCTTCCAATTCTTTGTCACCACCAAAAGAGCTGCTATAAGTATTTTTGTACAAACAGGTCCTTTCCTCTTAAAAAAAAGAAAGTGTAAGTAGAGAAGAAACAGTCTTTCTCAAACAACATTCTACAGTCAATCGCACATTTACATTTATAGAAATGACTGAAAGATGTGGCAGATGCAAGAGCCCTTTGTTGTGTTTTTATTATAAAAAGGTATTTAATCTAACAGAGGCACAATCTAAAATTGTGCCCTAAAGGCTCTCTTCTCCCATGTATATGTCAGACCTATATAAGATTACTTGAAAATGATGCATGAGATAACTTCCTTCAAATGATTAATATTGAATCTAGCATAAAGCAAGAATATGTATGCTCTCCAAAGTGACTGGCATTGTCCATTCTTCAGAAAAGAAAGACTCCCTATAAATCAGGTGTTCTTAACCTGAGGTTCATGAACTTGTTCTTTTTTAAATAAATATTTTGATAACTATTTCAATATAGCCATAGTAGGAAGGCCAGTGAGAAAGCTATTGAAATAGGACAAGAAAGAGGTGACAAGAGGCGAGTGGGCACCTAAGTGGTACAGTGGATAGAGCACTGACTTGGAATCAGGAAGATACTGAAATCAGATCTGCCCTCACATACTGCCTTGCAGAAATAGAAACTCAAAAACTAATCCCACGTAAGGAGACGCACAAATAGGAAAAGGAAAAAGGGATTGTAGGAAATGTAGAATCTCCAGATTCTAAATCAATACATCTTACAATGATTCTTTTCCTGTCTATGTGACAACAATGACAATTACCTGCCAGTTTGGGAAAAGTCTGAGGATTCAATGACCCATCTCCTAATTAGCTATTTATCAATTAGAGATGTCTTGGGGTGTTCAAGGGAGGGGCTGAATAATGAGCTCCTAAACCTCTATTTATAGAACTGTCTTGAGGTCCATTGGGGCCTTTGGTCATCAAGAGGGCAAATGATCTATCACTTTATAGGTTAAAATGCTATCCCAATCCATAAACTAATATTCTTACCCAAAACCAGTCTCTCAAAATAAATTTAGTCATCACACTAGTTGTGTGACCCTGGACAAATCACTTAAACTTGTTTGCCTTGATTTCCTCATCTGTAAAATAAGCTGGAGAAGGAAACGGCAGTATTTTTGTCAAGAAAACCACAGAGACTTGAAAATGACTGACCAACTAATGACAATAATGGAGGGAAGAAGATCCATGAGAGGTGTTGTAAAGGTACAAATGGCAAGACTTAGTAACACAGTTTGGATAGTTAAGGATGAGTGAAGCTAAGTAGAGGACCACATGAAGGTTTTGAGCCTGAATCACTAGTGTCCTCAAGTATACTAGTACCCTCCATATTATTATTATTATTATTATTATTATTATTATTATTATTACTAGAAGTTTGAAAGTGGGGCAGCGTTTGCAGGGGGAAATAGTAAATTCTATTTTGGACATATTGAGTTTGAGATACCTATGGAACATCTAGTTCAAAATGGCCAGGAGACGGGCTTAGAACTTAGTAGTAAGATGCAGGTTTGATAAACAGATTTAGGAGTCATATGTGTAGAGGTGATAATCCATTCAAGTATTGAAATCAATGTATGAATACACTTGTGTATCTTATTTTCGCACTGATATTCCTCTGGTGGTGTTGTATCATTGGGAAGCATGGAGCACCACCAACTGGAATGAGCCATTATAGATTATCCAAAGGTGGGTGTAAATTAACTGTAGAATGTTACCATGGATCACTTGCACCACAGAAGCATGGCTCTCTCTACACCTTTGTGGCTCCATTCTCCCATTAGTGTGCTCTTTCCCCAACCTCCACTTTGGAAAAAAGATCCAAGTCAGCCATCCCTTGTGCCTTTGGGTGAGAATCTCCTCCCTGCTCCCACTCTTTTTCCTGTTCATTTATGTGCTGTCTTCCCTCCATAGAATCTGAGCTCCTTGAAATCAGGGCTTGTGTTTCCTTTTGCTTTTGTTGGTAGCCTTTGATTTAAATTCCCTGCACTTAGAATTGTGCCTGGTAAGAGGAAAGACTTAATAAATACTTCTTGACTTGACTTGTAAAACGCCTCATCTAGAATATCTACAAATGGAAAGGGAGGTTAGCAGCTGCTGAATCCAGTGTAAGAGAAAACCCCAAATAGACAATTGACTACATCAGGGCCCTGAAGATACTCAAAATGATTTAAGAAGACCACTAGTGGGGCAGCTAGGTGGCTCAGGGGGTAGAGAACCAGGCCTGGAATTGGAAGGACCTAGATTCAAATCTGACCTCAAGCACTTCTTAGCTGTGTGATTCTGGGCACTTAACCCATTGTCCTCCTCTGTAAAATGGGGATAATAATAGCACCTACTTCCCCCAGAATCAACTAAAATAATAAGCATAAAGCATTTAATACAGTACCTAGCATGTAATAAGCATGATATAAATGTTAGCTATTGTTATTTGAAAATTGATATTATTTTTTAAACCCTTACTTTCTGTCTTGGTAGCAACTCCAAGACAGAAGGACAAAGGCTATTCAAATGGAAGTTAAGAGACTTGTCCAGGGTCATACCGCTAGGAATTATCTGAGACCAGATGTAAACCAGATCCTCCTGACTCCAGGTCTGACACTCTATCCACTATGCTACCCATCTGTCCCTGCTACTATTTTTTAAAATTACCTAAAATTACATAAATACATAAAAACCATAAATACATAAAAACAAAAAAATACATAAATAAAATACAAGAGATACAAAAAGCTGCATGAAATTCTGAGACAAAAGACAGTTACTGACTCCTATGACGGGGAAAGCCTTCATGATGGAATTGACATTTTGCCTGATCTTAAGGATGAATTGTATTTCAATCGACAGCGATGGAGGGAGAAAATGAGAAGGAGGAAATCTCAGGCATAAGGAATAATATGAGCAAAAGTAATAAATCAAGCTAGCACAAGGCACGTATAAGGGCCATAAAGGAGTTGTCTGGCAAGGATAGGAATGATATGGAAAAGAATCAAGAGAAATAAGTCTGGGAAGGTTTTACAGAGGGCTGTGGATGCCAGGCTTTTAATTGGGAGACAATAGGGAACCACTACAGGGTTATCATTCATCCTCCAACAAGCATTTATTAAATACCTACTGGGTTCCAGGTGTTATGCTAGAGTGTTGGAGATACAAAGACAAAAACAAGTCCCTGTCCTCAGGGAACTTACATGGGGGGGGGGGAATGTACATAATTAAGTAAATACAAAACATATACAAAGTAATTTTAGGGGAGGGATATTAGTAAGTGGGAAGATCAATACAGACCTTAAAGGCATCAATGTTGTTTAGTGGTTAGAACCCTAGACCTGGGGTCAGAAAGACCTGAGTTCCAATCATGCCTTAGACACTAAGTTATGTGGCCGTGGGCTCAACCTCAGTGTAAAATGGAAAGAATAAATATAAAATGGAGATGATAATAGTACCTATATTCCAGGGATGTCATGCAGGTCAAATAAGATATTATCTTATAATTGTTATTCAATGACTTTTTAGCCACATCCAATTCTTCATGACCCCATTTGGGATTTTCTTGGCAAAGTGCTGGAATGTTTTCCATTTCCTTCTCCAACTCACTTTACAGATGAGGAAACTGAAGCAAACAGGTTAAGTGACTTGCCCAGGGTCACACAGGTAGGAAGTATCTAAGACTAGATTTGAACTCAAGAAAAGGAGTCTTTCTGCCTCCAGGTCTGACTCTCTAACCACTGAACCACTTAGCAGCCCCTAGGAAAATAATTTAGGAATATCAATTTGATAGCTGTGTGAAAGGAAAAAGCCTTGAGACAAGGAGAACATCTGGGATCTATTGCAGAGGGCTCAGGCAAGAAGTAGTAATGGTCTGAACAAGAAGAAGAATAGATATGTGGCATGATTACACTTTTTCCCCAAAAAAATACTTAATTTCTCAGTGTTGTGAAGGATGTATGGGAGGACAGAGAGAGAGCAGAGATGGGAAAACCCATTTGGAAACAGTTCTAATGGTCTAGACTGGTGAGGACCCGTGCCTGTACTATAATGGTAGCCATGGAAATGACTCTTGCATCCAATACAGGTCTATTCAATTCACTTCAACAAACATTTACTAAGTGTCTGCTCTGTGCTAGACAATGTGTTAGGCTCCTGGGAAACAAAGGGAAAAAAGTTCCTGTTCTCATCAAACTCTCATTCTACTTGAGGGCAAAGGGAAGGGGGAGATAAAACAACAGAATCATGGATTCAGAGCAGAAAAGAGGCTTAGAAGTCACTTAGTCCAACTCTACCCTTCCCAGAGAAGAAAAGTCACACTCAGAGGCAGCTAGCTGGGTGACTCAGTGGGTTGAGAGCCAGGTGTAGAGATGAGAGATCTGAGGTTCAAATATGGCCTCAGACACTTTCTAGCTAGTGGGCAAGTCACTTAACCCCCGTTACCTAGCCCTTATCACTCTTCTGACGTGGAACTGATACTTAGAATGAATTCTAAGACATAAGGTAAGGGTTTACGAAAGAAAGAAAGAAAGAAAGAAAGAAAGAAAGAAAGAAAGAAAGAAAGAAAGAAAGAAAGAAAGAAAGAAAGAAAGAAAGAAAGAAAGAAAGAAAGAAAGAAAGAAAGAAAGAAAGAAAGAAAGAAAGAAAGAAAGAAAAAGAAAAAAGAAATGGAAAGCTCAGACAGAGGAAGTGCCTTGTCTAAGGTCACTCATAACTTAAGTGGCTCAATTCCTAGAATTAAACCCAGACCTGATTCAAAGCCCACGGCTCTTACTACTCTGCTTTGAACTGTCATCCATCATAGGGTGAACGGGTCAATGACAGAAGCCTAGACTTTTACTGCTGGAAGGGGCCTAAGCGAAGGAAGTGAGGATGTTTAGACCAGAGAAGGCTTAAGGAGCACGTGACAGCTGTCTTCAAGTCTTTGGAGGGCTATCTTGGAAGACGAATTATATCTGTTCTATTTAGTCCCAGAAGGTCAAATTAGAAGCAATGGATGAAAACTAGAGAAGCAGATTTTTTTATTTTTTTATATTTTAATTAATTATAAATTAATTAGTGCTAATTAATTTATAATAATATTTTTAAACCAACAACCCAACAGCATTTAGAGTTGTCCTAAAGTGGAGTGGTCCTCCTCAGAATACAAGGATTGCCAGCTTGGAGTATGCATAAGATTAAAGGAGAAGACAATCTTGTCAAAGGGGAATATCAGATAATATTTCATTAAGAACCATATGAGAACCAGGAGAACACTGTATACAGTAATAGAAATGGTCCATGATGATCAACTGGGAAGGACTAAACCATCATCAGCAAAGCAAAGCAAGTCTCCAAGAGATCCATAAAAGACATAGGATGGAAAACGCTCTGCATAGCCAAAAAATGAAGTCTGAGTGCAGATGGCAAAGAATGCCATTTTCCACTGTATTTCCTTCATGAGATTCTCATCATATATGTGATATGTGTCTCCTATCAAGACACCAGCAATGTGGAAATATGTACTACATGAAAGCATTGGTATAACCTGTTTTAGACTATTTACTGCCTTGGGGAGTGGGGGGAGGAAGTGAGGGAGAAAAATCTGAATTCTAAAATGTCAGAAAACGATTGTCAAAAATTGTTTCTACACGTAACTAACAGCACTTGCTTTGGCAGCATATAGACTATATGTAATGAAAGAAAGAAAAAATTGTTTGTTTCTTTGTTTTTTACCAAAAAAAATAGGGAAGTTAGGTGGCATAGTGGATAGTTAGAATTGAAAGTAAGACAGAAGGTAAGGGTTTTAAAAAAATCAATATTAATCTACTGAAATTCATCCTTTATTTTATTTTTTATTTAAAGATACATGGTAAATTCTAGCCACTTTTCACCCTTCATATTAAAAAAAAGAGTAAATCATTTCAGATCAGGCCAATATTAGACTTGTTTTGCTTGATAGTGTAAGGATGGGTGCAGGGGAGGATTTTTGGAACCCTAACATGAGGACTGAGGGAGAGAAGTGTCAGTTGGAGAGCAAAGGATTCTGGGAAGGAAACATGACTTGAGGAAGATCTGGAGAATTCTGGGGGCTTCTAAGCTGAGTCCTTGACCTGAGAGACATTGGGCATATTTCTTACATTGGGTTTAGATTTTCTTTTATCTTTAAAAAAAAACTGGGAGTGGGAGAGATGAGCAGGAAGTCTAAGGTTGAGGTTGCCAAAAGAAAAAGAAAAGGGAGAAATGGAAGTATTTTTTAATGCACATGAGAAAACAGAAGGAGGCCAAAAAGAATCATAGATAAGTAAGATAGTCTTGAAAGTTATGAGCTGAATTTATTATGTTCATAAAAAGAAAAGTAAGCTGTACATAATGAGATTCAGTTTCACATACAAATCTATTTTTTTGGTTTTAGTATTATATGGAAATGCTTATTTTATTTGATTTTTTAGTTCAAATAATGCTTTATTTTGTTTTTTAAAAGAATGGGGGTTTACTGGAAACCAACAAAAATAAAGAAGAAGAAACCCATCCCTGTTTTTAGAGAAAGAAAGGCCTTTGGGAATCAGCTAAGCCTCATAACATATTTTTAACAGATTTTTTTTTTACAGATAAAGAAACCAAGGTCTCAAAATAATGAAGTGGCCTGCCCAACATTATGCTGGTTAAATAGCCCAAGACAGAGTTCTCTGACTCTGGATCCAGGGCTCCTGTTAATAAGCTATGATGCCTTCCTCTCTTCCAATGGATTTTTCTTCCTTTGTCCAGAATGTTGTGGAAGGATTTCCCCCCTCAGGCCTGTACTAGATGAATTCTGAAGTCCATAGAATTATACTTTTTTTCAATACCTTCCATCTTAGAATCAATACTAAGGCACTAAAAGACTGTCTGCCCTTTGATCCAGCCATAGCACTGCTGGGTTTGTACCCCAAAGAGATAATGGGGAAAAAGACTTGTACAAGAATATTCATAGCTGCACTCTTTTTGGTGGCCAAAAATTGGAAAACGAGGGGATGCCTGTCAATTGGGGAATGGCTGAACAAATTGTGGTATATGTTGGTGATGGAATACTATTGTGCTAAAAGGAATAATAAAGTGGAGGAATTCCATGGAGACTGGAACAACCTCCAGGAAGTGATGCAGAGCGAGAGGAGCAGAACCAGGAGAACATTGTACACAGAGCCTGATACACTGTGGTACAATTGAATGTAATGGACTTCTCTACTAGCAGCAATGCAATGATCCAGGACAATTCTGAGGAACTTATGAGAAAGAACTATCCACATCCAGAGGAAGAACTGTGGGAGCGGAAACACAGAAGAAAAACAACTACTTGATCACAAGGGTTGATGGGGATATGATTGGGGATGTAGACTCTAAAAGATCATCCTAGTGCAAATATCAATAATATGGAAATAGGTCTTGATCAATGACACATGTAAAACCCAGTGGAATTACCCGTCCTCTATGAGAGGGGGATGAGGGGAGGGAAGGGAAAGAACATGATCCTTGTAACCATGGAAAAATATTCTAAATTAACTAATTATATAAAATTTTCCCCAAAAAATAAAAAAGAATCAATACTAAGTATTGGTTTCAAGGTAGAAGAGCAGTAAGAACTAGGTAATGGGGGTCAAGTGACTTTGACAACATCACTTAGCCAGGAGGTGTCTACGTCCAGATTTGAACCCAGGACCTCCTAGGTCTCTAGGGCTGGTTTTCTATCCACTGAACTACATAACTGCCCCCCAAAATTACAGTCTTTAGTTATTTAATTAATTAAATTAAATTTAAAGCTGGAGGTCGCCTGAGAGCTCATCTATCAATCTATTAGCAAGTATACATTAAGGGTCTACTATATGCCAAGGACTATGCTAAGAACTCATGATACCAAGACAATACATGAGACAGCAAATTCAGGGAATATACAAATGAGAGGGAATCATTTCAAGAAGTATTATTAGGTCAGGACAGAAGGGTTGGAGAGTCAGATGTTGCTACTAATAACCAGAAGGTTCAAAAGAGGCTTCATGTTGTAAAAATGGAGATTTGAACTTTGGACTCCATTCCCCAGAAGTCCTTGCTCACTTCCCAAAATGCCTTGTAATCTCACCTGGGCTGAGAGCGAGATGGGGTATTTAACCTGGTTGTAAAGGCTTCCGGGGGCTCTTTTCTACTTCTGCTGCAGGCAGACGCGTCTCTCATGTGAGTGAAATGGAATTGGGCCTCTTGGCCCACCTAGCACGTACCTTTCTTACTTGTATTTTCTTAAATTCTCAACCTTTAATAAATCTCTAAAACTATAATACTCCTTGCAGAGAGAAACTAATTTCTACCTGCCTCAGTTTCCCCTAAATTTTAATCATAACAGTTGAATTTTAACTGTTACAATGTACAAGATGGTACCCAAGCTGGGCTTTGAAGGAAGCTAGGGATTCCAAGAGTCAGGAGTGAAGAGGAAGGGCATTCCAGAAATGAAGCCGACATGGGAGCTGGAATCCACATACAAAGAGCAAGGAGGTCAGTTGGTCTGGAACTTAGAGCTCATAAAGGAAAATAACACCGGGAAAGTGTACAGGAGCCAGACTATGGAAGACTAAATACTAAGCCCCAAAGAGTTTGTGTTACAGGCTAGAGGTAATGGGGAGCCAACATTGTTTTTTGAGCATATGGAGAGGATGAGGTGGATGTGCTCAGATCTGAGTTTTAGGAACATCAATTTAACAGGCTTCTGAAAGGACTTGCTAACTAATTATTAGTAGGAGGTAAAAGAGAGAAGAAAAGTAAAAAACAAAAACAAGGCAGAAGAATCTCCATTGCACAGTCCAGCACAGAAAGTGGGGCCAAGTCTCTGAGCCACAGGGAGAACAGGGGGGAGAGCCGGGTCACCTACTCCAAGCCCACCTTGACTTTGGCATCCTAACTCAGAGGGTCAGCTTCATGCCGCACTCCCTACTCTAGCTGGGCTCAAACTTCCTGGTCATTCATAAGGAGAGAAAACAGTTCCTATTCCTGCCTCCCTTTTCTTTGGGATTCTTCTGGGACTTGAATGGATCAACTTTAATAGGTTTATTATGCAATGATGAGCTCATGGATAAATGATTCCACCCGTCCACAATTATTCAGATGTAGGTCATAGCAAATTCTGCCTGAGCAGGAGAATCCAGACATTAATTAAGTGAGAATCAATGGCCAACCCTCCACCAGCCCCCCATCCTCAACTGGGGGAAAGGGCATGCTCTGCTGAGGATGGACTGTGGTCAGGGCAGGACATTGAGCATTCTAGTCCAGGCATGGCTAGAATTCTCCCCAGAGAAATGCTCAGGGGTTCTTTGAATGTTTATGATAGTCAGGAGAATGAGAATGAGCCTAGAAGAGGCTAGAGTCGTAGGCACATGGGCATACTGCAGGAGTCAGGCTGGCATGACTCCTCACCCTTGGCATCCTGGTAGCAACTTAGACATTCTCAAACCATCAGCCATTTGGGAATATATTTTTTTAAAACCTTTACCTTCCATCTTAGGCAAAAGAGCAGTAAGGGCTAGGCAATGGAGGTTAAGTGACTTGCCCAGGGTCACACTCAGAAAGTGCCTGAGACCAGATTTAAACTCTGGATCTCCCTGTCTCTGAGCCACTGAGCTACCTAGCTGCCCCATTGGGCTAGTCTTTATCTGCAAAGGTGACAAAGACTGTCTTCTCTTTCACCCAACCTACCTTGGGGCCAGTATCAGGTATTTGTGACATGGTGGAGTTAATAGAAAGATTCCTGGACTCATAGGGCAATGGTACAGAAATTTAGAGCTGGAATGGACCTTCGCAATCATTTCACTTCTTCACATAATGAAATAATAAAAGATCACAGGACAATATCCCTATGGTTAGAAGGGGACCTCAGATGTTTTCTAGTCCAAATCATTTTCCAAGTGAAAAGATTAAAACCAATTAAAGCTAAGTTCAAATCCAGCCTCAGACACTTCCTGGGCAAGTCATTTAACCCTCATTGCCTAGCCTTTACCATTCTTCTGCCTTGGAACTAATAACTAGTACTGGTTCAAGATGTAAGATAAGGGTTTTTTTTTTCCCTAAAGCTAGCATGCCATGTCCAAATTCCCAAGATTATAAGTGGCAGAGCTGATTTTGAACTCAAGCTCTATGACTCCAAGTTCAAACCTCTAAATCAAAACTATCCTCTTGGAAGTTCCAGCAATATATTTGGAAAGTAGAATAACTGTCATTAATAAAAATGCAGTTTTCTTATAAATACAAGAACAATAATACCTAGTATATATAGTATTTATGTACCAGGCACTGTGTTAAGCAGTTTACAATTATCACTTTTTAATCCTTAGAACAAATGTGAGGTAGTTACTATTATTATCCCCACTTCATAGTTGAAGAAACCAAGATGGACAGAGCTTAAATGACTTACCCAGGGTCACACAGCTAGTGTGTGTGTGGTTAAGTTTGAACTCAGGTCTTCCTGATTCCTGCCCTCGAGCCACTTTATTACCTAACTGCCAGTTCTTCTGTTCTTCTATGAATAGTGGGATAAAATATCTGAATATTTGGGGATATTTTTGTATTATTCTAGGGCCATGTTTGTTTGGAAATAGATATGAATGAGAAGGCTACAGTCTTAGCCTGTGGGCTGAAGAGGTGATGCTCTCAGCCTGAGCTCTGGCTGATGGGTGCTGGCTCTTCACAGCTCTCCTCCTCCTCAGCCCCCAACTTAATTATAACTTGCTATGGTCTTGGACTGCAGCAAGTTCATTTTCATTCTCTTTTGTTACCAATAAAAGCTCATTGTTCCCATCCCCAAACAGCCCCTTCTCCCCACTGACCCAACAAGCCCGCAGGACACAAGTAAATTGCCTCCTAACCAACTCATGACCCCTCTGTCTTTTCATTAAGGCAAGTTGACTCTTAGAATGTTAGGGCCTGGACTGCCCAGGAGGCTCTGAAGGGGAGGGGGGACAGGGGACCAGCCACCCTGTTCCTACCCTGACTCTCCTCCCTGCCAGCTCCCTCTCTAGACTCAGAGAAGAAGCACTAGCACTGAGAAAAGAAGGGTCTTAGACCCAGGTGATAATTGGGGTCTCTGGGCCATGACAGATCTGACTGGAGAACAACAGGAAGTCAAAGATTTGGAGCAGGGGTGGGGGTGGGGTCCTTCTTCCAAATAAGAACGCCATCAGAGCCTCACTCAGTCTTGAACTACATTAAGAGATATATGGCACCCAAGCCCAGAGAAAGGATGATTCCCCTATAGGCTGTCCTGGTCGAGCCACATCTGAAGTGTTGTGTGGAATTCTGGGCATTTTTAGGAAGAATAATGATCAACTGGACATTATCTAGATCAGGGTGGTCAGAGTGGTGAAGAGTCTGCAGATTGGGCTACTGAAAGAAACAAGGATGTGCAGCCCCAGCGAAGAGAAGACTTTGATAACATGGAAGAGAGAGAGAATAAACTCATTCTGCTGGCAGACCCAGGAGCAAGGGGTGGAAGTTCAAAATGGGACCCAGACAAGCCAAGCAGAACAATCTACCTCCACACACACACACACACACACACACACACACACACACACACACACACACATATATATATATATATACACATACATATAAAATTATTTATCTATCGGTCTGTCTACTTACATATTTATATATCTCTCTACCTACCTGCATATCTATCCATACACTTACATAGCTAGCTAGCGAGCGACATAACTACTTCTCTACCTACCTACGTACTTATCTACCCATCTGTCTACCTACATAACTACTTCTCTATCTATCTACATATCTATCTATTTACCTATATATCTATCTACTTACCTGCCTACTTATCTACCTATCTATCTATCCATCTACCTACATAACTATCTGCATATATATCTATCTACCTACCTCCATACCTATCTATCTTTCTGCATTTTTAAGCCTTTATCTTCTTCCTTAGAATCAATACTGAGTACTGGCTCCAAGGGTGAAGAGCAGTAAGAGCTAGGTAATGGGGATTAAGTGTCTTACCCAGGGTTACACATCTGGGAAGTGGCTGAGGTCAAATTTGAACTCAGGACTTCCCGCCTCTAGGCTTGGCTCTCCATCCACTGAGCCACCTAGATTCCCCTTTTCTCTGTATTTTTAAAAGTAAGTTGTATGTTCTAGAGATTCCTGGTATCAAATACAATTCTCTTTTTTCTGTTCCTCATATAAGGAATGTTGGTTATTTATGCTTGTGGAGTATAATAATAAAAAAGGGGATACATGTGGCTTGTAAAGGCAGAGAATAAGACACTCAAACAGGATACATAATAGATTGCCCAACCTTCACACACCCCCAATTCCTCCTACTCTAGCCTGCTTGCACCTTTGCCACAGCTGGAAAGGCCAGGTAACAACTCTTAGAGGAGTAAATATTCCAAGATAAATCCAACGTCCCCCAAGAGGAAATCCCTATACCTTGTTGCTCACATTTATGATTAGTCTTGGGTCCTTCAAAGGGAATCATAGATGGGAAAACACTATATAGAGGCAAGCAATGATGACTATGATTGAACAGAAACAGCCAAAGTACTAGATGGTGGCGATGCCGTAGTTACCCCATTGACCACTGGGTGGAAGCATTTATGTGAAAGCAGCCCCAGCCCTGGGTGCCTTGAAAAGGGCAAAGTTGGCTTCAGTGCTTGTTGAGTGACAAAGCTGACACTTTGGCTACAACCATTGGCAAACTCCAGCCCTTTCAGGGAGGTGGTGCTTTTCCCATAGTAAGAATCGTACTTCAAAATTTCAGAAAGTATTTCCACATTTTAAGGCATAGTGAAGCGAAGGAAAGAGACAACCTAATTTAGGGGGGAAACCCTCAGATGTGGAATAAGGAAACCTGGTTTCCAAACCTGACTCTTCTACTGTGTAAACTTGTCCTTCCTATTTGGACAAGTCGGTTCACCTCAGAGTCTCAGAATTGGGCACTGTGTCCCTCTAGGATATGCCCGACAAATGGTAATGCAACTTAAAGACCAAGTGATAGGAAATCCTGAAACCTCCCTAGATATCCCCTAATTGTTAGGGAGATTTTCCTCAAACAGAATCCAAATTTGCCTCTTTGTAATGACCTCACATTGCTCCTTGTCATTCACATCTTTCCTTCTGTCAGTGAGCTAGCATTGACTAAATACTTACTGTGTGCTAGGCATTGTACTTGGCGCTTTGTATGCAAAGAAAAGAAAAAAAGTCCCAGCTTTCAAGAAGGTTGCAGTCTAATGGGGGAGACAATATGCAAGAAACTATACTTAATAAACTATATGCATGATAAATTGGGGATAACCTCAGAGGAAAGGCACTAGCATTAAGAAGAACCGGAAGTCTTCTTGCAGAAGATGGGACTTTAGCTGAGTTGGAGGAAGTCAGGGAAGTCAGGAGGTGGTGATGAGTAAGGCAGAGCATTCCAGGCATGGAAGACAGTCAGGATCAGGAGACTCGGACTAAATAGTCTCACTTCCTTTAACTGGTATAGTCTTCAATCCTCTCATCATCCTGACTGCCTTCCTTTGGAGGAACTTTGTTTTGTCATTTTATGTCCAAAAATGAGGCATCCACAAATGAGCATGATAATATTCCATATATTATCTGACTAAGGTAGATTAAAATGGGTCTTTTGATATCTCTGTTCTTGACATCGTGTCCCCATTAATTTGGTTTAACAACAGGGTTAGCATTGTTTGACTGCCATAACACTTTGTTATCATATTAAGTTTTCAGATCATTAAAAATTCCATATCTTATTTTCCCAAGTATTATTTTCTAACCACACTTTTTAAAAAATCCTATACTCCGTTCATTGATTTCTTAGACCCTATGTAGAACTTTATATTTCTCTCTATTAAGCTTCATCTTTGTAGATTTATCCTATTATTCTGGTCTTTAAAGATCTTCTTGGAACCCACATCTGTCATCAGTCATGTTCAAGGTCCTTTCCAGCTTCATGTCATCTCAGTTTGGTCATCTTTAAATTAAGTGGATTGGACCACTTAACTTGGACTTAAAAAAAAAAAATCCTTATCTTCTTTTTTAGAATAGATACTATGTATAGGTTCTAAGAAGATCAGTAAGGGCTAGGAAATCTGTGCCTTGCCCAGGATTATAGAGCTAGAAAGTATCTGAGGCCACATTTGAACCCAGAACCTCCCATCTCTAGATCTGGCTTTCTATCCATTGAGCTACCTAGCAGCCCAGACCAGATGACTTTAAAAGAACCTTCCAGCTCTGAAATTCTTTAATAACAAGGAATAAGGAAAAAAAAACAAAAGTTACCTTGCTATTTATTTTCCTTTTGTGCTAATCATTGCATACCTCAATGTCCAAAGAGAGCAACAAAACAGAAGTCAAAGGGCAAAAGATATATTGGTGATATGGGTAGGATAATTTGGTCATGTTACATGGCAAGCAGCCTCACCATCCAAAATGCAACTGATTTCCCATATTCCCATTTCCCCAGAAAGATAAAACATTTTCCATTTCTTAGAATGTATTTTCTGCATTGGTTTTATCACGAGAGTTCTTTCTGAGTGTGTGTGCCATCTAAAACCCACCAGAATCTTCTCACAAACTTCCAACATTCAGGATGCTAGATGCTTCAGCTGATTGAAATCAAAGAACTCCAATTCAAGAGGTGCCATTGATTCTAGTACAACTAACACCTTCCCAGCCCCAGTTACTAACCCTCTTATTCTCATTTCCAAAGTTCTCAAAGGTAAGAAGAGTTTTACCCTCTGAATGTATCCAGAGAAAGAAGTCTTTTCTTCCTAGGTTCCTCAGGCGAGACACGTGCAGGGATCTGAGGTTCTGAGTCCTGAAGAAGAAAGGAAGATTCATGTTAGTGGCAGGTACTATTGTCATCTGCCACAAAGAAGTAAGTTTCGAAGAGATCTTGGAGGTGACCTGGTTGAATCCTTCACTTTTTAGATGAGGGAACAGACCTTGAAAATGAAGTAGTTGATCCATGGGATCACAACAACATAGATTTAAAGATGGAAGAGATAGACCTCAAAGGCCATCTAGGATAACCCATTCATTTCACAGTTGTGGAAATTGAGGACCATAGAGGTTAAATGGCTTATCAAAGGTCACCCAGATAGTATTAGAGTTGGGTTTTGAATCTCAGTTTTCATAACTCCAATTATAACAATCTATTTACTTATTTACCTGGGATTGGTCTTGACTCCCACCCTAATGATATGTTATTTTAAAGGCACATTAAAAAGATCTCCATTCTACATTTGGACAAATAAAGGCTCATCATGTGTCAAGGTGACTCATATAAGATCAAGGAGAAGGGAGCAGCTGGGTAGCTCAGTAGAACCACTCTTCTGCTTTGGAGCCAATACACATTATTGACTCCAAGAGGGAAGGTAAGGGTTTAAAAAAAAAAAGATGAAGGAGAAGCTAAAAACAGACTTCCTAGGACCTTGTGGGTCTACACCATATATGGACAAGGTAAATAACTTATGTCTTTGATATAAGCTCCAAAACCCTTTCAATAAAATGAATAAATGAAGCCTGTAGCACCTGTATTCAAAATCATTATTCACACCCACTGGGAGAGGAAAGGCTCTCTATAGGAAAGAGGACAAATTTCTCCTTCTAATCAAGAAGAGAGTCACGGAGCTAAATTCCAGTCAATAGTAAGCTTAGTTAAGAAAGGACTCATCTGTCATCAACAGAGAAGCAATCTGGATACATGTAGACCAAGAGAGGAGAACTAAAGACTGGGAAGTCATGAAGGGGATGGAGAAGAATGTCAAATGTGAGCACTGAACTGAGTGATCTCTAAGCTGCCTTCTCACTCTAACATTCCCCAAGTCTTTGAGATTCAAGAAAGGCTGAGAAAAAACATGGAGAACAAGACATTTTTTTCTAACATGGACAATATGGAAATCTGTTTTACTTGACTGGGAAAGCTTGTTTTCCTTTTGTTCTAGAAAGGAAAAGATGGAAAGAAGAAAAAAGGCTTAATCATTTGAAAAAAATAAGATTTCATTTTTTTAAAGGGGTTAGGCAGACAAGTGAAGCAGTGTTGGAATTACCAGGTTAAATTTGAAATGTGTGTGTATGTGTGTGCTTTAAAAATAGTATATAGGGGGCAGCTGGGTGGCTCAGTGGATGGAGAGCCAGGCCTAAATATAGGAGTTCCTAGGTTCAAATCTAGCCTCAGATACTTCTCAGCTGTGTGACCCTGGGCAAGTCACTTGACCCCTATTGCCTAGCCCTTTCCTCTCTTCTGCCTTGGAGCCAATACCCAGTATTGACTCCAAGACGAAAGGTAAGGGTTTAAAAAAAACCAACAGTATGTATTGGAGATTCACAATTTCACATATGGTCCCCCTTTTCTTGTTCTTTGAATGTAAAATGTATGTTCAAATCTGACCTCAGACACTTCCCAGCTGTGTGAACCTGGGCAAGTCACTTATCCCCATTGCCTAGCCCTGACCACTCTTCTGCCTTGGAACCAATACTTATTGTTGATTTCAAGATGGAAGGCATCAGAGGGTTTTTTTTTAAGATTTTATTGTAGTTGGTAGAGCCATAAAGCAATATTTGAAGAAATAAAGAACACTTGGCATGGCCCCCAGTTTCTTGAGAAAGACAACATTAGAAGCCTTCTAGACTTCTCCCAAATTATTCTTTAGTGACTCCAGAAGAAGACGATTTCAGAACAGGTAAGAACATTACCATGGTTGGTCTGGTGGGGATTTGTTTTGACTTTGGGTTTTATCAACTTTATCTCTCACCCCTAACCTACTCAGGATGACTCTCCTATAAGCTGACTTGTCTAGGAATATCAAAGCAGCTTCTCCCATATGGCCCAAATGTTATAGATATAATTTAGATATATAGTTATAGATATAATATATAGAGAGATGGTATAGATATAGATACATAATATAGATATAGTTATAGATATAATTTAGATCAGAAAAATAATTTAGAGGCCAATTAGTCTAACCTCCTCTTTTGGCAGATGAGGAACTGAGTCCAAGAGTAAGTTACCTGACCAAGGTCACATAGTTGGCAGAGTTGGAATACTGATTCTAAATTCATTACGCTGCAACTTGTGGCCCTTAAATTTAATATTACAAGAGTTAATTTTTAAAGTGAAAATCAAAGAGGGAGATTCAGACAAACAGAGATATAGAGAGAGGAGAGAAAGAGACACTGTGGGGAGAGGAGATAGAGCGAGAGAAAAAAGTAGAGTGGGAGAAACATGCAAAGGGAAGAAAGAAGAGAGAGAGGAAAGGGAGAGAGTAGCAGAGATGAAGAGAGATAGAGACTAGAGATGACAGACAGAAGAGGTAGGAGAAAGAGACAGAGAGAGATAAGATGTTTGTGTGAGAGACAGACAGACAGAGAGAGGAGGGAGGGAGGGAGGACACAGAGAGACAGGGAAAGAGAAAAAAGGTAAGAGGCAGAGAGAGGCAGAGAAAGAGAGACAGTGAATGAGAGAGATGAAGAGAGAGAATGAGAGAATAAGAGAGAGAAAGAAAAAAGAGAGAGAAACAGAGAAACAGAACTTGTAGATAAACTAAATGAGAGAAATAGAGACAGAGAGAGACAAATAGAAAGAGAGAGAGACAGGGAGAAGAGAGAGGGGGGAGGGAGGAGAGAGAGAGGGGGAGGGAGAGAGGGAAGAGAGAGAGGGAGGGAGGAGAGAGAGAGAGAGAGGGAGGGAGGGAAGAGAGAGGGAGAGAGAGGCAGAGGGAGAGAGGGAGGGAGGAGAGAGAGAGAGGGAGAAGAGAGAGGGAGAGAGAGAGAGGGAGGGAGGAGAGAGAGAGAGGGAGAAGAAAGAGGGAGAGAGAGAGAGGGAGGGAGGGGAGAGAGAGAGAGAGGGAGGGGAGAGAGAGAGAGAGGGAGAAGAGAGAGGGGGGGAAGGAGGAGAGAGAGAGAGAGAGAGAGAGAGAGAGGGAGGGAGGGAGAAGAGAGAAAGAAAGAGAGAGAGGGAGGGAGGAGAGAGAGAAAGAGAGAGAGGGAGGGAGGGAGAAGAGAGAGAGAGAGAGAGAGAGAGAGGGAGGAGAGAGAGAGAGAGAGAGAGAGAGAGAGAGAGAGAGAGAGAGAGAGAGAGAGAGAGAGAGAGAGAGAGAGAGAGAGAGAGAACTTGTAAATAAACTGTTAAAACTTTCTCTACAGAGAGATTTCTGAAGCTGGCTTTGTGTTCCTCCCCAAACCTGCCAACTATATTGAATAAATCCTTCCTCCCTTGCTGGGCAAAGAAAACCAAATCCTATTAAGTGGTGGAAGTAACATAGCAGGGTGAAGGGAGTGGGGAAGAGTGGAGGGGGCCCAGAGGTAATTGTGAAAATGGACTACTGTGCCTATTTGGGAGTGTGTCCTCACTGCCTAACTCCCAGAGTTCAAGTCCATTAATAAAACTGCCCCCGTCATGTGCAATCTGCCCTCCCATCCCTCTGCATGAAGGAAGTTGACATGTTAATGTTTGCATGCTGGTCAGGCGGAGTAAAGCCTTCATTAGATTTTAGAAAGCTCTTCTCCCTGGCCAGGCCTCTGGTCTGGCTTCGATTGAATTACCAAGCTAAACAGAACAGGAAGGAACTGCTCCCCTAATTCTGTTTGATAGCTCTCTTTATCATTTTCAGTTGCCAGACTGAACCTAGCTGGCCTCCCCCTGCCTGCAGAAGGGGTCACAAGTTGGTCCTTTCTGGCTCCAGAGGGGAGGGAGTCCCTGTCTGTGTTGGTGACCAGCACTGAGACCCAGCTGAGGCTCCCGGAGTCCTCTTGTTGCCATTGGAAGCCGCTGGGAGTGGGTTCTTGGGAGGAAAGGGCAGTTGGGAGACAAGGAGTTGAGTTTAAAACCCCTGAGCAGGGGCTTTGGGGGAAGTGACCTAAATAGCTCCAGAAGACCTGTCAGAGGGTATTGTATTGGCAGCGATTTGGCTAATTGAATGACAGCTTATTTTTATAAAATAAGGCTTAAGTTCCCTCTTTCATCTTCAAAAAACCTCAAGGCAAGACAAGGCCTGGTACAGGAGAAAGCATGCTGGATTTGGAATTAGCGGGTCTGGGTTCAAATGTTTACTTTATCATCAGCTACCAAGGAAATAAAGAGCAGGTTGCAATATGTTTAGGCTTCATTTTCTTCATCTGAAAATAAAGGGCATGGACTTAAGTAGATGGCCTCTGAGGCCCCTTCCAGATTCAGATTTATAAGGCTATGATTCTATCTGGATCCCAGTTTATTCGTCTATATAATCAAGGTGGTTAGCCTATATGGTCTTTAAATTCTAGTTCTCATGGGGTAGCTAAGTGACTATTTGAATTGAGAGCCAGAGCTAGAGACCAGAGGCTCTGGGTTCAAATGTGGCCTCAGATTCTTCCTAACTGTGGGACCCTGGGCAAGGCACTTAACCTCCATTGCCTAGCCCTTACCACTTTTCTGCCTTGGAAACAATGCACACTATTGATTCTAAGATGGAAGGTGAGGGAGGGAGGGAAGGAAGGAAGGAAGGAAGGAAGGAAGGAAGGAAGGAAGGAAGGAAGGAAGGAAGGAAGGAAGGAAGGAAGGAAGGAAGGAAGGAAGGAAGGAAGGAAGGAAGGAAGGAAGGAAGGAGGGAAGGAAGGAAGGAAGGAAGGAAGGAAGGAAGGAAGGAAGGAAGGAAGGAAGGAAGGAAGGAAGGAAGGAAGGGAAGGAAGAAAGGAAGGGAAGGAAGGAAGGAAGGAAGGAAGGAAGGAAGGAGGGAGGTAAGGAAGGAAGGAAGGAAGGAAGGAAGGGAAGGAAGGAAGAAAGGAGGGAAGGAAGGAAGGAAGGAAGGAAGGAAGGAGGGAAGGAAGGAAGGAGGGAAGGAGGGAAGGAAGGGAGGGAAGGAAGGAAGGAAGGAAGGAAGGAAGGAAGGAAGGAAGGAAGGAAGGAAGGAAGGAAGGAAGGAAGGAAGGAAGGAAGGAAGGGAAGGAGGGAAGGAAGAAAGGGAAGAAAGGAGGGAAGGAGGGAGGGAAGGAAGGAAGGAGGGAGGGAAGGAGGGAAGGAAGGAAGGAGGGAGGAAGGAAGGAAACAAAGAAGGGAAGGAAAGAAGGGAAGGAAGGAAGGAAAGAAGGAAGGATGAATGGACGGACAGATTGGTGGATAGATGGATAGACAGAGAGACAGATATAGATGGATGGATGGATGGATGGATGGGTGGGTGGATGGAGAGATAAATTCTAGCTCTGAATCTGATTATCCTACCTGGCAGTTAGAAGGAATAAGAGGAGGTAGAGTAGGGTGGGGAAACACTAGACTTGGAATAAAAATTAGACTGCCTGGATTTCACTCTCACTTCTGCGACAAAAATTTATACAAATACTCAAAGGCTTGGTTTCCTCATCTGTAAATTAGAGATAAGGAGCAGCTAAAGTAGCCCAGTGGATAGAGCACCAGGCCAGGAATCAGAAAAACCTCATCTTCATGAGTTCAAATGTGACTTCAGACACTTACAAGCTGTGCGACCCTGGGCAAGTCACCCAACTCTGCCTCAGTTTCTTAATCTATGAAAGGAGTTAGAGTAGAAAATGTCCAACCACTCCCAGATCTTTGCCAAGAAAACTCCAAATTGGATCACAAAGAGTCAGATATGACTGAGGAAAAAAAAAAGACTAAACAACAAAATAGAGAGAATAACAGGTGTAGTCTATACCTTATAGGACTATTGTGAAGTGAGCCCTGTGAACATGAAGGTGACCTGCTATTATTTCGGAAATGGGAGTCAGGGCTTGAGCCAAGGTGGAGGGTATGTCAGAGAGGGAGCTCCAAGGTCAGTTCAGCTGATTGGGTTTTGATTTGGGGCCATTCTCTCTAATTCCCAGGGATTAAGGGCTCCTTGTCTGGGTAATTGTCTTGGGTTTAATTAGGGTTATTGAAAGCTCTTCTCCTAATTTACTTTAAGGTCCTCAAATGACTGCTTAGGAAAGATCACATCGCCACTGCTGGATGATGGCCCCCGGAAAGAGCTCTTTGGGGGTCGATTTCTGGAACTAATTACAGGGCTCAAGCTTTCTCTCTCTTTTATTCAGTTTCCAATCTTCTGCTTTCTCTTCTCCTGCCTATTCTTCCTCCTCCCAGGTTTTTTTCTTCTTCAGTCCTTGAGCTAATTTGGGGGAAGTCACAAGTCAAAAACAGAGAGAAGCACAGTGACTTCTACTTCAGTCAAACCTATTAAAGCCCTAATCAGCCAATAAATTTATTTTACAGCAAGCTGGGACTTATTTAGGCTGGGAGCTGAGGTGCATTTGAAAAGCTAATAACATCTAAAAGGCCCTCCAATTCCCAAAGACCCTATTGTTGTTAACTAGGGATGCATTAACTTTATGGGTTGTTTTGTTCAAAAGATTAAAAAAAGGCAGCCATCCCCAAAATATAACACAAATGAAGCAGAGCTTGAGGAGGAAGAGAAGGGTCACGGGGGAAAGGGGTACAAGTTTGTTTTGTTCTCTCCTAATTCAATTGTCCAAGTTGGGTGGGAACGTCTCACTCAGCTAGGGTGGGAAATCGGAGTAGCTGTGACCTTGTATTGTTGCACAAGGTTTGGGGTTTCCTAAGGTACTGAATTGTCAATCCAGGTGGGTACTAGAAAGCCTGCTCCTGGGTCACCCCAGAGTCTCAGCATCACAGAATGTCAAGGGTAGGAGGCAGTGTGATGTAAGGGAAAGCTCACTGACTGAAATGAGAGGACCCAGACTTCACATCCTGCCTCCTATACTTGTTTGGGTGACCTTGAGATGTTATTCTGTTGTATCTGACTCTTTGTGACCCCATTTGGGGTTTTCTGGGCAAAAGTACTAATGTGGTTGATCATTTTCTTCTCCAGTTCATTGTACAAATGAGTAAACTGAGGCAAACAGGATTAAGTGACTTGCCTGGGATCACATAGCTAGTAAGTGTTCAAAGCCAGATTTGAACTGAGGAAGATGAGTTTTCCTGACCACTCTCACCCCAGACCATACACTCTATCCACTGTGCTACCTAGCCAACTATGTGACCTTGAGCAAGTCACTTAATTTCCATGGACCTTGAATTTGTCATCTGTAAAAATAGAGAGTTGGACCAGATGATTCTCTGAGGTAGCTTCAAACTCTAGATTTCTAATCTAAGAACCATCCAGTTTAACCCTGACCTAAAAAAAGAATCCTGACTATATTTTCCAGATAAATAATAGTCATCCAGTCTCCGCTTAGAGACTTTCAGGGAGAGGGAATCCATTACTGCCTTTCTCCTTTTGGATAGCTCTAATTATTGAGAGATTTTTCCCAATATCCAACCCAAATATGCCTTCTTTGCAACATCTGTCCATTGGTCCTGGCTCTGCTCTCTGGGGACACTCTTAACTTAATCCATCTTCCATATGACAAAACTTTCCAGGACTTGAAGACAACTATCCTGTCTCATCTGAGTCTTCTCTACTCCAGGTGAAATAGCCCCAATTTCCCCAACTGATCTGCATATGGCATGGACTCCAAGCCCTTCTCCATCCTCGTCTTCCTTTGGCTAATCTCCATTTTTATCAATGTCCTTCCTAAAATCCTGGGTCTACAATGGAATACAATATTCCAGAAGTACTCTGACAAGTATTCTGGCAAAGTCATCCTCCCCCTCCAATTTCTGACCTCTATTCTCAACCCTGCTGTCTTTCCACTCCTATCTAGAGATCAACATAAGCCTTTATTTTTTTAGACCCTTACTTTCATTTTAGTAACAATTCTAAGACAGAAGGCAAGAGCTAGACAAACAGGGTTAAGTGACTTGCCCAGAGTCACAAAGCTAAGAAGAGCCTGAGGTCACATTTGAACCCAGTCCTCCTGACTTCAGGCTTGGAGCTCTATCCACTGAGCCACCTAGATGTCCCAAGTCTTTATTTTCCATTCTAGAGATAGTAAGTGGAAGTCACTGGAGGAGATGGTGGTATGTTCCATTCTTTTGCATTATCAATCAATTAAGGCAGTGGGGTAGAATAAGAATCCTAATTCAACCACTTACTAGCAGTTAGTTTCCTTGTCAGTAAAATGGGAATAATAATACTTATACAACCTACCTCACAAAGGCATTATAATGCTCAAATTAGATCATGGATTTGTAATTATTTTGCTTTGTAGCCATAAAGCACTGGAGAATAATAATAAAATAATAGCTCACATTTATATAAACCAGAGCAGCTTGTAGACAGTATCTCATAGGATTCTTACAACAACTCTGTGGCATAGAGGCTATTATTATCCTCATTTTACAAGTAAAGAGAATGAGGCTTAAAAAGCTAGTCAGAGACTGAGGCAGGATTCAAACTCAAGTCTTTCTGACTCTATTTACTTATATTACACTGTCTATCGTGCTTATCATTATTATTGTTATTAATGATGATGACTTGCATTTATTATGTGCTAAGTATTTTACAATTATTCCCATTTCATCCTCACTTATGCCATTTACAGATGAGGAAACTGAGGCAAACAGAAGTTAAGACTTGCCTAGGATCACACAATTTGTACATTTCTGAGAGCAATTTGAACTCAGGTCTTCTTGACTCAAGGCTTAGTATTCTTTCTGCTGTGCCACCTAGCTGTCCCATTATATCAAATCACTTCTAACTGTCCACATTTGTACTAGACCCACTATATTAATCCACAGCATTAATATATAACTAATGTCACTAATATATAAATATGTAATATATAATAAATATATTTATATGTTATAATGAATACTATCATATAATATATAATAAATCATAATATATAATATATTATGTTATTATGTTATAATTATATTATATATTAGTTATATATTAATGTTGTGGATTAAAATAACATAATATATTATAATTAATAATAAATTATATAATATACATATAATATATAATAATATGATAACTAATGCAGTTAGAGGGCACAGTGGAGTGAGAATGGGACCTAGAGTTAGGAAGACCTGAGTTCAGATCCAACCTTGGATTTTTATCCAATGTATAATACTGAACAAGTCATTAACCCTTACTAGCCTCAGTTTCCTCCTTTGTAAAATACACATAACAACTGTGAGTATCAAATGAGGTTATATTCCTAAAGTGCTTTGTCAACCTTAAAGAGCCATATGCATGCTAATTATTGTTAGTATGTTGTTATTAGATCCTATCAAAAACAAAGGACTAGGGAACCATATGTTTCTGGTCCTCATGAAGACTGTGGTCTAGTAGAGGCAAAAAGACATGTGAGAATGGGAGAGTATTTAAGTAGGGCATGAAGAGCAATTACAGAGGTGTACCCTAAAGGATGAACAGCTAGGATGTGAATAGATGGCAAGGAGATGGAACTTCCATCTCATCAACCAAAGCTCCCAGAGATGATACCCTTTCTAAGAGGACACAGTAACAGCTAATTCTTGTAGCTGTTGGTCCAGTGGCCAAAGAAAGTAATGTGGATGGGGATAGTACTAGCCCAAGGGGGCTGCATTATAGACCTAGCAGGTAAGGAAACCCATTCATCTAACCCATGAGGTGGAATCCACAAGCCACTGGCATCTGTGCCAGGGATCTAGCCCATCTCCCTTCCCTAATCCTATTATCACTCTATAGAGCAGCCCAGAAAGACTTTCCAAGACCACTTTTCCTCCCAAGCTCCAGGGGGAGCAGATTCTGTGGCCTCTGAGGAAGACTCCATCCAGGTCCCCCACATTGCTTTTATTCTCGATATCCTCTGGCCATGAAGTGAAGAAAAAAGAAATTCCCATAATCCTTAGAAGGGCTGAGTAGCCCAACCAAAATGCCTGCTACCTGCTCATAGTTTATTAGCTCATTGTCCTTGCTTAGCCGGGAGCATTTCACAATGTTATAAAGAGGTGCCCCCCTCCCCAGGGTTATTTATTATAAAAGCTAATGTACTGAAATTGGAAGGCCAAGGAACAAAGCAGCCATATATTAGGTGGAGGGAGGCTCTGGGAGGAGAGTATGTTCCTTCATTTGTCCTGGGCTAGTCTAGGGTTGATCCATCTTGGCTTAATTGGGCTATTGCTTTAATTAAAAGGGCTTGCCAAAAAAAAGGTTTCCAGCAAAATGGTGCAATTTCAGTGTGGCTGGATCCAAGTCAGGATGGAGACAAGGCTTACTTAGCCTAATCAGAAAAGGAAAATGCTGGAAGCAGCTCAGCTCTGGCCCTCCCTTCTCCTACCCTCCTCCTCCTCCCCTCCACAGAAGACTTCTGAAGATGGTCTTCTTGGCAAGCAAATCCCCAGGCGCAATTTCATTTGTCCCTCCCTGTGTGACGGCTGGTGAGACTCATTTGGCAAAGCCTCCCAGCTGCAGTTAATCATCATTGTCAGCAGCAACATTTTCCTTGGCTACCATTGCTGTCAGGGTATGAGTCTCACTGGAGGAGAGGCACACTGAGGTGACCTCCCCACGAGTGACCTCATCCACTCCTGATTCATGTCTGGATGTCAGGCTGTCCAGTGATGATACCTGGACCAATAATGGCCTACGGCTGCCTGTGCACCCAGCTCAGCAGAGAGCTTGGCCAGTCAAGGCAAGTCCAACCCTACATGGTAGGGATTGATTGGCATTAAGAAAAGAGGATGCTGGGAAGACCTTGGTGGAGGTGGGGTGAAGGGATGAGCTGTAAGGAAAAATAAAAGAGATTCTTATGCATTTTAAACCCTTACCTTCCATCTTGAAATCAATATTAAGTATCAGTTCTAAGGCAGAAGAGCAGTAAGGGTTAGTTAATTGGGATTAAGTGACTTTCCCAGGGTCACATAACTAGGAAGTATCTGAGGACAAATGTGAACCCACGACTTCTTGTCTCTAAGTCTATCTCTTAACAGATTGAGCCATGGAAGAATGGTAAGGGCTAGGCCATTGGGATTGGTGATTTACCCAGGGTCACAGCTAAGGAGTATCTGAGAGTCCAGATTTGAACCCAGGACCTCCTGTCTCTGGGTCCGACCCTCAATACACTGAGCCACCTGCCTACACCAGACTCTCATACATTTTGACATTTGTGTGAACAACATAGAGAAGCAACATAGTGTAATAGAGGAGTAAAGACCCGGGTTCAGATCCTGTCTTTAGCATTTCATAGCTGTGTGACCATAGGCAAATGATTTTACTGTGCTGAACTTAAACATATTTTCTCAGGCTTTAAATTCTGACAGATTGTGATTTGTGTTTCAAAGAAAGAATTCCTCCACAAGAAAAATCACAAGTTGACTGTGACTTGTAAAAACCATATTCCCAAGATGGCATAAAGAACTCTTGTGAAGAGATTGTTCCAGACACACTGTGGTGGCATTTGTGGGGCTGCAGAGAATTCCTTTTGGATTTAGCAAGTGGTCCTGAAAATGTTTATTCTCTCAGTAAAGAAGTACTGCATACGGACTTCCGGTTAAGATGGCGGCTTAGAGAAAGCTGAAGTTCAGATCTCCGGAAAACCCTTCCCGACCGATCTCAAACTAGAAGCTCCTAAGGCGCCGAAATTCAAAACGATCAACAGCACAGACCCTGGGAACCCTCCTCCTGGACCTGGACCCGGTTCAAAAGGTACGGCTCCCCTTAAAAGCCAGAACCCGAGATCCCTCGGACCTCAGGGGTAGGAGCGCAGAGTCCAAGGCTCCCGGAAGCGGCAGCCGCGCCGGGCTCAGAGAGCAGGGTCTGAGGAACAACAACCCTCAGGGTCTTCTACCCAAGTCCCAGTCCGGGTGAAAGTTACTGCCTGGGGCTTCCGCTGCAGAGAGCCGGTAGGTCCGGGTGAAAGTTACTGCCTGGGGCCTCCGCTGCAGAGAGCTGGTCAAAACAACAGCAACCCTCAGGGCGGGCAAGACAGCCTCACGGGCTGGATCCTGCTATCCAAGTCTCAGTGAAAGTCTGTGCTCTCGGAGCTTGGGGAAGCGGCAGCCCATCCCCCCGCAGGCCGACGAAACAGCCTCACGGCCAGGGATTCTGAAGGCAACTTCCGGAAATCGAGCCAGGGGGAGAGTGTGGCCTCGTGGTCCGACCCTTCCATTCCAGTTCCAGTGAGGCATATTCAGTTTAACCCAGGGAACGCTCATAGAACCAACATCTGCCCAGGACTAAAGCCACTGATCACCAGACAAAGACAAGAAAAGCCAATCCTCCACGTTCAGAGATGACAAATTCCACAGAAGCACAGAAGCCCCCAAATACCAAGAAAAATAAGAAGAAAGGGGCGACTCTGGACACATTCTATGGAGCCAAAATACAAAATACAGAGCAGATAGAAGAAGATATACAAGAAAATTCTCCAAAATCTTCCAAAGGAAATAGAAACTCTCCACAAACCCATGAAGAATTTGAATCAGAAAGGACCAAAAAGATGGAAGCCCTCTGGGAGGAAAAGTGGGAAATGATGCAAAAGAAATTCACGCATCTACAAAACCAGTTTGACCAAACTGTAAAAGAAAACCAGGCTTTAAAGCAAGAACTAATAAAGCAAAGCCAAAACACCAAGAAATTAGAAGAGAACATAAAATATCTCACCGACAAGGTGATAGATCTGGAAAACAGGGGGAGAAGAGAAAATTTAAGAATAATTGGACTCCCAGAAAAGCCAGAAATAAACACCAAACTGGACATGGTGATACAAGATATAATCAAAGAAAATTGCCCAGAGATTCTAGAACAAGGGGGCAATACATCCACTGACAGAGCTCACAGAACACCTTCTACACTAAACCCCCAAAAGACAACTCCCAGGAATGTAATTGCCAAATTCCAAAGCTCTCAAACAAAAGAAAAAATCCTACAGGAAGCCAGAAAAAGACAATTTAGATATAAAGGAATGCCAATCAGGATCACACAAGACCTTGCAAGTTCTACGCTGAATGATCGTAAGGCATGGAACATGATCTTCAGAAAGGCAAGAGAGCTGGGTCTCCAACCAAGAATCAGCTACCCAGCAAAACTGACTATATACTTCCAAGGGAAAGTATGGGCATTCAACAAAATAGAAGACTTCCAACTTTTTGCAAAGAAAAGACCAGAGCTCTGTGGAAAGTTTGATACCGAAAATCAAAGAGCAAGGAATACCTGAAAAGGTAAATATTAAGGAAAGGGGAAAAATGTTATCTTCTTTTACTCAAACTCTCTTCTATAAGGACTACATTTATATCAACCTATGTATACTAATATGTGGGGAAAATGTAATGTATAAATAGGGGGTAAAGAAAGACCAAATAGAATAATGGTTCTCACACAAAGATTCACAGGGGAAGGGGAGGGGAAGAAAACTCCTATAAGAAGGAGAGGAAGAGAGGGGGGGGGGGTTACTTAAACCTCAATCTCAGGGAAATCAACTCTGAGAGGGAAAAACATCCAGATCCATTGGGATCTTGAATTCTATCTTACCCAACAAGGGTAAGGAGAAGGGAAAACCAAGGGGGGGAGGGGGAGAGGGAGAACAAAAAGGGAGGGAAAGAGAGGGGGGAGGGGGAGGGAACAAAAAGGGAGGGACTAAAAAGGGAAACATCAAGGGAGGGGACAAGGGGGACTGATTCAAAGTAAATCACTGGACTAAAAGGTAGAGCCGAAGAAGAAAAGGTTAGAATTAGGGAAGGCAATCAAAATGCCAGGGAGTCCACAAATGACAATCATAACTTTGAACGTGAATGGGATGAACTCACCCATAAAACGTAGACGAATAGCTGAATGGATTAGAATCCAAAACCCTACCATATGTTGTCTTCAAGAAACACACATGAGGCGGGTTGACACCCACAAGGTCAGAATTAAAGGATGGAGTAAGACCTTCTGGGCCTCAACTGATAGAAAGAAGGCAGGAGTGGTAATCATGATATCTGATAAAGCCAATGCAAAAATAGACCTGATCAAAAGGGATAGGGAAGGTAATTATATTTTGTTAAAAGGGACTCTAGACAATGAGGAAATATCATTAATCAACATGTATGCACCAAATAATATAGCACCCAAATTTCTAATGGAGAAACTAGGAGAATTGAAGGAAGAAATAGACAATAAAACCATACTAGTGGGAGACTTAAACCAACCATTATCAAATTTAGATAAATCAAATCAAAAAATAAATAAGAAAGAGGTAAAAGAAGTGAATGAAATCTTAGAAAAATTAGAATTAATAGACATATGGAGAAAAATAAATAGGGATAAAAAGGAATACACCTTCTTCTCAGCACCACATGGCACATTCACAAAAATTGACCATACATTAGGTCACAGAAACATAGCACACAAATGCAAAAAAGCAGAAATAATGAATGCAGCCTTCTCAGATCACAAGGCAATAAAAATAATGATTAGTAATGGTACATGGAAAACCAAATCTAAAACCAATTGGAAATTAAACAATATGATACTCCAAAACCGTTTAGCTAAAGAAGAAATCATAGAAACAATTAATAATTTCATCAAGGAAAATGACAATGGCGAAACATCCTTTCAAACCTTTTGGGATGCAGCCAAAGCGGTAATCAGAGGCAAATTCATATCCCTGAAAGCTCATATTAACAAACAAGGGAGAGCAGAGATCAATCAATTGGAAATGCAATTGAAAAAACTCGAAAGCGATCAAATTAAAAACCCCCAGCAGAAAACCAAATTAGAAATCCTAAAAATTAAGGGAGAAATTAATAAAATCGAAAGTGATAGAACTATTGATTTAATAAATAAGACAAGAAGCTGGTACTTTGAAAAAACAAACAAAATAGACAAAGTACTGGTCAATCTAATTAAAAAAAGGAAGGAAGAAAAGCAAATTCACAGCATTAAAGATGAAAAGGGGGACAGCACCTCCAATGAGGAGGAAATTAAGGCAATCATTAGAAATTACTTTGCCCAATTATATGGCAATAAATACACCAATTTAGGAGAAATGGATGAATATATACAAAAATACAAACTGCCTAGACTAACAGAAGAGGAAATAGAATTCTTAAATAATCCCATATCAGAAATTGAAATCCATCAAGCCATCAAAGAACTTCCTAAGAAAAAATCCCCAGGGCCTGATGGATTCACCTGTGAATTCTATCAAACATTCAGAGAACAGTTAACCCCAATACTATACAAACTATTTGACATAATAAGCAAAGAGGGAGTTCTACCAAACTCCTTTTACGACACAAACATGGTACTGATTCCAAAACCAGGCAGGTCAAAAACAGAGAAAGAAAACTATAGACCAATCTCCCTAATGAATATAGATGCAAAAATTTTAAATAGGATACTAGCAAAAAGACTCCAGCAAGTGATCAGAAGGATCATTCACCATGATCAAGTAGGATTCATACCAGGGATGCAGGGCTGGTTCAACATTAGGAAAACCATCCACATAATTGACCACATCAACAAGCAAACTAGCAAGAACCACATGATTATCTCAATAGATGCAGAAAAAGCCTTTGATAAAATACAACACCCATTCCTATTAAAAACACTAGAAAGCATAGGAATAGAAGGGTCATTCCTAAAAATAATAAACAGTATATATCTAAAACCAACAGCTAATATCATCTGCAATGGGGATAAACTAGATGCATTCCCAATAAGATCAGGAGTGAAACAAGGATGCCCATTATCACCTCTACTATTTGACATTGTACTAGAAACACTAGCAGTAGCAATTAGAGAAGATAAAGAAATTGAAGGCATCAGAATAGGCAAGGAGGAGACCAAGTTATCACTCTTTGCGGATGACATGATGGTCTACTTAAAGAATCCTAGAGATTCAACCAAAAAGCTAATTGAAATAATCAACAACTTTAGCAAAGTTGCAGGATACAAAATAAACCCACATAAATCATCAGCTTTTCTATATATCTCCAACACAGCTCAGCAGCAAGAACTAGAAAGAGAAATCCCATTCAAAATCACCTTAGACAAAATAAAATACCTAGGAATCTATCTCCCAAGACAAACACAGGAACTATATGAACACAACTACAAAACACTCGCCACACAACTAAAACTAGACTTGAACAATTGGAAAAACATTAACTGCTCATGGATAGGACGAGCCAATATAATAAAAATGACCATCCTACCCAAACTTATTTATCTATTTAGTGCCATACCCATTGAACTACCAAAATACTTCTTCACTGATTTAGAAAAAACCATAACAAAGTTCATTTGGAAGAACAAAAGATCAAGGATATCCAGGGAAATAATGAAAAAAAACACATATGATGGGGGCCTTGCAGTCCCAGACCTCAAACTATATTACAAAGCAGCAGTCATCAAAACAATTTGGTACTGGCTAAGAAACAGAAAGGAAGATCAGTGGAATAGACTGGGGGAAAACGACCTCAGCAAGACAGTATACGATAAACCCAAAGATCCCAGCTTTTGGGACAAAAATCCACTATTCGATAAAAACTGCTGGGAAAATTGGAAGACAGTGTGGGAGAGACTAGGAATAGATCAACACCTCACACCCTACACCAAGATAAATTCAAAATGGGTGAGTGACTTAAACATAAAGAAGGAAACCATAAGTAAATTGGGTAAACACAGAATAGTATACATGTCAGACCTTTGGGAGGGGAAAGGCTTTAAAACCAAGCAAGATATAGAAAGAATCACAAAATGTAAAATAAATAATTTTGACTACATCAAACTAAAAAGCTTTTGTACAAACAAAACCAATATAACTAAAATCAGAAGGGAAACAACAAATTGGGAAAAAATCTTCATAGAAACCTCTGACAAAGGTTTAATTACTCATATTTATAATGAGCTAAATCAATTGTACAAAAAATCAAGCCATTCTCCAATTGATAAATGGGCAAGGGAAATGGATAGGCAGTTCTCAGATAAAGAAATCAAAACTATTAACAAGCACATGAAGAAGTGTTCCACATCTCTTATAATCAGAGAGATGCAAATCAAAACAACTCTGAGGTATCACCTCACACCTAGCAGATTGGCCAACATAACAGCAGAGGAAAGTAATGAATGCTGGAGGGGATGTGGCAAAGTAGGGACATTAATTCATTGCTGGTGGAGTTGTGAACTGATCCAACCATTCTGGAGGGCAATTTGGAACTATGCCCAAAGGGCGACAAAAGAATATCTACCCTTTGACCCAGCCATAGCACTGCTGGGTTTGTACCCCAAAGAGATAATGGACACAAAGACTTGTACAAAAATATTCATAGCTGCGCTCTTTGTGGTGGCCCAAAACTGGAAAACGAGGGGATGCCCATCAATTGGGGAATGGCTGAACAAACTGTGGTATATGTTGGTGATGGAATACTATTGTGCTCAAAGGAATAATAAAGTGGAGAAGTTCCATGGAGACTGGAACAACCTCCAGGAAGTGATGCAGAGCGAGAGGAGCAGAACCAGGAGAACATTGTACACAGAGACTAATACACTGTGGTATAATCGAACGTAATGGACTTCTCCATTAGGGGCGGTGTAATGTCCCTGAACAACTTTCAGGGATCCAGGAGAAAAAATACACCATTCATAAGCAAAGGATAAACTATGGGAGTGGAAACACCGAGAAAAAGCAACTGCCTGAATACAGAGGTTGAGGGGACATGACAGAGGATAGACTTTAAATGAACACTCTAATGCAAATACTATCAACAAAGCAATGGGTTCAAATCAAGAAAACATCTAATGCCCAGTGGACTTACGCGTCGGCTATGGGGGGTGGGGGGGAGGAAAAGAAAATGATCTATGTCTTTAACGAATAATGCTTGGAAATGATCAAATAAAATATATTTAAAAAAAAAAAAAAAGAAGTACTGCATACTACAACAAACACAGCAGTTTAAGAAGACCATGGATAGAATCCAAAGGACAGGGATGACAACTTTAAAGAATGCATATGTCAGGGCAGCTAGGTGATTGAGATGGGAGATCCTGGATTCAAATTTGACCTCAGATACTTCCTAGCTGTGTGACCATGGGCAAGTCACTTAACTCTTATCACTCTTCTGCCTTGGATCCAATATACAATATTGATTCTAAAATGGAAGGAAAAGGGTTAAAAAATGCATATGTCTCACAGTGACATTTCCCTGCCTCTGAGAATATACTTATTTAAGCAACCCAGATTAGTATATTGCTTAAACGGACTGAACCTCAGTTTTCTCCCCTGCAAATCTAAAATCATTATATGAGCTAGATGGCAAAGTGGATAGAGTGTTTGGCCAAGAGTCAGGAATTCGTCTTCCTGAGTTAAAATCCAGCCTCAGACACTTACTGGCTGTGTGACCCTGGAAAAGTCACTTGATCTCATTTGCCTTGGTTTCCTCATCTGTTAAATGAGCTGGAGAAGGAAATGGCAAACAACTGCAAGTATCTTTGACATGAAAACTCCAAATGGGGTCATGAAGAGTCAGATATAATTGAAATGACTCAACAACAATAACATTATCATTAAGGTCTACTATTCCCTTTTAAAAACATCTTCATAAAGAGATGCTTGAGAACCTCCCTAAGCAACAGTGAGGAATTTCTTCTGTTGTCTACCTTGAATTTTTCCTCAAATCCATTTAAGTCTCTATTTCCATCTTTACTATCCTCAGTCAGAAATTATGACAGCTGCTTATATAATCCTGCCATCTCAATAGCATCTAGATAAGAATAAAGGCCAGTATAACGGCTCCACTCTTGGTTTTACCATGCCATGGAAGTCTCTTTACCTTAGCAGTTAGCTCTACCTCCGAATTTCTCACACTGAAAGTACTCTTTTATCTCAGGAGCCAGTTCTGCCCAGAGCCTCCATTTTAAGGAAAATAGTCAGATCTTCATTCCTCTACAGGTTTCCCTCCAGACTTTCCAGACTCTAGCATTCCCCCACATGGATGTCCCCTTCCTTCCTATTTTAGCTTCCTTTTATATGTTATCTCTCCCATTAGAATGTAAGCTACTTGAGGGCAGTAACTATCTTTTAGCTTGTATGCATATTCCCAGTGCTTAGCACAGTGGCTAGCACACAATAATCTCTTGATTAATGATTGTTGACTTGATGGCAGACCAAAGATTTGTGAAGTTGGAGACCTTTTCGATAAATCAGTAGTTAGACTACATTAAATTAAAGGTTTTTCACAAACAAAGTCAATACAACCAAGATTAGTAATGAAACAAACTGGGGGAGGAGGGAATTTTATAGCAAGTGTCTCTAACAAAGGCTTCATTTCTCAAATATACAGAGAACTGACTCAAATTTATAATATAAATCATTCTCAACTGATCACTGATCAAAAGATACAAATGGGTAGTTCTAAAATGAAGAAATTAAAAACTATCTTCATTCATATGAAAAAAAAATGCTCCAAATCACTATTAATTAGAGAAATTCAAATTAAAACAACTCTGAGGTACCATTTCACACCTATCAAATTGGCTAATATAACAAAAAAAGGAGATTATATTGACTACATTAAATTCAATAAGTCAATATCTTAATAAGCCAGAACTGTCTCCTTTATGCCACAAGAAGGTGTACCCTGCAGGAGCACAGTGTGGGGTATCTTTAGAGTATAACTCGTGTGTGAGAGCTTAGGGACTTTGAAGGACTCCTGAATCCTTCTAAAAGAAAAGGGAGAGGGAGGAAAAAGATAGGAAGATGTAGAAGAGGAAGAGAGATTCAAGGGCTAGAAATGTGAGAAAGGAAGAATGAGAAATAGAAGCAAAAGTGGAAAAGTAGAAAGATAAAATGATGATATTGAAGTAGAGGGAATTGAATGATTTACTGTTAATTCATTGCATTTTCCAGATCAAAACCGGGATGTGATCATTTGGGAGTTGTTAACACAGTGAGACAAGAGCTACAGAATTCTTCCTCAAAAGTCCATTTGAGTTGTATAGCTCAACAACTTTGGAATAACAAAATGAAAAGAAAACCTCATTGAGGATTATAATGACAGCAGCTTGAGGACAAATTGCCTCCATAATCCCAGTCAGAGACTCAAGAGTTCTAGACTCTAAGTCTAACACAAAGTGGGCATTTAATAAATGCTTAACATTTGTTTAAATGCAAATCTCAACACCTCCAATGATTTGGTCCTTGATTTTCAGGAAGGACTTGGCCTTTCTGGTCCTCCGTTTCCCCTTGTGTGATTCATGTACTAATCAGGGTCACTGGAGACAGAAGAGGGAAGTGGAATGATGAAAGCTTTAGAATTCTCTAAAGAATAGTGCAGTATGAGTTCATTGGTCTTGATTATGTATTGTACACAATCTAAATAAAGGAGTTTAGCCATATTTATCTGCCCTGTGCTCTTGCTGTGGTATGCAAACAGAAAAGGAAATGACTCAGTCTATGGAACCTCCAATTGGTCCCCAGGGCCCTACAAAAACCTGCTTCTTATTCTCAGTAGAGAAGACCTCACCCAATGTCAGCCCTACTCTCTCCTTGGAGTTAAGGGATCTGAAAGAAGATCAGCAATAATCAAGGTCACAGTGAAGGTCTCCTTGACCTTTTATGGTTCTGAAAGCTCCCTTGGTACTTTTTGCCAAAGTGAGAAGCATTAACCCTGGTGTCTTCTCTTGGATCTCTTCCAAATCACTTATGTGCATTAGACTAGCCTCTAGAGATCTGACTAGGGATATAGTAATGGGGACTATATAATGATAGTCTTTTATATTTGTATAGTAGTTTCCTTCACAGTGATACCAGAGTCAAATAATAAAAAGAATGATGAATTTGAAGTCTGAAGAAAAGGATTCTAATCTCTGCTCTACCATTTTCTACCTAGACATGTCATTTCATCCCTAGGGACCTCAGTCCATTGAATTTCATAAAATCACAAAATTCAACAGTTGTGAGGGAGCCCCATGACTCTCTTCTCCAAACCATACTTGGAAGCAATTCCCTCTATGGAATGTCAACCAAGTGATCATACATATTCTTCTTTGAAACTTTCAAGGATGAGAAATCAGTGCATGAAGAGGTCATCCATTCCACTATCGGGGGAGCTCCTGCTATTGGGAAGTATTTGTTGAAATAGAGAGTAAGCTTATCTCTTCATACTTCCTACTCCTATTCATTCAAGAAAAAAGTCTTATCCACATTCCATATCACAATCCTTTTAATATATGAAGTCAATTATCATATATTCTCTTTTCCATGTCTTAATTCCTTCAGACAATCTATACATGACATTGTTAAATTAAATTGTGGTTGGAACTCTGAATATTATTTATATAGGTGCTCACCAGGGATTTAATTTCTAAATCCCAAAATGAATTACTAAAGTAAATTGAATTTATGGTAGTCTATTTACAATATTTACAATAGAAGGAAGATATTAAGGAATGAGAGAGAGAGGGAGAGAGGGGGGAGAGAGAGAGAGAGAGAGAGAGAGAGAGAGAGAGAGAGAGAGAGAGAGAGAGAGAGAGAGAGAGAGAGAGAGAAAGAGAAGAGAGAGAGAGAGAAACTCTGGCTTCTTCTGATAACAGTTAGAATTTCTAAGTCTCAACCAGGGGAAGAGTCTCAAGAAGTTGGGCCTTTCCTGGAGGCTTCATGCCTCCAGAAAGGCGGGGTCACTAAGTCAGCTTTTCCAAGTCTGAGTGTCTGCCTTCAGGTCACTCCTCCAAGTTGGTGCCCAAATCTCTGAACAAATGTCCATCTTTCCTTCAGCTCCAAGTGACTGATCCTTCACTCCAAGCCCGGGTGATTGACTGTTCTTCTTCAGTCTTTGTTTTCTCTATTTAAAGACCTTCTTCTCTTGTGTCATCTCCCCTAAATTTTCACGTCTTCCAATCACAGCAGATGCTTTTCTCCAGGACTGCCTATTCTTTAGTTCTCACCTTCTCCAGCTAGATTATATCTTTTTGGGTTACTGAACACCTCTTTTGGTAAGTTCACCTTTTGTAGTTACTTAACACCTTTTTGTGGTTAATTCACCTTTTGTAGTTACTTAACACTTTTTTGTAGTTAAAATCTAACAATAGATTGTAGCTTACAATTCTAGCTTCACTATAAAGGAAGAGCTAAGTGTCTTCATTGTTACAATCAGTAGATTACAATTTTATCTTCACAATAAAGAAAGAGCTAAGTATCTTCATTGTTACAATCAGGAGATAGCTAAATCCAATCTTCACAACATAGACTCAAGGTCCTTCCCCATCTTGGTCCCTTTCTAAAATCTTATATTCTATCTTGCCCTGGATATCAAAGATGCCTAAAATTCTATTAAGTGAAACTAAAACTTCTTTGTTTTACACAATACACAGAACTTGGACTCAGGAACTCCAACTTCAGACAATAGTTTTGTGATCACAACTCTGCTACTGACTGACTCAATGACACTGGGCAAGTTGCTTGTCTTCTTTGATCAATTATCATAGATTTTGAGGAAGAGACCTAATGGCCATTGAATCCCACACATCTAAATGAGAATTGTTTCCAATGTTTCCAACAAGTGTTCATTCTTTGGCTTTTTATTTAAGACTTCCAATGAAAGGAGAACCACCCAATCCAGATACAATCCCTTCCATGATAAAATGAAGATGTTGGAATAAATGAATTGTAAGGTTCGTTTTAGGTATAACATCCATTCGCTATAAGGTTTATTCAACATTGTATAATGTTCTCTGATTCTAATATGTAGTATAAAATAGGGATTCTTAACTTTCTGTGTGTCATGGATCCTTCTGGCAAACTATTGAAGTCTACTAATCTCTTCACAGAATTTTTTTTAATTCATTTAGGCTTAAATAGTTATCAAAAAAATTTTTTTTAATTCAGACTCCATGTTCATATCCCCTAATCCAGAATAAGAATTTTGGGACCATCAATGAAGAGAGAACTATCCAAGATATGGTTATCCTCTAACTATAAGAATTTAAGAAGTCTACAAGAAATGTCTGTATTGGAGGCAACTAGATGGTTCAGTGGATTGAAAGTCAGGTCTAGAGATAGGAGATTCTGGTCTCAAATTTGACCTTAGAAACTTCTTGGCTATGTGACTTTAGGCAAGTCACTTAACCCCTTTTGCCTTGTACTTCCACACTTCCATTGAAATCAATGCACAGTATTGATTCTAAGATGGAAATAAAAGGATTAAAAAAAAGAAATGTCTGCATTTCAAATTAAGAACATATCAGCTACTTGATGAGGATGCATAAAGTTTGTTTCTCTAAAGCTCTGTAGTTCATGGAAACTTAACCCTGAAAAGCCATAAACCCTTGAATTTTCATATTGACTAATGATTGTTTTTTGTTTAAGTTAAGCATGAGAAACTAAGATGATGATAATGATATAAAATGATGGAGATGACAACATGTCACTGGAAACTGCAAAAATTTAGCATCTGATATTTATGAGACTTTTGTTTTTCTTCCTTTTTTCTCTTTGGGGAAAGTGAGAGAAAGGGAGAGAAAATAAATGTTAATAGAAAAAAAAAGATAGGAATAGCTAGGTAGCACACCAGGCCCACATTTGGGCAGAACGGGGCTCAAATTTGACCTCAGACACTTCCTAGCTGTGTGACCCTGAGCAAGTCACTTAGCCCCAATTGCTAGCCCTTGCTGCTCTTCTGTCTTAGAGTTGTTATTAAGACAGAAGGTGGAGGTTTTAAAAAAAAGACATTAAAAAATTAGCCATCTATCAGGTCTCTAGAAAAATAATAATAATAACTTATATAGTATGTGAAGATTAAATTTAACTCTCCCTTTATTGTAACAATGAAGGTACTTAGCTGTTCCCTGATTGTGAAGATTTAAATTGTTACTCATGTCTATTTTTAGATTTAATCCCCATACGTGTAAACACCCTACTTAAAAATTAAGTATGGAGACCTGCCTATTTTTAGATTTAATCACAAAAAGTACAAACATAATACTTAAAGTTGAGTGGGAAGATCTGCCCATGTTAGCTCTAATCACCAAAGGTGTAAACGTCCCACTTAATCATTTAGTGGGAAGTCTGTGACCCACTGTGTGCAATAGTGGGTAACAAATCAGAATCGATTAGCTGTCTTCTGGGCAGTCCTAGAGCAGAGCATCAGCTGTGATTGGCAGATGTGGAATTAGGGGAAGGCACAGGAAGTGACACAAGAGAAAATGTCTTTTAAAAGTGGACTTCGATTGGGAACTGAGACTTTTGGAGTGGAACCTCCTGTGAGAGGGAGTTCTGCTAGACTTCTACTGGAGACTATTGGCAGTTCTTCGTTTTTGGAAGTGGAGACTGGAGGAATTCTTCATGCTTTCGAGTTGAGGCTGGTGAAGAGGGGCAGAAGGATCTGCTGACTGAACCTGAGACCCTGTTCCTGATTGGACTGACAGGTGGTGAGTGAAAAAGCTGACTCTTAACTGTTGGACTGTCTGGAGAAACTAGCTTCAGGAGAAACTTATCCTCTTGAGAGAGACTCCCTGTATCCCCAGGGCCTCAGCTACAAGAGCCAAGACCCCTCCAGCTAAGAACTAACTCTCCCTGCCCAGGGACTGGGAACAAATTACTTAGTGCTGAAGTTAGATATCTTACCTTATCCTTCTCTGATTTCTTGCTTCCCTCTTTCTACATTTTGTAATGAAATTGTAAATAAAATCTGTTTGGAATTAATTTTCCTGATGATCACAGTCTTAAATAATCAAGTACATTAAGATTTTCACATATATTATCTTCTTTTATTTGATCTTCACAAGTCTTATGAAGTCTTATCATTATCCCTATTCTACAGATGAAGAAATTGAGGCTGACAAAGGTTAAATGACTAGCCTAGAGTTTCACCCTGCTACCTACTTGCCTGTCCAAGAGATGAATTATTCAAAAAGAAGTTCACTATCCTTTATGATCTAACAGATGTCAAATGCTAACTTTACAAGAATAAATCCCCAAACAACCTTGAGAATTCAACAAACAGAGGCAGCTGGATGGCTCAGTGGATTGAGATCCAGGCCCAGAGATGAGAGGTCCTGGGTTCAAATCTGGCCTCAGACACTTCTTAGCTGTGTGACCCTGGGCAAGTCACTTGGCCCCCCCCCCCATAGCCTATCCCTTACCACTCTTCTGCCTTGGAACCAATACACAGTATTGATTCTAATATGGAAGGTAAGGATTAAAAAAAAAAAGAATTCAACAAACAAATTATTCTAGGACCCCAGTACCATGACAGACAGAATCACTGTCTTTGGTTTCCTGGACATAACATTGGTACATAAAAAGACTTAAGAACATTGTAAATAGATGTTAGTATACCAAAATCATCTACAAACTACCAAGAATAAAGAGCTTTCAAAATATAAAGATCTATGAGAAGAAAACAAAATTACATGGGAACAGAACAAGGTCCATGTTATCCATGTGGTCCTATCCCAAAGATGCTTTTGGTTAAGCCTTCAGAAGGAAAGTTTTATATCTGACATTTTTATTCAATTGAAATAAGAAAGTACTTGAATAATAGTCCATAAAACATGAAACAAAAAAAGAAAAATGGTAGGAGAGTGGCTTGCTCTTGAAATATTTCTATCTGAACTCCATCAAAGAAGATGAAAAGAATGAGATAAAATGATTATAATAACAGCTTTCATTTTGTTGTGTTTTAATCATTTTTCAATCAGATCCAGCTCTTCATAACAAGAGTTAGCGTTTTCTTGGCAAATATACTGCAATGGAATGCCATTTCCTTTTCCAGCTCATTTGGCAGTTGAGGAATTTGAGGCAAACATGGTTAAGTGACTTGCCCAAGGTCACACAGTTACTGTGTCATTTGAGGCCATATTTCAACGGGGGAAAATAGGTCTTTGTGAATCCAGGCCCAGCACTCTATCCACTGTACCACCTAGTTACCCCTGGCTTTCATTTACATGATTTTAGAAGGGTGTTCTCTAGACCTGGCTTTCAATCCACTGTGCTACCTAGCTGTTCCTATCTTTTTTTTTCTATTTTATCTCCCTCTCTCTCGCTTTCCCCAATGGGAAAAAAAATAAGAAGGAAAACAAAAGTCTTATAACAAATATCAGATGCTAAATTTTTGCAATTTCCAGTGACATGTTGTCATCTCCACCATTTTACATCATTATCATCATCTTAGTTTCTCATGATTAACTTTAAAAAATAATTAGCTGATATGAAAATTCAAGAGTTTATGACTTTTCAGGGTTGTTTCCTTGAACCACAGAGCTTCAGAGAAACAAACTTTATGCATCCTCATCAAGTAGCTAACTCTTATTTAGAAATGCAAACATTTCTTTTGTTTTTTTAAACTCTTACTTTCCATCTTAGAATCAATACTGTTCAAGTTGGTTCCAATGGAAGTGTGGTAGGGATTGGCAAAGGGGGTTAAGTGATTTTCCCAAGGTCTCATAGCTAGGAAGTGTCTAAGGCCAGATTTGAGACCATAACCTCCCATCTCTAGACCTGACTTTCAATCTACTGAGCCATCTAGCTGCCCCCAATACAGAGATTTTATAGTCTTAAATTCTTATAATCAGAGCTATTGAGGATAACAATATCTTGGATAGATTCCCCTTCACAAATGATCTCCAAATTCTTATTCTGGATTAGGGAATATGAACATGGAGCCTGAACTTTTAAAAAAATTATAACTGTTTAAGCCTTAATGAATTAAAAAATATCTGTGAAGAGATTAGTAGACTTCAATAGTTTGCCAGAAGGGTCCATGACACACAAAAAGTTAAGAATCCCTATTTTAGACTATATCTAAGAACCAGAGAACATAATTTATAGAATGGTGAATAGACTTTACAGCTAATGGATGTTACAATTTACAAATTTACACAATTTTGTTTACAAAGTGCCCCCTGTCTAGTTTCTCATTTGTTCTTCCCAATCTCCACCACCTCCCACTGATAGCTTGATAAGTCAAGGTCCTACAAAGCTCTGGGAGAGATTCCAATGCCCCTACTTCCCACTCATGATGAATGGCATTCTTTTGGTCATGTCATGCTCAGTTAGAAAAGTCATGCAATGGATTGAACCAGTCTATTATTCTTCCACAAGCCTCCTCTGATCCAACCAGTCTTAAATGATCCTTTCCCCCACCTGTCCTACCTTAGACCCCTTTTTTATCTTCTCATTTATTAATTTATATTTTGATTGACTCTGTGTGTGCCTTCCCCTACCAGTCCAAGAAGGTAAGAATCCTCTCTGGGGTACTCATTGTAGTTCCCCCACTGCCTAGGACAAGGCTCTGCATATAGAAGGTACTTAGTAAACAGCGTTTGGAATTTAACTATTGTTCTGATATCAAATTATACCAGCAAGCATAGCTCAACCCAGATCAGAAGATTTCACCCTAGTTCTTCCCCCAAGATGTGGTCATCTGTCCTGGTGTCCCACACCATGGCTCCAAATGAAAGATATAAGTTCACTTAGCAGGATGTGATTGGATTCAAGCAAAGGATACTTGTGGGAGGCAGTTAGGTGGCTCAGTGGATTGAGAGTCAAGCCTAGAGACCAAAAGTTCTAGGTTCAAATCTGGCCTCAGACACCTGTTAGCTGTGTGATTCTGGGCAAGTCACTTAACCCCCACTGCCTAGCCCTTACCAATCTTCTACCTTGGAACCAGTATATAGTATTGAATCTAAGACAGAAGTTAAGTGTTTTTTTTTTAAATAAAAATGATACTTATGGTCTTGGATGCTCAATACTTCAGGAACCAATAAGTGGAAAGAGCTTCTCCATGTTGGAGTCTGGATGAGGTTCAGGGTTATGCCCTTTATTTTTCAGCCCAAATCCTCTTTCCTTACTACACTTCCCCTGCCAATCCCTACTCCTTCCCCCACCCTATTTTATACTTCTTTCTAATTACACATGCAAAAAGGTAGAATGACAAATTTGACTCAGGAAAAACTTTTACAAGCTCTTCTTATGACCCATCAGTGAGTTTCAGGACACTGGAGAAGGTATTCTCCTGGTGTAGATTCTAGATATAGGTCTGCCACCAATTTATGATAGGATTTGGGGTAAGCTCCTTAAATTGTCTTGTAATCTAATTTCCCACGTGTAGAATGTGGATAAGGATGTTAACCGCATTGCCTCACTGGGCTGCTACAAGAAAAAATTGGTTTACAGATGCAAGAACATGTTGAAAGACTTAAGCATTTTACAAAAGCAATGTATTATTTATTTCTTCTCTCAAAGAGATTTAACTGGCTCAGAGGAAGCTTGACCCTGATTCCAGAGACAGAACACAGAGTAAAGTAAAGGGCATTCTCCTTTCTCCAGCTGAAATTCAGTTGTGATTGGCTTCCAGAAGAAAAGGTTAGAAGGCTCTATGGTCTATGGGTCATTCATGACTGGAAACCAGTCTCAGAAACACTGGGGAGGAGTCTGCTTGAGGGCAGGGGGCAGGGGGTGGGGGCTCATGCAGAAGAAGGCTGCTGAGAGATGGAGCAGATGACATGATCCAAGAGGTCCCTTCCAAGAGAACCTCTGGGAGGGAAGCTCTGCAACATTACATCATGTATTACCCAGACTTCTAGGTCATTACTAATTAGCATAACGGGGCCACCTGATCACAGCTGCTGTCCCTGGGAAACTACCACTGGTGCCAATAACCCACAGGCAGCTCAGAAACTTGTCTCTCTTTCCTGTCAGGAGGCTTTTGGGTTGGAACAGGTGAAGGAACAGCTGACATCTGCCTTTGTGTCTCAGAGCCCAACGTTGCTTGGAAGAGGGAAAGTCAATGCTTAATGCTAAGAGCTCTCTCTTCCTCCTTCACCATCTCATTAATAATGTCCAACACCACATTGTACTCTGCTGCTGATACGCCTTCTAAAAAACCCTCTCAATGGGCAGTTTTCACTAGGAGTCCTAGATATGCTGGAGGGTTAGATTTAACAAACAATTATTAAGTACCTACTACATATAAAATACTTCACAAAGTGCTGGGAATGACAAAATAAACCCGATGTGGCCTAGGCATCAATCACAGTCTGAGGGTAGAGAGATGGTGCATATAGGTAATGGAGAAGGACCTGGACTTAGAGCTAAAATTGCAACTTATTCTTAAGTCATCAGCATTTATAAATGTTTCTGTATGCTAAAAACTGTGATGGGTGCTAAAGATTCAAAGACAAAAATGAAACAGTTCCTTTCCTCAATGAGCCTGTAAGGTATAAGGGGAGTCGACATGGGCATATATAAGTACCTAAAAAATAAATATAAGGTAATTTGTGGGGGCAGGAGGCATGTGCTGGAAAGACTTCATCTGGAACCATATAGGTGAATTTATGGCACACTTGCCAGAACCTGCCAAAGGGGGCTGCTCCCTTCCCCCTCTCCATGTATACCTGAGGACATTTTTATATCACCCACCCCTCTGCCCCACAGCCCACTGAGAGTGTTTCCTCCGTCCCCTGTCTGGCATAAGGTGGGGATTGAGGGTTGCAGTTTGGGCATTTGGTCTCTAAAAGGTTAACCATCACTGATCTAAGAAGTAGTATTTCAATTGAGTTTTGAAGAAAATGAGGAAGGGAAGTTTTAGTGGCAAAAGTGAGAAAGAAAAACATTCCAGGCATGAAAAATACTTCATACAAAGTCTGAGGACCTGAGACAGAATATATATTGAACAATAAAAAGGTCAATCTGGCTGGACCACTGAGTTCATGAAGGAATTGTTGTTTGGTTGGTTTTCATCCGTGACACAATTTTGGGGTTTCTTAGCAAAGATATTGGAGTGGTTTGCCATTTCCTTCCCTATCTCATTTTGCAGATGAAGAAACTGAGGCCAGCAGAGTAAAGCAACTTTCCCAGGGTCACACAGTTAATAAGTGCCTGATGCTGGATTTGAACTCAAGAAGATGAGTCTTCTTAACTCCATGCCCAGCATTCTATCTACTGTGCTACCTAACTTCCAAAGGAAAAATGCATACTGATTTTGGAAAGAGAGGTTGGAGCTAGATTGTGAATGACTCTAAATGCCCAACAAAGTAGTTTGTATCTGATTCCAGATGTCATTGAGGAAGAAGGGAGAGATATGATCATCCCAGGAGTTTAGGAATATCACTTTGGCACCAAGGTGGAGGATGAATTAGAGAGGGAAGAGACTAAAGGAAGGAAAGCCAGTTTAGGAGGCAATTGCTGGTAATAAGGATGTGGTAAGGACCTGAACTCAGGTGAGGCCTTGTGAATGAAGAAAAGTGGATAAATTAAAGGAAGAGGTTATTGAAGAAGAATTGGTGGCTTGTCAACTACTGGTTATGTGAGGAGAATAAAATGTGAGGAGGAGAATCTGGGTGGTGAGTAGGATGAAAGGGCAAGTCATTTAATCACTCTAAAACTCAGCTTCCTCATCTGCAAAGTGAGCTTATTTCTAAGCTCCTTTCTACCATCATATGAACCTTTGATGTTGTTCATCCTTTCTTTCTGAAGAGGTCCAGCGACATCACAGGATGATGTCCTAAATTGCTCATGAATTGGATTTAAGTGAGGCAAAGTTGTACAAAATTGTCAGCCTCACTCGCTTCTCCAGAATCATTGAAGTCCAATAGCAAGACAAAAGTCAAGATGATTGGTGATGGATGAGGATGCAATAAATGACTTTGGCTTCTTTGGTGTCTAACCAAGTTCTAAGTGCACCCCAGTGACTACTTCAGGTGCTTTCATGACTGTTGGAAAAAAGTATTCTCATCTGCCCATTCAACCAGAGAGAAGTTTTCTCATGGTTGGGGTAGATACCCACCTCACTAACCAATGAATTTGTGGTCCATCAGTTGCCTTCATCCTTCTTTAGCTCATCTGCCAGGATGGTTTTCTGGAATGTGACCACTATACATACTACAGCTTCTTGGAGTCACAGGTGAGAGCTAGGAGGACACTAAAGGTGGATGAGCACCCTTGAAGAGGGCTTAGCAAGCCCTCGTACCGGAGGTGCTAATCCTCCTTGACACTCACACATCCCAGTGACTGTAATAAACAACTGTGGAAAGTGACATAAGTATAAAGGAGAAGTTGAAGTAAAATGCTATGAAATTTTTGAGAAATGAACTGCCACCTGAGAAAAGGAATGATGAGATCATTTAACTGAAAGTGCTTTGTAAACCAGAAAGCATGCTACATGAATTATTATTGTGATAATTAAACAAGCAGGTAGGTGGCTTAGTGGATAGAAAGCCAGGCCTGGAAATGGAAGGTCCTAGGTTCAAATAAAACCTCAGATACTTCCTAGCTGTGTGACCCTGACCAAGGCACTTAACTCCAATTGCCTAGTCCTTCCTACTCTTCTGCCTTGGAACCAATACTCAGTATCAATTCTAAAGCAGAAGGTAATGTTTTAAAATACATATATGGAACTGAGTTAAATTTACAAAAATAAGGGTCATTTCCCAATTGAAAGGATATGAACAGGCAATTTTCAGAAGAAGAAATCAAAGCTATCTCTAGTCATTTGAAAAAATGCTCTAAATCACTACTGATTAGAAAATACAAATTAAAACAAGTCTGAGGTTACCACCTCATACCTATCAAAAATGACAAATGCTGGAGGGAGCAAGGGAAAATAGATACAATAATAAACTGTTGATTCAGTTGTGAACTTATCAAACTATTCTGGAGAATCATTTGTAATTATGCCCAAAGGGCTATAAAATGTGCATATCCTTTGACCCAGCAATATCACTACTAGGTCTGTACCCCAAATAGATCAAAGGAAAAGGAAAGGGACTTAGATGTACAAAAGTATTTATAGTAACTCTTTTGTGACAGCAAAGAATTGGAAATTGAGGGAATATTCATCAACTGAGAAATGGCTGAACAAGTTGTGGCATATTATTGTAATGGAACACTATTGTGTTATGAGAAATGACATGGGGGTGGCTTTGGGGGGGGAAATGGCAAGACCTATATGAATTGATGCAAAGTGAAGTAAGAAGAACCAGAAAATCACTGTGCATGGTAACAGCAATATTATAATGATGATTAACTGAGAAAGACTTGGCCACTCTGATTAATACAATGATCTGAGACAGTTTCAAATAACTCATGATGAAAAATGCTAGAGAGAATTGATGAACTCTGAATACAAATTCAAGTTTAATTTTCTTCCTTTTTTATTTTCTTGTCTTCTTTGTGATATAGCAGATATGGAAATATGTTTTGCATGATTTCACACACAAATTGATATAATTTTGCTTGCCTTCTCAGTGAGTAGGGAATGAGTGGGAGGAAGGAAGAAAATCTGGAACTCAAAACTTAGAAAAGAATGTTACAAATAAATAATCAATTTATTTTATAAAAATAAACATTCAGATTTGAAGATAGGAGAGATGAAACAAATGCAGAAAATTATGTACTGAGAAAGGGATTTTTGAATCCAGGAAGTGATAAGAAGGATGAATGACAAGATGAGGAGGAGAGAAATGAAAAATGAAATTGTACATAGAGGGAAAATGTGGGCAAAATTAGTCTGGTCTGACCTTTACATGAAAGAGCACTCAAACAATACAATAAGAGAAGAAACTAGCTTCATAATTCTTGTTCAGGGTGATAGATGACAAGTCAATAGTCATTTGGGACAATTGTTTTCTGATTCTTGGGCTAAATATGCTTCCTTTGTCAAGAATTTCAGCCTAGGTCAGGATGGAGGTCCCTGGAGCCTTCTGACTATGACAATGGCTGCCAAGAGAACAACAGTGCCAAACAGATACAACACATCCAACTCTGAAAGGAACCTGTCCACAACAGAGTTTCCTTTTCTGAGAGCCTGCATTTTTAAAGGACTGCCTGGGCTTTCCATCAGCACACAGAATAGGATGGAATACACTGACAAGGACACTAGCAGAAGGCCAATCCCAAGAGCCAAAGTCGGGTGAAGATGGGCCAGGTCAGAAGAATGAGATCTTAACTGACTTGAGGCATGGAAAGGTTTGGGTAACATTTTCCCAGCTTTATTTTTGACTTTCCCAGATCTGCAACATCCCAAATCACAGACCTAGAGAACACCTTCATTAACAATTTGTGTTCAAGAGAAAGAAAGAAGAGAGGTTCCATTCAGCCATGATTCTTTGGGAGCTGCCTAGGAATTTTTCTGACAAGAGGCTTTGGCAGTGGGTTTTGACCCAGGGCTGGAAAGAGAAGCATTGAACTAACCACAAAAACTGTCATTCTGGCAGAGCTGACCTGTCCATAAGGCATCTTGAGAGAAAACTCAAGACTCTAGACTTGGAAAGTAAAATGAAGCCTAAAAATGTCTCCCAGACATCTGACAATGCCAAAAAATCTGGGGGGTTCTTGCAGACAAAGGGCATGAGATGATGATCTGAGTGAATGTCTGTAACAGACTGAGAAACTAGCTCTAAGCCCTCCCCCCTCCCCCCCCCCAGAACACCTAAATCAGTGGGTCCCAGCATGGTCCTTAGACCACCTCCATTGGCTTACCCAAAATGCAAATTCTCTAGTTAATGATATTATAAACACTGAGAGTTACCCAGCACTTCAAAGATACAGGGCATCTTATACTTTATTATTTCATTTGAGTCTCAAACCCCTGTGAAATAGAATCTACAGATAATCTATTCCCAATTTATAGATAAGGCCAAGGGATAGAAAAGACTGTAGGCGCATAGAGCTAATAAGTGTTAAGACATTGGACTTGAATTCCAGACTTCTTGACTCCATGTTTAGCCATGATATAATAAGCATAAAACATAACAGTTTGAACATATGGCCATGATACTATTTACCTAAGCTCTAAGTTCTACAAAGTATTTCATACTCTTCATCCCTGTGTCTCTTCTAGCTCTCACATGTTATGTTTGGATCCAACACTCCATCAAAGTTTGGAGTGTTATATATTTTGTTCTGTAAGTGATGGAGAGGGTAGACTAGCTCCCTGGACCCTTCAACCCATCCAATGGCTCACAAGTGAGAGATTCGAAGGTCACTGGACTCTAGGAGCTTTATAGATGGATAATCCTATACTGTTATTCAGTGAAATATGAATTTCTCAAAATCCCCATTGAGTATAGTAAATTATCTCCCTTCCATGATTTTGCTGGTGCTTATTTTTCTGTTTAGAATGTCTGCCTTTCCTTCTCAACCTGCAGAATGATTGTCCTCCCTTTAATCCAGTCTAGAGAAGCAACAGTAGAAAGATTAATGGGTTTGAAATCAAAGAATATAGGGAAATAGGTCAAAATTCTACCTGTCACCTGTTTTCTGTGTGAATCTTGCTCAACCTGTCATTTATCCTCCCTGTGCCTCAATTTCCCCCTATGTAATGGGAAGGGAATAGACTAAATGACCTCTAAGATCCTTTCTAGCTCTAAATCTTGGATCGAATTCAATCTGGCAAGCATCTACTTAGCACCTCTCATGTTCCAGTAATAGACACTGGGGATACAAAGACAAAAATTAGTCCATGCCTTTAGGGAGCCTACATTCTCCTGGGAGGGCATGGTACATAAACAAATCATTTAAAGCCTCAACTCAAAAGCAACCTCCCTCTCCCTCCCCACTCCCATGACCTTCCCCTTTGAAAGTCTCATAGCACTTGGTCTTGTAATTAATAATTGTACGTTATGGTATAATATAGATATCTATCTGTGTATCTTTTCCTACTTTAAGATGAAGACAGGATTGTGTCTTATAAGAATTTTGTTTCTCTATCAACCCCTAGTTCTCTGTTCATAGGTGGTCATTGGAACTGGATATTTGTTGAGTTCAAATATTGTAATAAATAGATTCAATAAAAATGGTTCTAAGGCTTTGCTTACTACCCATGCAGTCTTGGGTAGGTCATTTCCTTTCTCTGTAACTCAGTTTCTTCACCAATCAAGTGAGAAGGTTAAGTGATCCTTAGAGACCCTGATAGATCTAAGCCTTCTAACTATAATCCCATTAAGGCACTTCCATCTTTCCTTTTGATTTTCTTTAACTCCTTTCACTGCCAATGAAATCTTCCACAAGCCCTGGAAGTTGACCTGTTCTTAGATGTGACACTATCATTCTACCTTCATTAGCCATCAGAGAAAAGCCATTCTTTCTCCCAACTGCTAAAATGACAAGAGACCAGGAAAGGGCCCCCCAGCCACAGCCATTTAATTCCCAGAAATAACTGTTGACAGGGAATGGAGAAGAAACAGGCCCCCTTGGAGCTCTGGATCTACCCCACATCTTCCTGCCCAGCTGGCCAAGCCACAGTGTTTTACAGCCCATGCAGGTGGGGAGAGGTGGGTCTGAGGCAAATGGGGGCAGGGAGAAGGAAGGAAGGCTTTGGCTCCGAATCCCTTAGGATGCTCAGGTAGCTGTCAACAGCCAGCACTGGGAAGAATCACAAGGTAGCCTGACTCACTTAATCACTGACAGAAAGATTCTACTTTGGCAGACTTGGTGACCTAGGGGGCTTCCAGATGTCAGTCTGAGCTCTCTTCTATCAGTCAGCACCTTTTCCAAGGCTCAGAGGCACCAAAGAGGATAGAAGAAAACAAATTTTAAATATAGGAAAAAAAGGAAAGAAGGGGATGAGCTTCTTCCTATCTATCTACATGTCCTGGACTCTACTTCTATCTCCAGTCCAATCCGCAATCATGCCTTTGGTATGTTATGTAAACCACAGATGGATCCCAGCATAACACTTAAAACTATGGGAGTCTGGCAGATGTTAGCCACCGCTTTCCCAATGAAAAGAGAAATCAAACAGACATCCAGTGAAGCACCCTTGCTGAGCAAGTCTCCTCTTCTTTTATGAACGATAACGCTACAACACAGTGGTGTGACATCCTTGCATCATCCTGGCTGGCCCAGAAGACTACATAGGTGAGTAAGTTGTTTAGGGATACATAATGGAAGTAAATTAAATATCCTATTCAAAATAGAAAAAAAAGAAGGGAGAGGAAACAGAGATTGAGACCTTACATTCAGTTCAACACACATTGATAAAACACCTACAATATCCTAGGAACCATTCCAGGAGCAAGGGGTAAAAAGACAACAAGTAAAAGATGTGAATTCCCTGAGCAGGATGTGATTGGAGTCAGACAAAGGATACCTGTAGAGGACAGCTAGATGGCTCAGTGGATAAAGAACCAGGTCTGGAGATGGGGAGGTCCTGGTTCCAAATTTGACCTCCAACACTTCAAAGCTGTGTGACCCTAGGCAAGTCACTTCACCCCCATTTTCCTAGTCCTAACCACTCTTCTGCCTTGGAATCAATCCTCAGCATCAATTCTAAGGCAGAAGATAAGAGTGAATATATATATATATACGTATACATATACGTATATATATGTATGTGTATATGTGTATTATAAATGATATATGACAAATAAAATTTAAAATTAAATAAACAAAAACAATAGGAGTAAAGCCTTAGCTTCCAGATACCTAGAGGAATGGAATGGTATGAAAAATAAATTATTGAAGATAACCAATTTGCTTTAAATATCAAATCAAACATTTTAAAAAAATTAAATGTGGATGAAAATATTTCTGTAATGTATAATTGGTTTCCCTGCCTTCTTAGAGAACATCTTTCCATTCTTAATGACTGGATTATATTGTAATACACTAGCAATTTAAGGGCTTATTGATGTGTGTTAGACCTTTTGGTTCCCACACCAAATGGCCTCAGATTATTGTTGTTGTTAACACTTTTATTCCCTGCTTCTCTAGAATCTTTTGCTGCATCCTTCTCTTCTAACTAATTCAGGAGTGAATTCTTGGGTACCAGAGAAAGAATCCAGATTTTTGTCCCTTTGAAGAACCCCTGAAGTTTGGAGTTGGAAGGTGATTGCCCTGATAACACACTTGACCTTTGCTTGCAGATCTACAGTGAGCAATCCTGTTCTGATTTTGGACAGCTCCATTTGTTAGGAAATTCTCTCTTAATTTATTCTTTTGCAACTTCTACTTATTTAACTTAGTCCTAGTCTCTGGAGTGAGCCAGAACAAACCCAATTCCCTTTGACATTGTTCCCCTTCAAATACTTGGAAAGTCCTGATGGTATGGTAGCCCTTCTAAGTCTTCTCTTCTCTGGGGTACCTGTCCCCAATTCTTTCATCTGATCTCCACTATGACTAATCTGTTCCTATCAGACTGTCAGGCCGCTGTTGCTGTCAGAGTGTGACAGTCCTTTTCTCCAGCTCTAACATGTCATAGGCTTGGAAATAAGATCATAAATTTTAATAAAATTATGTGCAAAGTAAGTATCAATAGGACCTGAGTAAGGACCAATGGAAAATGTTTATTCTGCATAGATTTTGTGATATCAGTTTTGATTACCACTTTTTTGCTTCCTTTCTATTTCTCAGTTGTGCTCTAGGAACTGAAGTTGACAGAGAACTGAATTCCAAACTGGTGAAGTGTTCCTAAATATGCATTGTATAAGACAATTATAACATCCAAAGTAATCATTGATATTAAATAGAAACTAGGCTTCTGTGTCCCCTACTACATTTTATTTTTGGTTGAAGCTTAAGGTTTAATTTTTCCACCCTTTCCATGCCACTTGGCCACCTGCCATCTTCAGAAATAGGTTGTTTTTGTATATCACTATATTTTCAAATAAGTACTTTTCATGTTATTTACTTTCAAAAATTTTATAATCCAACCAAATTGATCTATTTCCCAAGGTTCTTATCTGCAATCTTATCTCCCTCTTCTGAGCCTCTACTTAAGCTGCTCCCTACATATGAATTGCTTTCACAACTCTCCTTAATTCTTGAAATACTTAAATTTCTTAAAGCTGAGTGCAGATGCCAACTCCTACAGGAAAACTTCCCTGATGCTCTCAGCTTCCCTAAATTATCTGGTATTTGCTTGGTTACAACACTGCCTACCCTCTGTGATTACTTCCCATTTCCATATAAGACTAAATACATGTGTGTATACGTGTGCATAGTTATCTATAATGATGTGTTCATTCATTCAGTGAACTAGATTTCAGTGAAGCAGAGTTGGGCTAACTCATCAGTCTACTTCTCCCTTCCAGTCATCATAGTCCAGTGGCAAGACAAAAGTGAAGATGACTGGTGATGGTCCAGACTGTAATGTATGAACTTGGCCTCTAGTGTCTGAACAAGCTCTAAGCATTCCACAGCACCTGCTTCAGGCACCTTCATGGCCATTGGAACAAATTGTTCTCATCTGCCCATTCCAACAGGGAAATCTTTACATTCTGGGAGTAGAGACCCCTCAAACTCACCAATGGGTTTCAGGCCCATTGGATAGCCTCAACCTGGCTTAGCCCATCTGATGAGATGACTTTTTACTGGAGTATTTTAATTTTTAAAAGACAATGATAAAAAAAATTAATTTTAAAAATTAAAAAAAGACAATGATGCCCCATAGCTATAATAGTGACCTGGCTTATACCTTATACCCACCCTTGGGTTCTACTCATTCTGTTAATTTAATAGAAATTCACAAAAGTGGGGGCAGCTGGGTAGTTCAGTGGACTGAGAGCTAGTCCTAGAGACGGGAGGTCCTAGGTTCAAATCTGGCCTCAGCCACTTCCTAGCTGTGTGACCCTGGGCAAGTCACTTGACCCCCATTGCCTAGCCCTTACCACTCTTCTGCCTTGGAGCCAATACACAGTATTGACTCCAAGACGGAAGGTAAGGGTTTAAAAAAAAAAAGAAATTCACAAAAGTACCCTGAAGGACAGAGATCTAGCCAAGTTGAACACTGAACTAGAGTAGAAAACTATCTACCAGCTAAAAGAGTTTCTAAACCTAGGAGTGGACAGTCTGTAGAAGGCAAGAGATAATGTTGCTGGATTTTTGGGGAATGGCTGGTTAAAATGAGACTCAGAACTGATTCATTTTATTTGCAGAATTCATGCTCCATCCCCAGAAAAATTGGGATTTGTGCATTAATATAAACAAGAGCTTAATATAAGTATAATTATGCATCCACTATTAACATTAATATAAACAATGACTTAATAGAAATTTATTTTATATTATATGATATGAATTACATATTCATTATTAATTAATATTAATATAAACAATAGCTTCAGGACTCTGGAACAATAAGGACAGCTAATCATAATGATGGCCACCACATCCCAAGTTTTGGAAGTCTCTGACCCATAAGGGGGACAAGCTGTTGGAGCTACATAGTAACTCAGGGTAGCAGTGTGGAAGGAAAAGAAGGTGGTTATTACTTAATGACACTAAAAATATATGCTTGAATATAGTCAGCAAGTGATATCTATCATACTTCCAATCTTATTTCTTCTACTATCATCAAAAGTTGTGGATGGACCTTGGGCTGACTCCCTGGCAAAAAGGTTCATCCCTACCATAATAACATAACAGCAAAAATAAATGTTTGTTAACTTGAAAGGAAGAGGCATAGGCAACTAGGTGGTTCAGTAGATAGAGAGTCAGGCCAGGAGATGGGACATCCTGGGTTCAAATCAGGCCTCAGATACTTCCCAGCTGTGTAACCCTGGACAAGTCACTTAACCCCCATTGCCAGGAAGGAAGGAAGGAAGGAAGGAAGGAAGGAAGGAAGGAAGGAAGGAAGGAAGGAAGGAAGGAAGGAAGGAAGGAAGGAAGGAAGGAAGGAAGGAAGGAAGGAAGGAAGGGAGGGAGGGAGGGAGGGAGGGAGGAAGGAAGGGAGGGAGGAGGGAAGGAAGGAGGGAAGGAAGGAAGGGAAGGAAGGAAGGAAGGAAGGAAGGAAGGAAGGAAGGAAGGAAGGAAGGAAGGAAGGAAGGAAGGAAGGAAGGAAGGAAGGAAGGAAGGAAGGAGGGAAGGAAGGAAGGAGGGAGGGAGGGAGGGAGGAAGGAAGGAAGGAAGGAAGGAAGGAAGGAAGGAAGGAAGGAAGGAAGGAAGGAAGGAAGGAAGGAAGGAAGGAAGGAAGGAGGGAGGGAGGGAGGGAGGGAGGGAGGTCCAAAATGATATCACTACTTCAGGATCAATGTATAGTGCCCAACTGACCAATGTGAGCTCAGGAGGTTCTATTATAAGCCAAGCACAAATAGATTATATAAAAGGGGCCTGATGAATAAGGCAGCAAACCAAGGCAACAGAGACTGGGGCAAAGCTTTCTTGTACTTCCTAGTCAGAGTTGTGGGAATATCTTTCCAGCTAATGCTCTCTGGTGCAGAGTTTGTGCTCTGGCTTCAGAGATGCTCCTTTGAACAGGTGTCTGGAAGGCATTCCAATTCTAGTATTCTGACCTCCTTCAGTGAACAGCTCAGATGCCACCTCCTTCAGGAGGCCTTTCCTTACCCTTCCTCCTGCCTTCAGGTATTAGTGTTCTCTCCTTCTAGAAATTATTTTGTGTTATTTCTCATATTCTTTGCATTAGCTTTTCTATTCACAAATTGTATGTCTTCAATAAGCTTCTGGAGGGTGGGAGCTTTTTTCCCTTTTGTCTTTATATCCCCACTCTCTTGCAAATAACAAGTGCCCAACAAATTTAGTGCTGGACCCAGAGGCAAGAAGGATTGAGTTCAAATCCTAACTTGGATACTTATTAGCTGTGTGACCCTGGGCAAATCTCTTGACCCTCTTAAGCCTCAGTTTCCTCATCTGTAATATGAGGGATCTATAAAAGAGGGATAACAAGAGCGTCTACCTCATAGGGTTGTTATAACAATCAAATGAGTTAAAATCTGTGAAGCATTTTGCATACTTTACAATGTATACACATATATGTACAAGTACATATCATTAAAATTTATTAAAAGAAATTAAATTAATCATCTAATTCTTCCCAGTCAGTTTCCCCTCTCGCCACCACCTTCCCTTCTCCACTCATAAGATCCCAGGTGAGTAGATTTGATTCCATTTAAACAGAAGGGGAAACTAGGACACAAATCTCTGGTCAGTTGCCTCCGACTCACACCAAGATGGCATCGTGACCCTCTTCCCTAACTGCAGCCTCTTTGCATGGACAAACTCCCGCCCAGTCATACAAGTTAGTACCAAGCAGGTGTTCAAACAGAAGAGCTGCTTAATGGAGATGAACAGAGCTACAAGAAATTTTTCTTTTTTTACTTACATGATTAAACAGCCCAGGGAAACATTTGCGTTGGAACAGATGGTACCAGTCCTGAGTACAGCGAAGCCTGCAAAAAGTTTTCACACTGTTAAAAATGGTAGCATTCTCTGTCATCCCTATTCTCATCAACCATCTGCAGTGGATAGGATATAAAGTAATGACTGTAAATGTACATCCATTATGTCTAACCTGGCATTCAATGCCCTCTGTGTGCTGACACTGCACCAGGCTACTCCTAACTTTATTGCCCCTTCCCAATTGAGTTTCAGAACAACTGACTGCTCCTCATCCATCTCACAATGATTACTGCCTTCATGCCTTTGCTCATGCCCTCACTTTGTGAATATGGATCAATTCTTTATTGTTTCTGGATCCCCACCTCTAAAGTTGTGTCGGTTGTGTCTAACTCTTCATGATCTTGGCAAAAAGACTGGAGTAGTTTGCCATTTCCTTCTCTAGCTCATTTTACTGATGAGGAAACTGAGGCAAATAAGATGAGGTGAGTTACCAAGGGGCACACAGCTAGTGTCTGAGATAAGATTTGAACTCAGGTCTTCCTCACTCCAGACCTGGTGCTCTTTCCACTGTATCAGCTTACCTGCTTCAAATTAATTTCTTTTATTTTGTGCATTTCCTCTCTTGGAGACAGGAAGCTCCTTTAGGGTATGAACTATGTCTTATTCATTTTGTTTTTCTTCTGCAATGCTTAGAGCAATGCCTTAAACAAAGTAAACACTTAATAAATATTGGGTGGCTGAATGAATTAATGAATGAATGGTGCACTTAGTAGGAAGAGCAATGAATTAGGGGGCAGCAGGGTGGCTCAGTGGATTGAGAGCCAGGCCTAGAGATGGAAGGTCCTGAGTTCAAGTTTGACCTCAGACACTTCTCAGGTGTGTGACCCTGAGCAAGTCACTTGATCCTCATTGCCTCACCCTTACCACTCTTCTGCCTTAGAACCAATACACAGTACTGATTCTAAGATGGAAGGTAAGAATTTAAAAAAGGAAAGGAAAGGAAAGGAAAGGAAAGGAAAGGAAAGGAAAGGAAAGGAAAGGAAAGGAAAGGAAAGGAAAGGAAAGGAAAGGAAAGGAAAGGAAAGGAAAGGAAAGGAAAGGAAAGGAAAGGAAAGGAAAGGAAAGGAAAGGAAAGGAAAGGAAAGGAAAGGAAAGGAAAGGAAGCTTGCCACTTATTAGCTATATAACACTGAACATTCTACTTTATATCTCAGGGGCTTTCCTGATATGTAAAATCAGAAAGGCTGAACTTTTCAGCTCTGGAGTCATATGAATGAATCAATAAATCTCATAGATGGGGACAGCTAGGTGGGTCAGTGGATTGAGAGCCAGGTCTGGAAACAAGAGGTCCTGGGTTAAAATCTAGCCTCAGAAACTTCCTAGCTGTGTGACCTAGGCAAGTGACTTAACCTCAGTTGCTTAGTCCTTACCATTCTTCTGCCTTGAAATTAATATAGTTGGTATCCATCCTAATCCAGAAGACAAGAGTTTAAAAACATACACAAAGAACTAAAAAAAAAAAAAAAAAAACCCTGAATGTATTTAATCCCATTAGTTCCTTTAAGAGAGCTGCTCTAAGACAGAAAATGTTTGCCCTTATACTCTGGATTTGTTCTATCCCAGCTTTGCTCTTCTTTGTTAGTTTATGCAGAAAGTACCCTATTCCTGGGTCTCTCCCCAGATATGGTTCCCTTCCTAGGGCAGATGTAATATTCTAGATCAGAGAAAAGGAAAACATTTTAAAAACATTTAAAACTGGTCCTGGGAAGCTATCTGACAAGAGTCAGACTTCCCCCCTACCTCTAGAAGGAAGTCTATTGTTTAGAACTAGAAGAGAGGGAACAAGTAATAACCTGAGCATCTATGAGCATTTCCTTGCTCTCCCCCACCACCATTCTCCTGGGGATGATGAGTTTCTTTCTGCCTTCTTGGCCAAGACCATCCAAGACAAGATCTGCCCCATCTTCTTTATGCTTCTCAAGACTCACTAGAAATGGAGCCATAACTGACATCAAACACCACTAGGCAGTTACCCTGAGCATTTGCTAGTGAGATATTTTTAGGTCCTGGAATGTTTTTCACATGAAAATATTTTTAGACCAAATATACCCTGAGTAGCAAAATGTGGCTTCTAAGTAATTATGCAATTAATCAGCAAGGTATAGGTGGAAAGGTCACTGCACATCTCTAAGAGGAAAGGGAAAGAGAAACCAATTCAACTTACTTTGACACATATAGTCCCAGAAAATAAAGCAGGATCACAGCCACAAAGAGAGTCACAGCCACCACGAGAGCTGGAAAGACAAAGAAAACACTGGATTCCAAGGCTTTTGCTTCTCCTCTCCCACCCAAGTGTTATACACAAGATATACACTACAATCATTGGAGAATAAAGCAACTGGATAGACTATATCTTCTTCTAGTTGCAGAGACTTTGAAAAAGTGCACTCATCACAAAAGTTTAGGGAAATGATTCATTCTCTTTTAATGGTATAATGATACCCACAATTCAGCCCATGCCTCTCAACACCTCTCCTAGATTTTATTGTTGGGACTAATCGGATAATAGATCAGAAATTGAAGAGACTTCCAGTCCAATTCTCTCATTTTAGAGGGGAAAACTGAGGTCCATGGAGCTGGAGTCACTTGCCTAAGGTTAAAAACAATCTGGATTTGAACCCAACTCCTCTAGCTCCAGAGCCAGAATTCCTTCCCATTGTACCAACAAGCATCCTTCATTGTCACCTAATTCTGAAAGTCCACTTAACTTCTCGGGAAACTCAAACTCTTCTCATGAGAAGGGTAGAGTTTGTTGGGATGACAAAAAGAAAATTTCCCCCAAGTCTTCCTCTCTCTTTCTCTCCACTGTCCATCTAAAAATGATACATGCCCATAAGTTGATGCTTAGGACCATCCCAAAAAAGCTGCTGTAAAGGTGAATTTGAAACCACCTCCACCTCACATTTTTTAGCATTGATGCCATTAATTAGGTGAGAAAGTCTCAACCCATCAATCCAAACTAAATGTGAGAAGTCACTAAAATCCAGTGGATAAAATAAAACAGACAGGAAGTCTCCTTTTGTAGCCTGGAAGATTAGTCAACTCTTGAAGGATCATCTATAAATTGTCAAGCAAGGTGAGAAAGGAAGAGGAATTTCAAAATTTGGAGATCATGTATTTCCTTAACAACACTATGGGAAAACTGCTAGGGAGTGAGGAGAAAAAAAGAATCTTTGACTGTCTCTTTCCTCCTCACTCCCCTGCTCCACTTCTACCACCACAACCTTAGATTGAAGGAGGATTTTTCCAACTTCAGAGGGTCTAGGAGACATTGCACTTCCCATTATTCTTTTAAATGGCATCCTTGGGTCAGCTGTTAGTAGTATCTACATCATTGGGACCAAAGGTCAGACTTGGCTTCCAGCTTAACAAAGAACTCAGCTACAAGACTTCTTCATATCAAGGTAGAACTTTCTAAGTGTCCCAAGACTACAACAAAAGGACTCAGGACCACTTTCTAGCTGTGTGACCCTGAACAAGTCACTTAACCCCAATTGCCTAGCTCTTACCACCCTACTGCCTTGAAATCAACACTCAGCATCCATCCCAAGATAAAAGGGAAGGGTTAAAAAAAAAGAAAGGACTTAGAGCAACCAGTTGTTACCCATTGCTATATGTGTGCTCTCCATGTACTTGTACAAGAGAGAGTCACAGGTATTTCTGAAATTCTGAAGTTCAAAATGTTTATTTTACTAGTTGTCACAAGAGTTTATACCACCATTTTAGTATATCTCCTTACTAAAAATGTGCTTTAGATTAACTGGCTAAATAATTCTCAGCTGATAATCTTGAATGTGGGGGTAAGAAACACACTTGGTGGAGTCCCTCAAACCAAAGGACATTAAAAAATCATTCAGTAGCATCTAAAGAATTACTCCTGGAACCCAAGGGGGGGGGGGGAATAGCTAGCCTAACTCTGAGGACCAGATTTATCATTGTAGGTGGGAGGCAGGCTATACCTCAAAAGGATCCCAGGCTAGAAGACCAAATCTTTACCCTGAGAAAAGGGGAAACCTCTCCCTATTAATATCCTTCTCCAGGAGCTAGACTCACATTTAGTCCTTGAAACTATTTAGGGATTTAAGTATGTCAAATTACTCACTCAAAAGTAAGGAGAAATATGCCAGAGTTGGGTTGGTGGTGTCTTCAACCATGTGCTACAGATATACCCTGGCACCATGCCCAGACCTCAATTGCACTCACCCCAGCCTTGCAACAGCCCTCTCCCAAAATAAAGAAGCAAATCTACTGTTTGCATTAGGTAGAAGAGATAAGATATGGGTGTTTTCTATTTTAACTAATTCTGGTGATCCAGGAGGTCCACTGGAACCTGTCCCAAGAGAGACTTGGCTTTGAAAATCAAAAGCTCAGATCAGGGTAGTAGGAACCCATGGGACAAAAAAGAATCAGTTCCTTCCTTAACTACAAAATGAGAATTTTGGACTAGATGATTGTCACCTTTAACTCAAAAATTCTTTGACTATGATTTGGGAGTCAATCTTCAGAGACTAAGATAGAAGCTACATTGAGTCTCTCTTAGGCCTCTTCTGTATTTGTGCAAATCTTACCTTTCCTTCCCAGCTTAATTCAATCCCTTTTCCTTCTCTGTCTAGCCCACAATGTCCCTTTTCCTTTGGATTCCTTGAATACCTTGTATTGCTATTGAAGTGTTTTATGGCAACTCAACTGGATAAGGAAGCCCTGGGTTTGATTCCTGCCTCATCACAAACCAGCTAAGTAGCCCCTACAACTTTGAGCTTTTGTGATTCTGAATCAAATTTAAAGTCTTCTAGGCATTTGAAGTTTTTTGTAACCTTATTTCTTCCAACCTTTCTTTCCAATCTTACATTTTACTCTCCTCCATCCATTCTATTTGCTGGGGCAGCTAGGTGTACAAATCTATAGAGCACTGGATCTGGAGTCAAGAAGACCTAAATTCAAATCTGACTTTAGACACTAACTGTACAACTCTAGGGAAATTCATTTCACCCTGTTTGCCTCAATTTCCAGATGTGAGCAAAAAATGGGAAACTGTTCCAATATCTTTGTCAAGAAAACATGAAATGGGATCGTGAAGAGTCAGACCCAACTGAAATGACTGAACAACAATTGAACCCATTCTGCTGACCCATCTGTAGTCCTTCTAACTACAAAGAGGAGGTCATATTTGACTAGTTGACTCATTAGCTCTAGGCCAGACTCCATCTATTCCAAACTAGACTATAATACTTACAACTCAGTACACTTCTGAAGATAGCTTTAATGACTGGTATGGGACAAGGAAGGAACTATGGAAGCCATATGGCCCAATACCCTCATTTTAAAGATGAAGAAAATGAGTTATGGGGCTAGGGTGGAGTCACTGGTCTAAAGTGGGACAGCTAGTAAATATCAGAGACTTGATTTGAACTCTTGTCCCCTAGCTCCATGGGAAGGAGATGGACCAATGGTATGGGAGTCAGAGCACAAAAAGTGAAAAAGAAAAGGTACAGCACCCTTGTTCCCTAGGCATTTCTATTCCTGGGCTATGTCTCAGTACCACAATCAGGATGGCAGGACAGTTGAACTGGGTGAATGAAGATACAAAGAAACCAACAGTCTTATTGAGAGTACCAACTTTTCTCCTGCTCTGAGGCTGCCCAAAAATGATAGATCAAGCCAGAGAGAGGCAAGGCAAGAGGGTTATAGGGGAGCATTATCTGCTGCAAAAACAGTGAAGCCCTAGGGAATCTGGCTTCTCTAGGGGGCTTTCTCTGTATTTCATGCATTCCTGGGGAATGTATCATTTGTTGAGATGTTAGACACAGAATATGGCATAAGGTTGGGCAATAATGGCATTGCATCACAAAATAAGAGGCTACTCATTGACGGTACCTTCCAGAATCCTTCCCCATTGTCTCTGACATACATATGTTGGAGCTGCTACAGGACCAAGAAAGGCTCAGACTTATCCATACTAATAGAGAAGGTTGTATCATTCACTAACCATACTCAATACTCTCTTCTGCCCCTATGCCTGATTAATGATAATAGATATTCAATTGATGCTTTTTTGGTTTGCAAAATGCTTTTGGTAAATCGTCTATTTTGAGTCTTAGAGCAATCCTTTTAAGAACAGGAGAGTATAGTGGATAGAGTGCTGGTTTTGAGGTAAGAAAATCCTCTTTCTGGCTGTGTGGCCATAAGTAAGTCTCTTAATCTTTCAAAACCCAAGGCAATTCACTGAGTCTAAAAGTTATGGATGAGAGATCATTATATATATGGAAAGACTTTGCACTTCAAGAATTCCTAAACACTGATGAAATCAAGGATCTAGACCATCCATCACACTCCCCTGCCATCAATAATACCAGCCAAAAACTAAAGAAAAAACTCATTCAGTAGTTAAAACAAATATTATGATGATGACTTTAGAGATTAGCTACATTGGGTTTAGAGAAACAAATGATTTGCCCAAATTCACATAATAAGAGGTAATGCTAGAATTCTAATCAAAGTCCCATCTCCAAATTATCTTCTCTATTTACTATACAACAGTGATCTCTCGCGCACTAATATGCTCAGCCCTCAGCACTTAGATCAAATGTAAATATTTGATTTCACTCATTTATTACCTTTCATCATCTGCACTTATCTATACTCACTCACTGTCTTCCTTAAATGCTTCCTATATATTTATCAGCATGAATGAATCTTTCTTAGATTCCTTTTGTTGTTGTTCAGAAGATTTTCAGTCTTATCTGACTCGTCCTGACCCCATTTGGGGTTTTCTTGGCAAAAATACTGGAATGGTATGATGTTTCCTTCTCCAGCTCACTTTACAGGTGAGAAACTGAGGCAAATGGTTAAGTGAATTGCCCAGGGTCACACAACTATCAAGTGACTGAGGTTAGATTTTAATTCAGGAAGATGAGTTCCTGATTGTAAATCTAGAACTCTATCTACTGTGCCACCTAGCTGAATCTAAGCCCCTAGAGAGCAGGACTGTGACTTGAAACTGCTCTTCTCTTTATACCTAGACTGTATAAGAAGTCTAATGAACATTGTCTCTGCCTATCAAGAACTGACCCATTCTTCAAGTCTAATTTGATACAATCTTCTCCCTTCTATTCTACCTAGAGAGAGCATACTCTCCCATCATACTTCTCAGAGCACAGATTTCTTTCTACACAATAGTTTTTTGTGCGCAAGCCACATCTCCCCAGCCAGAGGGCAGGGACCATCTTATTTATCTTAATGGCTTCTGTAATCTATATAGCTCAATGCACTGTAAATGGTAACTACTCATTAAACATTTGTTAACATGAACAATGGTGATGCCTATTACCTTTAAATATAGATATTTATATTTAATATAGAGGTAAGAACCTAAGAGCCACACAGTGTGCCCCCCCAGTGTTTATATAGACTAGGGGGTCCCAAACTGACATACGTGTACCCCCAATAGATATGAGAAGCTTCTCAAGATGTAGAGAATAGTTAGTAATTATATTTTCCTATTGAAATTACATGACTATTCTACTTTTTATGTGCATCTATCAAGAACTGATTATTTTTCATATTGAACAGGGGGCATGGAAAATTTACATAAAAGTCTAGAGATACAATGACTAAAAAAGTCTGGGTAACCACTGATCTTAGCCTATTAGTCAACCTTGAACAGAGATACCTAGTGCTTAGGGAAGACCCAGATGTCTTTGATGATGTCACCCTCACAGACAGAAAAGTCTCCAAACAGGATTGGAGAAGTAGCAGATGATTGCTCCCCTTGGAGCTTTAACTCAAGTACAAATTCACCTGTACAGGAGACTGTGATAGTGTAAAATTTAAATTAAGTCTCTAGTATTAAAATATTATATTTATGAGGTTTATTAAGGATTATTAGAAATCAAGGAATGAAGAAGATACAAAATAAAAACCATGTGCCCATGGCTGATTAGCCAATTCAGAATCCCCGTGTGCCAGTTAAATACAATAGTGATCTCACCTATGTGGAGACTCAGGTGAGATTATAGGGAATTCTGGGAAATACCAAGGACTTCTGGGGATTGAAGTCTAGGGTTCAAAATCTCCATTTATACATACCCCCCCTGTGATCCTGTTGGGAAACCACTTTCCCCAAAAGGATCATGGAATCATAATCAACTTAAAGATTGCAATAATTTACAGTAGTGGACTTGTGCTCAGCTTTCTTTTCCATACCCATACATGAGAACTCCAGGCATATCTTTGCTTTCACCTGTAAGGGCTCTCAATTTACATGGAGTCATCTGCCACAGGATTATGTGGAAAGCCTGAGTTTATTTGCACAAATTTTGAGCCAAGACACAGATAATAGAACATTTAAAAATTGCAAATTAGTCAAATATGTAGATGATCTACTCTTGGCTTCAACAGATGCAGAAGCATGTCAGGAAGATAGTAAACATCTTCTTTTGGAATTGCACAAAAGAGGGCATAAAATCTTGAAGGATAAGGTTCGGTGGTGTCTCCCAAAAGTAGAATATTTGGGGTTCATCCTCACTGTGGGTGCCCATTCTATTTCTCCAAAACAAATTGAAAATATTCAAAATTTAAGTGCTTCTACCACTAAGAAACAGTTGAGAGCAATTTTAGGAGCAACAGGGTTTTGTAGACAATGGATTCCTTCCTGTGGGGAAATTACTAAACCCTTTATAGCACTAACAAAAGATTCAGACCCTGAATTCCTCAAATTAGAGCCAGAACACCTGTCAGCTCTATCAGATCTAAAACAGGCTATCCTGTCTGCCCCTGTTCTAGGCATCCCAGATTACAACAAGCCATTTACTTTGTATGTACATGAGTGAATAGGGGTAGCTTCAGGTGTTTTAACTCAGACTTTGGGGCCTTCTCAGCTCCCAATTGCTAATTATTCTGCCCAACTGGACACAGTAGCATCAGGAGCACCACCATGTCTTAGAGGAGTAGCTGCTGCAGTCTTACTAGTGACAAAAACTGTTGATCTAGTATTAGGATACCCATTAACAATTATGTGCCCTTATGAGGTAGAAGCATTGCTGCTAAGTCATAGAACACAGGCATTCTCAGATCAGCAAATTACAAGGTATGAAATAACTTTGTTAAATAGCGGAAACATTACCTTGAAACACTGTACAACCCTTAACCCTGCCACCTTGCTTCCAGATTTACCAACTTCAGGAGAACCATTACACAATTGTGAAACACTAGTGTCCATGGCAGAAAAGCCTCTAGATAATCTCTTGGACACTCCCTCAGACAATCCAGATCTAGTCTTATTTACTGATGGTTCCTCTTTTATGAGAGATGGCATATGTTACACTGGAGCTGCTGTAGCCACAGAATTTGCCGCTGAATGGTCAGCTTCACTGCCCTCTAATATTAGCGCTCGAGGGGCAGAACTCATAACTCTGAAACATGCCTGTATAATTGCCAAGGATAAAAAGGCAATAATTTATATGGATTCTAGATATGCTTTTGGTACTTGTCACTCAGTTGGGATGTTATGGCTCCAGAGAAGATTTTTAACCTCAGCTGGAAAATCTATAGCTAATGGCAGAAATTATTAATGAAGTTCTTTCTGCTCTCCAGTTGCCAGAAGCCCAAGCTATAGTTCATTGCTCTGCCCATACAGGTGGCACTGACCTTGTCTCTAGGGGAAATGATCGAGCAGATGCCGCTATAAAGCTAGCATCCATAGAAGGGCCTGAATTAAATTTAACATTAACAACCACTGATGACTTAAATTTATCAATTTCCTATAATGAAAAGGAAGTGGAAAAATGGAAGCAAAAATTCAAAGCAAAACAGATTAATGAAGTATGGGTGTCATCTGAAGGAAAACCCCTGCTCCCTAGAAGTTTCTATCACCAAATTTGTCAATCTATTCATAAAAATGGTCACTTTGGCACCCAGGGCATCGTGGACTCTGTTAAGAGAGTATGGATAGCCCCTGGTGTAACTACTATAGCCTCTAAAGTGTGTACAGCCTGCTCTACCTGCCAGGCATATAACCAACATGCCTTTCATGGCAAAACCTTTGTTGGGCGTCTTCTGGCTTGCACACCTTTTGAGCACCTACAGATAGATTTCATAATAATGCCAAAGGCTGGACATTATAAATTTTGTCTAGTCATAGTAGATCAACTGACCAAATGGCCAGAAGCATTTCCTGCAACCCTAGCCACAGCGGTTTTTGTTGCTAAGGTGCTTTTAAAAGAAATTATTCCTTGCTTTGGCCTGCCAGCATGTATTGATTCAGATAGAGCAAGTCATTTTACTGATTATGTACTAAATAAGATATATTCTTGCTTGGGGATAACTCCCAAATTCCATGTTCCATATCATCCCCAGAGCTCAGGCCAAGTGGAAAGGATGAACAAAGAACTTAAAACTATGATTGGAAAGTTATGCACTGAGACACATTTAAAATGGCCTGAAATTCTCCCTCTGGACCTATTTTATCTTAGAAGCAGGCCTAGAGGAGACCTACACATCTCACCATTTAAGATGCTTTTTGGACATCCACCTATACAGGCTAAGCCTTTTTCCCTTGCATATACATCACTATTAGGGGGAGATACTACTATTGCTTCCTATATACAGGAATTATAGCACAAACTGCATGAACTCCATGAATCTGGAGCTGCAGTACAAGCTGGACCACTAGACTTTTCTCTTCATGACCTGAACCCAGGAAACAAGGTGTATATTGTTACTGAAAAAAGAGTGGTTGTCATAAACTGTGACTGCGAAAATATGGTTTCAAGACTTTGAATTGCCAAAAGCATAAAGCTAATTTTTTGTGTCTTGATTTTATATTAAAAATAAAGTGGTCACCATGGGGAAAATTCCCAAATATGAAATACCCAAGTCAGCTGGGTTTTATGGAGATTTTAATTAATACAAATAAAGGAATTAATGAAAAGAGAAAGAGACAGAGGAAGTGGAAATAGTCCAAGCTCCAACTCAGCTACCAAGGCTGAATTCTTTTCAGCCACTGAGAGAGAGACCATCCTCCAATTCAGCTCCATAGGTGAATTAACTTTCAGAGGCCTTCTGACCTCCTTTTAAAAAGAATTTTCTCCTTATGTCACCTCCCCTAAGTTTTCACATCTACCAATCACAGTAGATGTTTTCACAGGACTGACCATTCTTAATTCACATCTTCTTTAGTTCTCAACTTCTCTGGGTAGACTAAAACCTCACACATCTTGCTAAACTTGCTTGACCTTTTAGTGATTAATTTGACCTTCATAGGTACTTAGCACCTTTTTGTATTAGATCTAAAAATAGACCCAGCTTAAGGGTTTTAGCTTTACTTTAAGTATGGGCTGGGTACTTTTCATTGTTCAGTAAGGAGTTTATAACTGTATCTTCCCCTAAAATATGCCTGAGTATGGATGGAGTAATGTTAGAGATCCCACCTTTCTGACCAAAGTCCCTTCATTGTTTTAAAATGGGTTTAGCTTAATCAAATCTTCTGAAGTAGAGTCTAAGAAATTTTAAGATTCACAATATTAAGAATTTCCAGTGTACTGGAGCAACTCAGCCTTCCTGGGAAGGGCCATTCCAAATATTGTTAACTACTCCAACATCTATAAATATTGGAGAGAAGGACTCTTGGATTCATTGCTCACATGTGAAGAGAGCATCTTCTGTTGAGACTAATTGACTGTACCCAATCACATGCATTGGAGATAATAATCCATTGCCAAGTTTTGGATGCTGTTTTTCTAGAACACATTGAATTCATGATTTCCCCTATTGTTTTTATTATTGCTTTTCTTTTCTTTTGATTAGAATATTTTATTTTTCCCCTTTTTCTCATTTCTTATACTAAAGGTACATACAATCAATATCATTTTTCTGCAGTAATATAAGTTTTATATACATATATATATATTTGCTATAATATCAATGCATACCCATAAAGCTTTAAACTGTGGGAGCCTTCCATTTATTGATAAAATGTTATGGGACTGTGATTAATATCTGTGTCTGATCCTAGGAAATGGGATTAAAAACAAGGAGCACAGACTTAACCTGAATAGTGCCAAAAAGAGCACACAGGAAAAACTAATGTGAGACTCAAGGTTGTGACGCTTGACATATGTTAAGTTGTAGGACTTCCTTGTATCTACACTCTTTGTGAAGTTCAGACTAGTACCAAAGTTTGGCTATCATCCTGGCACCCTCTATCCCTGAGAATAAAGGAAAAATCAGACCAGGGAATGACACTTCCCTATCAAAATAAAATTCTAGTTCCTTTTCTTCTTATAGTATGGCAACTTCCTGTAGTCTTGGCTGCAAATGGGTAAGTGAAATATTACTGCATTCTGTCCTACAGGCTTGTGGGATAGAAATTACTTTAAATTGAACCTGTACAAGGGCCTATTATGAATTTATTCTTGCTTACTCAACATTTTATATACATAGATTTTGGCATTTTGATTCTGATTTAGAATTTTTTCTTTCTACCAAAAGTTTAACTATCTTCCATTTTTTCCTTATGTTTTTGGTTTTGTCTTTCTCTTCTTTTGATAATTGACTCATACAGCCCCATAACTCAACATTGCATCCTGAGCTGAACTGGATGTTTTTTAACACCCACTTAAGGGGGGAATTGTATTTTAATAAAAATCCAAGATTTTGAATTTTGTTCGAGAAAAGATCTTCAAGGAAAGAAGCTTGATAACTCCTAAATCCAGAGAATGAACTGTTACAGAAAGATGCCAGAAAACCTACACTACATCAAGAAGATCAAGAATGAACTTTGGATATGGTTGATTGAACTGAAGTTTGATTGAACATTTATTATAAATGTATACTTTTATGCCAAAGGGGACTGCCTCTAATTTGGCTTTTTGTCAATTTCCCCTAGCAAAACATTGGTTTTGCTTTCTCTCTTTTCTATTCCCCCCTAACTATTGTAATTTCCTCTTAGAATACTGTATACATCTGTATGTATACATTGTATACATGTATGTATATAATGTATAAAATACATTGAATATTGTATACATCTGTAGTTAGAAGTGCTTAAGGACTACAAGATGATTATGTTAAATGATCAATGGGGAGACTAGTCTCCCAGTGATCATCAGGGGGGATTGTGAACTTCAAAACTATTCCACCCTACTCAGACCACACTTTAGATTTGATTTAGCTATTTCCTGATTTTAATAATAGAAATACTTGTTCTAACAGAATCAGGAATGTCTTGAGAACTCTACATTGCTCTACCCTACTTAGTCTAACAAGGTCAGGATGTCTGCACCCATACTTAAGGATTAAGTATCTAGGAGGATGACCTTTAACAGACATGTGCAGAAATAGCTGACAGACCCCTGGCCTGTCCTAAGTCAAGCTAAACTACCATTGGTACAAATAAGATGCAGGAAAGTGACATAAAACCACCTATATAGGGTGTGTCACTTCCTCTCTTTGCTCTCTTTTCCTGGAGAGGTGGATCTGGTTGATCACTTCCTGTGGAGAGGGCTGGGCACCAGTTTGATCCTGGAACTCAAGCCTGGAGGAGCTCCCTCAGACAGCTTCCTTGAATAGGTCACAGGGTGAGTTATAAGACTGACTCCCCTTTCTCTTGGCTCTCAGGGGAAGGCTGCCCTTGGCCAAGGCCTTGAACTCCTTCCTGGCTCAATATGAGCTGGAGCAGTTTGAGTTAACTCTTCTCTCTCTCTCTCTCTCTCTCTCTCTCTCTCTCTCTCTCTCTCTCTTTCTTTCTTCCTCCTATCATAATTAAATCACCATAAAATTCCATTCTGATTTGAGTGTTTCATTTAGAATTTAAGAAATTAAATCCTTGGCAACCAATAATTATTACATTCAGTCTCAACCCTAAATTTACCCCTTACAATAGGAATCATCTCAACAAATATTTGTGGAGTACCCATTTTTGGAAACCAAACCAATTAAGATGTTGAAGGAAGAGGGCAAAAAGGATGCTCTTGCCTCGTTTCCTTAATTTGTTAGGTGTTCCAGGGAGAAATTCCTATATCCTTATTCTTCTCATTGTCTTCTCCAGATCTACTCCTATAATTAATATGTGTTGTTGTGGTAGGGGTGTCATCAGTGCCTCACACATCCCTCAGCCATGCACAGAAGCCTTCTTACAAGAAGACTTAACCTCCTGTTAAAAGCCTATTATTCACAATAGGGCTGTGAAGCCCCAATCTTGTTATATTGGTCTCAGAAGGCACCTACAGAACCAGGAGGCTCCTTTCTCTCTGGATCCTAGAAAGAAGGTTTTTAAAAAGAGTCACTCATCAAATAAGAACAGAAAGGAAAATATGGGGAAATCTTGACCCTAGGATGACGTAGGGCAAGATAGTCGTGCTAATTTATTTATTATGGCACTGTGAATTGGTCCTATCATTGTGGAATACAATTGAATTAAAACTACTAAATTTATGCCCCTAAGACATTAATGACAGAAAGAAAATGTTAATAATAGCTTTATTTGTTATTTAAAGAGATCTGTGGGGTGATGGGGGACCTTGGGTGTCACAATAATTAGAAAAAGTTAGAAACAAAATATGTCTAATTAGGGGGAAATCATTGAACAAATTGTGAAATGGCATATTACTAAAATTTAAATAGTGAAGAATTCATGAAAAATAAGGCGAGATCCTTGTATGAAGAAATATTAAGTGAAGAAAGCAGAAAGACAAAATTATAGAATGACTACCATAATGAAAATGAAGACAACACCAAAAAGGAATAAAACTCAGGTCAAAGGCAACAGAAAATATCAAAACCAAATTACAAAAGTTAAAGCACACATCTTATCTGTGTACTTAATCTGGGGCAAATCAGGGGGAAAAAAGTCAAAATAAAATGCCCTCAAGTAGTTGGTTTTGCTGAAACCAACAAAACAATTCTTTTTGAAGGTTGTGCTTTACAGGGTGTTGGTTTAGTGGTTTGTTGGGCAGTGCCTATTGTGTTGAAACAAAATATATCCATAAAAATATACATTTAAAAAGGAGGTTGGGCAAATCCATTCACTCATTCAATTGATAGCAAAGGAGTGTCTATTTAGTAAAAGGCACAGACAATAGGAAAATGAATGACAGAATAATAAAATCTCAGAAATGGAACATAATTTCTGTCAGACTGTGAATGAGCAGAGATCTCTCTTACAATATTTTCAGGTCTGGAAAAGACCCATATAAAATAGTAGAAAGAATCCTGGATCTTGGAGTCAGAAGTTCAATTCCCAGAGTTATTGCTGGCTAGCTCAAAGACATTAGTTAGTCAATTAAACTCTCTAGGTCCCAGTTTCTTCATCTATAAAATGAGAGATTTAGACTAGAAGAACTCAGAATTGTCTTCTAAATCTCATGTATAACCTTCTGACCTAGTCCAGTCAGTAGCAAATTATGAGAGTTCAAGGGACCATCCTATTTGTTTACAAAGGGTAAGTAACAAAAGGTGAAAGTGAGATACTTCATCACTCAGTTCTGGTGTCAATTGGCTTTGCTGAATTGTTTTTAGAGTTTTTGCTTGGACGGGGGTGTTTGGGACAGCTGTCCACTAGAAATCTTTTCCGATTCCCCCTAATTCTAGCGCCTTCCTTCTGGTAATTTTGTCCAATTTATTTTGTTTATAGCTTGTTTGTATAGCTGTTTACCTATTGTCTCCCTTATTAGACTGTGAGGTCCTTGAAAGCAGGAACTGACTTGAGCCTTTCTTTGTATCCCTAGTATATTTACTAAACATAGCTACCTCAATGATAATTGGTTGAAATCACTTCTCAGGAACTGTGTTTCCTCACTGACATTAAACAAGACAATCATTAACACTGGTCCCTAGAATTAGGGTTCTCTGATCTAGGGTACTAAAGATGGTGTGAGAAAAAAAATTAGTTTTACCTTTAGTATTTTTTAAAGGTAATGTGGGTGAGTGACTAGATGGTACTTGCCTAGGATAGAAGAGATTCATTGGAAGCAGCTCTAACTCTGAATGACTATGAGATCTCTGGCAAAGCTTCATCCTTTTGAGCTCCAGTTTCCATATTGTCAAGTGAAGGGCTTAGACAAGATCCTCTTTGAGGCAATTATAACCATCAAATGCTATAATTCTATAATTTTAAGTGATCAGAGGAAGAAGGAAAGGACACAAAGGAGTTCAGTCTTCAATCTCAAAAGAGATAAGGACAAGATGCTACTTCTCAGCATCCTCAGGCCCATAACCTTTAAATCCAACCATATAGACTTCTTTGCTATCTCCCTCCCCTGCCTATCAGATAGGTCTGAGAAGACTAAATAGTTCCACTGGTCCTTTCTGCAGAAAGTGAAAGAAGTTGAGGTCGTTTGTTTAAAAGAGGCAGGGAAGGCACAGGAAGAAGGCTTATAAATCAAAGTTCCCCGCAGTTTTTGGATCCTTGCACCAGATTTATTCTCAATTCAATTTGTGTCTGAGCCACCAGAGCCAAGGGGACATGTTGAAACAGCTCCAGGCAGGGAGTTAAGTGATCTGAGATTGTGCTACTGTTTGCTGACTAGATGTGTAATCTTGGGCAAATCACGAATTATCTGTGCAAACCTGGGCAAGATAATGGATTTCTCTGGCCTTGTTTCCTGAGGTGGGAGGGAAAGGGAAGGGAGTTTTCCCAGCCTCAAGTGCAGTAAATGTGCCCCTTTGGCCCCAAGGCATGTTTGTCATGCCTTGACTGTCAAATATGTCAAATGAAGCAGACATCTAGAGCCTTCCAACACTAAATCTATGATCCCTGTGCCTCTGTATCCTCTTCTATCAAAAGGGAGCAAGACTTCCTCTCCCTGCCTCCCAGCATGAGTGTGAAATGCAATTGCAGGTTGATTGGGGAATGAGTAAACACAGTGTAGCAGGTGAAGGTAATAAAATTTAATGATACTGTTAAAAGATGATGCATATGAAGAATTCAGAAAAACATGGGGAGAGCTCATGAACTGATGCAATATAAAGAAATCAAAATAAGGAAAAAAGATACAGAATGATTACAACTGAACACAAAAGGGGGAAGAAAAGAAAGAGACTGAAATCTGTATCGTTATAAGGAATAAGTTTAGTCCTAGAGAAAATTTGAAAAATGAACCTTCTTTCTTTCACTACAGAAGGATGGGTGTGGAATATCACATATACTCTCAGTTGCAGAGGATGTGTTGCTTGGTTCTGCTAAATTACCTGTTTTCACTTTCTTTTAAAAACTTTGTTATGAAGAAGGCTCATTGGGTAAGGGAGAGGGAAGGGATGTATCCAGAAATAAATGAGATGTAAAAATGAAAGGCATCAATTTTTTAAAAAGAAATGATATAGAAAACTCTAAATTGCTACAGAAATATAAGATGTCATTTTATTAATAGAAATCACAAAGGCCATTCACAGAACCACAACAGCAGTCAGAGCTTTCAAATCATGAGTCAGGATGAGCCTAGATATTTGCTCCTCTGATGGAGATAAAGGAAAGTGGACCCTTCTCCCAGGGATAATCATGTAGGATGCATTTCATTTCCTCATTCAACAAATACTTAAGCTTCTGTTTGTGGAAGGCTCTATAGTCCATGTAAGGCATGAATAGAAAAGACAGCTTAAGTGAATAGGAATCGTGACAACCTGATATCCCAAAGTGACAGTCCCAAGCAATGACGAACCTGGGTCTCCCTACTCCTTGCCTAGTGTTGTTTTTTTTTTTTCACTGAACCATACTTTTCTGTAAAATCTGTAAAATCAGGCATTTGGACTGGTGGGTCAAGCTCTCAGGTCACTTCCACATAGAAAATTCCATAAGACAAAATTAGTGTAACATGGTAGATGGAAGGCTGGCCTTGTATTCAGGAAGTTCTAACACAGACTCACAGACTAGCCATGTCACCTCACCTCTCCATGATCCCAAACCACTTTCTGAGACTAATGAGTTGGCAATCCCATTGGTGGAGGGAGTGCCCACACCAGGAGTGTAATCACTGATATAAAACCATAGATCCAGACCAAAATGAAAATTCTCCACATGCCATGAATAAGCTGAAAGACCTTTGGCTTGGTGGCTTAGTAGACAAAGGTCTAGCTCTCACCATCTGCTTCTAGGACAAAGCATTTGACGCTCCTGATTAGACACTGTCTAGTGCGCATCCGAGCTCAGGACAGAGAATGAGTTTCACAAGACTTGAACATTCAGGGCCAACTCTTCAAACTTGGTGATGTTTCAAGGCAAGGCAAGAGGGGGTGGGGTAGGGGAAATGTCACTTCTCATTTCACCCAGCCTGCTAGAGAAGAAGCAGGGCTCTGCTTTCCAAAAGACCTTTCAAGTGGTTGCATTGAAAATGTTTTCCTTCCCAGTGACTTTGCCAGCTCCCACTGAAGTCTCCCCATAGACCACAAGGTCTGAAAGGACCCAGAGATCCCCCATCTGCTCCAGAATGGCAAAAACTGCCAACTTCAGACCAATTAGCATTTGCATTATCATGGAGGAGAGAGATTTATAGCCCAGGCCCCCTGATGAGCTATCTTTGGGAGAGCTGAAGTTCAGACCTCTGTCGACTCAGATTTGTCTGTTTGGGAAGTTACTGGAAGAGAAGACTCAACATTAATTTCAATTACAGTAGGATGAAAGGCCATTCATAAATATTGCCTTCGACAAGTTTCCCCTCTGCTGCTCAAGTCTGACCTTGAGTCACCACCCAACACACACACACACACACACACACACACACACACACACACACACACACACACACACACCTCCAGTCTTGTGAAGATCAAAGTGGGTGGCCAAGGTAAGTATACTATTTGAAAAAGGGGGTTGGAAAATAGAGTGAAAAGGCAAGAGGCCAAATTAATATTAAGGCTCCTAACTATTTCATTACATTAAATTTATTTGCAGCAATACTGGAGTGATTTCAACATCCTCAGATAAGAAGCAAGGTGCCAAAGGAGAAAGAGAAAAGGCTTCAAATTCAAGGAGACCTGGATTCAAATTCTACTCTGACACATACTAACTGTGGGACCCTGGGCAGATCACCTGAGCTTTGTGTGCTTTAAGCATCTCCCTAAGACTTATTATTGGTGGCAGCTACTTGGTAAAGGGAGTACCCCCACATTAATGAAATAAAAAATCCCATATGGATCATAAATGGACATTTATGTCCCTAAGACTTTTTATTGGTTGTAGCTACTAGGTGAAGGGAATATGCCACATTAATGAAATTTTAAAATTCCATATGGATTACAAATGTCTATTTTTATTGTCCTTCCAGATAAAAGTACTGTGTTCTTCATTTACATTTCCAAACCTGGTTAAAAGAAAGGATCACTTTCACCCTGGAAACAGACTGCTAATGATAGGCTCAAAGAATCCTAGATTTAGTGCCTGAAGAAAACTTACACATCAACGACACCAAAGGCTCTTAATTTTTTTCATGTGTATCATGGATGCCTTTGGCAGTGTATGCTGGAGCCAAAATGAACTGAAATGGAAAGAAATGACCAATTTCAGCTAGAGGTTAATGAAAACAAGGTTACAAATTTTCCCTAAAACCAAGTTCACATATACCCTGAAATCTATCCATGGACTCCTTGGGAACTTATGGACCCCAGGTTAAGAACCCCTATCTAATCCAATCCTCTTCTAAATAAAACTGAGACTCAGAGCACTTAAGGTATTTGTCCAAGATCACCCAAGGAGTAGGTGCCAAAGGTAACTGTCAAACCAGCTCTCCTAATTTCTAATGTGGAAACCCTTTCCAATGCCGAAGCAGTGAAGTAAATAGAATCATTTAAGCAACCATAAAACTACCAATTCTGTAAGGCCCTTGGCTATAATTTTAAATAGAAAATTGAGGTGTTTTGAATGTTGCTATGAACCACTGGCAGGCTGATGACATACTGAGAGTTACCTCATATTCAAAAAGTCAAGCCAACTGCAACAGAAAGTCTAAAAGCATTTATCAGCATGAGATCCATCCACTATTATTCTACACAATTCTCTGATGGCTCAAATTGATGTGTGTGTGTGTATTTGCTGGAATGTCACAGAGAGGAAATATCAAGATGTCAGATGATATGTTTAGCATCATTTACAAGCATTTTTACAAATTGATGTCTAATTTGGAATGCAAAAACCCCTAAGGAGAAAATAGCAAAATAAGGAAGCAATTGCATAAGTATTGATTATGGATTAGACTAATGACATTACTAATTACATTTAAGGTTGAAAATCAGCTGACCTATTATTTCAAGAGTCCATGTTATGAACTGAATAGGCTAATAGAGTACAGTTTTTCACCACAGATAACACACAAACTGCCTGAAGAAAAGAGGTTTGTTTGCTGACATGGAGCCAAGTTCTAAGCTCCAGACTCATTGAAGTCTCTAGGGCTGGGTCCTATAGAGTTCTGGGCCAGCTAAAGACCTTAGAAGTCATATTTCTTAAATCCTCAGGGCACCAATGCCCAGTGCTAAATTGTTCAGTAGGTTCACTAGAGGCACATTATTTGGTCACCTGTTTGACCTTAGGCTAAGTTCCCTGGGCCTCAGTTTCCCCAACTGTAAAATGAGCTGGACTCAGGGTTGTGCTGGTAAATATTTAACAATGGGCTGTGGGTGGTGGAAGGTATAAATGACCCAATTAGTCTAATCTGTATCATTGACATTTTCTTCATTATGTTCTTAACAATAAATCAAGCCCTGATTTGTAGTACTTGCCAATTCCTGAGGCTTACATTTTCACAACAAAAATATAACATTTGGCCCAGAACCAGTACAAGTTGGCTCCAGCACACTGCCCTGATTGGACAGATGCACTCTGAGGTCACTTCATTCATTCCTCCCTAGGTTGCATCCCTCACTCATCTCCAAGACTTTGTCTGCAATGTCTCAGAAACCTTTCCATCCCCCAGATGTTCACTCCAACTCCCTGGCCTGCACACACTGGAAGTAGTCTCAGCCCTTACAGTCCTTCTTTCTCGTTCCTCCCAGAACTTCCACTTTAAAGACAATGCCCAGATCACCCATGTCTTCATTCCTCTCTAAGCTGCTCTCCTGATTCTCATTGTCCATTATTTTTACAATGCCTTTGTACCTGGATGTCTTTACTTCCCCCTCCATCTTTCCAGCTTCCTTTTAAAGGTCATCTTCCCCCATTGAAATATGAGTTCCTTGAGATCAGGGGCATGTCTTTTTTTTTAACCCTTACCTTCCATCTTGGAGTCAATACTGTGTATTGGCTCCAAGGCAGAAGAGCGGTAAGGGTTAGGCAATGGGGGTCAAGTGACTTGCCCAGGGTCACACAGCTGGGAAGTGTCTGAGGCTAGATTTGAACCTAGGACCTTCCATCTCTAGGCCTGGCTCTCAATCCACTGAACTATCCAGCTGCCCCCCCCATGTCTTTATTTCTACTTGTATTTGTATTCCAAGTATTTAGCCCAGTGCCTGGCACATAGTAAGCAATATGCTTGTTGAGCAATGCCTGACTTCTAATCTTAGGGTTCTGTGATTCTCTTTTAAACAAAATTACTCATATTATGGTCCAGTGGCCAGTTTGCCACAAATACCCAGGGCAGAGGCCACTGAGGATTTGTGAACCAAGGCTAGAAGGGGCATGAATGTCCACTTCCTGCAACATTCTGAAAGACCAGAGTTAGAAGGATGACAATAGTGAAGTGCAGAGAGGAAGCCCCATTTTCTTTCCCTTGGGAAACATTTTGGTCAACTTTCCAAGAAAAAAGGAGGTCTCATTGGCTATTCCTTCAGGCTATTTCATCAATGGGAGGATGGAGGTGAAGAGGGAAATCAGCATGATCTGGGCACCTAGACACCATGAGGAATTTTTTTTCTCTCATGATCACCTGCAAACCCAGAGCAACATTGAGGCAGTTTGTTTTTTCTCTCCATATCCCCCACCCCCATCTTTCCAGTGAAAAAAGGCCTTCTGGCTAGCTTTTCTCTCATACAATCAAAGTGGTTTTCTCTCCCAAGAGGCAGAAAAAAAAAACTATACTACATTGCAAGACAGCTCTTTCCACATCTTTAAGACATCATTCCAAACTTGAAGAGGCACTTCCTGAGCAGGAATTTTGTTTTGTTTTTTTCATGTAGATAAAATTTTTAATAATCATTTTCTGGCATTTTGCAATCTTATGTTCTCTCCCTTCCTCCCTTCTCCACTTCCTGAGAGGACAGGTAATATGATATAGGTTATACATATACTGTCATGTAATGATATATATTTAGATGTTCATCATGTTATGAAAGAAGACACATATCACTTATACAAGAAAAAACTCATGAAGGAAATAAATTGAAGAATAGTATGCTTTGGTCTGCATTCAGACTCCTATCAGTTCTTTAGGTGGCAAAGGAGAGCCTCCCATGACGTTCCCTTGGGTCTTTGCATTGCTGAGAAGAGCTAAGTCATTTACAGTTGACCATCATACATCATTGCCATTATTGTGCACAACATTCTCCTGGTTCTGCTCACTTCATCCTGCATCCCCTCATACAAGTCTTTTCAGGTTCTTTGTGATTATCTTGTTTGTCATTTCTTCTGGCACTACAATATCCCAATGCATTGATATACTACAACTTGCTCAGCCATTCCCCAATTGATGGACAGCCCTTTAATTTTCAATTCTTTGCCACCACAAAAAGAGCTGCTACAAAGACTTTTGGACAAGAAGGTTCTTTCCCCCATCTTTGATCTCTTTGGGATATAGACCTAGTAATGATATTGCTGGTCAAAGAGCAAGCATAGTTTTATGATCCTTTGGGCATGGTTTCAAATTACTCTCCAGAATGGTTGCATCAGTTTGCAATTCGACCAAGAGTACATAGCAATGATATTGTCTGGAGAAGGAAATACATGCCTTGATACAGACCAGTGATGAATCAAATCAATTTAATTTAATAATCAAATAAATGTCTGCAAAGCACCTACTATGTGCCAGGAACTGTGCCAGGCACTATGGAAGCTAAAAGAGTCAAGAACAATGCCTGGCACATAGGAAGTACTCAATAAATGCTTGCTGGTTGATTGACAGCCCTGGAAGCCTCCCTAAAGAAGAAAAAGGGAATAAGACTGAAGACTGGTAGGCAGAAGCAGAATTATATAGTCCAAGAGAAAAAGTTCTGACTAGACCTACAAAGAAACTTCCAACTCTGCTACTACTCTCTCCCATGCAACCTTGGGCAAGTATTTTACCTGCCCTGGGTTTCAGTTTCTTCATCTATAAAATGGATTAGATGAATCCTAAAGTCCCTTCTAACACTAGATCTATGATCCTATGAATAATCTCCACTAAAAACAAATAAATTCCCAGTAAACAGTATGGCCCCACTAAGGGATCTCAGAAGATGGAGTATTTCATGCAGTCAAAGTCAAAAACAAGCTCATGTAATAAACAGAGGAGAATCATTTCTGGTGACTACTGCACCTGAGCTGGGTTTGAAACTTAATGAGGAATGACTTGCTATCTTTCTGCTGGTCCCTGGAGCTATCTAATTCCCACCCACACCACTACAATCCTTCTCTCCAGTCCTAAACAAATGAACACAAAAGTTTATGGAGTTGGACGGAGCTGTCAGCTGGATAATTTCCATCCTGCACATTTGAGTGGTGATGGGTTTTGTAACCATTCTCTAGTGCATCTCCCTCACATTCACTCAGACAGATTTAGGATTTGTCCATAAGCACAATGGCCAAAGCCAATGCAGCTGTGACTTTTGGTTGGAATGGATCCTGGGGATGATTCCAGCTGCAAGTTTTTGTCCAATCCATGTTTTGTTTTGTTTTGTTATAATGGATGTAGCTAATATCTATCTACAGGTTTTTCTCCAATATAGAGCATGAACAATTGCATTGACCAACATTAATCATCAGAATATCCCTTTCCTCAATATTCAACTAGAGATGAAATCCAGTCAAATTAAAATTCAACATTTATTAAGCACCTGCTATTGGCTCTGTACTCTGCCAGGATCTAGGGAGATGAAGTAATAAAATGAAATATTCCTGTCCTCACAGATTGTCCTCTACTTGGGATGTAGGGGAGAATAGAAAATGTATATAAGTAAATGTAGATCATATTCAAAGTAAGATAAAAAAGGAGAAAGATAGAGAGAAGTGGGAGAGGTGGAGAGAGAATGTACTAATTACTAGAAGAATCAGTAAGAACTTCATGTAGGGGATGGCATCCAAGCCATACTTTAAAGGAAGTTCAGAATCTAAAGACAGCTAAAGAAGGAGTGTCAATTCTACCTCTTTTGCAGTGATTGATTCTGTCATCTTTCCCTTCCTCCTGTTTCAGTCTCTTATTACCTTTTTCTAACTGGTCTCTTTCCCTTCCATTCCAACCTGCACATTACTGCCAGATGAGACTGGTGAAAGTATATCTCTAATCACATTATTTCTCAAGATCTTTTAATAGATTCCCATTGTGTCTGAATAAAGTCCCAACCTCTGAGAATGACTTAGCAGAAATGATTGAATAATGGGATCCAAAATCCAGTAATAAATGGGTCAGTTTCAGCTTTGGAGACAACTAGTGGAATCTGAGCTGGGTCCTGTTCAACACTTTGTAAATAATTTGGATGGAGCTATAGAAAATATGACTATGAGATTTCAAGATGGCCCAAAGCTGGGAGGAATAGCTAACACCAATGATCCAAAGTCAGGATCTAAAAATATTTTGAAAAGTTAGAACAACAGTTTGAAACTTGAGAGAAAAAATGTCATCTTACAAGGTTAGAAATAAAATTCTATTTCACAAGTATAAGATAGAAGAGGGCTGGCTATATATTCATGTGAAAAAGATCTGAGGATCATGGCTGAATGTAGTTAGAATGACTCAATGGACTCTCATAGTAGCCAAAAGTGCGATCCTGATATAAGGCTATATTAAGAAGCACTGAGGCTACAACAAGGAAACAGATAGTCCCACTGTATTCAGCCCTGGTCAGAACACATCTGAAGTACTATATTCAATTCTGGTCACCATTTATGAGAAAGGAGGCTGAAAAAACTATTCAGAGAATAGCAAGCAGGCTAGTACAATGAAGGCCATTGAAGAGACAAGGAAAGTTTAACCTGGAGAAAAGAAGTCCATTGAGGCAGGTTGACTTCTTCAAGTATTTGAGGAGCTCTCATATAGAAAAGAGGAGATTTGTTCTGTTTGGATCCAGAAGGTAGGATAAGGGAAAATGAGTCAAAGGTAGAAAAGTAAGAGTTAGCCTTAACATTAGGAAGAATTTCCCAACAATTAGAGCTCATAAAGACAATGATTTACAAGATCTTGTGGTCTGTTATGTCTCTCAAGATCTTCAGATGAACACTGAGTGACAACTTATTGAGGTTTTAGACAGGAGTTCCTCTTCACTTAACTGTTTAACTATTAGCTCCCAAGGTCCTTTCCAGTGCTGAAATTCTCCATTCTGTGACACTTGAGACTTTTCACATACTGATCCCAATCTACATTTCCTACTTTACCTCTCCTGGCTCTACTTTATGTAGTCAACACTGATGCCAAATAGTATCTGATATCATCTCAAATCCATGTTCTACTCTTTCTCAGCTCAGTGACTTTGTCCATACTTCTCCTGCCTCACAATTACATAGGTAGATAGATAGATAGATAGATAGATAGATAGATAGATAGATAGATAGATAGATAGATAGATACTTCTTTTAAAAATCTAAAAAGCATTTTCTCACAATACAAAGTATTATTATTTAATTTTTATTGATGAGGAAACTGAAACTCAGATAGATTAAATGACCTACCCAAGGTTATGTAGCTGGTAAACAGGAGAGCCAGAACTTCAACTCACCCAACTCTAGATTCAGTTCTTTTTTCCTTAACTGCTGGATCTCTCACTGAAAAAAACCCTTCCCTCTCCTCCAAGCAGGAAATAAGCTTTCCTTTCTTGAGCTCTATAATATTTTGTAACTATCTCCTGGGCCTTGTATTTTAGTTATTTTCATCCTTGTCTTATCTCCTCTACTAGATGGCAAGCTTTTGGGGTTAAAGATTGTCTGATTGGGAGGACCTGGGCTTGAGTCACGACTTTGCCTGTGCAACCTGAGACAACATAACTTCTCTTGGCCTCAGCTTCTTAATTTGTGAAATGAAGAGCTTATACTAGATGTCTTCAGAGGTTCCTTCTTGCTCTTAATCCGTGAACCTATGCTTTATTGTCATATCTCTCAGTGCCTAGCACAGTGTTGTTATATTCACAGTATATGTGGAGTAAAAACAGAGATCTCAAAGGTCTTAGCATAGTTTTAAACTTAAAAAGCTTAAAACTTTGCTAAGACTTTGGGGACCCCTGGTATTTGTTGCCAGGCACTTGGCTCCAAAGAAGAAATATGAGAAAGCAGCTCTCATCTTTTTTTTTTTTTGCAGAAATAGAATGGGGAACTAGGGTTGTAGAACAATGCATGTAATTTATGATTTTTGTAGATATGCTGATTAGTTTTGTTGAACTTTCCCCCTCTTTTTTATTCCCTATTATAAGAAATGGTTTTTAGAGTAGTGTGATACATTGAGAAATGCAGAAGGAAGGAAGAAAACAAAAGAGAGAGAGGAGGATAGAAAGAGGCAGAGAGAGAGATTGGCTTGGCAGAGATAGGCATCCTATACCCTCACCCTGTTTAGATTTTCACTCTTCTTTTTTCCTAAGCATGTCTGTCCTTGCCTCTAATTTTGTTTCCCCTCACCCTCCATCTTCATTTTTCCAAGAAAAAGAATATCTTCTAGAATTGAGTTTTCCAAACCAAGGAGATGCAGAGGAATCCCACAAGCCCATGGGTAACCAGGTCCCACCCCCACCTCCTACTGAGGTTTCTTCCCTTTCAGGCTAGAGAAAAACTTCAGGCATTTAACTGAAGACACTTCCCAGATGTTGGCCAATTGATTAACTCTGGAGCTGCAGTATAATAGGCGAGTACATGTGGCTGGGGAATTGTAACTTGCAGCTCTTCTCCTGCCTGACACTGTTTATTGATTAGAAAAACAGATTGCTGCTCTTGATATTGTAACAGTATTGTAATTACTGTTGTCTGTATGCAGTATCAGACCTTCAGTCCATTTGGGCAAAATGTAATTCCCATAAGCACAAGAGGAACCCCAGCAAAGGGAAAATGATGATGGCCAAAAACCTAATTGGTCTTTCAGATCTATAGTTTTTTTTTTAATAAAGAGAGAAATAGATGCAAGCTTCTCATGTCTTTTCTGATGGGCATACAACCTCCAAACCAGGTGATACTGGAAAGGTTTCATTTATAAATTCCTTAAGAATATAGACTCAAGGAGTATCTATGTAGCTCAGAGAACTTAAAGCCAGGCCTAGAGATAGGAGGTCCTGGATTCAAACCTGGTCTCAGACACTTCCTATCTGTGCAACCCTGGACAAGTCACCTAACCCCTATTGCCTATCCTTTACCACTCTTCTGCCTTTGAACCAATTCACAATATTGATTCTAAGATGGAAGGTAAAGGTTTAAAAAAAAAAGAATATGAGTTCAGTCTGGTTTTATGTGTAGGGAGAATAGATAGCTTGATGAAAGATCTGGCTTGAAAAGATTTGGACCCTTCTCCCTATCCATTCCCACTTTCACCATAGAAATTTGTTCACCCATCTGACAGTGAGATTCAGTATAGCAGAGCATGTATTAGACTTTGGTGTCAGGAAGACCTCAATTCAAGAGGCAGCTAGATAACACAGTAGATGAAGTCAGAAAGACCTGAGTTTAAATTTGAACTCAGACTCTTACCTTGAACTTTGGACAAATTACTTAACTCTCTCACCCTCAGTAGCGAGGATCAAATAAATGAAAAGACAAAATGCTTTGCAAACTTTAAACTGAACAGTATTACTTTTTGTGTGACCATAAGCAAATCATTTTGCCTTTTATGCCTCAATTTCCTCACCATGGACTTTGAGACCCTTTTCAGCTGCAAGTCTATGATGTGATCCTATAAGCAGATTCTGAAGTTAGCACAAAGCCTGGAAAATAGTAGGTACTTAATAAATGTTTATTGGTTGATTAATAATTATTTTGGGCAAAAGTAATGAAAGCTTCATTAAAAGGTAAATATGTTATCCTAGAAGAGTTGAAACAGTAAATCATAATCACCCATTAACACTTTCTCCAGAGCATCACATGTGAGTAAAAAAAAATAGATACCAAAGTAGGAGCCAGAAGATGAAGACCCTCCTACTAATTTTGCTGTGTGATCTTAGGCAATTAAGTCACTATCCTTCTTTGGACCTCAGTTTCTTCCCATGTGAAATGAAAGGGTTAACCAAAAGAAAGGAATTTTTTTCCCTTTTCTCTCCCACAAAATGGCTTGGAGTTGGGAGGCAAGAGAAATCAGTTAGGGTTGCCCAAAAAATGTCCTACCCTCAGTCTTGCATAAAATGCTATATTGCCAAGTCCCTAAAGTTCCTGAGAAGGAAGGGAGAAGGCCAGGAAGGAGGTGAAGGAGAAGAGAGAGTGGAGAGAAAGAGAGTAGAGGGAAAGAAGATGGAGGAAAAGAGAGAAGAAGAAAGAAGATTAAGGAAAAGAGGGAGGGAAGAAAAGTTGGGGGAAGGAAGAAAGGAAAAAGGGGAAGATGAAAAGGGAGAGAGGTAAGAGAGGGAGGGGAGAGAGAGAGGTAAGAAAGAAGAGGATGGGGAGAGGGGAAAAGGGAAGGGAGAGAGAGAAAAAAGAGAGAGACTCAACTGTTTTGAAAAAGTCTCTTCTAGTTAAAGTGCAGGAGAATTTTATTTAAGTAGAAAGGATAAATACAGTAGAAAGAGCACTAGGTTAGTCAGGTCAAGAAACATTTCTTAAGGGCTCACTACATGCCTGGAACTGTACTAAATAGTGGGGTAGCAAAAAAAAGAAAAAAAAGGCCAAAACTTGCCAAGTGAAATGGATTCTTACCCTAACCTTACTGCTAAGTAGCTGTGTGACTTTGGACAAGTTGTTTCACTTCTCAAGGTCTGGGCTCCTTCATCTATGGAATGGTATGGCTAAAATAGGTAACTCAGACTCCTTTGTGTTCTGACAATCCCTGAATCTTTTGGAAGAAGGGGATTGGAGAAAAATATAGGCTAAAGCTTTGGGGGCAGGAATGCATGAGAAATGTTCAAATGACTGAAGATTCCTATTTGGCAGTAACTTAGAGAAAAATCTAAACGGTTTCATTTGGATCAGAATATGGAAGCCCCTGTCCTTCTTCTCCATTTTCATTATTGTGTCCTTGTTTGGATCATCATTATCTGAACCTGTTTTACTTAGTTTATTACATTCAATTGTCCTTACCTCCAGTCTACTCTGAATATCACTGCCACATAAATCTTCCTAAAACATTGTTTTAATCCCTTGTCAAGGAGCCACAATGACTTTATGAAGGTTTTCTCTATCAGTTCAAAGTTCTTTGATAGCCTTTCAAGGACCTCCTCCCTCAGCTAGGCTTATCTGTCATACTAACAATTTAAATACCAAAGTCAGGGCTAGGGCATGGTTTTTGGTTTTGTTTTTTGACTCCTGTTCTGACTTCTTACCTAGTTATTAGACTCAATTTAGTTCTGGATCAAAGTGATGATTCTAGAGCAGGCAACTTAGGATACTGCCCAAAGGATACTGCACCCCTGTATCCCTGGATGTTTTTCTTAGGTATTAAATCCTGATACTTGCCCTCTCAATCCTAGTGTGCTGCTAATTAGAGACAATTGTTCCCCCAATGTAAGGCAGCAGAGCGTGGCAGGGAGCTGTCCAGCTCCCGCTAACCTAAAGGAAATTGGAAAATAGACCCAGCCTGCCCTAGAAACATGTGCACCCACAAGAATCAAAGTGTTACATATATTATTGAGTTCTACATGGGGCTCAAACCAAACTGGTTCAGCACCCTGCAGAACTGATCCCAGGGAAGGTCTCTGTTTGATCTGTGAACTTCTTTGATCCTGGAGTAGACCTTGTCTCCTGCTTCTGGCCTCTCAACTCAGCATGCCAAATATCTCATCCAGAGTCCTTAGTCTATGACTCCCCACCCCCCATATCTGGTCCCTCTCTAAGGGACATCCTTCCAGCTCCAACTGTTCCTGGTTCCACTGCCCCCCCCCAAGCACCACCTATTCATGTTGCTCCCCAAAGAGCAGGACCTAGAGAATAGTTCAATCCCTACCTAGGTCCACTGATCATTACTCCCCCCACACACACCTTGAAATCTGTGAGTGTAAATAGAACAAACATATTAAATGAAATAATGTCAAAAATTAATAGCTTTTTATGATTCTCAATATATCACGCTGTGGCACAGCCATGACCAACATTGTGTAAAGGGCAAACTTAATAGCATGTGAAGGAGAAAATGAAACTCAGATCTTAGAATAAATATAAAGCAGAAGTCTGAAATTTCTTTTTCAGAAATTGAAATAGGCAGAAGTAGCAGAGCAGAGCTTATGAATTACATTGGGAGTCATATGGGAGGACTCACTAAAATGTGGTTCCCCAGGCAATGGAAAGAAGCTAGACTTGGGGTACTATTAGGACCAGAGTTCAAAACCTAACTGCTAATTACTTATGATCTATGTAACTGTAGGCAAACCTTTTAATGTCTCTGGTCTTCATTTTTCTCATCAAGAAATTGAAAGATGATGACAGAGGATATTTACTTTTTTAAATCTATGATCCTAGGTACTCATTTCTTTTGACCTTAGGAGAAAAATAACAGGACATCATTTGGGTTCCTGAACTAAAAAGAGGGCATTAAAAATGGAGAGAGAGACTAGATTAACACTAAAAGCCAGAGTGAACTAAACAGCTAGCTCAGATAGACCCACCTGAAGAGTACCACTTAAGAAGCCCTTACATCCTCAGAAGCAGATTTCAGCTGAGCACACATTTGGATAGGGATTTTGTGACCAGTGGACTTGCCCAGAAACTGAGAGCAGGGCAGAGCTGGGTCTTTGGGTGCCTGCCTAGTGTTTTCCACTCCTCTGTACACAAAACACCAAGTGATATCACACTGGGCTCCAGATGGTGAAGGCTAAATTTTTGGATAGCCTTCCTGGGCAATGGGTGATTTTAAAGTTTGGATGCAATAAAAAGAATAACTCAATGTGACTGGAATTCAGATGAAACCAACAAATACCAGTTAAAGGAACAGACTTGTCAGGAGGATAAAGATTTCCTTTAACCATCTGGATTCACTGAATCCCAAGATCTGACGGATTCAAATCCATTAACACGGCAGCATTACTGGCAGTGCTGGCTAAGGACTAGCAGTGAAAAAGAGTGTGTACATACAGTATATCAGAACTCTTCCAGGATCTAGAAAGCCCATGACCGCCCATGATATCTGGCTCAGAGATTGGTGAAAGATGCTATCACATAAATTGGGGCCAGTGCATCTTTTAACAACACTATCAGCCAAATCTGCTTTGGCCCACATCCTTATGATGCCTTCACTGATAACTCTTTCCTTAAATCTCTTGGGCCACCCCATTTGACCTTTCCTAAACATCCATTGTGTTCTAAACTCTATTATAGTTCGTTATAATTATCTTCCTAAGAAAACTCCTCAAGAGGAAGGGTTGCATCTCATTTCATCTTTATAACCCCAACATAGTAGTTACTCCATAACAATTTATTGAATGAATCAAATGAAAATCACAAAATTTCCCATAGCTCTCAGCAACTGAGGAAACCCTGCTGAGGTTGGGGATATGCTGACAGAGCTAAAGCCAATTTTGGGGCTTTGGCAGTGGTAGAGCAAATATTCATCCTGACAGATAGGCTTTAAATAATAGATCACTTTTATGTAGTGTTTTACCATTTGCAAAACACAGTCTAAACAACAACCCTTTAAGACAGACTGTATATATTTTATTTTTTTCCATTTTTTTAATAAAACTGAGACCCAGAAAGATTATTTGCTTGTGGTTGAAATGGTGATTTCAGAACTAATTACAGTTTTTTTTCTGTTTCTACGATGAAGGATTTTGCCACTGTGTATACACTGGTGGAAGGCTAGAGTCCAGTACCAGTCATGACCTCTGGAGCTGGTCTATAGTTCAGCTATTCCACAAAGGAAAATGGCAATAGTTAGGATCTTCTACCTACTCCAAGGCATTAGGCCAATGAATCCATATCCTTTTCAGTGTGACATGTGTTCATTAAGTATATAAGCAATAAGGATATGTATGATATTCTTCAAAGCTCTCTGAGCACACAGATTAAATATATATATATATAATTTAATTCTAATGAGAATGGAGTAGAAATACAATAGGCACACATAAATAAGTATAATGTATCTACGAAGTAATTTCAGGAAGGGCAGTCACCTGGGAGAATGAGAAAAACCTTCATAGAATGGTAGGTGGTACCTGGGCTAAGTAAGACCCCTTTCTGTTTCTCACACAAGACACTATATCTCCTGAGTCCTGCATTTTTACAGGCTGAAATTCTCCTGTCTCACATTCATCTCTTGGCTTCCCTAGCCTCTTTTAGTTCTCAGCTAAAATGTCACTTTCTGTAAGGAGTCTTTCCCAGTCCTCTTAATACTGCCATCTTCAATCTGACATTATCTCCAATTTATCCTGTATCTATCTTGTTTATATACAGTTGTTTGCAGGTTATCTTACCTATTGGATTATAAACTCCTTGAAGGCAGGATGGTTTTGCCCTCTTTTTTGTATCCCCAGAGCTTAAAAAATATCTATTGACCAAAAATCTTGAAGGAAGCTAGAGATTCTAAGAGGTGAGACAGATACACCTTCAAAGGATGGAGGACAGCCTCCCATGGGCCTAGAGATGGGGAAATGGAATGTCCTTCCCTGAAAGCCTAAGGGCAAGCTAATCCATCCACTTAAGCTCAGATGGATCTATATTCAGTCCTCCAAAATAAAGCAGGTAAAGGGCAGCTAGATTGCACAATGGAGAGAGTACAGGACCCAGAGTCAGAAAGACTTTTCTTCCTGGGTTCAAATCTGGCCTCAGACACATCCTAGCAGTGTGACCCTGGGCAAGTCACTGAACCCTGATTGCCTAGCCCTTGCTTCTCCTCTGAGAAATGATATTAAGACCAAAGGTAAGAGGTTTTTATTTAAATTTATTTATGTTTGTTACATCAAAATAGTTTATGTTCTCCTTCCTTCCCCCATTAGAGAAGACATCATTTGACATATATATGTATAAATATAATGATAAGAATTTTTAAAAATAATATTAAAGCAGGTAATAATATATAGACTGGGGGGGGGGAGGAATATGAGTCATAGTTCCAGTTCGACTGGAACAAACAGGGCAGGAGGAGCAATAAAAATCTGGACCTATAGATAAGAGTAAGATTATAAGACTCTTTAAATGCCCTAATGGAAAGCCAGATTGCCCAATGGATAGAGTATCATGCCTGGAGTCAGGAAGTCCTGAGTTCAAATCCAGATTCAGTCACTTACTAACTATGGTGACCCCAGACAAGTCATTTAACCCTCTTTTCCTCAGTTTCAGCATCTGTAAAATGATCTGGAGAAGGAAATGGCAAACCACTCGAATATCTTTGTCAAGAAAACTCCAAGAGGGATAATGAAATGTCAGACATGCCTGCAACAATAACAAAAGAGGTTTACATTTTAGCCTAGAGGCAATGGGGAGGCACTGAAGAGTCTTCCACTGGAAAGTCATATGGTCAGACCAGTGAATTAAATTATTTTGGCAGTTGTTTGGAAGATGGAATTGTGAAGGGAGAGCCAAGAAACAAGAGGCCAATTAGGAGGCTATTGTCTTAGTTTCATATGTAAAATGGGGATAGTAAAATTTATACTATTTGTCTTGAAAGGCTGTTGTTTGGAAAGTGTTTTGTAAGTAGAAAACCCCTCACAAATGTGAGCTGTTATTTAAGGTCTACTGCTGTGAGAAGGAAGTCTCCCTTCTATTGCCAAGGCAACAAAGCCCAGGTGAGAGATGATGAGGGCCTGAACTGAGTCAGTGAACATTTGAGTAGAGAAAAGGGAATCCATTCAAGAGAAGTTGGAAAAATACCAGCCGGGGGGGAAAAGTTGCTGGATCTAAATCCTTGAAAATAAGTCTGAGATCCTAAATCCAACTGGAGTGCACCCAGTCAAAAGCATCAATTTGCTTAAGTAAAGGAGTGGAGATTGTCTTCTCCTTAAAGGGAAGAAACCCTGGCTCTCCAACTTGCTTCATATCCATATTCATATCTTCCATCCCCCCCCCCCAAGGTTCCTCAACCCTGCTTAAAGCTTTTGAGTATCTTCTCAGTCAGGAGTTCTTCAATATGAACCACCATTTATTTGCAACAGAGCGAATACAAAAGAGCTATATAATCACAGGAAAAAACAGATTTTTTTCCATGAGACTCTTAGCATTCTTAAGTACCTAGGGCCCAAAACCTGGCAAAAATTCAGAACTCATATCCGGGAAGGAAGCTATTTCATTGAATTTTTTCTTTTTTTTAAGAAAAGAAAAGGATGCATACATTGCATATAATGGTTCAGACTGTGAAAGACCATATTAATCAGAGAGAGAAGTTGATTAAAATCCAGGGGTTCATTAAAACCACAATATTTAATGAAGTACAGAGGTCAGCCTGAAAAGAATAGTTATTTAATAAATGAATTAAAGTGAAGAAAGGTCAGCAGGAGTGGATTTTATCTGGGGAGCAGGTCTATAAAGGACACATCACACTGTTCTTTGGGCAGGAGGGTAATGAAAAATCAGGACCTCAAAAGAGAAGAAGAAAAATGTGCCCAGGTCTCTATCAGCTTCTGAGGAGGAGTGAGGGAGTATACTTGCCCTAGCCTACCTCGAATATAGTTCACAAGTACAGGTACTCTGGAGAGGATAGCCCTAAAGGATACTCAGCAGTGGGGGCTCTTTCTTCTCTGAAGATACTCCAGACATAGATTTGGTCTTTCACACTCACTGAACCTAACAGGAACTCATCAATTAGGGAGAAGAGAAGACTCTAAGAAGACAAGATAACTGTTTTCTGGAATGTATGGGGTTCTTTCTCTCTTGGAAGAGAGATTCTGTTTGTCCTGTTGTGCCATAGAGGGAAAAACTGGGAATTTGGAGAAGTTGCAAAAATAAAATCTGGGCAGCTAATTGGTCCAAAAGGTAGAGCACAAGGTCTGAAGTTAGGAAGTTATAAGTTCAAAACTCACTCCAGATATTTACTAAGTCATATGATCTTGAGCAAGTCATTGAATCTTTTTTCCTCCATTTCCGAAGCTGTGAAATAAAGATAATAATAGCATCTACTTCCCAGATTTGTTGTGAAAATCAAGTGAAATATTTACAAAATACTTAGCAGAATGTCTAAGAGGAGCCATATAAGGGATAAATACTATAGTGGTGGTGGTGGTGGTGGTAGTTCCCTCTCCCTTGAACCATTTCTTCCTGAATGTCCTGCTAGCCATATGATTTTAATTCTATCCCCTTTACTCTTTTTATATTGTCTTGGTATCATAGATACACCCAATCCCACAAGTGGAATGCCTGGCTTATCAGCTAGGGTGCATATATATCCATAGCTTCTCTGATCTAGACTGTAAACTCCTGGAGGGCAGGAACCTAGTCTTCTATCTATTTGGATCCTTATCAGGTACTCAAGTGGCATATATAACATGGTAGCTCAGAGCACAGAATCTGAAAGTTGAAAAAGACCTCAGAAGTCCAATCCAAACATAGCCATGGATCCCACTGTGAAACATGCCCAAGTAATCATCCCAGCCTTAGTCCAAAGATGAGCTTCCAGGGATGAGGAAGCCATCACTCTCTCAAAGCAGCACATCCAGCATTATAGTAACTCTAGTTGTTTGGAATTTTTTCCTTACATCAAGACTAAATTTGCCCCTGGGACACATTTACTCATGTCTCCTACCCTACTTTCTGGGGATGAACAGAAAAAAAGTCAAATTTCTTGTCCATTTCAAATTCTAGAAGAAATTGAACACATGAGCCTTAAGGCTCCTTTCCTCTAGATTAAACAACACTAGTTCCTTCAACAGGTTCTTATATGGCACCATGTCAAAGCCTGTCACCATCCTGGTTGTCTCCCTCAGGCACCCTCTTGTTGGGCAATGTCCTCCCTAAAACGGGAGGAGGGGGGCTGGGGAGGGGGGCCAGAACTGAACAGAATAGTCCAGATGTTGCCTAACCAAAGGACAATATAGCAGAACTGTCCCTTCCCTGATCCTGGACATTTCTTTCTCTCTAAATGTAATCTAGTATACCATGAGCTTGTTTGGCTGCCTTATATATCAACAAGCATTAGGTAACTGAGTCTGCCCAAGAACTTTTAAAGGATTCTGTCAAGCCAGAAAATTACCCAGAGTGTCACCTACATTTTCTCTTTTTTTTAATCTTACCTTCTGTCTTAGTATCAATTCTAATACAAAAGAGCAGCAAGGGCTAGGCAATAACGTTTAAATAATTGCCCAGGGTCACACTACTAGGAAGTGTCAAAGGCCAGATTTGAACCCAAATTCTCTTGACTCTGAATCTGGTGCTCCATCCACTGTGCTTCCTAGATGCTCCAGTCACCACCATTTTCAAGAGGAGAAATGCACCACCACACCACCACCATAGTGAACTACCTTAGTACAAGTATAAAAGTATTTACATGTATTTAATTTTCTTGCAAATGTATGGATTTTAGCTGAACTAAAAGCCAATTAATCCTAAGCTTAAATCTGGTCTCTGACATGAACTAGCAGTGTGACCATGGGAAAGTGACCTAAACTCTCCTAGGTTTACCTGTACTGATAGAGGAAATTTGCTCATCTAGGAATTCATTATACCTATAAAATCATGGGCCCCAGTCTCTAGTTCTCCCCCCATGAAGAGATGTCACTCATCTCCAAGTTGGTTCCTCCAAGTCTCAGCTAATGTTTTTCACATACTAAGCATGGATTTGAGCAGCTAAGTGTCACAGTAAGTGGATAAAACACTGAGCCTAGAGTTAGGAAGACCTCAGTTCAAACCCTTCCTCTGACACTTACTAGCTGTATGACCCTAACCAAGTCACTGAACCTCTGTTGCCTGGCACTTGGTGCTCTTCTGTCTTAGAATTGATAATAAAGCAGAAGGTAACTTTATTTGCCTCATTTTTCTCATCTGTAAAAATGATCTGGAGAAGAAAATGGCAAACCACTCCAATATCTGCCAAGAAAACTCCAAATGAGATCATGAAGAATTGGATATGATTGGAAAACAACAAAACAACAAGTATGAGCTTATTAACAATGGCCAGTTTAGTTCTTTGACTTCTTGTTATTATTCTCAGGCCCCTTTATCAAGGAAACTCAGAAGAAACCAGTTACCATGACTTTGGGGCAATGCTAACCACTCTTAGTAAGAATTCATTTTAGCCATCCTGTGGTACATGTTGATGTTCGAAGAAGGATATACTCAGGAAGATGGGCTGGAACAAGAAGACCAAATGGAAAGATTAACTCGTCAGATACCTGTAAGTCAGCTAAGGGGAAAGGGAGGAACCGTTCCTATCTAGACAAAGCCAAGGAGGAAGAAAATAAACAAGCAAATAAATAAATGAATAGCTCCTGGATAGCTAAATATATCTCACCAATATCTCACAAGCTAAAGCATATACACTTATGTCATTCTTCTAGTCCTTCTCAGGGGATGCTTGTCTTTATTATGTCCATGATTTTAGTAAGGCATTATATGAGTCCCAAGCCAAAAACAGAGTAGAGGTGACAACAAATCAGACAGAAGTGAAGGGTTTGCGATAGGCAGGTGCACTGTTAATATCATGTGAAAATGTGGTAGAAAAGGAGAGAGAAAAACTGCTAAAAGCAGACACGAGAACTTTTGAAAACAGCCATTTAGGAGCATGTAGTGGAAATGATGATGATGATGATGATGATAACAATAATAGAACTTTTCATTACTAAGTCATTTCCAGCTCTTTGTGACCCAATTTGGGGGTTTTCTTGGCATGTATACTGGAGTGGGTTGCCATTTCCTTCTCCAGCTCATTTTATAGATGAGGAACTGAGGCAAACAAGGTAAAGTGACTTACCCAGAAGTTATCTGAGACCAGATTTGAACTCATGAAGATGAGTTTTCCTGATTCCAAGCCCAGTGCTCTATCCACAGAGCCACTTAGCTGCCCCTTACATAGCAGCTTAACATTTGCAAAGCATTTTACATATATTATATTTAATGTAGTGCAGGGCCAAATAGCTTTAAATTCCCTGAGAGAGCATCTCTGTATTAGAGCCTATTGCAATAATAGATGTGTGTGATGATGAATTTAAATCATCTTGAAAATGTTTTATTCCCGTTATCTTTGCTTAAGAAGGCAAGACCATAGGAACATAGATCCAAAGCTCTAAGAGACAAAAACGGTCATCAAATACAACCCCTTCATTTTACAAATGAGGAAACTAAGGCCAGGTTGGTCAATGGACTTGCCCAAAAATCATACAGGAAGTAAGCAATGAGATAACAGGTACTAGAGCTGAAAGAGGTCTCAGAGACCATCTAATCCAATCCTCTCATTTTATATATATTTTTTTTCTTTTAATATATTTTATTTGATCATTTCCAAGCATTATTTGTTAAAGACATAGATCATTTTCTTTTCCTCCCCCCCACCCCCCCATAGCCAACGCGTAAATCCACTGGGCATTACATGTTTTCTTGATTTGAACCCATTGCTTTGTTGATAATATTTGCATTAGAGTGTTCATTTAGAGTCTCTCCTCTGTCATGTCCCCTCAACCTCTGTATTCAGGCAGTTGCTTTTCCTCGGTGTTTCCACTCCCACAGTTTATCCTTTGCTTATGAATAGTGTTTTTTTCTCCTGGATCCCTGCAAATTGTTCAGGGACATTACACCGCCATTAATGGTGACGTCCATTACGTTCGATTATACCACAGTGTATTAGTCTCTGTGTACAATGTTCCTCTCATTTTATAGATGAGGAACTTGAGACCCACAGAATTTAAGTGATCTGGCCAGAATCACACGGGTAATCAATATGAGAGACAGGATTTGAACCTAAGTCTTCCAGGCTCCAAATCTAGCAGTCAATTATGTTATGTAGCTTCTGAAAAGAGAGGCTGTACAGAACCACGCACTTCTTGAGGGTTCCAGTTATCTAAGGAATTTTAGGTGACTCTGTGAAACTACAAATCATAGAGAAGATGCCCACCCATATTGGTAAGGGGAGCTTCCTCCCCCAGGAGTTCCCTCCATATACCCATAAGATTACAGGTCCAATCTCTATCCCTATACCTATAATAGTGAACCTATGACACATGTGCCAAAAGGGGAACATAGAGCCCTCTCTGTGGGTATGTGAGCCATCACCTGCCAGAGTTCATTACTAGAAAGTCAGAGGGGCTCGGGGGAGCTGCTTTCTTCCCCCTCTCTACTGGCCACAAGGACATTTTTTCACTTCACCTGCCCTCTGCCCAGCAGTCCAATTGGAGCACTTCCTCCCCTGTGTGGGATAAGGTGGAGGGGGATGGGTCATGGCACGTGGTCTCTAAAAGGTTGACCATCACTGCCCTATACCTATCTAGGATGAGGTCTCCTGTTCTTGCCCAGAACCAGAGCTGACTGGAACCAACAGCTCAAAATAATTGAAATAGGAGCATTGCATTTGTTGTTAATTAGATGCTGCAGGGGAAAATCCCTGCCCTGCTGAGCAGTGGAGCTGAGAACAGAGAAGCCCAATATTCATCATTCATCCACATTACAAGTGGTTAATTAAAAAATCTTCATAAGAGGAGAGTTTGATGGATGGTTTGCATTAACTATCTATTCTCCAGGAATGGGAGAATAAAAATCTCCCACCATTGTAAGCCCCAGGGATAAAATTTACAGGCTGTTTCTTCTGTCCCTCAGGCAAACATCAGAATGAAAATAGATGAAGCACAACAAGAAAGAGGCAAAGGTCTACAGTTTGAGTCATGGTGAAGAACTGAACTTGGGCTTGACAGAACTGGGTTTGGTTTATAAAATAAAATAAATAAAAAGAGAAAAAACCCAGCAACCTTTCTCCCTGAGTGACTGGGGTCGCATGAAGCCAAAAAGACACGTGTCTATTATAGAAGACTGCCCAGAGGCTTTCCAGGCAACAAAGAGCCCTGGCCGGGTTATTGTTCTCAGCAGGATAGTGTATATGAGGGCATTCAACTCCCACAGAAAATCTCTGAGAGGACCATGGACAGGTTTAACCAATTACATTACTCATCTCAGGCAGGAATCTTCAAACTTTTGGGCTCCCTGGGGGGCTGGGGGTGTGAGGGAAGCTGCAAATCCATGGCTGTCCTCAATCCAAGCCTCAATTAGCCTGAGATACAGGAAAGAACATGGTCCTGGATGTCAGGGACCTGAAATGTCAGTCCACATTGGCTCACTGCCTAATTGTGCAACCCTAAGCCTAGGCACCTTTGTGGGACCGAGTCTTCATGCCTGTGAAATGAGGTGATTGCACAGGATTATCTCTCCTTGCTGCTCCAGCATTAAAATTCCATGATTCTATTATTCAAATTTACTGTAGAGATGGGCCTGTCCTAGATACTTGCTTACTGTTCAGGGGAGCTCTCTGGTTGACCATTGGCTCTTCCAAATAGTGTTTCCTGGAAATATGTACTTCTGGCTGGGTGACTTAGTGGATAGAAAGATGGTAAGTCCTGGATTCAAATCTGGCCTCAGATACTTCCTAGCTGTGTGACCCTGGACAAGTCACTTAACCTCAAATGCACAGCCCTTACTGCTCTTCTGCCTTGGAACCAATACCTAGTATTGATTCTAACACAAAATGTAAGAGGGTTTTTTTTAATGTACTTCTGGCAATGCAACTACCATCTAGAATCTCTCTTTCCCATCCAACACACTAGAAAGTTCCACAAGACTCAAAGCAAAGAAAGAGGTTTTGGACCTGCTCCATTTCAAGGTACTCTTAAGTGTGTGAATGAAACTTGAGTCTAGAAATAGGAAAACCAAAAGGTTATATGATGGATGACCAGTGATTTGTCCCAAGGTCATATAGCTAATAAATGTGTAAGGCACAACTAGAACTCTGGGCTTTCTGACTCCAGGTCCAATGATCTTACCATTATGCCACTTGGTTACCTTTTCTAAATTCTAAAGAAAGTGAGGGGAAACATAGATTTGTCCAATGAAAAGCCAAATACTGGAGCTCTTAGTCACTCCTTGAGGGAAGTTCTTCAGTTCTGATACAAATAGAAGGGAGACAAGTCCATCAAAGACTTTCAAACCACGTCCCCAAGAGATGGTAGTAAGTTGGATGTATCCTTCCTGGCCACACGTGCTTTATAGATACTTGTCATAAGGGGCAGTAATATTTTATACTGAATTTTTATGATATGGACGTCAAATTCCTTCATGAGCAATCACATTTGCTGGGAGGTAGAGTGGATAGTGATGACACTCCCTACGTCTTAGAGGAGTTGCAAAGTGTTATACTGGTCTGGAGTGGGGACATCATTCACTGGGTCACAATGGTTAGGGTTTAGAATAGGGCTGCATAGTCTGCAGAGTGCTGATCAAGAAAATAGCCAACTATGTTTTCAGGAGCGTTTTCAAGGTAGCTCATACTGGCACTCAAGCTAATTATTAAACATTTAGTATAAGTGTTTATAAGTCAGAAATCAACAAATGCTCTGAGTCAGAAATTGAGCTATCGTTTTGTTGGTTGTCTTGCTTAAAGAAAGTGATGGAAATATTAAGTGCAAATTAAACTTGAAAGTGTTTCATTTTCCTTCCTTCTTCTTTCCTTTTATCCTCTTTCCCTTATGTTCTTTTATCAAAAACAAATTTTTTTTAACCCTTACCTTCTGTCTTAAAATCAATACTGATTATTGGTTCTAAGAGAGAAAAGTATTAAGGCTAGGCAATGGGGGTCAAGTGACTTGCCCAGGGTTAAAAAGCTAGGAAGTGTCTGAAGCCAAATTTGAACCCAGGACTTCCCATCTCTAAGCCTGGCTCTCAATCCACTGAGTCACTCAATTGCCGCCACCCCCCAAAAAAAATTATTTTTAAAAGGCCATCATGTGGGGCAGCAAGGTGACTCAGTAGTTTGAGAACCACATCTAGAGACAGGAAGGCAGGGTTCAAATCTGGCCTTCCTAGCTGTGTGACCTTGGGCAAGTCATTTAACCCTAATTGCCTAGCTCTTACCCTTATTCTTCTACCTTGGCGCCAATACACAGCATTGATTATAAGGCTGAAGATAAGGGTTTTTTAAAAAGTGTCAAGGGGCAGCTGGGTGGCTCAGTGGATTGAGAGCCAGGCCCAGAAATGGGAGGTTCTGGATTCAAATCTGGTCTCAGACACTTCCCAGCTGTGTGACCCTGGGCAAGTCACTTGACCCCCATTGCCTAGCCCTTACCATTCTTCTGCCTTAGAACCAATACACAGTATTGATTCTAAGATGGAAGAAAAGGGTTTTTTAAAAAAGCATCATGCATACTTAAAAAAAACAATTGTTTTTCTTGCCTATGTATATTTATTACAAGGGTTGGGCTTTTTTTTCTTTTTTTCCAATGGCAGAGAAGGTCAGAAAATAGATTGCCGGTAATAGAAAAAAATAAATTTTAATTAAAAAAACAGGCATTTATCAAGCACCTACATTACACTAATTATTGTACTAGAAGATAGAGTGAAGAAGCCCTGGCTTCAAGGAGCTTCCATTCTATCTGGAGAAATGACATGTATATGATTAAAGACTATGCCTATGTTATATAATCTCTGACAGATCCTACCATGTTGGAAAGATTGAGTACAGGATTTAGTGGCCTCTCTGTAGCTAAGTTTAGAGAGGGTCATCATCAGAAGGTTGGCCAACAACTATTAAATTGTGGACAAGAACTCAGCAATTCATAAAAACTAAGGGGTATGGAACCCTGAGTACAAGAGGCTTTTAAAAAACATGTTAGTCATGGGGCAGCTGGGTGGTTCAGTGGATTGAGAGCCAGGCTGAGTGATGGGAGGGGAGGTCCCGGGTTCAAACCTGACCTCAGACACTTCCTAGCTGTGTGATCCTGGGCAAGTCATTTAACCCCCATTGTCTAGCCTTTGCCACTCTTCTGCCTTGGAACCAATATATAGTATTGATTCCAAGATAGAAGGTAAGGGTTAATTTTTTTTAAAAACATGTTAGTCATTTTAAACTTCCTTCCTACAGCTGGTGAGACAGTGGATAGGGTGTTGGGGCTGGAGTTAGGAAGACCTGAGTTAAAATAAAGACTTACTAGTTGTGTCACTTTGAGTGAGTCACATAGCCTCAGTTTCCTTAACTGTAAAATGGTGATTAACTGTAAAATAGTTACATATACAGATACATATACATAATACATAAAATAGTTACATATACATATACATATACATAATACATAAAACTGTAAAATTCCTCACAACTAGTTGTGAGGAATAAGTACAATCCTATTTGTAAAAAGCACTTAGTACAGTGCCTGACACATAGTAGGTACTATTTAAATGCTTATTGTTTCCCCTCTCTCTTTTTTAAAAAACTTTTACTATAATGAATGTTTCTCTGGGAGCAGATAGAAGAAAAAAAAAACAGAAGAAAGCATATCAGTAAAAACATTTTTTTCATTATTTTCTGCTGAGGTATGTTGGGGGGATCCTTTTTTTCTATGTTGGTGGATTTCAGCAAAGTGGACATTCCCTCTTCACCATCACAACCTACCTGAGGTTATGTGGGTGGTCTTCCAAAGGAGCCTAAAAAATTCATCAGCCTGAGGCCAATGTAGTGATGAGTTTCTCCTAATTTAGTTAGGCTGGTCCTTGGGCAGCAGACCATCTATCACCCAGACTGGCCTTCCAGCATGAACTGTGCTGTCATAGCCCAAGGTCACCTCCAGAGCCCAGTGAGGCATGAGCACTCAGCTTAGACGGAGGGCAGACGAAGGCACACCCACCCGATGAAATCATGCTTCTTATAAATATTGTTTCAGTGCCAGATGAGTTTTATGAACACAAAGAATTGCGGCAGCCCAGGACGGAGATATTACTTTCAGCTTGGGGGTGGAAGGAGGTCAGAGAGGTACAGTTTGAGCTGGTCCTAATGAACAGAATTTAGACAGGTAGAAAGGAGACAAAGGGCATCTGGTGTAAAGCATGAATAGGCTCAGTAAGTTTAGATAAATTTATAAATAATAGATCTAGAGTGGTTTGATAAGGGGATGGGGATCAAAAGCTGAAGAAGTTCAGTTCCAATGGAGGTAGGATGACTTCATGCCCCCCAAAAGTAATAACAACAGTTTTATATAATGCTTTACAACTATTATCTCATTTTGTCCTCAAGAATCCTCAAATGTAGATGCTGTTAGTCTCATTTCACAGATAAGGCAACTGAGGCATATAGGTTTAAATGTCGTGCAGGGTCCCACAGCTAGTAAGTGTCTGAGACAGAATTTGAACTGAGGTCTTCCTCAGGTGCTTCAGACCCAGCACTTTATCCACTGGACCCCTTAACTACCTCTAGATTTGAAGCAGGTCTTCTAATTCTAAATTAAGCCCTCCTTAGGATTACAATATTATAAAATCATCAATCCAGGACGGGGAGGGATTTTAGAGACAGTCAAGTCCAACCGTCTCATTTTACAAAGAATCTCAGCCATAAGGAGGTTGTTACTTGCCCAAATTTCCTTGGTAATAAAGCCATCTGACTCTAAATACAACCCTATTTAAGTCTAGACCTAGAAAGAACCTGAGTCCCATTCCCCAGGTTCATTCAGTGGCTCGTCCAAATAAGTACAGGAAATGAGTTTTGAACCCAAATCTTATCATTTTAGAATCGTTGCTCTTTCCAGCATACCAACACGCTTTCTTATCGGCTCAGTCCTAATCTCTGGGGTAACGTTCTAAGTGATTACTCAGCTATCTCTTGGAGCCCCTGGCACAGACTGAATTCTGAGCTTCATGGTCCGTTGTCTTAGTGCCAGTATTGTTATATAAGGAGTGTCGTTGGCAGCCTCGTGGAATGGAGTTTGTGCCTGATATCCTTCAGGGGAGCACTTGAGGTCATCTCTCATTCTATACCATAGTGCCCGGAAATGTTCTCATAGATTAACGTGAGCTGCACTGTAAAGTTTCTCAGATTGCTCCCTCTTGATTGCATTGATGCTTTCAAAATGACAATTTCCTTCCTTGCCACGCAATAGCCTACTGCTTCTCTGTATCCTTAAAAATCAATATTAATGAGAATACATATCTTTTTCCCAGTTGAATTAGGAGGCACCCTCTTCCCCAACCCCTCCTGCCTTGAAGTCACACTGCACCCGCATGGTGCCTTTCTCTAGAGGTCTCCTGACAAAATAACAAACCACATTTAAAAACATAAAATGATGTGCCCCTGAACATGTTTCCATGTTATCCATCTGCCTGCCCTAGAGGGAGGTCACTGCTCTGGAGAGGCAGCTGGTCTCTTCTGCAACTGGAATATCTACTTGACAGATTTGGGGCATGGAAAGGGCAGGGGAAAATCGGACGCTTGGACATAGCTTGTCGTCATATTTTAGCCATCTTCTTGGCGGCAGCAAAGAAACACCTGCCATACACTGATAGATTTACAGTATGAAGGTTGAAATGCTCTGTTCTTGGCCTTCCTCTGCCAGTGGAATGAGGATGGGGTTTGAGAAATAAGTGTCTGGCATTAGAGGAGAAATGGAATGGGTAAGTAGCCAATTCTCTTTGGGGGAAGGGTGGAGGATGATGTAACCCACAAGGCAGACCTTCACACTAATATGCAATGTCACTTCTTTTGGGAATGGCTGGCAGAGCAACCAGTGGTCAAGGATTATGTCCTGTCGGAGCTCTAAGAGGGCTCCTCACTGACCAATACAGATGGAGAGGAAATGTAACCACAACCTCAAGCCAAGAGATGATCTGGCCCAATTATCAGCAAGACCAGAAGACTTTGTGTGAGGTATAGAAGTCAGAATGGAGCTCCTTGAGTAAAGGATATGCCCCAACTTGAAAACAATAACAATTGGGACCAGCCAATTAATTACTCATTTATTAGGTGCCTACTATGTGCCAGATGCTATGCTACCTGCTGAGGCTCTAAAGAAAGACAAAAGATAGTCCCTGCTCTCAAGGAGCACATAGTCTCATTGGAGAGACAATGTGCAAATAGCTATGTATGAACAAGATAGAGAAAGAAGTCCTGAGGAAAAAATGATATGTGAGTACAGTAAGTAATACTGTAGATCTCCATCCCAAGTATGGGACTTGAAGAGTTTAAATGGTGCATCCCTTTCTCTTTAGGCAAGAGTATACAAAACCACTGGAGAAGGAAATAACAAACCACTCCAGTATTTTAGCCAATAAAATCCTGTGAACAGTATGGTCCATGGGATCACAAAGAGTTATATATAACGGAACAACTGAAGGACAAACAAATACTGAACAATGACCCCCCTCCACCTCTACCTTTATACAAACACACAGACACAAATCTATATGCACTCAAATATAGGAGAAAGTCATTTCACCTCTCATCCTCAGTTTCCTCTTCTATAAAATCAGAATACTAACAGCACTGTTGTGAGGATCAAATGAGATAATATGCAAAAGCACTTTGCAAACCTTAAAGCATTATGTGTTGGTTATGATTATTATTTTTCAACCCTTTACTTTCTGTCTTAGTAACAACTCTAAGACAGAAGGGCAAAGGTTAGGCAAATGGGGCTAAGTGACTTGCCCATGGTCACATAGCTAGGAAGTATATGAGGTCCCAACTCCAGGTCTGGCATGCTATCCATTGTGCTACTTATCTTCCCCAAAATAGCTATTATTATTATTATTTCATCATTCATCAAAGGAAAGAAGAATTGATTAAATGCCTACTCTATGTCAGGCACTATGCTATGTGCTTTATAAATATTACTTCATTTGATCCTCATAAGAATATGGGAGGTAAGTGTTATAATTATTCACATTTTACAGTTGAGGAAACTGAAACACAGAGGCTCAGTGATTTGCCAAGGGTCACAAAACTAACAAATGTCTAAGTCCAAATTTGAACTCAGGTCTTCTTGACCCCAAGTCCAATGCTTCATCCACTATGCCATCTGGCTGCTGCTCAGTCCTTACTATATACAAGATGAGTATTTTATGGATAGAGAAATGAATAAGATATGGTCTCTATCTTCAAACAACATATAGCCCATCATAATACAAAGATAGGTAGGTAGAAATGAAAAAACAAATTAAAATGGGGGAGAAGAAAAAGTACTATGGAACAACTGACCTACAACTACTACCCAACAATCAAAGAAGATCATAGGACTGAACTGGAAAATCCCAAATAAAGGAAGGGGAGTGGAAGAAGTAAATGTCTATACAAACAAGAAGAGGGTAGAAGCTCACTTTCATCTGGATTGGACAAAGGAGAGTAGAACACACACAAAGAATGATGTAGAAATACATTCAACTTAACAAAGAAACAGAAAGAAACAGGGAGGGGGAAAGAGGAGAATAAGAGAAAGAGAGTAGATTTAGGAGGAAATTAATCATGAACAAAACAAACCTTAAATTCAGAGGAGGGAGATTATAAAGAGAGTTTACAAGGAAAGGAAGAAAAGCAAGACCTTATGGTTGGGTTCTGGGGAGAAAAAGAGAAGGAAGATGAATATGTTAGGTATAGAGCATTGGTATGAGTATATTCCTGGTTCACAGCTCCATTCTTCTTTGTAAAGAAGGAATTAGGAGCAAAGAAAGTTAAAGTATTTTTAAAAACAAACAAGAAATACATAATTAATTATAAAAACTGTGAATATAAATGGAATGCACTTACCCATAAAAGGGAAGAGAATAGCAGAGTGGATAAGAAATCATAATCCAGTAATATGTCATTTATGTAAAATATTCCTTAAACATAAAAATTCACACAGTTAAAATAAGGGCATGAGTAAAATTTATTATGTTTTGGCTAAACTTGAAAAAGCAAATAATTTTAGAGAAAGATATAGTAAAAATAGACTTGATTAAAAGAGATAAACAGGGAAACTACATTTTGCTACAAGGTACCATAGATAATGAATTAATGTTGATATTTCTTATATGTGTACCCAGGGGTATAATATCTAATGCTTAGAGGAAAAGAAATGGGGATGATTCCATTGACATGAATAAAGGTCTTTATGCTGATATTATGTTCATGTGAGCCTGTCAATATTTTCATAACTTTTGACTGAGACTCTAGTTATGGACTAAAGTATAAAGCAAAAAGAGACTCACTGGTTGACTCATGAATGTTAGCGCTCAGAGGGATTTGGCAAATTGTGAAGTTCAAGCACCTCATTCTATGTAGAAGGACCATTAGAGAGGAGAAATTACTCATCTAAGGTCACAGAAATAAAGAGCGGGGACTAGCACCTGTTTTCTGATTCCCAACATAGCATCCTATGATCGAAATAAATTAGACCAAGTAGATGAATGACTGCAGCTTGAATAAAGCAGCTGGGGGAACTCTGAGTAGCCCTTTTGTGAAACAACTACCCATTCTGAAAGATGTATGAAGTGTAAGGAGAAGATTCGACTTCACTAGGATTTTAATCTTATGAGAGAAATGCCTTTTCTGGTAGCTCAGTCTAGTGATGAGACATCCCATTCCCAAGATGTCTCTGTGGTACAAAATAGCAGGTGTTAGGAGCTGAGTTGGCATGAAATAGATTTCAGGCCCTGTTCTCTGGAAGATACTTTTCCTCTTCATTGTTCACCCATGTCGCAATCCTAGCGAGCTCCAGATGGAAACGACAAGTGGTTCATGGGTGACATAACCCAAAACCTGATATTGGGCCAGCAAGCCTAGACAGGGACAGGATAATATCGAGTGGCAGTGGTCCAAGATTTACTCACACAACAATAGATACTATTCTGGGGTGGATTTCTTGCTTTAGGGAAAAGTAAGGAGAAATGAAGGCAAATAGAACCAGTCTTCCATAGTCATAAAGGAGAGCCAAACAAGGGTCTATTTTCCCCCCAGACCTGGAGACTATGCCTTTACAGCTCTAAGATCTTCAGGCAATGAGTATCCATAGCTAACCACATTCAGATTACTTTGAGATGAAGTCAGCAACTCTGACTCCATCCAATGTTGGAGAGCATCTGGCCCGTAAACCAGCAAAGGACAGCAGCATCCAGACCTCAGGAAAAGTAACTGGTAAAGGAAAAACAGATTTTCTGGCATCATCCCACTTCTTCAATATGATACTTGAAGCAAGAAACAGCAGCAGGACAAGACAATTGCTTTCTGCAACACCAAAGAGTGACCCAAAGTCAAGCAGCACATGTTCTCCATAAAAAAATAGAAGGGAACTGGAGAAGAAGGGAAAGAAGGAACCAGAATGAGGCAAGAGCACACTGAGTGCCAAGGGAGGTTCAACCAAAGATGCATCAACAGGCAATTCCAATATTGAGGGATGGCCAAAGTGTGTGGTAAATAATTAAATTTGCCTCTGAAATGCAACAATTGGTACCAGACATGCTTCTGTGAAATACAAATGGGCATCCCTCCCTGGCAACCACACACTTCTTTTAGAATGTAAGTTCCTTGAGGGCAAAAACTATATTCACTTTTATATCTCTAACACTTAGCACCGTGATTGGCATCTAGTTAAGTGTTTAATCATTTTTTTATTCATTCATCCTTGCCTAGGGTTCTGTGATGCTTTGAACTTGACTTTCTTGAGAAGTCTTCCTTGACCCCAACAGATGCTAGTATGTCTTCTAAATAAATCCTTTCCACTTAGTTTGTCTCTGTTTTGTGCATGCTTGTATATGTAAATGTTGCCTATAGTAGAATATGTTTTCTATTGGCTGGGACTACTATTCCTAGCACTTAACCCCACTTCCTGACCTACAGTAGACCTTTAATAAGTGCTGTTTGATTGAATTTCCCTCTTGATCTGGGAGAATGGAAAATTATTTCCTCCTATGCCACAAGTCCTAAATTTCCTTCTCCATTTTGTTGTTCTAGTTTACTGCAATCTGGAGAAAACAATTTTTCTCTAAACAACTGAAGTCCGGGCTTATCCAACAAAAGAACCTAAACCAAAAATTTAAACCCTGTTTGAAAACTTAGACACAAAGTAGAAACTCAAGGCAGGAGGAGGCCAAACTCAGGGGTCTCTCCTTTCAGCAACCTTTTCTGAAGTGGCAGCCATTAGAATCATAGCCTCTCTAAGCTAAAAGGGACTTTGGAAATAATCTAGTCCAACAAAGCATATATCTTCTGCCACAGTTCTGAAAACTGATCTGCTAGCCTCCATTGAAGGACGTCTCCCCACTTCCAAAGAGCCCATTCTGTCAGCTCTAATTGTTGGAGAGTTTTTTTTTTAAATCAAACCTTTATCTGCCCACTTCAGTTTCTACCCATGCCTAAGAACAATCCTGATCCTGCTTCCCTTTAGATAATTGAAGATGGAAGTCATATCACCCCTAAGTCTTCTTTCCTCTGAGCTGAACATCCCCACTTCCTTCAAGGATTCTCATATGGAAGGTCTCCAGTCTCCTTATCATCCCAGTTACCCTTCAGTGCCCCAATGTCCTCCTTTAAAATGTAACACCCCAAAATGACCACATTAATCCCTCTGAAGTCTGACCAGAACAGGGTACACCAAGGCTATCACTTCTTCTATTCTGAACACCAGGGTTTTCCTAATGCAATGTCCAGATCTTTTTACAGGAATTATCATCTAAAGTCTGCCAGTGTCTTGGTTCTAGAAATCAACAGCCCTCTCCTGCTAAGCAATCAATTTCCATTTATGATTGTTCTAACAAAGATTCCATTCAGTGCTAAGCAAATCCCACTCCATCCTTCTGGCAGAGGACATAGGTGTAATTAAGAGCCTCTTGTACTTCTCACTCTCTGGTGATTGAAGGGACATGCAAAGAGAACAAAAGCTTTGCCAGAGCACTGATTTGAAGAAAAGAAGGTGCATTACTTCACCAGCTGGGTGGCAGCTTAATGCTCTTTTCACTTCTAGGAGCCCTTTCCTACAAACATCAGATAGAAAAAGAAAACATGAAATCAATAACTCCCAGTATGTCTTCTAACAACCTCCTGGTCAATCTCTTAAAGAACCTGTCTTGCAGGATACTCATTTTATAATCCTAGCAACTAAAGGATTCAGGAAGTATCTCTTAAACAGATCTACCCCCCAAGGAATTACAAACCTCAGGAAGCTAATATCAATGATAGACCTGGCCATGAAAGCTCTTTAGATAACTTTCTCAGGTGGGCTTTGGGCTTCCTTATCTCCCTGACACTCTGATGAAAGATAGGCAATCTCTTTAAGGTTACTCCATCTAATGTCCCCATTTGACAGATAAGGAAACTGAGGACCAGTGAGGGAGGTGATGTGATTTTTTTCTAGGTTAGCTAGTGAGTGGTAGAACTAGGACTAAAACCAGCATTTAAAAGAGCTTCCTAACTCCCACCAGAGTCAGTAATCTCAACCATTTCCTCCAACCCCTCCATATTTCCTTATGTAATATACAATTAGTTATGATGTTTGCACTGGTTTTCATTGTTCATAACTTAATACTTATGTCAGGAAGATCAAGATTCAATCTCATACAGTCCTCTTTATCTGCTAGTTCTTACTGCAATGAGCAAGCTGTTTAACCTGGCAGTGAAGGGGCAGCTAGGTGATGCTGTGGATAGAGTGCTGGGCCTGAAGTCAGGAAGATCCATATTCAAAAGTTCAAATTTGGTCTCAGACACTTACTAGCTGCATGACCCTGGGCAAGTCACTTAACCTTTTTACTTCAGTTTCCTTAAATATAAAATGAGCTGGAGAAGGGAATGGCAAACTCCTCTAATATCTTTTCCAAGAAAACCCAAATAGGGTCACAAAGAGTTTGACAGAACTTAAAAAAAAAAAGACTGAATAATTGAAATTCAGTCTCCTCATTTGCAAAATGAGAAAATTGAAATAGATGGCTTCTGAGGTCCTTTTCACTTCAAAATTTATGATCCTATGATGTTTTAAGATGACAAGAGAAAGGAAACTTCTTAAAAGGAATATTTCTTTTGTCTTTAAATCTCCAACTGAAAACACAGTGACTTGCATATAGTATTGCTTAATAAATGTTTATTTAACTAAATTGAAAAGCCAAGGCTGGACTAAAATTAAGAATTCTGTATTTGGAGAAAGATGGTGAGGAAAGCCTTTACTTGGATATTTGCCCTATGGAGGCCTGATATTTTAGATCATAGAATTATTCAAGCAGAGATTTAGAGTTGGAAGGGACTTCAGAGGTCCAACACCTCATTTTACATCTGAGAAAAACGAGACCCAGAGACTAGAATTCTTTGTCCAAGGTCATCTTGGTGCAAGGAGTGGAGCCAGGATTTGAAATGAGGTCTTCTGGTCTCCCTAATTTCCTTAGAGCCTCCAATAAAATCCAGCCTTCTGCAAAAAGCCTTTCCTAATCTTGCTTGTTCCTTCCCTTTATTGATTACCTCCAATTTATCATCTTTTATCATTTTTGTACATCCATGTTTGTCTGCTCTCTCCTCCACTAGACTTCCTTTCCCCTTTCTGCATCCTTAGCACTTAACAGAGTGCCTGACACCTGCTGTAAAGATGCTTAATGAATACTTGTTATCTTGATTCACTTAAACTATGATTGAAGTCATGAATTTAAGTCATTTAACCTATGAACACCTTTGGGTCTCCTTCACAAAATGAGAGTTCTACTGAATGTTCCTTTAGTCTCCTTCCAGATCTAAATCCATTACCGATGAGCCTAGAAGTCAATTAATCTCTCTGAGCCTATTTCCTCATCTGTAACATGGGAATAATAATAATACCCATAGCACCTACCTCATAGGGTCATTATGAAACCCAAATGAGATCATGGAGGTAAAATGCTATATAAACATGTTGATTTTCATGACTTTTTCACATGTAAGTCTCCTGTTTTGTGCATCAGACTACCTGCTGGTCGAGGGCAGAGATCTTGTTTTCTATTTTTCTTGCCTCAGAAAATATGACCCAAAATCAAGGCCAGAATAAAATAGACATCTGATTGTGCTTGGCTATAAGAAGTGACCAGGATCACTCCCAGCTTATAAATAACTGAAGCAGGTGGGAACAGCCAGAAATCTAGGGAGCCCAGGGTCTGTCATCACTTCCAGGCATGGAGAGAAGAGCAAAAGTAGGGCTGCCTTGGGGCAGAGAAATAGGCAGGATATTAATAACTCCCAATTGGATATAGCTTGAAGGCTTAGAAAGTCCTTTCCTTATAAGACTGTGAGTCAACTAGCAGCTCATGCGGGCAGCTAGGGAATACTCTACTGAATAGAATTCTGGGCCATGAGCTAACTGTGGAGGACCCTGGGCAAGTCACTTAACCTCTGCCTGCCTCAGTTTTCCTTACTACATTGTAAATATTTAATAAATGTTTATTCCCTTCCCCTCCCTTTTCATCCCCTGTGGGAGAAAAATAGTCAAGAGAATGGAAAAGCTAGGGAAAGGAGCCCCAGGGACCATTCTTAGGTGTACCCTGATAAATTAGCAACAAAGAGAAGAATAAATCAGAAAATTGAATGGTTCCACTGCCAAGACTCTAGGAGGGGCCACCATAGAGTATGGTCTAGAAAGGCAGTTAGGTGGCCCAGAGTTCTAGAGTACAGGCCTCCAAACAGGAAGCCAGGGTTCAAACCCAGTTTCAGACACTTGCTACTCTGTGTGACCTTGGGTAAGTCATTTCACCTCTGTTTGCCTCTGTTTCCTCATCTGTAAAATAGGAATAATAACATCACATATCTTGCAGGGTTGTTTTGAGGATCAAATGAGATAATATTAGCACAGTGCCTGGCATATAGTAGGTGCTAATAAACAGCAATTACTGTTATAAATATACAGCAATGCTTTGCTTATGAAAACAACCTTGTTTACCCATTCTACCAGTCTGCTATTTTCACTACTGTAAGGGAGAACCTGTTGGCACTGGAAGGACATTTCTATCTTTTTTCCCCATCGTTTTCTAGCCTCCTAGGCCAGCAAGTTGTCAAATTATTGCCAACTTGTGACAGTTTTAAGCTATATATATATATATATATAATATATGCCTGTATACTAGCAAATAGGCTGAGCAATCCCTCTACTCTTACTCAACCCCCTAGCTACCAACAATCCTCCTCTGCCCAACATAGCTGTCAAGGGTCAAGAGAACTTGTCTAGCTAATGTCCAGTTGTCAGGCTGCTTTCCCCACAGAGAAGAGGGGGGTGCCTGTCAGCCCCCGCAGTCTTTCCTTGTCCTTCTTACAGAAAACTCATGTCTTTTTTTTTAACCCTTATGTCCTGTTTTAGTAATAACTCTAAAACAGAAGGCAGGGGCTGGGCAAACAGGGTTAAGTGATTTACCCAGAGCCACACAGCTAGGAAGTGTCTGAGATCAGATTTGAAACCAGGTCCTTTTGCACTCTATCCATTGCCCTTTACGGGATTTTCTAAAGAATTCTTCCATTCCCCCCAAAAGAAGGAAGAGGCAGGGGGAATGGATCCAATTTCCTCTTCCAACAATCAAGCAATTGATATATCAGAGACATCTGTCCCTCACTCTGTCTCCTAGCCTTACCTCTCTGCTTGGAAGTGCCAAAAGTAGAAAAATCCTCTGACTTTGATCTCAAAGAATCATACAGTGAGCCTAGATCCTCCTGGAAGGACTCCTGAAGATCGCTTGTCCAAATCCTCATTTTAAAGAAGAGAATACAGAGACATGCAGAGGAATTGATTGGCCAAAGTGACAGAATCAAGACTTGAATCCAGGTCTCATGATGAGCAGTTTATTACTGGGAAACATCCTGTCCTGTTTGAAGAGCAAGGTGGGGAAGAGAGCTTTCCCCAGTCTATCTCATCGGAATAACTTCCTTTCCCCATTAAATTCTAACTAAAGGAAGAATTGTGATGAAGCTTTTAAGGATGGGAGTACCTTTCAATCTTGGGCAAAATTTCTACTTAGATTTCTTAGAATCTGAAAACACTACAGAAGAATTCTTTGGCAGCAGTCATACTTCGGGTAGAGAGATCTGGGCTGTGTACCAGGATGCTGGAATTTAGAGGGCACCAAGAACACTGTCTCAGAGTACCTCCTGGGCAAAGCGTCCATCTCTCCGTGCCCTAGAGCTAGATCTAGCTTCTATACTCAGATGAATTTCCCCATTTCCAGGGGTCCCTGACCTGTCTCCAACATGTCCCAGGAACAGATTATCATTTTGCTTGCGAGCTTAAGAAGTTGGATGAGGCAAGTGTCCTGGAGTGACACTGCCATAACTGTAGCCTCTCCTGGGGGGTCTCGTCCTTCCCTGAGTAAGGAGGTTATCTTGGGGAGAGAGAACAGGTTTTGGCTCCTCTGCTGCCCTTTGAGGTAGAGATTTAGCTTCTCAATTGTGTGGAGTTTCCCTGTGGTCTTGCCTGGAATCCTGGCTGAGAGAAGTCTTCCTTTCCACTAATCTAAGCCAGCTGGGCTGCTGAAAGCTGGGTCACTGCATTAGTCAGTGCAAAGCTCAGCACCAGCTGGGAGATGCTGCGGCCTTCATGTCCACTCTGGCCACAACTCAACTGGTCGGCCTGTCAGTCACCAGGCCTGGACGAAGCCCGGACAAGAGTGAGGAAGTTGGCTTTGGAGATTAGAGCTGGTTGGGTTACCAATTGTGGCTCCAGTAGATTCCTTCCTTCTAATCCTGGTCCACTGAGCCTCTCAAATACAGCATGTACTGAACTATTTGTGGGGTATGGACCAAGGCGGAGTGGTAGAGCTTCAAGCGTGGATGCTTTTAACTTTGGAAAGCTCATTGCCTTCTGGGATCAAACTCAAGCTGGCATCCCTGAAGAATAAAAGGCTAAGCCTGTAACACTTCATTCCTCGGGTTTCCCAAGGACTAGAGTGCTTGTGTATGTAAAAAACACTAACAATACCAGAAGCAGATGAATTCTATTAGTAAACATAGAACTGCCTCCCATACTTCCTAGCTGTGCTGCGTGACCCTGAGCAAGTCACTTAACCCTGTTTGCCTAGCCCTTGCCCTTAGAGTTGTTACTAACATAGAAAGTACAAATTTAAAATACATAGTTTTTAAAATAATAAAATAAACTTCAGGGAAATAAAATAAATAAACAATTTTAACTTCTTTCCATTCTTAATCTCTTCCTCCTCAAGTCAAGTCACTAAGTATTGATTAAAGGTTATATGCCAAGTACTGGAGATATAGAGGAGGAAAAACATAGTCCCTTCTTTCAGAGTTTATGTTCTTATGATGGAGACAACATGTAAACAACTATACATAGAAGATAAATTTCAGCCAAATTTATAACATTCCCCATTCCCCAAACAAAGCTTATACTTTCCCACCTCCATGCTTTTGCCAGTCTGTACATAGAAATCATTATAGGCATGCTCTTCTTCCATTTCCCCTCATTGGATTTTTTTAAAACCCTTGCCTTGGGAGGCTTTTGTCCATCTGGACCCAGCCTGAGTGACACTGGGTGGCCTCAGAGAGAATGGGGTACCCCAGCTAAGCCAGTTGTGTGAGGGGGGTAGGAGGGGGACTAGTGGGTCCTCTCTATATTTTCTTTTCATTTCTTTTTTTTAAAAATCCTTGCCTTCCATCTTAGAATCAAGGAAGTGTCAAGGAAGTTCATCCCCTCCCCCCTGCTGAATGGCTTGACCTGCCCATCAACCATTCCTGACATAACACGGTTGTGCCAGGTTTGAGTCCCTCTATGTGCCGTATGTCAATAAAAGTCCAGGCTTTGGGGCTTGAGAGGGGGAGAACCGAAAAGAGAAGGAAGAAGGAAGAGGTCAGGGACAGAGCAGGTAGGTGAGAGGGATGGAGGAAGAGACAAGCAGGCTAGGGACCACATGGTCAGCTTACTTATAGGAATGATTGTCTACCCTGTCCAATAAACTTTATAAAATGTATATCTGGGTAGAAATATTATTTCAATTCTTACAAATCAACACTATGTTTGATTCTAAAGCAGAAGAGTGGTAAGGGCTAGGCAATAGAGGCTAAGTGATTTGCCCAGGATCACCCAGCTAGGAAGTGTCTGGGACTAGACTTGAACTCAGGACCTCTTGTCTCAAGACCTGGCTCTCAATCCACTAAGCCATCCAGCTGCCCTCCCCTTTTCCCCCTCTCCTCTAAGATCCATATAATATTCTTCTTCTTTCACACAGCCTTTTAAATAAATAGTTCACCAAAAACTTAATCTTGAACATCAATACAACCACTTAAACTTGTTCAGTAAACATTTACAAATTAATTTCTCTGAATACAATATAACATTTTTATTTTATCTTGTATCTATTACTGCCCAACCCTACCCTATCAGTTGTAGCTCTCCATTATCACAAATATGCATAGTCAGCAACCCTTTCTAAAGGCATCAACCCATCCCCTAGGATATGATTTCTCCCCCTTCTGAATTCCCAGATCATTTTGCTTGTGCTTCTGCAATGCCCTCAGCAGCTCTTGCTTTGTTTTATAATTACGTACGCACTTATTTTATTCCTTATTGCCAGCTATTGGAGAGTAAGGACTTGTTCTGGTGGCTCCGTATCTAACACTTTCAATTCCTTAATCAAGGCTTTGTGAATTAAAATCACTTTAAAAAGTTGATGTAGCAATCATTTCCAAGAGATGCCCTGAAATAAATACCTAATTTTAAATATTCAGCCAAGTGATACAGTATAATAATTTAATAGTATTGGGTTTCCAAGCAAAGGCAATCTTATCTACTCTTTTCTTCCCTGATAAGATTCAGGAAGGATCATTCTCTTCCCTTGGCCATACATATCTCAAGCAGTAAACAGACTAACATATTGGCCAGGCATTCTTCTTTTTTTTTTTTTCATTTTTACCTCTTGTCTTAGAATCAAGAGTAAGTATGGGTTCTAAGACAAAAGAGCAGTAAGGGTAGACATTTGGGGTGTAGTGACTTGCCAAAGTCTGACTCTCTATCCACTAGGCTATCTAGCCATGCCTTCAAATAGCATATATTAAGTGCTTTCTGTGTGCTAGTAAATAAATACTTAAATACTTTGGCTACATAATGAGAAAATGGAACTCATCAAAAAGACTCTGATTTTGAATGAGTTTTAAGGCAAAAGGAAAAGAGGATGGCAGAGAATGAGATGGAGAGGTAGACTCATGGAAACAATAAACATGAACTTGGACATACTTCAAGAGATAGTGGAAGGGTGCAGCTAGGTAGCTCAGTGGATTGAGAGCCAGACTTGGAGATTGTAGGTTCTGGGTTCAAATATTACCACAAACACTTCCTGGCTGTGTGACCCTGGACAAATCACTTAACCCCAATTGCCTAGCCCTTACCACATTTCTGCCTTGGAACCCATACTTAGAATTCATTCTAAGACAGAAGGTAAAGATTTAAAAAAAGAGAGAGAGAAAGATAATGGAGGATGGAAGATCCTGATCCATATGATCATGAAGAGTCAGACACGAATGAACGACTGACCAATTCAACAACATATTGTATGCTAGATACTATGGCAAGTAATGGACTTTCATTCAAAGAGCATACACTCTAATATACACATATGTAAACCAGCCAAATTTTAAAAGGTGAGAGATTTGAAAAGCATTTCATATCAAGCAACAAATTTTCTGAGAAAAGTTTTTAAAAGCCACAATACAAACACAGATACTTATGAGCTGTGAGTAACACTTGATTTTGATCTGGACACAAACACTACAGTAAATTCTTCCCTCCTACTTTAAGGGGTGACATCTCCAAACGTGACTCCTAGAAAGATGGCAGAGTAAGTTGACATATGGGGGCCTACATCCTCAATATTCCTGTCAAAAATAGTTATCAAAAATTTTTAAAAGATGCAAAACTACTAGAAATCCTCAGAGAAAAAGTTCAAAATCATTCAAAAAGAATGAGCAAACCAAGGAATAGCTCTGATACAATAATATGGGCGTCTCTTAGAAAAAAGGAAGCCACATGGTGCAGTGAATAAAAAGGACCCAGCCTAAAGTTAGGAAGACATAGTTTAACTATGACTTCACACACTAACTGCATGATCCTGGGAAAGTCACTTAATCCTGTTTGCCTCAGTTTCCTCATCTGTAAAATGAGCTGAAGGAAATGGCAAATCAGAACAATATCTTTGCCAAGAAAACCCCAAAGGAGGTCACAAAGAGTTGGATATAACTGAAACCATTGGACAACAACTGTTGGAGAGACAGAAACAGAGGCAGAGGCAGAGATAGATAGACAGATCACATAAGAAAAGAGCAAAAATAGTAGACAAAAAATGTATTGAAACAACTTTAATATTACAGCATCAAAGCTAGGATTTTCCAAAGATAATATAAAATCAGTAACAAACGTATCGAATGTCATAATCACATTAGAAGAAAAATAAATGAAAAGATTGCTCTCTTGTACTTTTTGAGTGAAGGTCAGGATCCCAAGTACAAAGAGGGGACAATCTCCCTTATGTTTCAATTATGTTGCCAAGGAGAAAAACCTGAAGAGCACCAGGACCCTAGTCATGACCCTTGTGTCAGGGAGAAGAAAGAAGCTTCTCCTGAGTCAACGTCCCAGTCATTGATTCCAACATTCCCTAAGCAATATCTTGGAAATTAGTAGGGACAGCTTCTGTGACCATTAGTTCTAGTCTTGGAATGAAGGTTGATACATCTAAAGTAGAAAACCTGTAAGACTGGAAAATAGAACACCACTAGAAAGAACACAGTACAGTACAAGAACCAGAAGAGAAAGTAAAGCAAGAAAAGAACAAATTGTAAAGTTTCCAATTAAACACCAAAATGGAAATCCAGAAAATCAAAGGAGAAATTAAAAAATTGAAGGTTAAAAAACAAACAAATATTGTGCTAATGAATAAAACAAGAATTTAGTTTTCTGAAAAAAATATAGACAAACCATTGATAATTTGATTGAAAAAGAAAGAAAAAAAGAAAACCAAATTACCAGTCTCAAAAGTGAAAAATGAGGAATGTGTCACCAATGAAGGGAAATTAAACCAGTTATTAGAGTTATTTTGCCTAAATATATCAGCAAAACTGACAATCTAAGTGAAATGGATGAATATTTACAAAAAAATAAAGTGCCCAGATTAACAGAAGAGGAAATAGGATATTCAAAAACCCTATCTTAGAAAAAAAAATTGAACATTATACATGAGGACCCTAATGGATTTACAAGTGGATTCTACCAAACATTTAAGGAACAATTACTCTTAATACTTTATAAACTACTTGAAAAAATAAGTAAAGAAGTAAAGTTATCAAATTCCTTTTATAACACAAATGGGTTTTTCATACCTAAATCAGGAAAAGCAAAAAATAAGAGAAAGAAAACTATGGGCCAATTTCCTTAATGAATATTGATGTGAACATTTTAAATAAAATGCTAGCAAGGAGATTTTAATGATACATAACAAAGATCATACAATATATCCAAGTGGGAATTTGCAGCAGGAATGCAAGGCTGGTTCAATATTAGGAAAATTATAAGTTTAATTGACCACAACAATAACAAAACCAACAAAAATCATATAATCATCTCAACAGATACAGAAAAACTTTTGACAAAATACAACATTCATTCCTATTTAAAACATTAGGAAGCATTCTGATAAGTAGAGCCTTTCTTAAAATAAGAAATATTTATCTAAAACCAAGAGTAAACATTACTTGTAATGGGATTAAACTTGAAGCCTTCCCAATAAGATTAGGAATGAAGCAAAGATGGCCATTATTAACACTATTATTATTCTCTATTGTACTAGAAATGTTAGCTCTAGCAATAAGAGGAGAAAAAGAAATGGAAGGAATAAAAATGGGCAACAAAGAAACAAAACTATCGCTTTTTGCAGATGTAATAGTATACTTTGAGAACCTATAGAATTCATTAAAAAATTAGTTGAAACAATTAACAACTTTAGCAAAATAACTGCAGACAATATAAAATTGTTGGGTGTTAATTTGCCAAGATAAATCCAGGGATTATATGAACACAATTACAAAACACTTTTCATACAAATAAAGATGGGTCTAAACAACTGGAGAAATATGAATTGCTAATGGGAAGTCTGAGTCCATATAAATGGCACTTCTACCTAAGAAGATCTACTTACTCAGTGCCATACCAATCAAACTACCAAAGAATTATTCTAGAGTTAGCAAAAAATACTGATAAAATGTGTCTGAAAGAACAAAAGGTCAAGAATATCAAGTTATAAATGTAAAAAAAAAAGTGACCTAGCAGTACCAGATTTTAAACTATGTTACAAAGAAGGAATCATGAAAACAATTTGATACTGAGTAGAAAATAGAGTGGTGGATTAATGGAATAGATTAGGTATTCGATATGCAGTAGTAAATGACTATAGTAATTTAGTGTTTAACAAGCCCAAAGATCTAAGCTTTTGGAGTAAGAACTCATCATTTGACAAAATTGCTGGGAAAACTGGAAAATGGTTTGGAAGAAACTAGGCACAAACCAACATTGCACGTTTTAAACCATGATAAAGTCAAAATAGATAAATGATTTAGACAGACCTGGCAATATCACAAATAAGTTAGGAAATGATGGGAAAATAAATCTGTTGGAACTATAAATAAGAGAAGAGTTTATAATCATACAAGAAATGGAAAGGATCACAGAAACTAAAAAGGATTTGCACAAAACAAAACCAATACCACTAAAATTAAAAGGAAAGAGAAAACTGGCCAGGGGGAGGGGAGGAATTTCATACCAAGTTTCTCTGATAAAGACTTCATTTCTTAAATTTATAGGGAACTGAGCCAAATTTATAAAAATAGGTCATTCTCCAAATGATAAATGATCAAAAGACATAAATAAGTAGTTTTCAGAAGAATCAAAGCTATCAATAGTAACATGGAAAAAATGCTCTAAAACATAATTGATTAGATAAATACAATTTAACTCTGAAATACAGCCTCACACATATGAGATTGGCTAACATGACAAAAAAGGAAAACAAAAAATGTTAGATAGATGTGGAAAAATTGGGACACTAATGCACTGTTGGTGGAGTTGTGAGCTAATCCAACCATTTTGGAGAACAACTTGGAACTTTACCAAAGAACTAGAAAACTGTACATACCCTATGAACCAGAAATATCTACAAGTATTCCAAAGAAATAAAACAAAGAGAAAAGGATTTATTTCTACAAAAATATTTATTCCATTTGTTTTCATAGTAGCAAAGAATTAGAAAGTGAGGGAATGTCCATCTACTGGGGAATGGCTGAAAAAGTTGTGCCATATGATTGTGATAGAATGCTATTGTGCTATAAGAAATGATGAGTAGATTAATTTCAGAAAAACCTGGGAAGAAAAGTGGAGCGAGAAGAACTAAGAGAACATTGTACACAGTAAATAGCAATATTATAAGGATGATCACCTATGAAAGATTTAATTTATCTGATTAAGAAAATAATCCAAGATAATTCCAAAGGATTCATGATGAAAAGTGTTATACATTCAGAGAGAGAACTGAACTCTGAATGCAGATTGAAGCATATTTTTTTTACTCTATTTTTCTTGGTTTTTTCTTTTTTGCAACATGTCTAATATGAAAATGTTTTCCATGACTTCTCATTGTATCATTGATATCAAATTGCTTGCCTTCTCAAGGTGGAGTGGGGAGTAGGAGGAGAATATAGAGTATTAGGAAGTCAATTTTTTTAATGAATGTTAAAAATCTTTTACATGTAATTGGGAAATGTTTAATGAAATAAATTTAAAATATGTTGATTGAAAAAAGAAAGTAAAGCAGGTATACTTAGCTGAAGAGAAATATTCACAATGCCATGGATAATCAAAGATGATGGAACTCAGATCCACTGGAGAAATTGGTAAAAGGTGGCACCAGAACTAGTAAAGTCAAAACCAGGTGAGTTTCCACAGGTTTTTTATCTAGGTCAAGCAAGACCACAGACACTGGGGAGAAGGAGTGGGGAGTTCAGAGATGGGCGTCAGACATTGTAGGGATGAGGGGGTAATTGCTGAGGTACTGGAAGGATAGTTAATATTTAAATTCTCTGCTAGAGGGGAAAGTAGGCTACCATCTGGGTCACCTCAGAAGATGTGAGCTTCCCAGGACTCTTCTTTTGCCATATGGAGAAGCTACTAAGTCCTTAGATAGCTACTAGAGATAAATGAAAAAGAATCCTGGGCAGGGGAAAGGGGATGGGGCAGAACTTAAGAGAAAGTGACTAAAAAGTTATGATACATTGTGAAGTGAAATTTATTATTTGAAGAATTGCTAAGCAAGTTTAACTATATTGGTATTTAAGGGTATCCTTGGAGTATATAAATTAGAATAATCAAGTTGATAAAAAATAAAATAATTGTCCTGAAGGACAGAATGACAACTGTGGAAGCATGGAAAGAAAAGCAGAAAATAAGTAATTATCAGGCTTTTGTAAAGAATCTAATTCTAACATCAGAGATCTAACATCTAAATCATGGATCACCTAGAAATGTGAAAAATATAGAACAGAAACAAGTAAATAGAATAGAAAGGACACTAACACGGAAAAATAGCTAATTCAACTCATTCAGACACATTATTGTCAGCCTTCAAGACAATGACAAAATAATCTTACAAATAACCAAGAAGAAGTGAGCCTGCTTGGCGCCACTCACACACACACACACACACACACACACACACACACACACACACACACACAATTAGAAATGAAGGCAGCTAGAATATAGAAATCTGAAGGCAATTTTGACATTTAAAAAAGTCAATTTGTTCACTAAATCAGCTCTTAGGTAAGCTAAGCATTATTTTTTTTTTTAATGAGGAACACAAAAATTAAGGTGATGGACCAATTCCCAGAGAAAAGGCCAAAGCTCAGAGAAGCTTATGACTGGTAATATCAAGAGCACCCAAGAATGTTAAATGACTTGTAGTCTTGAAAGAACAAAGGGAAGAGCCTCTGTAACAGATCTGGGCCATCAAGCTAAGTGCTTTAATCAATAGATACTTTACAACTGTGATTAAACTAGTCACTCTTCCAATGCAATCACCATAAGGGAATAAAAACAACCACCATAGATAGTATTGTTTTTCATTAACTACTGAATGATACAGTTGGGCTTCCAGAGGGAAAAAGAAGGGAGATCCTTTATTGGATGATAATAGAGTTTTTTCTCCAAGAGTTCAAGATTTAGATGTTTCCCTCCCTGAAAGTCCAGATTGCTAACAAGTAAGTTCCTCGGCTTTAGCAAGAACAAGAAACTGATGGAAATCTGGCAACTTCTAGACAATGTCAGCATTAAATTCATTTCAACAAAAATGTTTTAAGTTCTACAATGTTCAGGCAGCTAGGTGGCACAATGGATAGAATATCAAGCTTGGAGAAAAGAAGACCTGAGTTCAAATTTGACTTCAGACACTTAATACCTATGTGACCCTGAGCAAGTCACTTAAGCTCTGTTTACCTCAGTTTACTCAACTGTCAAATGAGCTAGAGAAGAAAATGGCAAATCATTCCAATATCTTTGCCAAAAAAAAAACCACCTTAATAGAGTCACAAAGAATTGGATATGACTGATAATGACTAAAACAATAACTATGTTAAAAATTGTGCTAAGCAATGAATATACAAAAAGAAAAACAAAACTATCTTTGTCCTCAAGGATTTCTGCTAAAAAAATGAAAATGTACTCAAAAAGCAGATACAAAGTGATTACAGTACTACTATCAAATGAGGCAATTAGTAAATATCTTATGTAAAAGATTGTGTCTAAACTGTGCTTTAAAGGAAGTTAAGTATTCCCAGAGGAAGAGGTGAAACTGTAGTTAATTCTAGACATGGGAAACAGTCCGTACGAAAGCAAGACAGAAGGTCAACTGTCATGCCCTGGAAACTGTAAAGCAGGACAATTTACTGGAAGAGAGTGTGTATAGAAGAGTAATATTATATAAGACTACAACAGTAGACATATAATGGCAGATGGAAGCCATATCAGAAAGCTACATACCTATGGATTTTGTATTTTATCCTAGAGGTAATGGCAAACCTATGAAGATTTTTGAGGAGCACAGTGGCATGATCAGAATTATGTTATATTAATTAGAAAGCTGGAGAGAGAAATAAGAAATTAGAAGCTCACAATTACAAGGATCCCAATTAAAAGATTATTGTTGTATGACCCTGTACAAGTCACTTAACCCTCCTTACCTAGCCTTAGAGCCAGCAGTACTGATTCTAAGTCAGAAGGTAAGGTTTTTTTTTGTTTTGTTTTTTTAAGGCTATTGCTATAGTAAAAATGCAAGATAAGGATATAAAACAAGGGAGTGTATAATTAGAATTTTGTTCCCCAGGACTCTAAATCCCATCTCGCCATGTTCCTTCTCACATTATCTACTAACATAGGGAAGATATAAGTTGTGTATAGCTCTGCCCTCTCGCTCTCTTTTCCCAGGAACCTGGTTGGTATAGGTTGGGGGAGAACCAGGCAGGAGAATTTTATTTATGTGGTCATTTTTAAGTTTTGAACTTTGTTCTTTTATTTCTTCTACTTTAAATGATTATTAACAAATCTTATAAAATATAATACTTGGAGTTATTGGATATTAATTTAAATTTTATAATAACAACTATATGCTGAGAAAATGAAATGAGAAAATGAGAGAAATTGCAGATACAATCAACAAGATTTGGCAACTGGTGGAATATGGGGGTAGAGAGTGTGGAAAAAGGGAAGAATCAAGATTGACTCTAAGGTTGTGAATTTGAATAACAGAAAAGGACTGTGGTTCCCTCAATAAAAATAAGGAAGTTTAGAGGAAAGACTCGAGTAGGAGGCATAGAGACCTGCCATGAGGTGCATTTGAGATAAAGACGATCATAAGGACTGATGAACTGCCTGCTCTCAATATCCCTTATAAAACCTGAAGAGAGAATTGAAGACTTTTTGCAATAGTCTTGATTAGTCCATTTGTCTCACAAAGCTATCCCAGATAAATTGGACCCTGAAAACCAATCACATATGAAATTGCACCTGATGGCCCAGGAGAAGGAATTTTCTTGAACTACATCATCATCTTCCAGGTTAGTTTGGCAAGGAATGAAAGAAGAGGGGGGAAGAAGAATCAAGATAATTACAGAAACCCAGGCATGCTGACCCATACTAAAGTATTGATTATCTCCATTTTATCCTATATCTATCCTGTTCAGACATAATTGTTCTCATGTGCCTTCCTCATTAAACTGTAAGGTCCTTGAGAATTATGAGTATCTTTTGCCTTTCTTTGTATCTCCAGGGCTTTTCTCCTTTGGAGTCCACCTGCTACCCAGCTCTCACCCATGGCCCCAAGAAGCTGTAGCATTTGGAGCAACCATACTCAGGTAAAACTGCCCAGCAGGCTAAATCATGTTGAGGGTAAGCAATCATCCTCAAACCTGTCAGTGAATTAAAGGGGGTATCTACATAAGCATCTGAAGACTTCCCACCTGCAGAAGGGGTAGATGAGAACAATTTGTTCCAATGGCCATGAAGGCAGTTGAAGTGGTCCCTGTGGAGTTCTTAGAGCTTGGTCAGAAACTGAAGAAGCTAAGGTGACCCACAACATCCCAAGCCATCACCACTCGTCTTGACTTTTGTCTCTAGAAGAAAGTGTGAGGCTGATGACTGTGCAACTCTGGCTCACTTAAATTCAACTTATGTGTGAGTCAAAAGACATCACCAATGATGTCATGTTGGTCCTCTTGAGTACAAAAGACAACAACCAACCACTACTTAAGACAGTGCCTGGTACATAGTAGGTACTTAATAAAAGCTTATTGACTGACTGACTGAGTTTGGACCTCATAGCTGGGTCTAAAGGAAAATGGATACCCAGGGTTGCCCTCACTGAGGCTATCTAACTGAAGAAAGAGTCATGTTCCCTGACAAAGATTAATCTTTGGCATTTGGGAATGAAAAATCAGAATTCCTAGAAATTCTCAGGAACTACCTAAATCGTTATCCTCATTTTTCATAGCATTTTATTTGTCTTTAAAAAATGAGTGCCCATAATAATAAACATTGAATCATCTTTCTATAATGAAACTAAAAATTCCAGAGATTTAATTTTTTAAATGATATGATAATAAATTCATGGTTTATCATTATTATTGTGAACTAATATCTGATGACTGATTTTAAAACTTAACTGGCAATGAGTTTACTGGTTTCCTTCATCTTTCTTAAAGTAGTTCAAACATTCTTCATACTCTTCAATCATTATTATGAATCTCTAAAGAAATTCATTTAATGCATAAGAAATATCGAGTTTAGCAGTATTTACAAAAAACAGTAGCCTATAGTCAATATTCAAACAGTAGAGAAGCCCAACATGCATTATTGGGTAATATTCAAATAACATTTAGACCTCCTAGCCAGGCTAACAATACAACGTAGAATCGTATGTTGAAATGGTCAGTCTAAGGACTTATTTTGCTTCCCAAGCTTATTATTTCTTGGAACACCACTCATAGGATTTTTATAAAGTATACTATGCATATGAATTTATTGATATTTATTTGATTTGCAAGAATGACTCACCATCCTCAGCAGACAGAGCCATGAACACACACTAAAAACATGGCAACAGTTACAAACAAGACTTACTAATTACAATGGGACCATTTCTCTCCTAACCTCTTGTCCCAGTTCCCTGAAATGTCAACCTCAACTTTAGCTCCTGCTCTTGCTTTCAAGTTGATGTCAGTGGATTTATTTGAACCAATATGGTCTCTATGCTTTTTGTCAAACTTTAATTCTTGCAAGAGAATTCTAATTCTCTTTCCTGGTTTCTTAATTGACTTTTCTCAGGATTCGGGGTTCCAGAAAACTTACAGATTTCCCATGAAAAGCCAGAAAGGAATTCTCATATAGAAACAATAGGTATAATACACTACAAAGAGTTACCATTCATGACCTACTCCAATGTCTGATGAAGATATGGATACATACCAATCCTAGGTAACTAGGGGGCCCAGGAAATAGGCCCTTGTCTGGAGTCAGGAAGATCTAAATTCAAATCCAGCCTCAGACACTTACTAGCTATGTGACCTTGCCCACATCATGATTCCTGTTTGCCTCAGTTTCCTCAACTGTAAAATGGAATAATTATAGCATTTTCCTCCCAGGATTGTTTTGAGGATCAAATGAGACAACATCTGTAGTGTGCTCTCCCAACCTTAACATGCTAGCAGTATTAATGAAGATGATGATTTTCTGGCAAGTCTTATGAAGTCAAAAAGATTTCAAACAGAAGACCAACAATGGACTACATCTCTCACCCAAAGACCAGCCTTGCCTAGTTCAAAGTTGCTAATTTCCAAGGCGGGGATGGAACCAAGATGGTGAAGGAGCACAGACCCACCTGATCTCTGCCAAATCACCCTCCAAACAACTATGATATAACATCTCAAAATTAATTCTGGAGCAGCATAACCCACAAAAAAGATAGATTCAGATAATTTTTCAGCCTACAACAACTTAGAAGGCCAGCACAAAAGATCTATGGCACCAGGGTGCAAGTGGAGTACAAAGCAGCCCACCAAATCAGCCCCACCACAGCAACAGGACTTGGGGGTCACTAAATCAGTAACAAAATCTTCCTGATTCTGAGCCACAGACAGTAAAGGGGATCACACAACTGCTCAGAAGGTGATTTGATTCTGGGTCCCTTTGCTGGCTCTGGAGGCAAGACTCTTAGGCCTCTGATACAATCTCAAGATGAGAAGGAGCATTAGCACATACCAGCACTTGTGGCCACAGGGGAGCAGGGGAACCTGGTCACAGTTTTGAGGCAGAAAAAAGTGCTTTGGTTGTTCACAGACCAGAGCACAAGCTGGGAAAGTATTAAACATACCTCTACTTACATCATACCATTTTGGAAGAACTGAAAGCATATAGATTCCCAGAGCTAGTTCTAAAGGCAGCCATGCAAAAACCTGAAGCTTGGAATAGTATTCCCTTTTGATAGACCATGGGACCAAAACGCCCTTCACCCAATCCCTACCAAAACTGACAGGTCCCATCCCAACCCCAGCATCTGCCTGGCAGGACACCAAGATTCCATTCATTCCTTAGCCCATCCTGCATAGCTAACCATCAAGCCTGAGAACTTCCTCCTACTCCCAGAGACCAAGGTTCCACATACCCTTAGGACCATCCAATGAGGTTAGTCTAAGTAGCCTACTTGAACCAATAGAGGCAATACAGGTTACCTCATCCCTGACAACAATCCTATAAGAGGCTGGACCCATCTCCACTCAGGTGGAGACTCAGCAGTCATCCTTACTTGTGCTGATCTCCCTATCACCCCACCACCACTTCCTCACCCCCTCCCTGGACTCTCCTGGCATTGGGCCTCTCTCCCTCACTAATCCTTCCCTCCCTTCCCCTTTACCCTTCCTTTCCTCCAATAAAGCTTCCCCCCACCTTCACTCCAGTCTCATTAGTTTCTCAGGTGAACTCCTGCCAGTCAGGACTGACACATTTACCACAGTTATAGAGCCCAATGTGAACAGTTTTTTAAGTTAAAAGAAAAAAATCTGGAAAATTAGTGAACAACAAAAAAGAAACTCAACATAGAAAGTTATTTTAGTGGCAGAGTAGACCAAAGAACAAACTCAGAAGAAGACAACAAATCAATACTGGTGCATCCAAAACTTCCAAGGAAAATATGAACTGGTATCAAACCCAAAAATAATGAATGGAGAAGCTCAAAAAGGTTTTTAAAATAAAAGAAGTAGAAGAAAAATTAGAAAAAGAAATGAGTGACACAAGAAAATTATGAAAAAGAGTCAACATCTAAGTAAAGAAGACACCAAAAAATATTGAAGAAATTACTACTTTAAAAAACAAAAAAGAACAAATGGTAAAACAGAATAAAAATTCACTGAAAAGAACTTCTTGAAAAGCAGAATCAGCCAAATAAAAAGGGAAGTACAAAATCTCACTGAAGAAAATAATGCCTTGTAAGTTATAATTGGGCAAGGGAAAGCTAATAGTCCATGAATCATCAAGAAAAAATCAAATAAAGTCAAAAGAATGAAAAAATAGAATAAATATGAAATATCTCTTTGGAAAAACAACTAATCTGGAAAATAAATCCAGGAGAGATTACCTAAGATTTATTGGACTACCTGAAAGCCATGAAAAAAAAAGTGCCTTGAAAATCATCTTTCAAGAAAAATTTCCTTACTATTCTCAAAATAAAAAGTAAAATAGAAATTGAAGTAATCCACTGATTACCTCCTAAAAAAAGATCCCAAAAGGATGACTCCCAGGAATACTATCGCCAAATCCCAGAACTTCCAGGTCAAGGAGAAAATATTGCTACCAACCAAAAAGAAACAATTCAAATATTATGGGGCCACAGTCATAATAAAAGTTACTAATTAACAGGTCAACCATCAGATGATGAACTTTTAGAGTCAGAATAACCCAAAATATTACTAAGGTTAGAGAATTGTCATCTATAACAGGGAATGACAAAATGGCACATCCTGGAAATATCAAAGTACTGAAATAATAAGGATGAATCTAATTCTTGTAGACTTAATCACCACCCAGATTTACTCTAGTTACTCATTCATCAACCATTTATTGTTTGTTGCTCTTCAGGCATTTCAGTTGTAACCCCATTTGGGAGACACTGGAGTGATTTGCCATTTCCTTCTCCAGCACATTTTATAAATGAGGAAAGTGAGGCAAACAGTTTTAAGTGACTTGTCCAGCATCACATAGCTAGTAAGTGTTGGAGCCCAGGTTTGAACTCAAAATGATGACTTTTCTTGACTCCAGGCCCTGTACTTTAGCCATTGTACCACTTCAGCTGTCCAGATACTATGCCTAAATACTAAGGCTATAAAGACAAAATGAAACAATCCCTACAAAAAAGCTACCTCAAGGAGTTTATATTTTGTCTATTTAGAATTTTTAAAAATAGAAAAAGCACATAAATGAGGAAATTATTTGTATTAGAACATTTCAGAGCTGGATGAGATCTTAACAAACATCCAATCCAGACTACTTGTTTTATCGATGAAGAAACCAAGACACAAAAGAGTGTAGCAAAATTTTTAAACCCTTACTTTCTGACTTAATTGCAACTTTAAAACAGAAGTGCAATGGATAGGCAAATGGGGTTAAGTGACTTGGCCAGGATCACACTGTTAGGAAGTATCTGATGCCAGATTTGAACCCAGGTCCTCCTGACTCCAGTCTGGCACTCAATGGTACCACCTAGCTGCTCTTCGGGTATATCAATTTGTCCAAGTTTGCAAAAAGCAGAGCTGAGGTTTGAACCAGAATTCTCAAAAGTCCAAATCAAGAACTCTTTCCTCTATTCCAAGCTAGTAATACCTTGCATTTATATCTATTTATATCTTCTGAAGATGGCAGTTCTTTAAGGGAAGAGCAACTGAACCAATCGATAAGTGCTAGAAATGGGTCACACTTGACTGAAGAAGCTAATTTCCGTTTGCCTAGCATTCCGTCATGTGACAAGAGGTTACCTTTTCCCTGTATTACCATCATCTGATAGCCCCCCCCCCATCATCTAGGGTTCCTATCCAAAGCAGCCTAGCCTGAAGCACGCTGGGAGCTTGAGTTGACCTCTGGCCAGTAGGCAACACACCAAGCAGTATCAGATGCACAGTTATGCCATCCAAAAAAAAAAAAAAAGAACCTACTAATGTTAAAGCTAGCACCTTTCACACTGAAACCAGCCTAGACAGGAATAATTCCTTTATGGCAAGGCATTAAAATTCATTCTCACAAATGCACTAATGCTCCACTGTCATTTCTGAAAAGCATTTGCTAATATTAATAACAGATGCTCCTAAGGACCCCAACAAGCTAATCTCTTATGTATCCTGTCATTTAGTCGAGCTTTAAAGCTGGCCCCTTTTAATGAAGTATTTTTTTCTAAATGCTACTCAACCTAGAGAGCACACTGGCCACTGCATTATCCCACCTTCCTACTTCTCATCCCCATCTCAGTCTCTCTTTCATTTTTCATATGCACACCCTTTAAGTCAAAGTGGTTCTGATGGCAGCAACATTGGGCATCACTTAAATCGCTGTGGTTACATAGCACTTTAACATGGAACAATTCATTGGATCCTCATAACTCTGGTGACAGGAACTGAAAGTATATTCTTTTCCCCATTTTACAGATTTAGGAAACTCAGACTCAGAGGGGAAAAGTGATTTGTTCAAGGTTGTGCAGCTTATAAGTTATAAAAACAGGGCTCAAATGTGAGTCTTCCATCTCTATTTCCAGTTCTCTTTCCACCATATATCAAAGAAGAGACTTGACTTGGTTTCTTTCAACATTTCCTATCCCATACAAGACAGTCACTCTCCTACTCAAGAATCTTCACTGACTCCCTTGCCTCTAGGATAAAATACTAATAAAACCCTAGTCTGGAATTTAAAGTCCTTCCCAGTTCACAATTACTCACTAACTCTATGCAGTCTATAACTCAATCAAAGACTCTTTAGTGCAGTAGGCAGTGCATCAGTCTCATAAGCTGAAGGTCCCAAGTTCAGACCTCGGAAGGAGAGTGTGATATACTGGGAGAGGCTTCTGGAGACAAGAAGAGTCACTTGACTTGGGCTTAGCCTCCACCTCAAGTGGATTGTCTTCACCTTAGGGTTCATTATTCAGTCTGAAACTGCTAGCCTGAGATTCCCTTCAGGGTGGATTCTCACAGGAACAGGGAACAAGTACAAGCTTTGGGTCTTCAACTTACAAGCTAGTCCTAAAACATGGGGTTCGTCTGATCTTACTAGGCTACAAGTTTGAGGTTTCCAGATTCCATGTTGACAATACCTTCAAGTTTAATCTACATTATTTAAACTTGTTTTTTTAGTGAGGAAGGAAGGAAGGAAGGAAGGAAGGAAGGAAGGAAGGAAGGAAGGAAGGAAGGAAGGAAGGAAGGAAGGAAGGAAGGAAGGAAGGAAGGAAGGAAGGAAGGAAGGAAGGAAGGAAGGAAGGAAGGAAGGAAGGAAGGAAGGAAGGAAGGAAGGAAGGAAGGAAGGAAGGAAGGAAGGAAGGAAGGAAGGAAGGAAGGAAGGAAGGAAGGAAGGAAGGAAGGAAGGAAGGAAGGAAGGAAGGAAGGAAGGAAGGAAGGAAGGAAGGAAGGAAGGAAGGGAGGAAGGGAGGGAGGGAGGGAGGGAGGAAGGGAGGGAGGAAGGGAGGAAGGGAGGGAGGAAGGGAGGAAGGAAGGAAGGAAGGAAGGAAGGAAGGAAGGAAGGAAGGAAGGAAGGAAGGAAGGAAGGAAGGAAGGAAGGAAGGAAGGAAGGAAGGAAGGAAGGAAGGAAGGAAGGAAGGAAGGAAAGGAGTGAGGGAGGGAGGGAGGAAAGAGGGAAGAAGGGAAGGAGGGAAGGAGGGAAGGAGGGAGGGAGGAAGGGAGGAAGGGAGGGAGGAAAGCAAGGAAGGGAAAGACAGAGTCAGAAAAAAAAAAGGAGAGGCATCAGGAATGGAAACTAGAGCCCTCTTAAGAGATCACCACAGACTAGGTCTGGGTTTAAGCACCTGCAATGCAATCTCTTCCAGACCATGGCTTTGTCCATTTAAATCCTGAATGCTTTTGATTAACAAGACTCAACAAATGAGACTCTATAGTTTAAGATTTCATTTGGTGAGAGCAAAATGACAGCTGGTTGGTGGTTGCTTTGGCCCATCAATCACACAAGTTATAAAATATAACAGAGTTCCCCAAAGCCTCATAAACCACAGAGATATGCTCAGAAGCTTCTTCCCCTCTAGTTTCTTAGAGCCTTTTTCTCCCTGACATGCTGATTATTCCAATTAGACAAGAAGAATGTCTCACTCTCTCCTCAATGTACCCTAAGTAGAAATATCCATGCTAATCCTAATGCTTCCATATTCCTGTGCCTACCTTAAACAACCCAAAGGAGCTCTAGAAACTCAGGAGTTTGGCCAGGTGCAGGCATGGCTTCATTACTGGAGACCTTTATCTCTTAGAAAAATCTTCTTTATATTGATTAAAAATCCACCTCCCTGGAACTCCAACCCTTTCTCACTAATCCCACCCTTTATAGCTACAGAAGCCATCTCTTCCATGGGCCAGCCCTTCAAATATATGAAGGTAGCAATCATCTTCCCCATAAATTATTTCCAGATGCTTCATGATCATAGTGGTCCTCCTTTGGACACCCAAGGTTGGAGTCCATGAATTCCCAAGAGGTCTATGAATAGATTTCATGGAGTCCATGAACTAGACAAGAAAAAAAGCTGTATCATTTTCACAAATCTATAACTGAAATTTAGACTTTACTTCAGATGTGAAGGTAAGCAACAAATACTATCCTGAAAAGGGTTCCATTGGCTTTACCAAAATGCCAGAAGGATCCAAGACACAAAGAAAGATTTTTTCCATACCTCCACACTACATCTTTTCCACACAGTCATAATCTCTACCTTCCACCTTCTTGAACCTTAGTCTGGCCCTGGAATCATACTGGGTGCTAATTGACAAGAGTTTTACCCATTTTGTCCTAGCTCAGGCCTTTCTTCTCTCCTCACCACCCCTGCCCCACCCCAAACATACATATTGCTCTCTTTCTAGTTACCAATTTTGGTGTTTTCTTCCCCCTTTAGAATGTAAGCTTTTTGAGGCCAGAGACTAAATTGTTTGCTTGTGGTTATCCCTTCTACATCTCACGGGTTAGGAATGCAACATTCCAGCAATCTGGAAATTTTAAAATCCAAATAAAAATTTTTGGCCCTTCATACCAGAGAAGAAGTGTGAATTTTTTGTTTTTCTTTTATGGAGTATTTACATTAACTTGTAAATTTTGGGTTAAGTATGTATTTTGAGTTTCTAAATTTTTTCTGTCATCTGCTGGCCTTTACATGTCATTTGCAGCTTCAGCAAAATCCCATTTAATTTCTTGGGCCAGTTAAGTGTCAGAGAGAGGATTTGAAGTCTTCCTGACTCCAAAGAGAACATGCTACATATTGCATCTAAAAAATGATCCAATTGGCAATATGTCGGGTTTTTTTCTTTTTGCTTTTTTTAGCTGCCTTATATTCTTTGTGGAGCACCTAGGTCGCACAGTGGATAGAGTTACAGGCCTAGACTCATCTTCCTGAGTTAAAATCTAGTCTCAGATATTTACTAGCTATGTGATCCTGGGCAAATTGCTTAACCCTGTTTGCCTCAATTTTCTTATCTGTAAATATCCTGGAGAAGGAAATGACAAACCAAAATGGAATCACCATTTGTTGGCTGGACACCACTAAAATGGCTAAAAATGGCTGAATGACAACAGCTATATTCTGAGTTAATACTGAATTCCTAGTCAATCAAAAGTCCTTGGATCTTTATATATATCATACTATCAAGAGTTTGTTTGGCATCTATAGTTTCTGGACTTCTTTTTCTTCAAAAAAAAATGGGACATTTGCCCATCTCAAATACTCATATATCTTTCCTATTCTCCAAAATTCTTTAAAGATCATTGATAGTGATATATAGCTAATACATCCAAAAATAGTTTTGGTACCCTGGTAAATAATTTGTCCAGACTAAGGAATGACTTATCTAAGAATTCATAGATAATATATAGTAAAGAAGTAATTGGACCCCAAGTCTTTTGATTCCTCCATGCAGCACATTTTCATAGTCACATCTGATCTTCTCTGGTTATACATTTTCTCAAGTATCTATTAATATTATTATTATTATTGGCATAATATTCTCTTCCCCACAAGGTGGGTCTATATATTCTTTTTACTGATTTAAACATCAATTTTTTTAAAGCCAAGGACTTTTTTGTTGTCCTTAGTGTTCTTCAAAAGTCTCAATTTATTTTGTACTTTAACTGTCCTGACACAATCCATTCATATACATATTTCTTTTGTGTCCATGATGCCCTTCCTTGCATCTTGTATATTTGATACTATTATTCCTTGTGCAATCACAGTGGCTTCTTTTGCTACTTCCCTCTTTTCTTCCTTATTGGGATTACTCACAATTGCATTGTCAGAATTTCTTTTTATAACTTTCTTTTGCCCTTGAGTCATGTTCTCTTTTAAAGTCTAGCTGTGGAAATATAACTATCTTTAATCTGAAATGTTTGAATCTGTTTTCCTAAAGTCTACGTTAAGTGAAGACTGCCCAATTTCCCTCTCCTCTTCTGTTATAAACTACAAGAAAATTTTCTGCCAAGGTTTCCATTCCTTCCATCTCACCACTCAGTTCTCTCTCATTGGTCAGAATGGAGTGCAGAATTATAAAAGATGAAATTGCTAGCAAGGCAAGAATTGATCACATCTTGCCCAGTGAGATTTTTTGCAGATGTCTGGATAATTAAAGTTCCTGGTCTCTTCTACATCTTGCCACTGTGACAGTATTTGGTCTATATTAGAAAAAGCATCACTTAGGTGTTCTTAATATATTGGTGGGCTATGAGTCCACTGAACCAATAATGTCTCCTTGACATTTGGGTCCATCTGACCTCAGTCATAGGTAGCGTGAGTTCTGATTTTGCCACTGAGTAGGTAGCTTTTATTCCCTCTTCTGCAGTGTCCCTTCCTGTTCTGATTCCCTTGCATATCCCAGCCAAATTATCTTTAAAATATCACTTTTATCTTGCTACTCCCCTACCCAAAATTTTTGCTTATCTTATCCTCTTTCTCCTAGAACTTGCCCATCCCTTTGCCTTCATCTTTTTCAATGGCACCACCATTCCCCCAACTGTCACGTTCATAATGTTGATGCCCTCTTGACTCTCCTCTCTGATTCACCTTCTACATCTGGTCAAGTCCTACTGATCCCATGTGTCCACTCCTTCTCACATTTGCCTTCTCCTTTCTTTTGTCATTATCCAGGCCCTCATCATCACTTGCCTGAACTATTACAATAATTACCTCCTAATTGATCCTCTTGTCACCAGTGTCTGTTCCCTCTGATCCATACTTCACACTGCTGCCAGATTTATCTTTCTTAAACAAAAATCTGATCATGCCACTGCTCTGCTCAAAACCCTTTGGCTTTACTATATAAAATCCAAACTCATCAATTTTGCATTCAAATACCTGCGCACTCTGGCACCATCTTGCCTTTCCAACCTTATCTCACAGCTTACATATGCTTTATGGTGCAGCCCTGGTCCATAGACATTAATGAACCATGTCATCTTCTCATGGGACCAACTTCTCCATTTATATGTGAACCATTAGATTTGACCTTTAGCTCACAGGCTCTTCCCTGCCACTACTTTCTCATGCATAAAACAGCAGGGTGCATTGGAAAGGGTCCTGAAATTGGAGACAAAAGCCCAAAGATCAAACCCTGTCTTGGACTTCAGCTTCTCCAAGTCTTGGTTTTCTCGTCTGTAAAATTATTATAACACCTATCAGACCTGTCCCAAAGGGTTGTCACAAGGAAAGCATTTTAAACATAATTCATATTTATAAAGATTATTCCAACTATTGTTATTATTATTAGCTTCCTTGAGTACTGCATCCCACCTCTGGAATTTGGTCCCTAAATCTACTGCTGCATTTAATTCTTGGTTGCCTTTTCCTCCTTCTTTATCAGCTGCCACCATAACTAGGTGCTCAGATTAGCATTTGCTTCCTCTTTTCCCTCTATGCTATACACTCCAGACCATTAGAATGAAATGTATAAGATTTGTTTACAAGAGAAAAGAGAACATACAAATCCTAATACAAATACAAATAATACTCCAAGGAAAACAGACAATTCAGATGGACAATGAGTTGAGTTCAGGGATGATTAAGAGGAGAGCAGTCTGGATTGCTTTGCAGAAAGTGCACCACCTCATTCATGACCCTAAGCTTCCTGTGAAAGCAGCATTCTCCTGATACGGCAACAAAGCATGGAATATTCCAATCTGTTAAGAATATAAATTTACCTACAGAGAGGGCAGTAGAAATGTGAATCAAGGTATGATCAGGCTATAACATATAACCAATGAGGGACTTTGAAGAACTAGAATAAACTATATCATTGAGGACTCATATAATAATAATAATAAAAGATGGATTGTAATCTCCAATTAAGTGTAATCTCCTTGACCATGATCAGTCCTGAAGTTGGGCCCATGAATGGCCAATGCCCCTCCAACTTGGGCAAGATAGAATGATGTGGTTTTCAAACAAAACAGAAAGGAAAACACCCCATGAAGATGCAGGGTTGATATTGTTACTGTTTATTGCCATCACCTCAGAATCACACTAATGTAATCCAACTCCCTGGAAAGTTCCAAAGCTCATCAAGAATAATTCTTTTCCCCATACTATCAAATTAGACTCTTGTCCAAACCTGTACCCACCTGCCTCCAATGTTCTCCCACCTTAATGCCTAGCATGCCTTCCTTCTTCCTCTTCACATATGTAAATCCTACCTATCCATTAAGCTCCAATTCAAATACCACTATTTCTTTGATTTTTAAAATTCCTATTCTTATTCCCTGGCTATGTCTTCTCCCCCTCCCCCCCCCAAAAAAAGCTCTTTCTTCCCTCAAAAATAACTCTCTCTTTGTCTTTGGAACTAACCTGCCACTCTGCTCTTCTCCTGTGCATTTATCATGTTTTGCATTGTGGAAAGGTAACCTTAAATAGTGGCTAGAACACTAGCCTCAGAGTCAGAATGATCTGAGCTAAATTCCTGTATCTCTGATCCATACTGGCTGAATCACTTAATCTCTCAGTTCCCCCAGTCAACTCTCTAAGACGATAAGCTATAGAATAACTGTCCATTTTCATTGATTGCTTCCTCATGTAGAAGCTCCCTACACTGATGAAATCACAGGTCCACATTAAATTTTGAATTATAGTCATTAGGTTATGTCAAATTCCCCAACTAACTGGTAAACCTTAGAGAGAGAGAGAGAGAGAGAGAGGAGAGAGAGAGAGAGAGGAGAGAGAGAGGGAGAGAGAGAGAGAGAGAGAGAGAGAGAGAGAGGAGAGAGAGAGAGGGAGAGGAGAGAGAGAGAGAGAGAGAGAGAGAGGGAGAGAGAGAGAGAGAGAGAGAGAGAGAGAGAGAGAGAGAGAGAGAGAGGGAGGGAGAGAGAGAGAGAGAGAGAGAGAGAGAGGAGGAGAGGAGAGAGAGAGAGGGAGGGAGGGAGGGGAGGGAGGGAAAGAGAGAGAGAGGGAGAGAGAGAGAGAGAGGGAGAGAGAGGAGAGAGAGAGAGAGAGAGAGAGAGAGAGAGAGAGAGAGAGAGAGAGAGGAGAGAGAGAGAGAGAGAGACTTTGGTTTATAGATGTCCTCCAGCATCTACAGCACCCAACATATAACAGGGAGTTTAATTGATATTTGTGTCATTTGAATATATTAAAGTTCCCTATTGCCCAAAGGACATCATTTAAATTTCCCAGCCAGGCATCTGAGGCCTTCTTACAATCTTGCTCCAATATACCTTTCCAATCTAATCATCCACAATGGCTTTCCACAAATCCTCCACTCCAGTCAAATTGATTTCCTCATGAATCCTTCAATATGCTTTCTAAACTCCCACTTTCATAGTTTGTCTTCCAGTAGTCTCTTCCTCTTTCCATTCATCTCAGTCTACTCAGTTTTTCAAGATGAATCTCAAGTTTAACTCTGTTTGACCATATAGCCTTCCCAGACAACTCCAAACTACAGAGATCACTCTCTTCTCTAGATTAGTTTAGCAATCAGTGTCCCCCTTATAGTGGTACATTAGGGTGCCACATAATGATTTCAATTAGTTATATTTCCACATATACTAGACTTGGGCCTTCCCTAAAGTTCTCCACTGACACTTCATTATAGAGGGGAAGTGAATTTGGAACTTTGGAGGCTTCAACAATGGAAGACAAGTTCTTGAAGAGCCTATGAAATTGTAAAGGCTTCATGTATGGGTCCCATAATGGAACAAATAAATGGAAGGAAGGAAGGAAGGAAGGAAGGAAGGAAGGAAGGAAGGAAGGAAGGAAGGAAGGAAGGAAGGAAGGCTGTTTATTTTTTTGTAATAAGAATCATCATCATATTTATTATTGTTGTGATTCTTTAATGTTTGCAAATAACTTTACAAATATTACCTTATTTTATTTTCACAAAAATCCTGGGAGTTAGGTACTATTTTATCCTCATTTTACAAATATAAAAATTTAGACAGGAATTAAGGGACTCAGAGTTAGATGGCATGTTATTATTATCCAAGGCCAAATTTAGGAAGGCTGTTTATACTCTACAATCTACAGAATTAAGGCTTCCAATGTACATTTACACCTTGTCTCAAAGTCTAAAAAAAACTGTCAGCAAATTCCATTATTGGTGAGCATTAGAAACCAAAAGTTCAGGCTGAGACCAGCTCCCCTATGTGCATCCACCTTGGTGAGAGACTATTAGAAATTGCTGAGCAACAGATAAATAATCTCTAGTCCTTTCTGAGACTTCTAGTGGCAGACTGTTGAAAATCTGAAAATAAGCTTAAAGATTTACAGAATGCTTTATGGATATTATCCCATTTGATCCTCACTCCAAATCTAGGAGGGAGAAATTACAGGTACGATGATCTCCCTTTTGCAATGAGGAGAATAAGATTCAGAGGTGCTATATGTGATTTGCCAATGATCCCAAAACTGTGTTGGATTTGAACTCATTGTCTCAGGACTCCAAATTCAGACCTCTTTTAACAGAAAGGAAACATCAGAAATTCAGATTATAGGAGCAGCAAGGTTGCCCAGAGATTAGAGTACCAGGCTTAGAGTCAGGAGGATCTGGGTTCAAATTTGACCTCAGTAACCCTATGCAAGTCACTTAACCCCATTTTCCTAGCCATTGCCCTTCTATCTTACAGTTGTTAGAAGGTCAGAAAATAGGAGTTTAAAAAAAAGTTTAGAATAGAGTTGTAAATATTAAGAGGGTGAGAGGAGAAGGAAGAACAGGCTAAAGATACTTAAAGATGCTATTAAAATTTTGACTATGAAATATAGACTTTAAAATCTGGAAGGAATTTTATAGCCAATCCCTTCATTTTTCAGATGAAGAAACTAAAACCCAAACCAAAGGTCTAAATTCTTTTAGGTCCCAGGCTAATCTGTAAGGCTTATGTGTGGCATTTGATTTGCAAACCAAACTAACCCATCTTCAATCTTTCCTCCTCATAAATATCATCTAACAATAATTGTTCCCCTCCAGGGACAGGCATGAATAAGCTCTCCAATCTCATTGGATCTCAACTTTTGAACTCCCCAGGTCCAGTTCTCTGAGACAATCAGGCAGCAGAGCCAGGGATACCTTTAGGATCATGGCCCCAGGCTCCCTGTGAAGAGGGAGAAGATGCAGAGCCCCTCAGCATCTTCCTCCATAGCTCACCAGAACAACAGCCAGCAAAGGAAGAACCCAGGCTGGTGAGATAAGAATTCCAGTGCTGGCATTATCTTGCAGATGAGACCTGGCAAAGGGAACCCAAGCCTGTGCCTAGCTGCTTTTGTCTCTCCACTGGTAGAAGCCACCAGAGTTGACATTTCCTTGAGCTCCAACAGGCTCAGACAGGCCAGGATTTTACAAGTTTAAATGTGTTTCATTCTTCACACTTACAGAGAAGGGAAAAGATGGCTTTTTGAATAAGAGGACCTGAAGGTAGGATAGAATAAAGAAAGCAACATCCCACATCCAGACTTTGTAATGGACCAAAGCCTTTCTTTTGGCTCTCTTACTTTCATCCTCATAATGTGAGTTCCTAACCCCAGAAAGAAACCATGTCAGCTAAGACGCTGTCACATCTAGGACTGAGTGATTTCATCCAGAAAAAGATTGAAATTGATGTTGAAAAAGGTTAAATTATGAGAGATTTTTCAAATCATCTCTAAGGCGTCACAGGAACAGATCTTGACTTTTGTCCTTTTCTCCAGCCAAAAAAGGAAGAAGTCAGCATCACAGAGAGGATAGCACACCCCTGACTTTGGGGGCTGAAGAACTGAGTTCAAATCCTATCTCTGCCCCTGGAGCAATCTTGGCTGAGTCATACATTCTCAGGACTTCAGATTTATTTCTCATTTAGAAAATGAAGGGGTTAAAGGAGCTCTATTACCCTTTCCAGCTCTCTGAGAGCTCATCTTAAATTCTAGAAGAGCAGTCCCATTTGTATTTATTATCCTCCAGGTCAGCTCTATTGCCTGCCAACAGGCAGATGTTAAAGTCCTTAAAAATGCTGAGGGGGCTATTTTTCAGTGCCTAATTGTGGAGTGATTCGAATGGCAAAGCAACCCGCATTTAGGTGAGAAGGTATAAATGTCACAAACATGGCGAAAATGGCTTGGAAATGAATGCCATTGTTTTAGATCAGGGTACTTAGCCTTCTGAGTGTCATGGACCCTTTTGGCAGGCTGGTGAAGCTTAACTCTACTGTACTTTGTTGCCTCTGTCCACAATGGAAGGAAATGCTCCATTTCAGTGAGTGGTTAGTGAAGACTTAATTTTTTCTTTCATTCAAATTCACTGACTTTTTTCTCTAACCCTTACTTTCTGTCTTAGTGACAACTTAAAGATGGGCAAGGACTAAACAAACAGGACTGAGCGGCTTTCTCAGGGTCACACAGCTAGGAAGTGTCTGAGACCAGATTTGAACCCAGGTACTCTTGATATCAGGACTGGTGCTCTATCCACTGTGCCACATAGCTGCCCCTCACAGACCGCCTAAAATCAATCCACAGATTGAGTCCATGGATGCCAGGTCTTACAGCAACTTCAGTCTTAAAACAAGAAGGAACTAATCCATCATCAAGGCCAAGCTTAGCCATCATAAAGTCCATCCTCAGACAACTGAAATGACCTACACAGATAGTAAGAACCAGGATGAAAACCCAGGTCCTTTGACCCCCAAATACAGCACTCTGAATACTATTGTTGAGTTGTTTTCAGTAATATCTGACTCTTTGTGATCCCATTTGAAGTCTTCTTGGCAAAGGTATGAGAGTGGCTTACCATTTCCTTCTCTAGCTCACTTGACAGATGAGGAAACTGAGGCAAAGTTAAATGACTTTCCCAGAGTTGCACAGCTAATCTGTGTCTGAGGCTGGATTTGAACTCAGGTCTTCCTGACTCTGGACCCAGAACTCTATCCACTGTGCCACCTAGCTGCCAATTCTCTTTCCACTAGAGATGTCAAACTCTTGTCATAGGGGTGCATATGGCTCACAACCCATCAGAGTATACCCAAACCAGATTAAAATGTAACTGAGAAATACTTTTAAAAAACAAATACAAATTAAATAAAACATAGATAATGTAACATTTTAAAACAAGTCATTATGAGCCCACAAGCATCCCCAGGTATAGATAAGTAGCCAGTACCCCGTCTTTTATTTGAGTTTGACACCAATGATGTATACCATATACCAAGTTCTTACTCAAGCTGCCACATGAATTTCCTACCTGTCAAGTTAAGACATTTCCTGATTTATGGGCCATGGCAGGCAGCAGAGAACCATTTCTGTCCCACACCTGCATGGGTGTCTCCATGGAGATAAAGGCATCAGTGCTATCCACATGGTTTCTGAATATGGGCCTGTCTCCCCCACCTGAAATGCCAACACCTACAGTAGTGTTGGGACAACTGATTTCCCCCTCTTGAAGAGATTTCTATCTTCTTGAATCTTTTATACCAATATACTTGGACCTGGAAAGAAAGAAAGAAAGAAAGAAAGAAAGAAAGAAAGAAAGAAAGAAAGAAAGAAAGAAAGAAAGAAAGAAAGAAAGAAAGAAAGAAAGAAAGAAAGAAAGAAAGAAAGAAAGAAAGAAAGAAAGAAAGAAAGAAAGAAAGAAAGAAAGAAAGAAAGAAAGGAAGGAAGGAAGGAAGGAAGGAAGGAAGGAAGGAAGGAAGGAAGGAGGGAAGGAGGGAAGGAGGGAAGGAGGGAAGGAGGGAAGGAGGGAAGGAGGGAAGGAAGGAAGACATGTTATGGAGGCATTTATATAAAAGGCAAGTAAAATGTCAGGGAAAAAAATATAGCAACCAAAGACTAATTTAGTGACAGAATTGTTAAGAGATCACATATTGTGCTGTGGTCTGATTGTCAACAGAAGTCAAGTCCCACACAGTGGGATTTAGTTTTTCTTTTTGGTTCTTTTCTGGAATGTCATTAAGGCTGAAAGGGTAGTCATCCTGGAAACCCAAGCAAAGAAAAGTACAGTGGAAAGAGTTTTTACAGAAGATTTTGGCACCAGGAACAAATAAGATGATGTATGTGAAAGTACTTTGTAACTATAAAGTACTATACAAATGTGTGCTAATATTATTTTTATTATAATTCTATAGGAAAAGAAAATGTAATTGGCTACATCTTGGACTTTACTCTCTTTGGTCTTTCAATTGTCCTTCAACCATATCTCTTTCATCTTCAATGTTTCTTCTCTTCCTTATCTAGAATAAATCTATACTCCCTAGATACCACTCATTAGTGGTGCTTACTATCAGCTGTCAAATTTGAACCCAGGTCCTCCCAACTCCAAGCCTGACTTTCTATCCACAGTGCCATCTAGTTGTCCCCCCTTATTTTTTCAATATTTTCCTTTTTACCAATTATCATGACAATTTCTAACAGTAGGTTTCTAAAATTTTGAGTCCCAAATTCTCTCCCTTCTCCCCACCCTGAGACAGTAAGTAATTTAAAGTAGGTTATATATGTGATATCATGCAAAGCATATTTCCATATTGGTCATGAAGAAGACATATATTTTAAAAATAACCCAGAAGCAGTCAATTTTCAATTATTTGTAGTAGTAGAGAACTGACATTGTGCCAATAATCAACCCCACTCTAACTCAAACAATTAAGTTGAGCCAAAAATTTAAACTTTTTCACCATCAAATCTTTAACCAGGGATACCAATAAGTGACATCACTCAGAACCACAATGAGTACAGGATGAATAAGACTTTGTTCCAAGACCTTGAATTCCAAGGGAGCGTGTCTGGGTGGTAATCCCCATCTGTAACCTTGACCTCAAGGTACTGTGCCATATAGGGCAGCCTCCATCTGCTCCAGGCATCATGGTGTAACAGAAGACTGGACTTGGAGTCAGTAAGACCTGGGTTCAAATCTTGCTTCAGACATTTATATACTGTATGATCCTGAACAACTCGATTAACCTATACCCCCACTTTCCTCATGTATAAAATGAAGAATTAAAGTCAATAGCTTCTAAATTCCCTTTAACAAAAAGCAAGATGACTCAGTGGATTGAGAGTCAGGGTTGGAGACAGGAGGTCCTGGATTTAAATATGACCTCAGATACTTCCTAACTGTATGATCCTAGATCAGTCACTTAACCCCCATTGCCTAGCCCTTACCACTCTTCTACCTTGGAACCAATACCCAGTATAGATTCTAAATTAGAAGGTAGAGGGTTTAAAAAATAAATAAAAATAAAGTCCCTTTAATTCTAAAAGTGTGCTCTACCACCAAGGCATCCCTCTACTCAACCTGTCTTCCACCCTACCAATCAGCCCAGGACACACAGGCACCCCTTCTTTGGGATGACTATCTCCCTGCTCAACTGGTTTTGCCCTACATGAAAAAACATTCAGTTGCTGGCTGATGATTTGAGTTCTAACTCATCACTTGGCCTCAAGCTATTCTGTAGCTGCAGGACTAGCAAGAAGTGACCTAAAGAGAGACAAAGATGCTGAATAATTCACCAACTAGACAGCCAGCCCTCAGATAATCAGGAACCAACTGTCCTGTCCCTTCTGCCTCATCCTCTATACGGTCTTCTCCGCCTTTACCCAACACTACAATTCTATGGCTGCTGGCGAACAGCTGGAGGAATAATAAAGAAAGAAAACAGAAAAATATGATCCCGTTTCATGTTTGGAAAATGTATTTGACGGGAGGACACAGAAAGAAAATGATAGTGTAAGGCTTCAACGATTTCTCGAGGAAATGTTTTCTAAATGATTTATTCCTTTCCTGAGACTTTGTCTATGAATTTATGCTCTCTTTTTTTCCCCTTTCTAGACTGTGGATGAGCAATGGCTTTACTGACAAGCCAGTAAATTTCCCCCCTTCCCCCAATCCACTGCTTCCTCTGGAAAAAAAAAAAAGACAATGAGGAGAAAACGCTGCAAACATCGAATTCAATATGCTGCCATCTCCCTCCCCCCCCGCCCCCCTTTTCCAGAACATAAAGCCAAAGAGAGGCACAGAGCCTGCAGTGATACTTTCCAAGATGAGATTGGTCCTGTTTAAATTAAAATAAATGAATGCAACTTCCGTAGGCTGACTCACACACAAAGGCCCTGGAGGAAATCAACAGGACTCATCTGCCTTCCCCAAATAGGAGCCTGAGCCCTTGGAGTGAACTTGGCCAAGGAAGACCCCAGGGTTCTGGATCCAGCTCTGTCACCTCCATCCGGATGGTCCGCAAGCTTCCATGGCCACCTCACAGGCATGGAGTGGTGCGGGGATTGGGAGGAGACAGTCAGGGACTATTCCTAGAATGTTGGGAAAGTGGAACATCAACCAAAAGTAATGTTGGAGTCAGTCTAGACCGTGGAGCATTTCTAGAGTGCCTACTGTGTGCCAGAAACTGTGCCGAGTGCCTTACAAAATACTCCCTCCTCTGATCCTTGGGCGGCAGGCGCTGTCATTATCTGCATTTTACAGTTGAGGAAACAGGCAAATAGAGTCTAAGTGACTTCTCCGAGGTCTCCCATCTAGTGAGTGTCCAAGGCTGGGTTGAAGCTTAGCTCTTCCTGCCTCCTCCTCAGCACTCTATCCAAGGTACCGCCATTCCTCCGTCTCATGCAATCGAGTGTTTCTTGATCACTGTCCACGGCGGGCTCAGGGGCGGACCCACACGGAAACACCAACCTTGTGGGAAGGACTCAACAGGCAGGCTTCCAGGCTGCTGGCTCCCTTCTGGGGAGAGCGCATGTTCCTACCTTCTTTGGTCCAGCCAAACTCACCCACTGGCTGCTCTCTGAACTGAGCGACTCTACTTTCTGTTTCTGTGCCTTGGCCCAGGCTCTCCCCATCCTAAGCTGCGCCTCCTCCTCACCTCTACCTGTAGAATCCTTAGCTTCCTTCAGGGCTCAGGGAAAGAGCCACCTATTATTATTATTATTATTATTATTATTATTATTATTATTATTATTATTTCCTGACCCTGGTGTTTGCATTCACTCCTGCCATAATTTATTTACCTTATATTTATTTGTCTCTGTGCCTGCCATACACATAACTAGTAGAATGTAAGCTTCTTTAAGGCAAGGACTGGTTTTTTGTTTGTTTTTGTGCCTCTGGCACCTAACTGTGGTACCCACTATATAATGGTGCATAATAAATTCTTGCTACATCAAGTAAAATAACAGCAATAAAGAGAGCACATTTTCAGATCATTTTTCCATCACATGCCTCACCTCAATTTAGTCTCATCACCACCTTATAAGTTAAGTAGCACAAGGGTTTTTATGCCCATTTTATAGATGAGAAAAATCAAGGTTAAGAAAAGGAAAGGGATTATCCAAAGTCATGTAGCAAGTAAATGGCAAATATGGGACTGGAAATTCACTGTTCTTTCTGTAACTGCGTGTTCTGTCTCTTGAGGTTGCAATCTAGCTGGGACTCTAAGGCTTGTACATCTAAAAGTTAAATAATTAGACAGGAAATATCATACAGCAGTCCGTGCCAAATGTCAGACGAGTGGGACAAACAATAAATGCTTATGATTCCAAAGGACAGAGAGATTATTGAGGACCAAAGTAGTCAGGGGGAAATGTATTTAATGGCCAGTTGCCAGTAAACATTCATTTAACTTCCCTTCCCTCTTGTCTCCCCCTCCCCAGTCTTCCTTGGAAGATCTCCTACCCACCCACCAAGTCTCAACAACACATGATATAAAAATAAGCCTTAAAAAAATAGACTCTTTCCCTGTCTTTCATACATTCATATCCACCACCTCTCTATATGATTCTCCAAATCCAGAATGCCTCCGCTTTAGACTAAGCCCAGTCTGTTCCCTTCAGGTTACTTCATCCCTAGAGCCATCTTGGAATCTCTTGCTCCCTTCAAGTTTCAGCCCAGTTGCTCCTACCTCATTTCCCACCCCCCCAACTGTGAATGTTCTCCCCTCTATGAAAATACCCAGGCCTTCCCCTCTCCAAGTCTAGCTTTCTATCCTCTGTCAAAATATAAGCAATCTTCACATGAATTCTGCTGACGTGTTTAATTTTTATCCCAAGTGCCAAAAGGCAGAGTAGTAAATGGCAGCTAGGGGACCCCACCATACAAAAAGAACACTGGACTGGAAGTCAGGAAGACCTAGGTTCAAATGTGACAAAATGAATCACCTTGGGCAGGTCCAACTTCTTTCTGCCTCAGTTTTCTTACCTTTTAAATGGGGATAATTATAATAATATCTACTTCCCAGGGTTGTTGTGAAGATAAAATGAGATAATATTTGTTATGTGTGTTGTAAACCTTGAAGCTCTAGATAATATTGGCTATTATCAGATTATTTCTAAGGTCTTATGGCCTCCCTTAAATAATCTGTACACCAAACACTTGGAGAACCACTGTACTGGGGAAAACAACAGTCTAAATGTGCCATCAGCTTTTCTAGTTTCCCCAACAGGGCCTTTCTAATATCATTACTTCCTGCTGAAACATTCATATCCCAGCAAAAATGTTAAGATAACCTTGTGGGGCCTCAGTCTCAGTTTCCTCATCTACAAAATAAAAGCAGTGGACTAGAGCAGGGGTGACCAGCTTTATTGTGTCATGAATCCTATTCTCAGTCTAATAAAGTTTATGGACTTCTCAGAATAATGTGTTTAAAATGCATAAAATAAAATCCATGGAACTACAAAAGGGATCGATTGTGTTGAAATGAAAATGTGTTTTGTTTGGGATTTTGCCAACTAAATTTACTCACCCCTAAAAATCTATCCATGGAACCCAAGTGAAGAACCTCTAAACTAAATGATCTCTAAGGTCTCTTCCAGCTCTAACATTCTCTGATTCTGTCTTGACTCTGTCCTTTTTGGTTTGGGGTCAGCTCTGAGTGAAATCATATTTCTGCTCTCATACAGGTTCTTTTCCCAAATCCTCCCCCATCCCCTCACAGTAGGATGGTTAAATGATGACTTATCAGCTAAGACTATTTCACTATTGTTTTCTTTTACCTGCAGTCCAGCTCATCCCCCAGTCCCTTCCCTCTGCTGATCATGAACTGTCTAGCTAAATAAGGGAAAATCAATACACTGAAATAAGCTGTCCTTCTATAGATCGCTCAAAATGGATTATTACAAAGATTTTCTGATGACTAGTACTTGGAGCCTGGAATGTCGATTCATCCCAAGTTCCATTGTCTCCCAAAGAGAATGAGTTTTAACTGTAATTTAATTCAATAGGTGCCTACTATGTGCCTAACACTGAGCTAGGGCTTATAAGAAAATAGGAACAAATGACCTCTACCCTGAAGCAATTCCTAAATTGGAAATGAAAATAGTATTACCAAAAATATTACCTATCTTATATGATGCTTTCTATATATTATCTCTATCTATATATTCTCCCAACAATCTCAAAAAAAAAAAAAACAGATGCTGAAAGTAATATTATTCCCATTGTACAGTTGAAGAAATTGAGATTCAGTTTGTACTTGGCCAGAACTACACAGATTTTAGTGCAGGGTGGTGAGACTTTAGCTAAGGGCATCTGATTCTAAGTCTAGTGTAGTTTTCACTAGAAGAATCAGAGCTGAGAGAGACTTTTGGGGTCTTCTATTCCAATAGCCTACCCATTCAGGAAAACTCTCTATCTCAACCCACCTATTTGAAGTTCATTAAATTCGTTGTTCTGTCTCCTACTTCTGCACCTTTGTATAGGGAACAATAAATTTAGGGAACAGGTGACAAAGAAGAGATTAATGAATGGGAAAGAGATTGGAACTCTTCTTTACACTGAGTCAAAATAAATTTCTCCTGGAACTTTTACCCTTAGCTTTAGTTCTGTCTTCTGGGACAACACAGAAACAGAATTTAATTCTCCCACGAGACAACCTGAGCTATATTAAGATAGCTATGATGTCCTCCCCAGCTTCTCTCCTCTGGCCTCAATGTTCAAGGCAGACATTCTCTTCATCCGGTCCCCAAAGGATATGGTTATGAGTCAAACAAAGTAATATAACACAAAACTGTACTATGCTATAAAAGGAAAACAAGTCCAATAAATAAAATCCAATCTGATCCAAGCATCTATCAACCAAACCTTTATTTATTATTTATTCATTATCACCAACCATGTGCAAGATACTTTACTAGGTGCTGGTGCTATAAAGACAGGGCAAGGAACAAGCATTTATTAAGCACTTACTGCATGCCTGTCACTATGCCAAGGGCTTCACAAATATGACCTCATTTGAAGTCAAACAAATAATATTCTCCGCTTTCGGGGAACTTACATTCAGCTAGGAAGTGTCCTGGTAAATTACCAGTCACCTACTAAAGATACCTTCCATTGCTAGAAGAATAAAAACATTTTGAGGAGCCAAAGACTCTTTCCTGCTACCCCCATGAATCTGCTCCTCGCCCACCACTTACAAAGATGGAGAACCAGTTGGTTCTTCCAAATCTGTGGCATTGCCTAAGAGAACAGCCCAGGCTCACCAATACTGCTTCCTCCATTTCTCTTACCAAGCCTTGAGTTACTTATCAGGTAGCAGCTTTTCTTTTCCAGGTAACACCATAAAATTGGGGGGGGGGGAGATCAGAATTTTGGCTCATCTTTTAAAAGGTTCCTTCTCACATGTATAACCCAGTGGAACTGCTTGTCAGTTCGGTGGGGGGGGGGGACAAAAGAGGGAAATCATGAGTCGTGTAACCATGGAAATTTTTTCTAAATAAAAAAGGGGGGAAAATAAAATAAAAGGTTTCGTCTCTCCAGAGAAAGAAGTGAAGGAGTTGGACAGATATGGAGCAAAGCAGACTATCTTTCACATCAGTGTATTTATGGTTTTATTTTGGAGTTTAGGTTTTATATGAGTTGGCTCTTGCAACCTTGACCAAGATGGAAGTGTGTTTTGTATGATAATAAAAATAAAATTTTAAAAAAACTGAACAAAAATAATGAAAGTTTCCATCTTCTCAATTTAGATTTGGTGCCTTGTTATGAAAGTTTCCATCATATGGGTTAGGGATAGGGACAGGATCTGTGTTTTCCCTGGAATAGGGAACTTCCCAGTGAAGAAATCACTTCCACTAATGAACTGTAAGAGACATGTCTAGAATATTGTTAGTGTTTTTGTTCTTCAGTCTTTTTAGTTGAGTGTGGCTCTTTGTTTTGGGAATTTTCTTAGCAAAGACACTGGAATGGTTTGTTGTGTCCTTCACCAGCTCATTTTACAGTTGAGGAAACTGAGGCAAACAAGGTTAAGTGACTTATCCAGGGTTATACAGCTAAGACCTGTCTGAGGCCAGATTTGAACCGAGGAGGATGAAGTTTTCCTGACTCCAAGCTCAGCACTCTATCCACTGCCCCACCTAGAACACTAACTAAAAGGTTAAATGACTACCAGAGACAGTGCCAGAGGTGGCTAGGTGGGGCAGTGAATAGAGTGCTGAACAGGAGTCAGGACCCCAGACACTTACAAGCTATGTGACTTTGGGCAAGTCACTGGACCTATGCCTATCTCAGCTTCCTCAGCTGTAAAATGGGGCTAATATTAGCACCTACCTCTGAGGATTGTCATAAGGATAAAAGGAGAAAATAACTGTAAAATGTTGCTTAATAAATACTAATTTCTTTCTTTGCCTAGCTAGTATCAAAGGTAAGTCTTGAACCCAGTTCTTCCTGGCTATGAGACCAGCCCTCTATCCATATAGCTTTTCTTCTATTGAATAAACTGTTTTTAAATAGCCAAAAGAACACTACATTTTGCATAACTCCTTTTTATTACACTAGAGAGTCCTAAGAGGAAAAGGAAGAGTAATATCTGGGAAGAAACAGTGATGCAAACTACACACCAAAGATTAGTAAAACTTTCTTAAAAAATATAACTAATGGGACAGTTAGGTGGCTCAGTGGATAGACCACCAAGCCTGGAGTCAGTGGACCTGGGTTCAAATTTGACCTCAGATACTTCCCAGCTGTGTGATCCTGGGCAAGTCACTAAACTCTAATTGCCTAGCCCTTACCAGTCTCCTGCCTTGGAACTGATACTTAGTATTGATTTTAAGACAGAAGGTAAGGGTTAAAAAAACACAAAAATGGAAAGACCTACCAAGAGAACATTATGTTTCTTTCTCCATTACAGTAGAGCAATAAAACTATTGTTTGAAGAATGACCACCTCCAGAGAAAAAACTGATAAATAGAAATATACAAGATTTAGTTTTATATATATGTGTATGTATGTATATATGTATGTATCTTTTTGTCAAATGATGCCTTCTCTAGTCATGGGAGGAAAGAGAGGGAAAGAGAAACATACCTGGGAATTTTAACAAATTAATTAATTTAAATAAAGTACAAAGAGAGACCCAAAATGGGGCAGAAAAAAAATATATATATGATTTAAATAAGAGCAAGTGGCCTTTTCCCAATAGATTAATGATTAAAGGATTCAAACAAGTAGTTCTCAAAGGGACAAGTCCAAGCTACCAATAACTGCAAAGAAAAAATACTATAAATCACTAAATAGAGAAATGAATCTTAAACCAATGCTTATCCCCCAAAGAGATTATAAAGAGAGGAAAACATCTCAATATGGATGAAACTATTTATAGTAGCTCTTTTTGTTGTAGCAAAGAACTCGAAATTATGGGGGTTCCCATTTAATTATGATATGTGAATGTTATGGAAGATTGCTCACTGTAAGAAATAACAAAAGGGATTGTTTCAGAGAAATCTGAGAAGACTTGTATGAAGTGATGCAAAATAAAATAACTGGAAAAATAATGTATATAGTAAAAAAAACTAGTAAAGAAAAATAACTTTGAAAGACCTAAGAATTCTGATCCACGCCATGATCAATTATGTTTCCAGGACGCCACTGATGAAGCATGGTCCCCACCTCCTGACAAAGAGAGGATGAACTCAAGATACAGCATAAGAATATATTTTTTTAACACAGTAAATGTGTATATTTGTTTTCCTTGAATGTGGTTATTGGTTACATTACAAGAGTTTTATTTTTCTTTATTTTTCACTGGGAAGAAAGGGGCTTAGAAAAGGGAATTAGTGACAGTGCTGTTTACCAAAAAAAGAAAAAAGTGATCAAAGCATTTTTTAAATGCACAGAAGAGAAGAGAAGGAAGTTCAGATGGGAGTGGGAGAACTTTGAAAGAAACATGTTGAATTTTTATAGTCTTTTTAAAAAGGAAGCTATAAAAGATTGAGATTCATGGCTTTCTATATAATCCTCTTTTGCTGCTACATTTTGTATAGGGAAATTTTAGCTAATTATTTTGATGTTAAGTTTAGAATTTTTAAAATTATAATTAATAATTATAATAAAGAATATTGATCCCAAAGGTGACACTTTTGCTTCCAAGAACTGAATAGAGGCAGCTCTGCCTCTGAAGCAGATTCTCTAAGCTTAAGCACCAATGTATATTGTCTGATGATATTGTTTTAAACCCTTACTTTCTATCTTAGTAACAATTCTAAGACAGAAGAGCAAGGGCTAGGCAAACAGGGTTAAATGACTTGACCAGGGTCACACAGGCAGAAAGTCTCACTGAATTTATATGCTCAGAACATCAGAAGTGGAAAGAGCTTAAAAGCCTCTATTCCAAACTTCTTATTTTACAGATGACAAAGAAATAAGAACTAGAATAGTGAACCGACTGGTAAAATCACACAGGTGGCTACACAGGACTGGTCACACCAAGTGACTTCCCATCACCTTCAGGATCTCATACAAAATTCCCTACTTGCCTTTCAAAGCCCATCATAACCTAGACCCTCCTACCTTTCCAGTCTTCACAAACATTGGCCTCCTGACTATTCTATGAACAAGACACTGCATCCCCCTTTCCTGGAAAGCTCTGCCACCTCCCCTCCCTACTGCTCTCCCAGCTTTCTTTCAATCCCAGCTAAAATCTCACCTTCTACAAGGAGCCTTTCCCAGCTCCATCTTACTTCTAATACCTTCCCTTTTATTTATCTCTTATTTTGTCTCCCCATTAGAGCTTATTGTCTCCCCATTAGACCAAGGGCAGAGACTCTCCTTTGCTCCTTTTTGTATCCACCAGACTTTAGTACAGTGCACAAAGCAGGTACCTAATAAACATTTATTAACTATTGACGAACCAGAGTATACTTACGGATATAGCCATTCTGAGGGTCTCGGTCCTTTTGGAAGGTACAATGCAATCCACTCTCATTCTGTCCCAGAGGCCCCGGCTGGACAAACACTGAATACCAACCATGTTCTCCATAGGACTCACTCCAGCTATGTATGAAAAAATAAGAAGAATATATTGCTTATCTGAACCTTCGACTTCCTCCTATAAAGAGAGACTTACTGCTTCCACTTCTCCCCAAGGCAGCCCATTCCACTTTGTGATAGCTCTAATTATGAGGGAGAACTGAGTTTCCGAGTAACTTGCTCAAGGTCACACAGCTAGTAAGTGGTAGGGCTAATACTTCAAAATTCAGGCTAATTCCAAATTCACTTCCTCATTTCTCCTATCTAAATAATAGCCCAAACATCCTATTTCTTGCTTCTCTCACTTCATGCCCTGATCCTTCAGAAGCAGATGTTTTAAGAATGCTTCTTTTAGAAGCTTGGCTTTTGTTACTTAGATATTTCCAAGGGGAGAAGGGGACAAAGACAACCAACACATTTTCTAGCCAACACTGCTTGGATGGTGGTTGAAAGAGCAGATGAACCAACAGAGCTGTAGCCCTCCCTACAGAGGAGGGTATTACTAACCACAACCTCCCTACAAGATAATCACTAAATAGTTGAAGTTTAACAAGAACAGAAATACTCAGCAGGGAATTGTTGAAATGAAATTCCAAGCAAGCATCAGCAAAAAATAATACCTAAAGGATAGCAAGTCCAATAGACAGCAGTAAGGTGACTGGCCAGAATTTTGTAGCATAGGAAGCACAAGGGTCAGAGGGACAGTCTATGTTTGTACCATGGTCCCCTAGTTTCCTGAATAGGTGCCCTATCACACCACCAAGCTTCTTCATCCCTTTATTTCATATCCTTCTTTATTCAAAGATATTCTATTCTCCCAATTTCATGTAATAACCATTTTCAACATACATTTTCTGAAATTATAAGAACCAAATTTTTTCCTTCTCAGAGATGGTAATCTGGGTATACATATATTATCATGCAAAACATACTTCCATATGGGTCATTGTTGTAAGAGACAATAATCTTCTCAAGTAAGCAATCTAGGTGGTTTACCATGCCCATTCTGTATATGTAAAGGGCAAGAACTCGACTTGCCCTAGGAACACCCAGGGTCACAGAGTTAAATCAAGACATGGTACCTTGGTTTTCTAACTCTTAACACCAATATTCTCCACCCTCTGCAGCCTTCTCTAGCTGACTCTTCTCTGAAGCAGCCTGAAATTTGTTGTTATGGGCAAAGAGGTAAAGACTAATGAGAAAGAAAACAGAAGCCACCTTTAAGTTGCCTGAGTCATCAGAAAACAAGGGAAAACAGGAGGCAATTTATCCATTAGGTCTCTACTTTTTCCAATTGGGGAAACAGAATTTTGGTCTCTTAACTACCCTGAGACCAAAATCAAATCAGTCCCACAGAAGCTGGGGGAGGAAATGGAGCTGCTGGAAATAAATGGGATCATTAGGGAAATGAAGCAAAGACAGGGACAGATAGAGTCCTAAAATCACCTTGGGCAATGAGGGCTAGGCAAGCCCCACTGCTTCAAGAGAGAACTTTCAGTCCTGCTCCTTTCTGAATCACCCTCTCTGTAGTGACTTTCCCAAAACATCTCCTCTCTCTCAAATCCTCAACATTCTCCCTCATCTCTGACTTTACTGAGACAATTCAAGGACAATCCATTGTGAGTCCCTTCAACTCTCCCTACTCTTCACATAAAAACCCATCTGCATCTACATTCAGCCTTTCCTCCTTTGTTTTAGTCTTGGAGGAGGGAAGGCATTTCTCCTTGCTAAAACTTCTGACCCCTTTTCTCTTGTGATCCCCACCATCTCCTCTAGAAGTTCATTTCATTCATCATTCTCTCATTCACTTCAATTCAATAAATATTTATTAGTTAGGTTTTGGAGAAAGAAATAGCAAACCACGCTAGTATTTCTGCAAAAAAAAAAAAAAACACATGGACAGTATGGACCACAGAGTCATGAAGAGCTGGACATGACTGAACAAAATAATTGGGTATTTATAGATACAAGACGCTATGCTAGGCACTAAGAATACAAAGACAAAACAAAAAATAGTCCCTGCCATCAGAAAGCTTACATTCTATTGGGGGAAAAGAGAAATGGATAAACCCAAGAAATTTGAGAAGAAAGAGAGCATTTATAGCAGAGGACTCAGGAAATGCTTCCTAGAGGAAGTAACACCTGGGCTGAGCCTTAAAGGAAGATGTTAACCTTATACGAATCCAATCTGTCAACAAGTTTTATTATATCTCATTCTATGTAAGGAATAATGCTGGTGGTTTCTAAAGCTCTTTTCAGCTCTAGAACTCTGGGATCTTCCAAATCGACCTTTTTCCCTACCATCATATGGACTGAGCTCTAAAAATAACTCTAAACCTAAAGAAGCCCTAACTAACCCTGAACCTCACCTAAAACTACCCTCCTCAGGAGTGTTCAGTTCTAGCCTAAGTTTTTTAAAAAATATTTCCTTTTTTTTTCCAACAAAAAAAGTATTTCTTTTCTTTCCTTTTCACCTCCCAACCTCATTGGAAAAAGGAGAAACACAAGTCTTGTAACAAGTCTACATAGACAACTAAAACAAATTCATGCATTGGCCATGACCAAAAACAAAACGTATGCCTCATTCTGCATCTGGAATTCATCACCTTTTTGTGGGTCATTTCCCTGAAGACAAGGAATCTCTGAATTCTAGAGGTTTTTTTCCAGGGAATGCAACCTGTTTGGGGTGAAGGAGTCCCAGCAGACAGAGAAAGTAGAGAGGTAATTCTGGGAGCATGACAGGCTTACAAAATACTTTGAAAGAGCCCCCTCACTCCTGCAGGTGATATTGGATGTCCCTAAGGAACAAGATGACACTTCACAAATACCTGCTATTAAGAAACATACATGAACATTTCTAGAGTCATCCAACTTATATCCATCCTCTCACTATCTACCAGCTTCTTTCCCACATTATGATGTTCAGATACTTCCCAAATAAAATAAAATAAAAGCTTTATCCAATTTGGCTATCCTGTCTTCAAAGCATCAAGAAAGAAATCCAGAATTTGGAACTATGCCCAAAGGGCTATAAAACTGTACATACCCTTTGATCTTCATTTTAGGTATCATGGGAATTAAGAACTTTTTTAACAGTTACTAGTAAAATTAAGTTATCATTAGTCCTAGAAGGCTTGGCAGTTTTGTGTATTTTAGTGTATGACCTTTTTATAACTTGGTAGATAAGTCCTGAAAAGTTGCCAGAGGCATATGGGGAAATGGCTTGCCTAAGGTCACATAGCTAGTAAGTGTCAGAGGTAGGTCTTAAATCCTGGTTTTTTGGACTTTGTCTACCATGCCATATACCTCTGATGAGAAAAAGATGGTTTTGCCTGGTAGATAGAGGATCGTTCTTAGTGTCAGAAAAATCTCCTTCACATCCCACCTCAGACACTTACTAGCTATATGACCACAGTCGAGTCACTTGATCTCTGTGTGCTTGAGGCAATTACAAGAGTACAAATTGCAGTCATGTTGCCATTCTGCATTGGTAATCCATTCTTGGAGGGATTTTCTTCATCAGTAATTCTATACCAATAAAATCACAAATCTGACTCCCCCAAAATGGATATTCATCTAAGTTTGTGATCCCTTGAACGCTATGCTAAGGATAGTATTTAGAAGACTCTTTTCACAAAAGACAACACAGCCATCCAATGCAGCTGAGGAAGTCTCCAGGTGTAACGACTTTTCGTGCCACTAGACCCAGGCTTCCAACGCCGAGAGTGGGACTGTCTCTGTGCAATGACTTTTCCACTTAAATCTCCTTCATGCACAAGTGTCTTTGTGCACACTCATCTATACCCCATAGATGAAAGCGCACAAAGACAATCGTCATCCTCGGTTACTGAGAGACTACCACTACTACTACACATTACTGGGTCTGTATTCCAGAGAAATCATAAAAAGGGGAAAAGACCTACTTCTTTAAAAATATTTATAGCAGTTCCTTTGTGGTAGCTAAAGAGTTGGAAGACAAGGGGCTGTCCATCAGTTGGGGAATGGCTGAACAAATTGTGGTAAATTGTGGTGAAGGAATATTATTGTCTTTTAAGAAATGATGAGCAGCAGTGGATTGAGTGCTGAGCTTAGGGAAGGGAGGTCCTAGGTTCAAATTTGGCCTCAGACACTTCCTAGTTGTGTGACCCTATGTAAGTCACTTAACCCCCATTGCCTAGCCCTTGTTGCTTAATGCTCTTCTGTCTTAGAACCAATACACAATATTAATTCTAAGATGGAAGGTAAGGATTTTAAAAAATGAAATGATGAGCAGGATGATTTCAGAAAAAGCTAGAAAGACAGGTATGTCATTCCTACACGAGGCTACGTAAATTGATGCAAAGTAAAATAAACAGAACCAGGATAAAACTGTACACAGTGACAGCAATATTATATGATGATCAACAGACTTAACTAATCTCAGTAATACAATGATTCTGACAATTCTGAAGGACTTATGACAAAGAATACTATCGACCTCCAGAAAAACAACTGCCAGAGTCAGAATGCAGATCAAAATATAGAATTTTTCACATTATTTATGTTTTTAATTTGGGATTTAGGTTTTATATGATTATTCTCTTACAACAGTGACCCATTAATAGAAAAATGTTTTGCATGATAATCCATGTATAACCCAGATCAAATATCTTACCATCTCTAGGAGGAGTGAGGGAAGGAAGGGAGGGAGACAATTTGGATCTTATAATTTTGGAAAATGTACATTGAAAATTATTACATATAATTGGGAAAATAAGATCTTTTTTTAAAAATGTAGGCTAAACTTAAAAAAAGAAAAGGAACCAGGAGATAGTAAAACCTGAAGATTATACAGAGAAACACATACATAGAGATTAAATGAAAGAGAGAGATCAAATCCTTAATCTGTCCACATCCCCTGGCTTCTCTTACTACTACCCAAAAACACATTCAGGCCTCCTCTTTAAAAAAAAAAAAAATCCTCCTACTCTCTCACTAGCTTATCATCCTATATATCTCTCCCTTCTCTTTCAGCTAAACTTCTAGAAAATACTAAAGCCATTTTCCAGTTTGCCAAAGTATGTAAACAGGAAATTTTACAAGGAAACTAGGCTTTCAAAGAGCCATATTAAAAATGCTGAAAATTACTGAGAGAGAAATGCAAATTAAAGAAACAGATTCTACCTCACAGCCATCAGATTGGCAAACATGACCCAAAAGAAAATGGCAAACGTTGGTGGGTGGGTAGGAAAAAAGACACATTGATGCACAAAACTGAAGGAATAGTGAAGTAATTCTGCCATTCTGGAAAACTTTTTGGAACTGTATCCTAAAAGTCACCAAGCATTGTACTCATTGGTATCACTATTCAGTCTTTACACCGAAGAGATTAAGAAAAAGGAAAACGACTTGTGTATGGGAAAAATTATAGAAGCTCTTTTTGTAGTTACAAAGAACTAGAAACTAAAGGGGGAACCCCCCCCAAATGGGAAATGTTTAAACAAATTATGGTACAGGAATGTAATGGATATTATTGCAGTATAAGAAATTACAAGAGTTGGGTTCAGAGAAACCTGGGAGGATTTTTATGAAATAAGTGATTCAGAGTGAAGTAAACCGAACCAAGAAAACAAATTTATGCTGTAATGACAATATTTTAAAGACAAATAACTTTAAAAACCATAAGAATATTATTCAGTGCAATACCAACCACAATTCCAGAGGATCAGTGATGAGACATACTACCCACCATATTGACAGAGACAGAACAGGCTCAAGGTAAAGAATGAGAGATGCATTTCTGAATACAAACAATGTGGAATTTGTTTTCCTTGTCTATGTATTATTTGTGAAAATTATTTTGTTCTTCTTTTTTCCCCAGTGTGAGGAAATAATATGGAAGGAAGAGATGAATGCTTATTGATTGAAAAAAATAAAAATTTTTGAGTATGTTTATATTTAGGGTTTTTACTTCCTCTCCTCAAATCTCCCCACTTTAATCCATTCTGGAAATACAAGTACCAAAGTGATTTTTTTAGCAGGTCTGACTATCTGACAATGTAACTCACCTACTTGATAAACAGTGGATCCTCTCTCTTTTACCTTCTTTGTTTGACATTCAAGACAAGCTGGGTTATTCCAAACTTTCTAAACCCTTCTTACATTTTACTCTTCTTTATTGCAGTCATACTTTCCTCCTTGCTGTTCTCCCAGTTCTTCGCCTTTGAACTGCCTGGAATGACACTCTCCAAGCCTAGAATGCTCTCTCTCCTTACCTCTGTCTCTGAAAATCCCTAATTGCCATCAAGACTCAGCTCAAATGGCACCATTTGCAGAAAGGAGGGTTTGATTCTGCCTTTTCTTTATGTCACCAGTGCTTAGGATAGTAACTAATATAGTTTAGTCATTTCAGTCATGTCTGACTGGGTGACCACATTTGGAGTTTTCTTGGCAAAGATATCAGAGTGTTTGGCCATGTCCTGAGGAAAACAGGTTTAAGTGACTTTACCAGGGTCACATAGCTAGTGTCCCAGGCCAGATTTTAACTCAGAAAGATGAGTCTTCCAAACTCCAGGTCTAGTACTCTATCCACTGCATCATCTAGCTATCCGTGGCATAGATAGCAAGCACTCACAAATGCTTGCTGACTGTCTAGTAAATAGTAAGCATTTAATAAATGCTTGGTTCATTGATTTAAGATTCTCCAGAGAGTAGAAACACCAAGGAAAAGCAACTGCCTGAATACAGCGGTTAAGGGGACATGACAGAGGAGAGACTCTAAATGAACACTCTAATGCAAATACTATCAACATAGCAATGGGTTCAAATCAAGAAATCATGTAATGCCCAGTGGATTTAGGCATTGGCTATGGGGGGTGGGGGGAGGAAAAGAAAATGATCTATGTCTTTAACGAATAATGCTTGGAAATGATCAAATAAAATATTTTTTAAAAAAAAAAGAAAAAAAAGATTCTCCAGAGTCTGAGTCCACAAACTATTTTTCAAGTCAAAGTTCATATTATTCCCCTTCCTACACTCAGCTTTCTAATCTATCATACTAACTAACCATCCCTGACTTGACATTCCAGCTCCAGTTTCCACTCATTCACATGAGTGAGCCTCTATGGCTAGACTTCACTCATTCCTGAACTGTTTCTCATCATCTTTATCTTCACACAAAGCTCAGATCAGATGCTAACTATCCGCGCCATGGATTTTCTGATTCCCAATTCCACTCTCATTGCCCCTCACACTCACAATAGATATACCAGGTATTAATGCTGGCATGTTAAATGCTTAAATGACACCTTAAATGACTTCCTATTTACTAATCTATGGACATGTTCCATCCCCAGAATAGAATGTAAAATTCTTGAAGACAAAGATTGTACTGTTTTTGTCTTTGCCCTCTAGAGCAGCACGATACTTTTTGGACATGGTTTATTTAGGGTTTGGGGGGGTGAGAGAATGGGAGAAGAAGAAAGTCAGTGATCTGGATTTGGATTTCATCGGTGCAGGAAACTTCCCTGGGGAAATCCCACCAATACAGATCAGTAGATCATTTATCATTTATAATATTAGAGCACAGGTTCTTAACCTTCCAGCAATCTGTTAGAGCCTGCTGAACCCTTCTCAAAGACATGTTTTTAAATGCATAAAATATAAAATATATCATTACACAGGAAACAATTATATTGTACCAGTTATCCAAATATGTTTAAAAACAAATTCATCAGTCCCAGATTAAAAATCTATCTTAGAGAGTTACCAGAGACATTGAGAGATTAGATAACTTGCCTATAATCACATAGCCAGTAGGTAGTAAAATTGGGCTTTGAACCCAGATCTTCTTGGCTCTAAAGCCAACCCTCTGCCCACTGTGCCATGCTGCTTCAATGCCTTGCATACTCAGTAAGTATTTGATGGATTAAATTGAGTCCAGGAGGACCAAATTGAATGACTATTTGTTGAAAGTATTTTATGAGATCCATGCTTTGGATATAGTTAGGTTAGAATTCCTTTGAGGCTCCCTTCACCTCTGGGATTCTGTGGTTCTCTTTGGTGACTCTGCTGGGAAAACCTATTTCTTAGAATGACATCTATTGACCTAGCTTTAATTTCAGATTTATTAAGCTTGGGAAGGGGCCAGTCTCAGATACATAGGCAAAAATCAATCCTTGTTTGGTTTAATATGTTTGTTAACCTGGTTGTCAGAAGTGAGTCGATTTTAAGAACGTGCCAATTGCTTGGTTAACTGATCAAGTACAGAATGTCAGCATTTGGCCAACAAACAGTTGTAGTTTATTCCCTCCAATTTAAGACTCTGGGATACCATAGAACAAGCCCAGATAATTCTACAGCCAGACTCACTGATTAAAAGAAAGTGATTCATTCTTTTAGGCTGGAAGCCTCACATCCAAGAAAGGCTGCTAAAAAGGGGGCACCATAGCAGAGCAGGTGGTAGGGATAGGAGAGAAAGAGAGAAACTAAACCTTTCCCTTTTTCAATGACATACATACATCATTACTTTCCTGAGGTCACACAACTGGGAAGTATCCAAGGCCATTTTCAAACTCAAATTTTCCTGACTCCAGGACCAACAGGCTTAACTACCCAACTCCCTTTTTGCCTCTACGTGCTCCTCAGGAAACAGCAAGTAACCTAGTATGGACAGAAGAGTAGGATACCTGGAAAGGAATCCTGGAAAATACAACTTGGTCATGGAAGGTCCTAAAGGCCAATCCAATTCATTCTGAAGGCAATGGGAAGCTGTTTTAGTATTTTGAGTGGTAAAATAATACTCAGAGCTTTCCTCAAAGAAGCACAGACTGGCGGTGGAAAATAAGATGTATTTAAGGGGATAAAGAGTGGAAACCAATGAGAAAGCTCCTACAGTACTATCCAGACAGGAGGCAAGAAAAGCAAAGACTATGGTGGTGGTAGCCAGCATTAAAGCATTAAAGCCAGCATTAAAGAAAAGGGATGGATCAACTATGGGTCTTCAGAAGCACTTGTCAACTATGGGGATATAAGGAGAGTGAGTAGAAACAAAGAACCTGAGATGACTCCCAAGATCTGAAGACTAGGAAAACAAGATCACTGGAAGTCAAAAAAAAAAAAGTAAATCAAGGATAGAATTGAGTTGGTCAACTTTATTCTACATGTAAAAAGTTATCTTGCACACAGACTTGAAGTTGAACAGAATGGAACAACATGGAAAGAAAACACTAGATTTGGGGTCAGGGATATAGATGCTCAAATCTCAAGCACTTACTAGATGTGGAACTAGCAAGGCCTTTAATCTCTGTGATTCTTTCTTTTTTTTAACCCTTACCCTTCATCTTAGAATCAATACTGTGTACTCGCTCCAAGGCAAAAAAGTGGTAAGGGCTAGGCAGTGGAGGGTTAAGTGACTTGCCCAGGGTTACACAGCTAGGAAGTGTCTGAGGTCAGATTTGAACCAAGAACTTCCCATATCTGGACCTGAATATCTATTCACTATGCCACCTAGATGCCCCCATGATTCATTTCTATAAGAGGAATTTGGAGTCTAGATCCTCCCTGCCTCTAAATCTATGTTCCTCTAAATTTAACTCCTATATTTTACCAATGAGGAAAATGGAATTCAAAAACTTTTTAGTGACTTGCACACCTAGCAGATTTCTGAGGCAAGATTTGAACCCATGATTCTTCATGATATAGGTGACCCTCTAATTTCTTACCTCCACTGAGGGAAAAATATAAAGAAATGAAATGACATTGAAACCTAAGGATCTTAGTTTAAGTTCAGGTTTAGAGGAGACAACAAAAATTAGACAAAGAAAGAGTAGTTAAATATTATTATGAGATAAATGGTGGTAAACTCTGGAAATGTCATCTCTAGAGAACTTCTCAAAAAGGGAAGACTCTTCTGTCAGGAACTGTTGGATTATAGTCCTGTCCAGAAACAGAGGAAGGGACAAGATGGCCCCAAAAGTCTCTCTGACCCACAGAATTCTATGAGTCTCTGTTTCACTCTAGGTCATGTAGCTAGTCATTAATAGAGCTAGGATTAGAAGCCAGATTAATTAATAAATCGCTTTCATTCTGATTACTGTAAATGATCATAATGGATAGAATTCCTGGAATTTTTCCCTGAATTTCCTCTCCACTTAAAATTTTCAATTAAGAAAATGACTGAAGCAGTTTTCTAGTGAGCTCCCCAAAGTGTAGCCAAAGGCTTTTCATCTTTCCTAAAGAATCTGGCTTGCTTTAAATAAGAGCCTCAACCAAGGACCTCACCCTAAAGGGAGTCAAGCAAGATACTTAGAGTGAGAGAGAAACACAGCTGTTAGATCAGCTTAGCAAACGACCAAAGATCAGCCAAGAGAGGAGAGGAGTCAAGTGCTGAAATACCCAAAGGTCTTTCCCATAACTGCCAAGCAACAAAAGATAATTCCTGAGGAGCTAGCAAAGTTGGAAAGAAAATCCTGGGGGGGGATAAATTGAAAGTTCAGTCCTGGCTGCCAGGGAAGCAGCTGAAGTCCTAAGTGAACACTTCCTAATTGCATTTACAAGACAACACCACAAATGTGTAATCAAATCTCACTAAGGAACTTGACCTCCTCAATAGCTTTTGTGTATACAGGGCAGAGGGATTATAGCAGTCAGGGAGAATCAGAACCAGAGAGGAAGGGTGTTCTTCGCCAGCCCCAAGGAACAAAAACCTCTGGAAATATATGAAGCCTGAGAAAGCTCCATGTAATAGGTGTGGGTCTCCATAGCCCTGTCACCAGCTTCATTTTTTGTAGCTCAGTTAGTCAACCAGTAGGGCAATTTTGGATGCTAGGAATCATAAAAAGGAAGCACACATGTAACAGTGACAGCAACTTCTAGGTTTTAGGGTCCACTGGATACAAGGGAAGAGGCAACAATAGCATAAGCTTCATCCATCAACCAGCATCTATTAAGCACTGACTTTGTGCCAGGCACTGGGGATTCAAAAAGAGGCAAAAGACAGTCCCTGTCCTCAAGGAGTAGAGAATCTAATGAATATAATACAATCTAAAACTCTTCCTGGGTGGAAGAACTGTTCCTTAAGTTTTACCAGGGAGAGAGAGGAATAAAGTCTCTCCATCACAGATAGTTATCATGTATAACATTATCACAGAATCTCAGAGCTGGAAGAAGTCAGAGATTCCAGTACAATATGGCAAATTTTACTCTATGGCTCACCATAAATCTCATTGGGATGAATCCCATGACTAGAATTTGGTTCTAGAAAGGTAAATCTTGTTTAAAAGGAATAAGAAAGGGAGAAGCTGGTTGGCTCAGTGGATTGGGAGCCATGCCTGGAAATGGGAGGTTCAAATCTAGCCTCAGATACTTTCTAGCTGTGTGACCCTGGGCAAGTCATTTAACCCCTGTTGCCTAGCCCTTAACACTCTCCTGCCTTGGAACCAATATATAGTATTGATTCTAAGATGGAAGGTAAGAGTTTTAAAAACAAAAAGGAATAGGAAAGAGAAAAAGTAGGGAGAAAGTATATCATGAAATAATGTTTATTCATGTGAGGAAATTAGGAACCAAAGAGAGGAAGAGAGCATCCGGGTGGATAGTAACAGAAAGAAACAGAAATAATATTGTCATGAGAATTTACTACAGACCACCCAAACAGAAAGAGGAAATAGATGAGGAGTTTAAGAAAGAGATCACAAATCCAGTACTGAGGCAGGATAGGGAGTTTTCTATCTCCCCTTTCCTGACTCTCTTCCTTCCTTCTCACCTATCCCTCCTTTCTATCTCTATCTCTCTGCTCCTCTGACATTCATTTCCTCCTTTCACAATTCCTCCTCTTCTCTCTTCCCCTCCTCTTTATTTCTCCTCATTCTCTTTCCCTACTCTCTCTCTACAATTTACAACAAATGGGATCATTCCCCATTCCCCAATCTTCTCTTCCTCAGACTAAATATCCCAGATGCTTCAACTAATTCTTTTATGATTTTTTTCCTTTTATGATCTTGAGGCTATTTGCCATCTTCTTCTCTTAATGCTTCTAATTTATAATAATCTTCCTAGAACATGGTGTCCAGGATAGGACACAATTACTTCATAGAGTATCTGCCTAAGACACAGCATAGTAGGATATCACATACCTTATTCTGAATACTATATATGTCTTTCTTTTAAAAAAACAACAACAAACCCTTACCTTCTGGCTTAGAATCAATGCTGTCTATTGGTTCCAAGGCAGAAAAGTGGTAAGGGCTAGGTAATGGGAGGTTAAGTGGCTTGCCCAGGGTCACACAGCTAGGAAGTGTCCACTGAGCTATCTAGCTGCCCCCATAAACCTTTCTGAATGCAGCCTAAGATCATGTTTTTCTTCTTGGAAAACATGTTGCACTTTTGATTACTATTGAGCTTCCAAATCTTTTTTAGATAACTTCTACTTAGCCATGGCTTCTCTAGTTTGCATCTGTGATAAGTCCATTTGAGAGTTATAAAACAAACTGCCAATTATTGACAGTAAGATTGAATTTGAATCCCCATCACCTTGAACAGTATGGACTTCATCATGGACTCTTTAAAAAATTTTTTCTTTTTTTTTTTTAAACCCTTACCTTCCATCTTGGAGTCAATACTGTGTATTGGCTCCAAGGCAGAAGAGTGGTAAGGGCTAGGCAATGGGGGTCAAGTGACTTGCCCAGGGTCACACAGCTGGAAAAATTTTTTTTCTTAATTAAAAAATTTTATTAAATTTTAACATGGACTCTTAATTAGTGTTTGTTGACTTAAACTTCATGTAGTATGATGACTTAAGAAGAAGGTCCTTGCCTTCCAAAGACTTACAATATACTTGGCAGGATGATATATACCTGAAAAACTCAATATGCAGGTTGGTATGATAAGTATAAGACATAGCATGGAGTAGAAATATAAAAGTGAGGTCCTCCCAACTCCAGGCATGGAGCTCTATCTACTATGCTATCTAACTGCCCTCTAACTGGGTGATTCTCTTTGATTCTAAAGCCTTACCTTCCAACTTAGAATCAATACTTGTTCCTTAAAGAAGGAAACAATACTCATTCAATAACAACAATCAAAATGGTCCACACCACAGAGACCACACCTCCAGTTTCCTTCCCCAAAGAAATTTACATATTACATATGAATGGCGATATAATAAGTAAGGCCAGTGTTCGGATGGAGAGATCACTTTTGACTGTACGATCATGGAAGACATCATTGAAAAGTGGACCTTAAAGGATAGATTAGAATTTTGAGAGCTCTTTGGAAAACTGGAAAGGTCTGTTAATGACCTCAAATCTTCTTGAAATAAAGACCCCTCTTTTTAGTAGCAATGTTCATGTGGTGGTAATGTATGACTGCTGGTCATGGAATTTTACAATCTGGGAAGAATTAAAAACAATCATCAATCAGGGATCAATAGAAAGATGGATAGTGGGGTGTGAGCAGAATGCAACCCATTATAAACAAGGTATTAAGATACAGAAACAAATTAAAGAATAGCACCAAAGAAATTTATGAGAAAAAATAATATAGGCAGGTAATATGGTGAAAGGAAAGAAACAGATAAATGGCTAGTGGACTCCATTTAACTCATAATGTCAACATAAATTGAGAAAAGATAGCAGAATGTTGGTTAGACTTTCTGGGGTAAATTTTTGGAAAAAGGTGGATAAGAGTCACACAAAATAGCCAGGTAGGAAATGGTTTTTGATCTGTATCACTTAGAATACCCACAAGTCTGAGAACCCAGTTCTATATGAGTATTTGGGCATCTGAAGATGTGGAAGAAAATATTCTAGGCAGGGGAAACTGTAAATAGAATCATAGAAACAGTGAAGTACAACAGCATGTTTGAGGACTGCTTCAGCTGATATGGACAGTTCATGTCCAATGACATGCTCTTTCCATAAGCATTTTCTAAGTCCTTTTACTTGGAAAGATGAATAGAGAGATGGCTTCAAAGCCAAGGTATTGTCTCAGTCACATACTAGTTGTATGTGGCCTCCTTCAAGAGTCAAATCAAATAGCATTTTCTGCAAGAGGCCATCCTCTCATGGGAGGACCTTTCCTCTAAGACTGCCTGTCATTTACTATACACACACACATATATATTATATGTACATGATAATTTTCATCTTTGTCTCCCCCATTAGAATATAGCCTCCTTGAGGACTGTGTTTTTTGTCCTTTTTTTTTGCATCTCCTACATTAGTGTCCAATACCTTAAAAGTATGCTTTGAATAATTATAAATCACCTAAGCTCTCAGTTTCCTAGGCAACCCTCTTGAACTTTATGATATATAAAAGGTGCCAATCTGCATTAGTAGTAAGAGTTCCTTCATCTGAGTTTTAAATACTAATAAAATCAGAGATCCAAATCTATCCCTACCTATTGACACTGTACCATGAAAGATTATAAAGAAAACCCTATGTCTAGTGAACTCAAGTAAAATAGAAAATAATTGTGTCACCAGTTAAAAGTTCAGGACAAAAGAGAGACAATGTTGTTCCCATTCTGTCCTCAAAGTTCCATTTAATCTTGTGCCAAGTCATTGCTAAGTGGACTAGCTCACAAAGGATCTTAGGGTCTTAGAACCTTCCATAGAGATGGAAGGAGTCTTAGGTTCCATCCAGCCTGATCTCCCTATTTTACAGACAAGTTCCCTATCAAGAGAACAACAACAAAATAAAAAAGATCAGCTTGGTCAACACCACTCCCAAGCAACTGCTCCAAGGCGAAGAAAGCTAAATAGCAACAAGACAAAATCTTCCCACCAAGAAATTCCTAGAACTAAGGAGGGACTTGAGACAATGAGCATATCATCTTATATGACAAATTTCCAGACAAAACAGTAGATAAAATAAGGAGTCAGGCAAGAATACACACACACACACACACACACACACACACACACACACACACACACACAAATATGCACATGAACACAAATTAGAAGGGAGAGAGGTAAAGAAGAATCAGAGACTAGGTATTATTAAATAACATGTAACAAGGGTTTTTCTTGAGTCATAAGATATCCCTAAGATTAATGCCAATAGCCTGCATGGAATCTGACTCAAAAAATTATCTAAGAGTGGAGAGATTTTCCAAAAACTATTATTCACAAATGATGCTGTAGGAACCAAAATATTATCAAAGCCTCCACAGTGAAATCCAAAGCAATGTAAAAGAGCCTGGTCTAATTAGCATTTGGAAAAATAAAATTGATTAAAATGCATAGTAAGAGCCGATGATATGCAACTAGATAGACGCTTGTTGAGCTAGTTTATAATTGTGTTGACAATATTTTGAGGGCAAGGATGGATCAACTCACAAGGAATCTAAAGAAAGAAAGGGAAAATACTGAAAGTATGAAAAATATTTCAGGTTTTGTTTGGAAAAGAAAAAAGCAACCAAGAGAACATCAATTATTGACATATATACCTACTTTTCCATTTATGTTGAAAAATTTTATTCTAATCATGTGCATATACATTTTAAACATCCTTGATGAATGATCAAGTAAAAAAAAACAAATACCTACTACATAATTACTATGTGTGAAGCACTGTACTGGGCACTGAGGAAACAAATAGAAAATGGAGACAATAACTGCATGGGAGGAGTTTGTGTTCTGATGGTGGCAAACAATCTATATAGGAGAGGAAATTTTGGTCTGGGGAGCCATATGAATGGTGAATACAGTCAATTGTCATGAACTTTCTGGCATCAGTGGTAATGGTGATTTGATTATTACTCCCAGAACTAGAGTTAAAAAGAGAATTAGGAGTAATCCACCTCTTGGAAGGGCAGATGTCAAGAAATCCAGGTTATACAAAAAAAAAAAAAGAAATCCAGGTTGGAGGGGATGCAAAGAATACTCTGGGGCTGGTTAGATGGCTTTTGGTGTGGTTGTAGTCACTCTGATCAGTATAATTCAATGGATTGACTCCCACTAGGAATGAGGACATGATCTTTGGCAATCTAATACCTTGAAGCTGATTTTCATTACACAGTCAGCTTGCTTCTATCTTTCATATGTCTACTATGGAAATTCAGTGGGTAACATAGTAGACTACCTCTTTCTATTGCCCTTTGGTGTGATGGTAAGTCTTGGCATTCCAGGAGTCACAGTCATGGAGCATCACTCTTCTGCTTTGGAACCAATACACAGCATTGCTTTTGAGATATGGTTTTAAAAAGTTTGTGCCAAATTCTTCCCCTCCCATCCTTTTTCCCCTCCCCATTCCCCGAGACAATAAGCAATTTGATATAAATTTTACAAGTGTGATCCTGTAAAGCATTTTTATGATCATTTATAGTAATCAGGATGAAAGTGATTTATTAATTAATCTGGCTTCTAATCCTAGCTCTATTAATGACTAGCTAGCATGACCTAGAGTGAAACAGACAACCTCAGAATTCTGTGGGTGAGAGGGACTTTTGAGGCCATCTTGTCCCTTCCTCTGTTTCTGGACAGGACTACAATCCAACAGTTCCTGACAGAAGAGTCTTCCCTTTTTGAGAAGTTCTCTAGAGATGACATTTCCAGAGTTTACCACCATTTATCTCATGATAATATTTAACTACTCTTTCTTTGTCTAAATTGTTTTGTCTCCTCTAAACCTGAACCTAAATTAAGATCCTTAGATTTCAATGTCAGTTCATTTCTTTATATTTTTCCCTCAGTGGAGGTAAGAAATTAGAGGGTCACTTATATCATGAATTCAAATCTAGCCTCAGAAATCTGCTAGGTGTGCAAGTCACTAAAAAGTTTTTGAATTTTGTTTCCTCATTGGTAAAATATAGGAGTTAGATTTAGAGGAACATAGACTTAGAGATAGGGAGGATCTAGACTCCAAATTCCTCTTATAGAAATGAATCATGGGGGCACCTAAGTGGCATAGTGAATAGATATTCAAGCCCAAATATGGGAAGTTCTTGGTTCAAATCTGGCCTCAGACACTTCCTAGCTGTTGTGACCCTGGGAAAGTTATTTAACTCCAATTGCCTAGTCCTTTTTCTTCTGTCTTAGAGTTGTTTACTAGGACAGAAAATAAGGGTTCTAAAAGAGGGGGAAAAGGGATTCCCTAGAGAGTTAGGTCCTCCAGACACTTCTTGGACATAACATTGTATAGTGGCATTAAGTTCTTATACACAGCAATGCCTCTAGGAAGATATTTGTACCCACTCTAATGATTATTTGTTTAATCAACCACAGAAGGGAAAAAGTGGATGAAGAATGTCTATTGTACTGAATATGACATGCAATAGCATGTATAGAGCTTGTCCAGAAGAAAATATGTCTCCTATTAGAATGGCTAATGTGACAGCAAAGGAAAATAATAAATGTTGGAAGGTGTGTGAGAAAATTGGGATACTGATGCACTGTTGGTGGAGTTTGTGAGCTGATCCAACCATTCTGGAGGATAATTTGGAACTATGCCCAAAGTACCTTAAAACTGTGTATAACCTTTGATCATAATACTATTACTAAATCTATATGAGAGAGACAGACAGACAGACAAAGACAGAGAGACAGAGAGATAGAGAGACAGAGAGATAGGGAGACAGAGAGACAGGGAGAGAGAAGGACCATTATACAAAAATATTTATAGCAGCCCTTTTTGTAATGGCAAAGAATTGGAATTTGAGGGAATGCCCATCAATTGGGAAATGGTTGTACAAGTTGTGTTATAAGATTGTAACAGAATATTATTGTGCTAAAAGAAATGATGAGAAGGATGATTTCAGAAAAACCTGGAAAGACCTACATAAACTGATACAGAGTAAAGTGAGCAGAACCAGAACACTGTACACAGTAACAACAACAATAGTATCTGATGAACAATTATGAATGACTTAGTTACTATTAACAACATAGTTATCCAAGATAATCTCCAAGGACTCATGATGAAAAATGTCATCTACCTCCAGAGAAAGAACTAGTGAAATCTGAATACAGATCAATACAAAATATATTTCGCTTTCTTTCTTCAATTTTTTATTCAAATTCTCTTCTACAAAATGACTAACACATAAAAATACTTTACATGATCATATTTGTAAAATTTATATCAAATTGCTTATTGTCTCAGGGAATGGGGAGGGGAAAAAGGATGGGAGGGGAAGAATTTGGCACAAACTTTTTTAAACCATATCTCAAAAGCAATGCTGTGTATTGGTTCCAAAGCAGAAGAGTGATGCTCCATGGCTGTGACTCCTGGAATGCCAAGACTTACCATCACACCAAAGGACAATAGAAAGAGGTAGTCTACTATGTTACTTACCGAATTTCCATATCACAGAAAAAGGTAGGCTGACTGTGTAATGAAAATCAGCTTCAAGGTATTAAAAGAATCAGAGAAAGGCCTCCAAGATCCTCTGCATAGAAGAAATTAGGGCAGAAAATATATAGGTTGAGAAGGCATGGATGGGATTTTGTCAGGTCTAGTACCTGAATTACTTACATCAATGAAACCACCAATTCATGTACATAGCCAAGAAGGTAGTTATTATATCTTTGGGGAAAGGTAAGACGGTGCAGTAAACACAATGTTAAACCTGGAGTAAAGAAGACTTGAGCTGTGTGAACCCAGACAAGTCACTTAACTTCGGTCTGCCATAATTTCCTCATCAGTAAAATCATGAGTTTGGACTTGATACCCTACAAGCTCCCTCCCAACTCTAAATCTATGATCCAATAATACTCCATTCCAGGATGGGGCCATGTTCTACTGCCTCCATGACTCTCTGGGGTCCCTTCTGTTCTCTTGAAGACAAATACCCCTGAAGAGCCCCAGGGATGACCCTATAAAGATGAGTCTTTTCATATTGGCAGAAGCAGCTGGCGAGGGTCCTGATGCTTAGTGTCCACAGGCTCCAAACTAACCTTTGACCCAAGAGAACACAATAGGGTCATTGAACTCTGTCTCTGGGAAGGACCCCAGTGACAGGCTTCAGGCTTCTACCACCACCTGCTCTCATTTTCAAAGACAATCCCTTTTCTTTCTGACCCAAGGTCCCCTCTGTCTTAAATGAATGTGTGGACCACCGCCTCCAGTGTCACTTGGCACAGTAAAGCCAAGCCCAGTGGAGCATTCAGGGAAAGAGCCTGGAGACCGAAGTCTTAAGTTTACTTGAAGTCAGGAGTCAAAAGGTTGTCCAAGGTCAGAATAGGAAAAAAGTGTGTGTGTGTGTGTGTGTGTGTTGTGTGTGTGTGTGTGTGTGTGTGTGTTAAAGCACAACTCTGAATTTAAGAGTGAGAGCTGTTTCTACAAGCAACTGGAAAATACATATATATATATATATAAACTTTGGAGAAAAAAAGAGTAAGCATTCACATGTCCTCGGTGAATGAATGAGAATGAACATCTCTACAGAACTGAAAACTACATGAAAGGATGAACAAGTGGAACTGTAACTATATGGCCTTTGCATGGGAAGGACCACAGGAAGCAGCTCTCCATCAGGAGTCCTGCTTCTTACATGAGAGGAGAGGCAGTTTAGAAGTCTAAATCATGCCAGTGTGTATTACTAGACAGAAATATATCTGAATTGGACTAATTATTTCCACTGGACACATAGCCAGAAGCTCTAAAAGCGGCAGGACCAATTTAAAACATAATTATTTTAAGCTAGCACACATATTAGGGCTTTTTAAAAAACCCTTACCTTTCATCCTAAAATCAATATCATCATTGGTTCTAAGGCAGTAGTGTGGTACAAGCTAGGTAGACAATGGAGGGTCAAGTGACTTGCTCAGGGTCACTAGGAAGTGTCTGAGGCTAGATTTGAACCCAGGACCTCCCTTCTCTTGGCCTAGCTCTCAATCCAATTCACCCAGCTGCCCCAACATACAGGGCTTTTAAAGTTTTTAAAGTAGTTTACAAATATTACCTCATTTTAGCTTTACAATCACTCTGGAAGGGAAGTATTATTAGATACATTTCACAAACTTGGAAACTGTGACAGAGATAGTGTCTGAGGTTGTTGAATTCATATTCCAACAATGACTCCAAGTCCAGCGCCCTATCCATTGTGCCACCTCGCTTCCTTTACACTTAAAACACACACACACACACACACACACACACACACACACACACAAAAGTCTGGAGAAGCATGGGGCAGTAAATTCAAATTCTGCCCATTTTAATCATTTAAAATTGTCACAGTTTGTCCAATTATCAATTGAATGTAAATAAATTATGATCTAAGATATACAGACTTAGAATCTTAAAGCTGAAAGGAACTTTAGAGATTGTCTAATATCACACTTCACTTAACTCAGATATAATTTGGCTTCCTCCGCTTTCTGGATGGATGGAAGGGTGGATGGATAGGTGGATGGATGTGATGGAAGAATAGATGATAGATAGATTGATTGATTGATAGATAGATAGATAGATAGATAGATAGATAGATAGATAGAGATAGATACATGGATAGATAGATGGATAGATGGATGGATGGGTGGATAGACAAAGATATAGATGGATAGAGTTGAGACAGAAAAAAAGAAAGTTTAAATAGAGAGATATACATATATATTAGGGAGATAGAGATATCAATTATAGATATAGAGATAATGACAAATATGGTTTAGATATAGCTATGGATAGATATACATAGTCATACACACATATATTCTTATTTGTACAATTTACATATTTCCCATTCTGCCTTGCAAGTTCATGGAGGATGAAGGGGAGCAGAAACCACACTGCATTTCACCATTGTATTCCTAGCACATAGCACACAATACCTTGCAAATAAATATTAGATGATTAAACAGTGTCTGCTAAGTATATAAATGTAATAAGATACTATTGTACTATCAGAAGTGATAGAGCAGATGGTTTCAGACAAATATCAGAAGACTTTTATGAACTGATGCAGAAGGAAATGAGCATTTCCAGGAGAATAATTTAGACAAGTATAATAGTGTACAAATGAACACTTTTCAGGTCTTAAGAGCTCAAATCAATGCCATTACCAGTTGTGATTCCAGAGGAGAAATGTTGAAGAATATGACCCATTTCCTGACAGAGGAGTGGTGCATTAAGTAACTCAGAATGTGATATACATAATTGGATGGCCATCATGGAATTTATTTTTCTTGATTATATTTGTCATAAGAGTTTTGTTTTAATTTGTTTTTCAGTAAAAGAGAAGAAAAGAAAAGAAAAAAAGAAGAGAAGAGAAGAGAAGAGAAGAGAAGAGAAGAGAAGAGAAGAGAAGAGAAGAGAAGAGAAGAGAAGAGAAGAGAAGAGAAGAGAAGAGAAGAGAAGAGAAGAGAAGAGAAAAGGAATGTTTGTTAACTAGAAATTAAAAAATGAAACAAAATTTGGGGTGACTTAGTAGCACAGTGAATAAAGTACTAAACCTGGACTTGGGAGGACCTGGTTTCAAATCTTGACTTGAACATTTCCTAGCTATAGGACCTTAAGCAAGAATTTTTTTTTTAATTGCCTAATCCTTGCAACTCTTTTGTTTTAGAATTGATACTAGTACAGAAGGTAAGAGTTTTCTTAAACTCTATTTTAAAAAATAAACAAAAATTAATAAGATGAAATTTAATTTAAAACTTCACAAATTAAATGGATTTTTTTTTACAGATGCAGAAACTAACTTGGAAGGGCAATTGGCCCACAGTCACAAAGCCCAGTCACTAACAATGACTAGGACTTGGGTCTGGAGCTAATATGCACATATTATATATAAATATAATAATAAATTATATATATTATGTATAAAGTAGCAGATTGAGGCCCCAGAATACACTAAGCACCTTCCCATGGTACGTAAATAGTAATCAGAGCTCCCCAAAGACTCAGGACATTGAAGTAAATTTGGAATTGATGAACGAAAATTTCAGATTTTAGCTTTGTGACCTTGAGCAGGGTCTCCATAACCTCACCTGAGAAAGAGAAAGCTCTAGACTAAAGACTATCTAAGGTCCCTTCCTCATCTGCTAGTGGCTCAGTGTAGGGGGCTGGTCCTGAAGTCAGGCCATCTCCCTGGGTTCTTACTAGCTGTGTGAGTGACTCTGGACAAATCACTTAACCCTATTTGGCCCAGTTTCCTCATCTGTAAAATGAACTGGAGAAGACAAAGCACTCCAGTATCTTTGCCAAGAAAATTCCAAATACAGTCAAAAAGTTGAACAAGAGTCACAAAGAGTTGGAACAACAAGAAAAGTCCCTTCTAGCTCTGTCTATGAGCCTCTCCGTTATGGACAACTGGAATAACTGGCCAGGAAAAGAACATGGGCATTGAGAGACCGTTTGATTCACGTCTATATTCAGGGATTTTTTAAAAGACAAATAATCTTTGAATACTCAATCACAAAAAGAACTAATTTTGTCAAATAAACCAAAGATATTAAAACCAAATTAACCTTCAACTTTTAAAATAAAAATGGAATTTATCGTAAAAACTTTAAAATTGAAACTCAAATTAAAAAAAAAATTAAGACAAGGGCAGCCTGGACACGACTATGGGAAGGAATAAAAGTTGCTAATAGTCCTGTTATCATTCACAGCCCACTGCCCATTTTGGAGGCCATAAAAACCATTTGAATAAGGTCAGCTTATGTGTAGGTCTAGATCATACTGAACAATAATGCTGCTAAAAATGTATAAAGCCCCTGGCAGAAAATAATCGCTTGGTTCAGCCAAGTTGGGTAAGAGTTTATAAGCCATAGCGACCACTGGCCCATTAGGCAGTTCTGTGCTTCCACCTGCTGGCCGGTCCTTGTAAGTTCCCTGAGGGCTCACAAACCCTGCGAGCTCCCTCTGGTTGCTGCAAACCCAGATCAGATTTGCACGGATAGGAGCTCAGTGGAGGCAGAGTAAGGATGATACTGACAAATGCACCAGAAGCCTTCTGCCTCCACTAAGGCCTCCTCTGGGTTAATGACAATGACAAGATGAACTTGCCCTTTAAAAGATTTGAGATTCATATAAAATCTATCTCAGATTACTTAGGGAGGGAAGAGGGCAAAGAGGGAGGGAGGGAGGAAATGTCAGAAGAAGAGAGAATTTGGAACTCGGACGTTTAAAAAATTAATGTTTAAAAAATTGTTTTTACATGTAATAGGAATAAATGAAATGTTTTTTAAAAAAGATTTGTGATGAACCAGCCTCGGTTGATGATGGGACAGTTTGAAGAAGACAAAGCTGACTCCAGGTTCTTGTTGGTAACAATAATCCTTCCCAGGTGACAGTCCTGGACCAAGAGCAAATAGACGTGGTTTTGATCCACCATTCACTAACTGTAAGATCTTTGCCAAATCAACTGAACTGGTAACTTCTCTATGAAATGAGAGCCGTAAGACATCTCCTGGCATAGCGAGAGAGATGGCACGTGTAAAGCACTCGGATCACTAAAAAGAGCTATAGAAATAAATACAAGAAGGAGGCGTTATTATTCTCCCTGAGATGCACAAAGGTAAAGCCATGGATCATATGTTCACATGGATTTGAGCCTGACCTGTGGTAGAGCCTTCCTAGCTCACATTGGTCCAATCAACCACAGGCAGACACAGGATACACTCTGCATGAGGTCATTTTGGTTCTCTTAATGTACAAAGGACAACAATAAAAAACAATCTCATTTTATCCTTATAGCCATCCTGTCATTCAGGGAAGAGCAGGGATTGTTTTCCCCATTTTTGCAGTCTTACCAACTGAAGTCCAAAGAATCTCAATAATAAGGATCATCCAGGGCCATACAGACTATCATCAGAAGAAAGAAATTTTAAGAGAAAACAGGTACCAGGTCTTCTGACTCCCCAGCATTTATATCATGGATTAAAGTGTATAAAGCACTTTATAGAGGCAGATAAAGGCACAGAGGAGAGAACATCAAGCCTAGAGTCACGAATACTCATCTTCCTGCATTCAAATTTTGCCTCAGATGCTTACTAGCTGTGTGAGTGACTCTGGGCAAGTCATTTAACTCTGTCTGTCTCCATTTCCTCATCTGTAAAATGAGTTGGAGAAGGAAATGGCCAACTACTTCAGAATTTCTGCCAAGAAAAACCCAAATGGGATCCCAGTCGGACATGATTGAACAATATTTTTTTTAAAAAGCTCTTTACAAAGACAATGTCATTTGATTCTCACAACCTTCAGAGGACTATTATATGCAGATTAAATTTAACTCTCCCCTGATTGTGAAGATTAAATTGTAACCCCTGTCTATTTTTAGACTTAATCTCCAAAAGTATAAATATCCTACTTGAAAGTTGAGTGGGAAGATCTGCCCATTTTTTTTAGATCTAATCACTAAAAGTGTAAATATCCCACTTAATCATTAAGTGGGAGGTCTGTGACCCACGTATGCAATAGTGGGTGATGAATTAGAATCGACTGACTACCTCCTGGGCAGTACTAAGCAAAGTTTTAGACTATGATTTGTCCACATAAAAAGTAGAGAAAGACACAGGAAGTGACAAAAAAAGAAGTGTCTTTAAAAGGAGCGGTCACTTCCTGTGAGAGAGATTTTATTCATTCTTTGGAGTGGAGGCTGAAGGAGAAATTTGCTCACTGGACCTGAGACCCTCTTCCTGATGAGACTGTTGGACTAACATGTGGTGAGTGAAAGAGCTGACTCCTTTCCTCAATATTTTCTAAATAAACTAGCCTCAGAAGAGAGTTTTTCCTCAGGTCCTCAGCTTTGTCGAGGCCAGCTAAGAATCAATTCTCCCTGCCCAGGTTGGGCTAGGGGCCAGAAGTAAATTACTTAGTGCTTAGGCTAGATATCTTACCCTATGCTCTCTCTGATTTTCCTTACTTCCCTCTTTCTACATTTTGTAAATAAATTATAAATCAATCTCTTTGGAATTAATATAAATTCCTGGTGACCACATTCTTAAATAATCCAGTCCAACCTTTACATAAATTAACCCCTTTTCCCCCTTACAATTATTATCCCCATTTTACAGATAAGGAAACTGAGGTAGACAGAGGTTAAGTGACTTACTTAGAGTCACACAGCTCATAAGTATCTGAAGTGAGATTTGAAATCAGGTCCTCTTTATTCTTGCCCTCTCTCCCTTCCCTCTCCTTTTCAGTTTACTCCTATGTTCTCTTTTCCTCCAATCAGATATAAACTCGTTGAAGGCAGGGAATATCTTGTTTCTTTTTTGCTTATATTTATATTCTTGGCACTTAGCATAGTGCATGGGCACATAGTAAACAATAAATGCTCATTTACTTCATTTACATTATAATATTTCATTTAAGGCCCATAATAACCCTGTAATGTAGGTGATATTATTGTCCTCATTTTAAAGATGAAATTCAGGGCTATGAATTGCCCAGGGTTGCATAGCTAAAAAGAAGCAGTATTCAAGCTCTGGTCTTCTTAATTTCAAGTCCAGGGCAAGATCAACTGTTCTGCCTATAAGAACTAGAGCTCAAAGAGACATGAGGAGTTTTCAATCCAGCCATCTCTCTTTTTTCATGGAGATTCTTTTTGTTTGTTTGTTACATTAAAATCCCTAATTAACTCCCTCGCTCCCCTCTCCTCTCCCCATTGGAAAAGGCATCATTTGACAAAAAGAAATAAAACTATGTTTTACTAATTTCTATTCATCAGTTCTTTCTCTGAAAAAGGACCTAGAGAGAGAAAATGATTTGTCAGTGGTCACACAATTCTCTAAGAAGTAATAGAAACAGGCTTTGAATCCATCCAAGTTCTCTGATTGCAAATCCATTCCAATACACCTGACAATATCTAATCCATTTCCAGTGGCACAGGAATCTCCTAAAAGAGGAAGTTGAATCCCATCAAGGTCTGGGCACAGACCAGGACCCACACTAGCTCTGCCTTTGCTACCACAGCTTGCCATTTTCTATTAGCTTTGGAGAACATTGATATTGATATTCAATGAAAGGCTCTTTGGTAATTTTCCAGAATCTATTCTGGCCTGGGAGCTGTCCATTCAATCAGCTCTCCCACTCTAGCCATTAGACTCAAGATTGAAACTCCAGGTTTTCTGGTCCTTGGCTTCTCCCCGTACTGCAGCATGGGACTATGCCAAGTCAATAGAGCCTTCCTCCATGCGCCATGTTTGTTCTGGCACAGACATGGCCACTGTCTTCATGGTTCTTCAGGTCACAATTTCTGGGATTTGTGGGTTAGAGGTT